>NC_049257.1:27164836-27796866 GCF_011100685.1 Canis lupus familiaris
GCTCTGAGTTTTATAAGCTTTTTCATCTTGAGCTGAAATGAAATTCTTCTGTATATGGTTCTTGAACACTTGCCAAATTTCTGACCCACAGGCTCTACTGATAATCTACTCTGGCCCTGTAAGATATTATGGCATAATGGAAGAGACAGATGAATATGTACCAATACTGTCTATCTTATGTGAAAAATGAGAGAGTCCTGGAGAATGCTATAAGGGATTTCTCTTCATTCGAGACCTCTTCTTCACTCTTTCTCATACGCTAGAGGATGACATCATTTTTCTGCCTACACGTTGGACAAATGTTTTTCTTTTTCTTTTTTTAAAGATTTTATTTATTTATTTATTTATTAGAGAAAGCGAGCATGCACATGAGCAGGAGTAGGGACAGAGTAAGAAGGAGATGCTGACTCCCCACTGAGCAGAGAGCCCAGTGAGGGGTCTCAATCCCAGGATCTGAGCCTAAGGCAGATGCTTGAATGACTGAGCCACCCAGGCACCTTGGACAAGTATTTTTCAATAGGCTTTTACAGTTGCACTTGTGGCTTGAGATTTACCCTCATCTATGAGATTTTAGGGAATCAATAAATAGTACCCATCACCCCTAGTGAATTCAGAACCAGATGAGAGTCAGCCAGGTACGTCAGCTTTATTGCTAACAACACTAACTTCCAGGATTGAGGGAATATATCGTTTTAAATGTGTAGCTAACGGCCTTGTTGTGTCTTATTACAGACTACCTAAAGTGGAAGTTTGGGTCTATGATTACTGCATCACAGTAGCCCAGCACACAGGATGGGAAGCAAAGACTGCATATCTAACCGCGTAAAACTAAGAAATGGGGTTAGTCCACAATTGAGAAATGTCAGAAGGAAGAGTGAGGAAAAGGTTGGGCAAGAGCTTAGATATTAGTTATTCCATTAAAATAGAAAAGATGAGATTCTTTCTGTTCCCCGATGTCAAAGGGGTTTGGTACTGGGCATTTATTTTAATAGAAATTTCATTATTCTCGTGGATATGTGTCAACAGTTCTTTTATTTTTACAACTTTGAAAGTTACTTATGATCACTTGTGAAAAGGAAACTTTTTATCCACTAACGCTGTAATAAGAGTATGTGATGAGTACAAGATAAATGTGTCAAGAAGATTCAACCACTGTCTGTTGATTGTCATCTGGGTGCCAGACACCATGCATATTGCTTTCACATTTAATTTAACTATCATAGTTTAGAGATGTAGGTATGATTTAGCAACTATTTCAGAAAAAAATAACCATTTTTTTCCCTAAGTTTGCACAAATATTAAAACCAGGATTTGAACAGATAATATTGGGCATATTTTCCCATATTCACTGCTCCCTTTTCCTTTCCTGTTTATAAAAGGTCTAACAATTAGTATCCTGCTGTCTCCAAGGACTGAAATAATTATTCCTGTTTGTATTTGGGGGCAGATTTTAACTATTGATGAACAAAAGGCCAATTACTGCCAAGACAACTCTTTGTCCTTTCAACTGCTGTAGTTTTAATGCTCTAAAATGTGTAAAGCAAGGTCACCCATTCACTTGACTTAGGGATGACTTTCAGGGTAAATGATAATTCTGTATTTTTAAAGAGTGCGTGCAGATTGAGAGGCTTCCAAAAAATTCCTCGCAAAAGTGCTTTAGAATGAATCTTAACGTGTTGTATACATATATTTTGGGTTCTTTCTGGAATGTATCTAAAATGAAGTTCTCATATAGCGCTTTATACTTCAAATGAAAAGATGCTGTAGATACTTTACGATTTCAATCCAGTGCAACCCCCTAAAACACTTAGCTGCCTTTAAAGAAAATCAGCCTTTCTGTTAGGGTTTGGCAGTTAAGCTGTAGTCTGCTGAGGCGGCAGTATTAACATCCTGCATCCTGCTCGGCAGCAGGCATTAAGCTTTGGCTGTGACCATGCAATCCCATTTTAAACTCTTGCCTCTAGATGTGTCAGCTATGACTTGGCAGCTGGCTGGAACAAACACTTAAATCTTTAGATCTGTGGATTTAATTAAAGTACTCTATAATAAAATGAAACCCTGGATTCCATGGTTTGTAAATATTCATTCAAAGATAAATAACATGCAAACATCTAAAATGATGGTATGTTTCCTTTGCTGTTCTGAATTGGAGATTGGAGTGCTTTTATATTGTAAAAACCTCACAGAAATTTTTATGGTATTTAATACTCGAAGTCTGTGCTCTTAAGTGGCCTCCAGCTTTCTTCAGTAAGGTCATTTGGTAGAGAACAAATGTGCAGCTCAGAAGAACTAGTTCACAGCTCGGTCTCCCTCCTGGACCCAGAGTTATAGCTCAGTCCTTTGCTGCTTGCTGGCTGGCTCAGCTTTGACATCTCACACTCTTCCAGTCTCTTAGAAATCACTCTCATGAGAATGGAATAAAAATTTACTGTTTCGCAGTTTAAGGAACCAGGTGTTCTGTGACCTCATGCTTTTAAGAACTTGCTTTTGTAAAGGTGCTATAGGCTTAGTATGAGTTTGCAAAAGGCCTTCTTGGGACATTCTAGAAAAATTTGTTGGAAAATGTTCCTCTGTAGTGTCAGTTTTTTTGGGAAAATGACTATTCTTGCTTAATTTTGGAACTATGGAGTATCAAATTGGGGACAGATGCAAGAGATCATCCATCTATTTTTGAGGAAGCAGGAAAAAGAAGAGAATCAACTTGGCGCATCATGACAAAACTGCTTTCAGGACCCAACCCTCCAGTCCCTAGTTCAGTTCCTCACCAACTCATAGCTCAGTGCATTCAGAAAGAGCGACTATTGTTTAGAAAATGACTTTGTTGTTCATTTCAGCTGATTGGAGACAGTAAGTTCCATGTCCTTGTGGCTCATCATGATTTTAGTGTTTTTTTACAGAATTTATACCAATGAAGGTAATTTTCGAGTGTTTACATTTCAGCGTATAAGTAAGGCACACTGCCGAAGAAAAGCCTGGGCTTTAGTAGTAATACCTAGATAATAGCAAAGTGGTTAAGAATATGTACTGTAGAGCCAGATTTCCAAGGTTTGAAACCTTAGTTTGCCACTTTTCGAGCTTGGGCCCGGGGCACATCACAGCTTTATGGTGCTCTGTTTCCTCTGTGCGAAATTGAAAAAGTAATAGTAGCCACCTCATAGGATAGTTTAGATAGTAAAATAGTGTGTGTTAAGTGTTCCTATTATTAATTGAACAAACCTAGATAATATATTACTTAATATCACTGATACCCAGTTATTTGACTTATACACCATTGATATCTTAAAGTTTTTATTAACATTTAAGTTATATATAATATAAATCATTGTATATAATACACACAGCCTGGTAAAATGGTGGACAAAAACCAAGTAAATTGATAATTGAATAAATTGATAATCAATAAACTATAGTTCACTTTCAATAAAGGGATATATATATATATTTCTTTTTACTTTTTTATATATATATTTCTTTTTACTTTTGAAGATAATGAATTTACATGGGTCAAGAATCATAGCTCCAAAGCTACACAGTAGAAAGTCTAATACCTTAACTTCTTCCTAAAATATCATGGTTAATGATTTTTATTGGTTACAAAGGTGTCTTTCTCAGATTGTTTTATGCAAATATAAATACATAGTTTTATTTTCTTTTACTCACATATATAGCATATTACACGAACTGTTCTGTATTTCTACTTGTATTTGTTTTCAAAATAAAGCACAGAATTATTGAGTGTTAACACTATTATAGGCACTGTGTAAAACTTTGGTACACATACTCAAATTTCTTACAGTAATACCATCATCGTTACTGTTTCATAAATAGCAGAATTGCAGTGTTGAATGTTTTAGCTTAGGAATATGAAGGCTCTTCCCCAAAGCCCCAGATATGCTATTGATGGAGGCAGACTTTGAACCCACTAGTCCAAATCCAGGGTCTGAGGCACTGCTACAGTGCCTCTCTCCTGACCTTTATGAGGTCTCCTCATTCTAAGGCAACTACTGACCAGAAACATGTGGAACTCAAGACAAAAGAAAAAGGCAGGCGCCAAACCGCTGCGCCACCCAGGGATCCCTGTATTTGCTTAATTAATCTTTTGTCTTTACTTTTTTAAGAGTATTGGAAATATATCTGTGTACACTTCATTGTTTCCCCAGTGTCTATGATAGTTCCAAGGCACAGTATATGCTCACTAAACACTTGTTATATAAATGAATGGATAAGTTATAGTTTTATTGATCTTTCTTTGGGCTTGATTTATTCTTGTTTTTCTCTTTTCTTGAAGTATAAGGTAAGTTGCTTATTTGCCATCTTTCTTTATTCTTAATGTAGGCATTTATGACCATGAACTTGAGAAGGAGAAAATATTTGCAAGCCATATAGTTGATGAGAGGTTAATATCCAAAATGTAAGGAATTAAAATAACCCAAGAGCCAAAAAAACAGAAAACAAACAACAACAACAAAAACCCAACAAAAAAACCAAAAAATTGATTATACAATGGGTAGCAGACCTGAGTATCTAAATAGATATTTTCCTGTCTGAATGCATGTGGTAAATAGGTACATGAAAAGGTATATTCAACATCACTAAGCATCAGGGAAATATAAATTAAAACTATAATGAGAAACCATCTCAAGTCTGTTAGAATCCTGTTATCAAAAGTGAAACAAACCGAAGACAGATACTATATGGTATCCCTTTTATGCGGAATAAATATATATATATATAAATATATATATATATATTTATTTATTTATTTAAAGCTGACCATACAGAAACAGAGAATAGAATGGTGGTTACCAGAGGCTGAGTGATGGGAGGTGTAGGCCAAATAGTACAAACTCAGTTTTAGGATGAATGAGTTATGAGGATCTAATGTATAGCTTGGTGATTGTAGTTAATACAATATTGTATACTTGATATTTGCTAAAAGTATATTTTAAGCATTCTCAACCACCCCCTCCCAATAACTATGTGAGGTGATAGTTATGTTAATTAACTTGATCTTGGTAATTATTTCACAATGTAGATGTATATTAAATCATAATTTGTATAATTTAAAACTATATAGTTTTATCAACTATTCCTCAGTAAAATTGGAAAAAATAAAACACATATTGCTAGGACACATCCCCCCCATTTGTTTTAACTTTAAAATTAATTTTCACCTTTATGATTACATTTAAAAACTTCTATCTTTAATGTTTCTGGCACATACTTAGGTGTATTATGACAACAGTAGTCTATTATTTCTCTACACTATTTAGCCCTGTGGCCCAGTGCAACTTATTTATTCTAAACTTTTCAATAATTATGAAGATAATAATGATAATAGTAATTTAAATTTTTTTCTAAAATTTTATATTTTCATCAATCTTAGTACCATGGAGTGTGCCCCATCAAGCCATAAAGCTGAATTTTAATATTCTTGGTAATTGTTTGAATCTGTATTCAAATAACAAGAGAAGTAGGAAATATTTTAACTCTCCTAAATTTATTTCATATAAAATTTTATAGAAAATTTTTTGACAAAGTCGTGGAGTAGAATTTTCACTTCTCTGTATGCACATCTTTATACTTTTTGAGGAAAATCAGAAAAGTCTCCTGCCAGAAAGACAGAAAGGAAGAGAGAAAGCAGGAAGAATAAGCATTTATAAATTCAAATTTGAATCTTCAAGAAAGAGGCTTCACCATCTTGTTAATTTTGATTCAAATACCTGGGAAGATTCTGATAAGACATCATCCACATGCAATGATTATTTTTCTCCATGAATTTTTAAAGAGGCTACACTATATAGTGATGGTCCAGAGGCTATGTACCAGTGTCTCCTTCCTTTGTAGGGTTATTACCACTGTCAGATGAACTGATCAGATTGTTCCAATTTTAAACATTTACCTTCAGGGAAAAAGAAACCTGCAGATAACTGAATTTGTGGCTTTGCTCTGGAATGTATATATTAATAAGTAAAGAATCTCTGAACTATAGACAAAATGCATTTAACCAGTTATTTTGAGGGCTGCTCTATAAAGCTTTGTCACTTTGATGAAGTCTGTTTTTCATTTTTCTCTACAGAATCATAAAGTAGTTGGTATAATTATTCTCATCCTCAGCTTTCTTACAGAAACTCAATTCTGCTTTGTGCACTATCTTTGCTGGTATTTCAGTTTTAAGTCAGAATTAATAAACAATTCGCCACCTTCCCTGAAACATTAGAATTGAATGACTGAAATAATTGAAGGAGCAATGAAGAAGTTAGGATAGTCATTAGCCTAGAAAGAGAAGGAACTGATCATTAAAAAATTATAGTCATAGGAGACCGTTCTTGGAAAGATGATTAAAAGCCAGCCACTCATCTGCTAGTTTGTTCCTTTATCTCAATCCCATGAAATGATTGCCCAATCTCTGTTCTTCCATGGCAGAGAACTTGCCATTCGTTGTGAAATAATTCATAAAATTTTTAAGGCTCTGAGTTTTATAAGCTTTTTCATCTTGAGCTGAAATGAAATTCTTCTGTATATGGTTCTTGAACACTTGCCAAATTTCTGACCCACAGGCTCTACTGATAATCTACTCTGGCCCTGTAAGATATTATGGCATAATGGAAGAGACAGATGAATATGTACCAATACTGTCTATCTTATGTGAAAAATGAGAGAGTCCTGGAGAATGCTATAAGGGATTTCTCTTCATTCGAGACCTCTTCTTCACTCTTTCTCATACGCTAGAGGATGACATCATTTTTCTGCCTACACGTTGGACAAATGTTTTTCTTTTTCTTTTTTTAAAGATTTTATTTATTTATTTATTTATTAGAGAAAGCGAGCATGCACATGAGCAGGAGTAGGGACAGAGTAAGAAGGAGATGCTGACTCCCCACTGAGCAGAGAGCCCAGTGAGGGGTCTCAATCCCAGGATCTGAGCCTAAGGCAGATGCTTGAATGACTGAGCCACCCAGGCACCTTGGACAAGTATTTTTCAATAGGCTTTTACAGTTGCACTTGTGGCTTGAGATTTACCCTCATCTATGAGATTTTAGGGAATCAATAAATAGTACCCATCACCCCTAGTGAATTCAGAACCAGATGAGAGTCAGCCAGGTACGTCAGCTTTATTGCTAACAACACTAACTTCCAGGATTGAGGGAATATATCGTTTTAAATGTGTAGCTAACGGCCTTGTTGTGTCTTATTACAGACTACCTAAAGTGGAAGTTTGGGTCTATGATTACTGCATCACAGTAGCCCAGCACACAGGATGGGAAGCAAAGACTGCATATCTAACCGCGTAAAACTAAGAAATGGGGTTAGTCCACAATTGAGAAATGTCAGAAGGAAGAGTGAGGAAAAGGTTGGGCAAGAGCTTAGATATTAGTTATTCCATTAAAATAGAAAAGATGAGATTCTTTCTGTTCCCCGATGTCAAAGGGGTTTGGTACTGGGCATTTATTTTAATAGAAATTTCATTATTCTCGTGGATATGTGTCAACAGTTCTTTTATTTTTACAACTTTGAAAGTTACTTATGATCACTTGTGAAAAGGAAACTTTTTATCCACTAACGCTGTAATAAGAGTATGTGATGAGTACAAGATAAATGTGTCAAGAAGATTCAACCACTGTCTGTTGATTGTCATCTGGGTGCCAGACACCATGCATATTGCTTTCACATTTAATTTAACTATCATAGTTTAGAGATGTAGGTATGATTTAGCAACTATTTCAGAAAAAAATAACCATTTTTTTCCCTAAGTTTGCACAAATATTAAAACCAGGATTTGAACAGATAATATTGGGCATATTTTCCCATATTCACTGCTCCCTTTTCCTTTCCTGTTTATAAAAGGTCTAACAATTAGTATCCTGCTGTCTCCAAGGACTGAAATAATTATTCCTGTTTGTATTTGGGGGCAGATTTTAACTATTGATGAACAAAAGGCCAATTACTGCCAAGACAACTCTTTGTCCTTTCAACTGCTGTAGTTTTAATGCTCTAAAATGTGTAAAGCAAGGTCACCCATTCACTTGACTTAGGGATGACTTTCAGGGTAAATGATAATTCTGTATTTTTAAAGAGTGCGTGCAGATTGAGAGGCTTCCAAAAAATTCCTCGCAAAAGTGCTTTAGAATGAATCTTAACGTGTTGTATACATATATTTTGGGTTCTTTCTGGAATGTATCTAAAATGAAGTTCTCATATAGCGCTTTATACTTCAAATGAAAAGATGCTGTAGATACTTTACGATTTCAATCCAGTGCAACCCCCTAAAACACTTAGCTGCCTTTAAAGAAAATCAGCCTTTCTGTTAGGGTTTGGCAGTTAAGCTGTAGTCTGCTGAGGCGGCAGTATTAACATCCTGCATCCTGCTCGGCAGCAGGCATTAAGCTTTGGCTGTGACCATGCAATCCCATTTTAAACTCTTGCCTCTAGATGTGTCAGCTATGACTTGGCAGCTGGCTGGAACAAACACTTAAATCTTTAGATCTGTGGATTTAATTAAAGTACTCTATAATAAAATGAAACCCTGGATTCCATGGTTTGTAAATATTCATTCAAAGATAAATAACATGCAAACATCTAAAATGATGGTATGTTTCCTTTGCTGTTCTGAATTGGAGATTGGAGTGCTTTTATATTGTAAAAACCTCACAGAAATTTTTATGGTATTTAATACTCGAAGTCTGTGCTCTTAAGTGGCCTCCAGCTTTCTTCAGTAAGGTCATTTGGTAGAGAACAAATGTGCAGCTCAGAAGAACTAGTTCACAGCTCGGTCTCCCTCCTGGACCCAGAGTTATAGCTCAGTCCTTTGCTGCTTGCTGGCTGGCTCAGCTTTGACATCTCACACTCTTCCAGTCTCTTAGAAATCACTCTCATGAGAATGGAATAAAAATTTACTGTTTCGCAGTTTAAGGAACCAGGTGTTCTGTGACCTCATGCTTTTAAGAACTTGCTTTTGTAAAGGTGCTATAGGCTTAGTATGAGTTTGCAAAAGGCCTTCTTGGGACATTCTAGAAAAATTTGTTGGAAAATGTTCCTCTGTAGTGTCAGTTTTTTTGGGAAAATGACTATTCTTGCTTAATTTTGGAACTATGGAGTATCAAATTGGGGACAGATGCAAGAGATCATCCATCTATTTTTGAGGAAGCAGGAAAAAGAAGAGAATCAACTTGGCGCATCATGACAAAACTGCTTTCAGGACCCAACCCTCCAGTCCCTAGTTCAGTTCCTCACCAACTCATAGCTCAGTGCATTCAGAAAGAGCGACTATTGTTTAGAAAATGACTTTGTTGTTCATTTCAGCTGATTGGAGACAGTAAGTTCCATGTCCTTGTGGCTCATCATGATTTTAGTGTTTTTTTACAGAATTTATACCAATGAAGGTAATTTTCGAGTGTTTACATTTCAGCGTATAAGTAAGGCACACTGCCGAAGAAAAGCCTGGGCTTTAGTAGTAATACCTAGATAATAGCAAAGTGGTTAAGAATATGTACTGTAGAGCCAGATTTCCAAGGTTTGAAACCTTAGTTTGCCACTTTTCGAGCTTGGGCCCAGGGCACATCACAGCTTTATGGTGCTCTGTTTCCTCTGTGCGAAATTGAAAAAGTAATAGTAGCCACCTCATAGGATAGTTTAGATAGTAAAATAGTGTGTGTTAAGTGTTCCTATTATTAATTGAACAAACCTAGATAATATATTACTTAATATCACTGATACCCAGTTATTTGACTTATACACCATTGATATCTTAAAGTTTTTATTAACATTTAAGTTATATATAATATAAATCATTGTATATAATACACACAGCCTGGTAAAATGGTGGACAAAAACCAAGTAAATTGATAATTGAATAAATTGATAATCAATAAACTATAGTTCACTTTCAATAAAGGGATATATATATATATTTCTTTTTACTTTTTTATATATATATTTCTTTTTACTTTTGAAGATAATGAATTTACATGGGTCAAGAATCATAGCTCCAAAGCTACACAGTAGAAAGTCTAATACCTTAACTTCTTCCTAAAATATCATGGTTAATGATTTTTATTGGTTACAAAGGTGTCTTTCTCAGATTGTTTTATGCAAATATAAATACATAGTTTTATTTTCTTTTACTCACATATATAGCATATTACACGAACTGTTCTGTATTTCTACTTGTATTTGTTTTCAAAATAAAGCACAGAATTATTGAGTGTTAACACTATTATAGGCACTGTGTAAAACTTTGGTACACATACTCAAATTTCTTACAGTAATACCATCATCGTTACTGTTTCATAAATAGCAGAATTGCAGTGTTGAATGTTTTAGCTTAGGAATATGAAGGCTCTTCCCCAAAGCCCCAGATATGCTATTGATGGAGGCAGACTTTGAACCCACTAGTCCAAATCCAGGGTCTGAGGCACTGCTACAGTGCCTCTCTCCTGACCTTTATGAGGTCTCCTCATTCTAAGGCAACTACTGACCAGAAACATGTGGAACTCAAGACAAAAGAAAAAGAGAAAGCTCTCCAGCCTTGCTTGATTCCTTAAACATTGACATTTGAGGGGATGTTATTGTGTTTCATTGCTTTCATGCTAAAATCCCTTGGAAGTCAGTAGAGCTCTTATTACCGTTCATTATTTGAAAAGTCACTGAAGAATAGCCTGGTGGCCTATTGATAACCAATGTATTTCTAGATTTTAGGCCTGTCCATAGTGGTCAGAGGTACATGGTGTCATTTTTATTAAAGAGCTGCAAGGATCCAGAAACATACACACTCTGTTACGGAAAATGGCTGTGAGTCATAAAGACAGACTTTAATTACATTTACCCTAACTAATGAAGTTAGATTGTCCATCGCTCTTCTGCCTACAGTACAATTTAAGCAACCCCCCTTCCCATGCTGTCTCCTGTCCTGACAGGTGATTGTGTGTTTGTGTGTGTACATAATATTCTGAATTGCATAGTGGAAACACATTAGACTGAAGTACAGGAAGCAGGTTTTCAGGGTTGGCCCACCTCCAGTGAACTGACACCTATTTTTCTTGCCCATAAAAATGAATGCCATCCCACAGATGGTAAAAGTCCCCAAATTCTGTCCTATAAAACCAGTGATAGATGGTATAGTACAAGAAGGAGAGAGGCCAAAAGCATAGCATTGGTGAGTATGGGTTAATTGGAAGTTTATTGGAAAAATAGCTACTATTTTTTTTTTTAATGTATCTGGTATAATTGGTGAAACTAAAAACAGATAATTCTGTTCTGGAATTTTAATTGCTTTTCCTTTGCGTTTTGACTTTTCATGAAATTCAGCAACATAATAAAGAATAACTTAATATTTATTCTTATATATTGTTACATACAAACATAGGAGAAAGTAAAATTCAGCTTGGACTCAAAGTAAAAGTCTACCCAACCGCTCATTGGGCTGGAATAACAGACACAGAGACCATTACCAGATTTAGCAGGATTCAGTATTTCTCCCAAGGATACACTACAGCGAGAAAGTGTCATAATGACCCCTTTCGTTTTTTTTTTTTTTAACTGCTTTTTCACTCATTGAGAAATTTTGTTCTCTAAAATCCTATATAGACAGTCCAGTTTCCTGCTTGAAATCACATCAAGAATTAAATACATCAATACTCTAAGTCACTTAGATGTAGAGAAAAGAAGCTTGATATCCAGTCATAGAACCTCAGCTGTGGAGTTTCTGAACACAACATTTTACATTTATTATAGTTCATTGTTTTCAGGAAAACAGGATTTGGAATCCACTTCGTAGGCCATACATGTTTACATATACCTTGCTTTATGCCTATTAAAATTCTGCTTTATTTAAATTTCTCTAGAACTCCACTTTTCCCCTTAGTCATATAAAACTCTATATTTTCCTTTATTTTATGAAATGCCTCAGATCTCTCTTGGTGTGTAGTCTTTTCATTGCAATTGGTCAATAAGCCAAGTTTGTCCATGGTGCTTATGGACTGGTTGGGCTGGGACAGGTGGTTAAAGATACTTGGAAAAGCCCCATCTTGTATATTAGGGAAAATAGTGATATGACTGGTGGGCCTAAGGGATTCAACTTGTGTGAAAAATATACACAGAATCAATTCATAAAATACATGACAGGTTATTCTTTCCTTTTCTATGGATGGGCAGCAAACTGGACTCTAAGCATAGAGGCAGCAGAGAGAAAACAATCATTTTCAAAGCTGTAGTTACAGTCCTTAAGTTAAAAACGAGCAATTGTCTGGGAAGAGTCAAACTCCCTACCACTGGGGCTTGTAAGAAGTGTGTCCTCATAGAAGACTGTGATGAAGCAAACTACAGTCACAACTGTGTCTCTAACTTCACGGAACAGTAAATAATGTAGCCGAATACGCCTTTTGACTGTAGTCACAACGTTAAAGACAAACAGCAATTCAGTTTTATAAATTATTTCAAATATGCAGATTTAATTTATAGGTTCTCCATTTAGTTAGATATGCCTTTTTTTTTTTAATGAAATGTTAACTCACAAAGGACAGAGGTCTTTTGTTTCAATTGATGTGGCTTGAATCAATTTCATTATTTTCGTTCCCTCCCATTCTTTGCTTGTTTTTCCTAGGGTCCGGACTTCATATTGCTTTAATAGAATTAGTCTCTCTGTGTGCTATGTTTGTATTTCTATGGTTTGTGAATTCTGATTAAATTATTTAGTTGCTATTATGGAGTACTACATCTAAATTAATTTAGGGTTAACATGTGAACAGTATACCTATACCATATTCACTTGAGACCAAGGGATATTCAGAAGTTGTGATGTTTTCCTAATAAATAGTAATTATTCTCCAGATACTCAAAATACCCAGCTTTCCCAAAACCCTTCTTTGTCCCTGGAATGGCAAATAGGGTTTATGAATTGAATACGGGAGCTGTGACTTGAGAAAGCAGAGAACACTGTTCTTAGGGCTGCTAAATTTCAAATCATCCTCAATCTCCCCGGCTAAAGATCTTCTGTCTGAGTTTCAAAGGGCACAGTTTATCCAGATTATACTTTTTCACACAAATTAAAAATGTTTAGGAGCTCTAGGAAAAGGTCTTTCCTAAATTGTCTTTACCTCACATAGTGATAAGTGCTTATATTACTTGGTATCGATTAAATGTTTGTTTAAATAGCTAAAGAGAAAAAGGGAGAGAGAGAGATTATGTCTGGTGGTGTTAGAGCCTCTAAATTATTTACCATGAAAATAAATGCAGTAATTTTAGGAAAACTGTCACTAGAGTTTATTTCTGGGACACACAGATGCGCACGCACCTGCACCCACACACTAGGGATGTTTATCTACTTCTTATATAAGCTCTAAGGAATCTGTGGAAATTCATTACATTGTAAAGATATAAAAGTATTCTTTCCTAATGTGTTTGCAGTGTTGGTAAAAGCAATGCTGATAGTAAAACAGTGAGTGTTCTATTGACATTTTAAACAGGGTAAACCTTGGCATAGAGCTATTTATCATAATAAGCTTTTTTACAGGAAATTCTCTTTTTTATAGTATTTTTTTTTCATTTTATCATAAATGGTTTTCAAGGAATCGTTCAAGGCATCTTGGATGTGTTGATTTTCAAAGCATAAATTTAGATAATTACACTTAAAATGCTCAAATTTTAATAATTTAAAATATTTATTTAGACTGAGTTTTCTAATATATTCTTGTCTCTATATGAAATATGCAATTTCAGATATAATGAAATAATACTTTGAACTCCGTCCATGGGGAAAAATGAGCAAATTAAAGATTTGGGTTGTATTTAGGTGATAAACCTCTGCTTCAGTGAAATACAATGCTCTTTGAAAACAAAATCTATAGACTTTTACAGCTTAGAAAAGCAAATCTTACCATAAGTAGCTGTGTCTTGTAAATGGCTCTTTCAGTTCGTTTTAAATGACAAAATAAACTACGCTAAGATTTATCTTTAAATTTTATATTTTTTTTTAACCTAGTGGAATCACAGCAAAATAGCTCTTAATCTACTCAACCTAGTGGACTTCCGGGATTATACGAGTTTCCTTATTTTCTTTGCTTATAGGGGAAAATCAATCATAACATTTCATTAACAGATTAACTGTTGACCAGTCATAATGCATGAACCCTGTGCTATGCCACCCAGATGTCCTCTCCAGAAAGCCACCTTTCTGGCTCAATTTTCATCCAATAATGAATTAATGGGGGGTGGTGGTGTAAGGTTAAGTCCCCTTCCCCCAACTCAGGACTATTCTGAAGTGTCATCCATTCCTCAGCACTCTGAGGGGTTGGCCGAGGCCTTTCCTGAGACTATCAGCCCAGCACACTCTCCATCCACCCAATTCTGCTTCCCTCCGTCTCTTGTTCTTCCATAGGAGATGATCCCAGAAGTCTCTAGTAACTTCTCTTGCTCACCTCTGTATGATTGGGCTTCCCCGGGAATGTGCTGGCCCCCTGTCTGTTCTTGAGCATGCCTACATGTTTATCACTACTGCTAAACTATGTGTAATTACCGAGTGTCAGATGTGTTTCGCCTAGTATCAGTTTATTGTAATTATTTTTGCATTTATATAATTTGATTGAAGAGTATGTCAGCAAATGAAGTATGAATGTGAAAAATCCTCTTTGCTGAGTATTGTTTCCACTGAACAAGTTTGTAATAGAATTAAGTATGTATGAAATAACTATAAATTTTTTTTAATTGCAAAAGATTTGTGAAATTTTTACCAACATGATAAATTCACTTAAATAAAACTTTTTAAGTCCTCTCTACTTTATGGTTAAAAACAAAACTGAAAGAATGGCTACTGTATTTTAGATGTATTTTAAGTAAGAAAAATTATTAAAAATAAAACCTCTTGTCAACACACCTGTACTCAAAGAAAAGATCTTGAGTCTACATGAAAATATTGTTAAAATGCATATGCACATGTAATTTTATATTAAAATATTTAAATTAGGAGTGTGGATCATTTTTACCTTTCCTTTTCTTTTTAAGATTTTATTTATTTATTCATGAGAGACAGAGAGAGAGGCAGAGACACAGGCAGAGGGAGAGGCAGGCTCCCTGCAGGGAGCCCGATGGGGGACTCGATTCTGGGTCTCCAGGATCACGCCCTGGGCTGAAGGCAATGCTAAACTGCTGAGCCACCTGGGCTGCCCTTACCTTTTTTTTTCTATTTAGCTAATACACTTAGTCTCCAATGCATTAGGTAACAAAATATAACTGTACTAGTAGTATCTGATAAAGAGACCAATGAATAGTTCTTTATTTAAAACAACTATTAATTAATCTTGTACCTTTTGTATCTCACCTATTATGAAAAAATATTTTTAAAATATTTGGCAAAATAAATCATTTTGATAATAAAGGCTGCATGTCTTTTCTGTCATTTATGTCATGAAAAGTCTATTTTTTTATTTTAAAATATATTTTAAATGCTTTTCAAAGAAAGAACACATAGAAAATTCTGATCTAGCTTACTACCTCTCACACTGTCCTATGTATACAAACAACATGGGGAATTTGGTGAAATGCAGATTCGGATTTAGCCTGTCTGTGCAAGGGCTGTAAGTTCAGCATCTCTAACTAGCCTGTGAGTAATGTGGATGTTGCTGCTCCTAGACCCAGCGAGCTTAGACCTAGCTCAATCATCTCAGTGTTGTTGTTTTTCCCCTTGGTTCTGCTTCACATCTGTACCTTACCTTTAATAATGGCTAAATTATAAGGGCTATTATTTGTTTCTTGTTTGTTAGCACCTTTTAAAAAAAATTGTAGTTCTGATTTTCCTATCCTGTGTTTCCATGCAAAAATCGAATGATATTTGTATTAGGTTCACTCTTATGTCCCTGCGTGGTGTGGTTGGATAGACTATAATTCTACACCAATTTCTGTTAACATCTGATGGGATAAATGATCCTTCATTCCGACAGCTTCTGTCACTGGCAAGAAGTCCTATTGTAGAAATGAATAGCTAATGGTGCTGAGCAGTGGAATAGAGGTATTGGATGGAATTGAATGAGTAGAAATGTTGGACGACAAGATCTGGTTGCGACGGGAAAACACGTTTCAGCCTAGTGCAGATAATCACAGATAAAGTGGTCTTTTTCAGAGAAGATAGGATTGGATGTATGTGTCTGTCAGAAAATGATTATAGAGCTAATATTGCGTTTTGGTTGGAAGAGAGTCCTGTCTTATTTGTGACATTTTTTTTTTTCATATGTTGCAAAGCTGGCAATAGAAGTATGGTGGAAAGGCTGTCCTGTTTGGGGGACATTTAGCATTTTAATAATTTCTGGACATATATATTGGCTTGTGACATAGTATGCCATGAAAAGTTTGCACATACTAATTCAACAAACTTTTTCTTGTAGCCAAAAGAGTGATTTCAGGATTTTTGTTAAAAAATTAGCTTTTTAAAGTTGGTTGAAAACAGTTTAGATGAAGCATTTCCCCTATTAATAGTGTTTATTAATAACGATAGTTTTGTTTTTGTTTTTTTAGTTTGTGAAGAACAAAGTAATTACTTTTGTGTTTTTCTTAACCTTGTCCCACATTTTTAACTTTTTAAAAAACTCAAGAGAAATTTATAGCTCCAATTAAACAGCAACAGCATTATAAAGTTATCAGAGGAAATAATTGGAAAGTATTTAAAATATATTTTAAAAGAAAACTAGACTTTTCATGACATAAATGACAGAAAGGGTATGCAGCCTTTATTAACAAAATGATTTATTTTGCCAAATATTTTAAAGATATTTTTTCATAATAGGTGAGATGCAAAAGGTACAAGATTAATTAGTAGTTGTTTTAAATAAAGAATTACTCGGGATCCCTGGGTGGCGCTTCGGTTTGGCGCCTGCCTTTGGCCCAGGGCGCGATCCTGGAGACCTGGGATCGAGTCCCACATCGGGCTCTCAGTGCATGGAGCCTGCTTCTCCCTCTGCCTGTGTCTCTGCCTTTCTCTCTCTGTGACTATCATAAATAAATAAAAATTAAAAAAAATCTCTTTAAATAAAGAATTACTCATTGGTCTATCAGATACTACTAGTACTTCCTGGAGGGGACTCGGTAGTTCTTGTTGACTTTATTATGCAGAAGTATCCTAGGATGTTAAAAGGGTATCTTGTCTTCATTTGTGATACAGCATCACAGGTGTTTTTGACTTGAATAATACACCAAAGTTGGTAATCTCAAACAGCAACTTTTCAGGTTGAAAAAAACAATTTATGATGAAAATAAAACAACCTTTGCCATGTCAGAAGTGTTATGGCTTCAATATCATGTTGATTCAGAAAATAGTTTTGAGACTACAGAGTTGCCCAAAAGAATGAAAGTCTAATAAACTGACTACATAGACATTAAAGATATCTTTATGGGGGAAAAAAATTCCCTTTTTTTTTTTTTTTTTTTTTTTTAAGTAGGCTCCATATCCAGTGTGGAGCCCAATGCAAGGATTGAGACACAACCCTGAGATCCAGACCTGAGCTTAGGTGAGGAGTCGGAGATTAACTGAGAGAGACTGAGGTGCCCCAGGGGAAAAAGATAAAAATCAACATTCCTAAAGTCAAAAACCAGATATTTTTGAGCTATAATTCTACTTTTACTCTAAAATATATCTCTTTACAAAACTCAAAAAATTGTTTGCTTTTTTCTACCATAAGCTTTAATATTGTTTGCCACTTTTTTCACAGAAAAAAAGAAAATACAATATGGATGTGATGCCACAGTTTATCATGGCATTTGTTGGCCAGTATGTCCAATAACTTCTAGCCTGATGATTCGGTGTACTTTAAAGAAAGCAGGAGAGGGATCCTGCAGGGGTAGGTTATACCTATGACCTTTAAATCTAGGATCATGTATTTGGGTCAAAATACACCAGATTTGAAGGATTAATTTGTAGCATTTCTTTTTCAAGTAGCCACTAAGGCTTATTGCTCAATGCATGTGTTTGATTCAAAGCAGTAAAACTGAACCTTGCCTTCATACCATTATAGCTAAGAATATCATATTCAGAATGTTCACCTTAAAAAACAAAAGAGCCAATTATTTTATCAGCAAAATGAGTTCAGGAATAGCAGAGAAATTGCAACCCGGGAGGAGCAAGCTATGACAAATCCTCGCATATCCTGACAACGTCCGAGAGAGAGAGAGAGAGAGAGAGAGAGAGAGAGAGAGAGAGAGAGAGAGAGAGCGCCTTGCTTTTCTGGGGGAAACAAGGAGACTGAGAGGGGTTCTTTAGCTGAGTTCTCATTGGCTGAGCTGTTGCTGGGCAAGGAGAGGTTCCTCCTCCTGGAGGGGTGTGTTAAGTAAATTTATTTTGGGAATGCAAAGTATGCTTTTTTAAATGTGAGTGGTCCTTTATGGGAGCTCCCCCTTCAGGGCCTCCCAACACTATTTGATATGAGATTGCCTTTATTTTCATAATGGCAATAATGGAAAATAATAAAAAAGATTTTCACATTCCGAGAGAAGCTAAACATACGTCACATCTTATCTAGCACTAGTTTCCAAGTAAATGCAGATTTGAGCCCATGTCTGTCAGTTGCTAACTTCTTAACAAAAACAACATTATCTCTGACTTTTGCAACACTGACATCTACAGATGTGTGACTGTCCTTACAGATAAAACACAGATGTGATCACATTGTGGGGAAAACAAAACAAAACAAAAAACAAACACCATGTTGCTTTCCCCCACTATGAACCCAATGACAATACTTGTGTGTGTGTGTGTGTGTGTGTGTGTGTGTGTGTGTGTTTTAATCTGTTGTACCTTTTTGTCAAGGAGTCAGTTCTGAAATCTGGACTCTCTTTCCAACTTCTTCCAAATTTAGTTATAAATACAATTTTTTAAATTTTCTTAGTGATTTTATCTATGGGTTTTCCATCCAAAGTTGGAGGTCGGTCCCACCAGAACGCTCAGATAGATTTAACCACGGAGTGGGCACTTACTGTCCAAGATGTGTAGCTCAGGTGCCACTCATATGCAGGTCAGCCTTTTCCAGCTCCAGGAGGAGTAAATCTCATCATTCCCAGATAAAAGTTCCTCTCTTGATGGTTGTGTTACTGTTTCAGATTCTAATTCTGTTAGAATTAACAGAATTAGTTTCTAGAGTGTGCCTCCTCCTTGATTCTCTTTTGTAGCTGGTTGCCAAATTATGACATCTGCTAGTGATAAAGCACTAGGAGCCTAGTTTTGATTGTGGGATCTGTTTAACTGGTCTTTGTCAGTTAACAAATGACAGAAAGGGAAGGTTTTTCTTGGTACAGTCATTTACACTAGTCTCTTTCTTGGTTATTCTATCACTATCTTTAGGAATGCCCATATCCTTGCCACTAGGCTACACGACATGACAGGAGGTAAGTTTGGCAGGACCAGTGGACAGTCTCAGTTGTGAGGTTGAAAAGTTGCCTGTGTCACATTTTCTTTTTAATATAGAGGTTATTTTGTCTTCTAACTTTTGATAGCATGCTTTTTGGTGCTTGACTTTTTGTGTATCATTAAGAGCTTAAAACATTTAAAGACAACAAACAAAAGCCCCTAAAAACAAAGCTCTGTGCCCACTAGAGTGGAGAGCAACCGTTGGGTCAAGGAACTCATAACAAATGCCTCTCAGATACCCTTTGTGCTTTCCAGACCTTGCTGTCATCCAGCTGAAACAAATAATAGGTGAGTTTTTGCTGAAAAAGTTATGTGTGCTGCATTTACCCTTGGTTGAGCTTGTAGAACTGAGCCTGATAGTTTTCAGTATGTGAGTAGGTGTTAAAAAAAAAAAAAAAAAAAAGACTTCTTTTTCTCACAAAAAAAATATTTTCATGTTGGTTTTTATAATTTCAGGTTTCTTTTTTTTTTTTTCTTTCCATTTTTTTTTTTATGTTTGTGAAAAATCACTGCTGGCTTGTTCAAAGATTTTAGCCTAAGTGTAAGTTATTATTTTTTTTTTTCCTCTTCTTTCCGTTGAAAGAACTGGAGAAGTCCGGTAAAGTAAATAAATGAGACAAATAAAGATCTGATCAAAACAAATTTTTTTGCTAACAAGAATAAAATGTCAAATAAACATTTGTTAACATTAATTTATTAAATTTATTTATTAGAGAAAGTGAGAGAGCATGAGAAGGAGGAGGGGCAGATGGCAAAGCAGACCACTGAGCTGGGAACGCAATGCAGGGCTCGATCCTGTGTCCCTGGCATCAAGACCAGAGCCTAAGGCAAATGCTTAACCAATTGAGCCACTCATATCCCCCAATTAACAGTAATTTTTAATAAATAGATGTTTAATAAACATTAAACCTTAAAGTTAAGTCCATATCTTGATCCATAGCCTATTTGTACAGAAACTAGAGAAAACAATGGAACAATTTCTAATAATGCAAATCTTCATATTGAGGTTTTCTTGTTACAGCCTCTATACCTGTGCTATGACCTCTACTTGGGCTCTACCCAGTGATAAATGGCTTGCATCCTATAGAAAGCAACGATTTCCAAATTCCCCTAATTATTTGAGAGTTTAATAAGAATCTTCTATTATATGTATGAAATCTTTGATGAAGGGATTCATATCCCTTTGCTAACTCTGGGAAAAGTAATAAATTAGATAATAAGGCCTCTTGGGGTTCCTGTTTTGATTGACTTATGGAGACTAAAAAGTACTCACATAAATCAAAGCTAAAAAAAATAATACCAGCAATTTAAAAAAATCCAAATGATTTAAAAGTGTTGGCTCTTTAAATTGAAAATCAAAAGCAAAAATTAAAAAAAAAATTAGCTCAGAGAAATGATCCAGTGACTGGTATAGACTGCTTGCCAGGATACAGCACAAGAAACAAAGAAATTAAAATTAATAGAAGAAGATTGAGAATTTTGATAATGTTAAAACTTGAAGTTTAAACTTCAAGTTTAGATTAGAAACATTGCATACATTACAACATACATTGCAATTAGAAAGTAATATTCTAATCAAAGAGAATACTTAATCTGGTTAGCTAATTTTTATGTCATTCTGATTTTATCAAAGTGCAAAAATATCTTCGTGTAATATAATTTGTACAAAGTTTGGGTGATTTTTGATAAAAATCATAATTTGAACTCCCAAATTCCTTATAATAGCTACATGATTCTATTAAGTTGTAATCATTTACAAAAGTATTTAAAATAATACAAGTATAAAAACAAGTATGTTTAAATTTGTATTGTCTTTTAGGATAGAAGATCCTATAAAATATTTATTTCACTTATAATATATGGATAACATACAAATTATCACCTTGCAAACAAAATCATGTCAATAATAAGTGCTTTTCCATAAAGACCAAAAGATAACTCCCAAGATCCTTAATAACACCACTGTAGAATATTAGTTAATTGAGTTTATTCACATAGAACATTTGCCTGCCTGAACAATTTCCAAAATTACAGAGACTATAAAAACAAAACCTCACTGGATTGCCAAGCTACATATACCCTTGCTTCTTATTTTTTCTTATTTTTATGCATTGTTAATTGACCATTATTGAATAACTTGTAAAGAATGCATGAGTCATTGTAGCATTTTAAAAAACACATATATACATTGCATATATATATATATACACCACATATTCTGAGTGTTGTTACCACGTGACACATGGAAAGTTAACTATGTGGGGTGATGGAAATGTTAATTAACTTGATTATAATAATTCTTTTACGATGTATATCAAATAATCACTTTTTACTTTAAATATATATACTTTTAATTTGTCAGTTATATCTCAGTAGGGCTGGAAAAAAGCATGTACACATATGCTATGAACTTCTTCCCCTCAAGAAGTAGGTCTTTATTCTCTTTCCCCTGAGCATAAGCTGGATTTAGTGACTCACCTCTAAATAATAGACTATGGAAAAAAAAATGTTGAGATATCACTTCTGGGAAGGATATACAAAATATGGCTCTGTCTTGAACACACTGACTTTTCTGGGGCCATCTGCCCTGGGGAAGCCAGCTGACATATTATGTGAGCAGCCCCATGGAGGGGGCCACAGGGCAACAACTTGATGGTGTCTCCTTTAGACACCCCAAGCTGGAACCAGTCAGCTCAGTCACTCCTGTCTTTCTGACCCTCAGAAATTGTGTGATAATAAATGTGCATTGTTTGAAGCTGCTACTTTTGGGGGCAATTTGCTGCACATCAACAGAGAAGTAATAGAGTGATGTTCATACACTTATTTTTTTCACTTTAAGAAATATAAAAGTGATTCATAGTTTAGTCCTCTAGGAGGGTTACCTCTAAGAGATGTGGGCCCTTGGGCATAAATGTTCTGTGAGTCTCCCCAACTATACAATTTAATTAAAAAATGAATTACAAAACTCATGGCCCCGGTCAGGTATAATATATTGTAATTTATCAACAAAGATTTAGACTAATAGAGAAATGCACTTAAATATTTCCTGACTGTGGATGTGAAGATTTTTCAGATTGTTCGGGCACCATCTCTTCCTCTTCAAATCCGGAAATTGTCTCTCCATGTTCTTTATCAATTGTGCATTCATAGCTAAATTTCCAACTCCCAGCAAATGAAAATGGTAGCAGTACGGTTACTACTTACAAGGCCGTGGCTCTTGGGAAACCTTGTAGTGAAATAACATAGATCTTGCCTCCACAGTTCTCCAATGCCATTACTTAGACTTGGCTCCATCGTTACTCATGACGCTGCACCATCCATCATCTGTTGTGCCTCCCATTAACTCTGCCTTCCAATAACTCTCTCTGATTGTCACTGTGCTTCATTAATAATATCCACAAATGCAACACTTGCCCAGGGAATGCAGCAAAATGTGAATGGACTTTGTTTCCTGGTCATGTTAAATTTCTCATTCAGATTTTTATAGTATAAATGTAGGTTGGCCTCTTATTGAATCATGACTTTTCTTGGTCCCTTTAGGCTGTAATTGCCGCATCACCAGACTGTGGTCGCTTTCAGTCTTGACTGTACAAACACCCCTACCTTCTGCAGGCCCTGCCCTCTTGAGAGAGGTAGGCAGGGGGCCATGGGTGGAACAAGATTAGTACCATTCATTCAAAGAATGATTATCCCTCCTCAGGTTTGGCTTAAGACCAACCTTAGAGAGCAGGGTGTTGCCATTTGAATAAAGACAAGAGGACAGTCATTGGAAGAACCCATGGCATTGCAGAACAAGAATCTCAACAGTCCTTAGGTCATTGCTGGAAAAGGGTGCAACCACCTCTGGAGGACAACTTGACATGTGGTGAGGAGCCATGGAGGGGATGAATGGTTAATCTGAGTGCCAGTGGAATGAGCAGGAGTGGACACACAGGGTAAAAGATGCCTCCTGTCACCCTTGCTGCCTTTGGCTGCTATAGACAAGTGGTGGTACCAGAGGGGAACACTGGTAAGTAGACCCCTGTGTGTGGTTTGAAGTCAAGGTTCGACAGTGGAATATATGAACTTGTGCCTTGTCTCATGTTAGTAGAAGTATCCCAACCACCGTTATCATCGATGTCTTCACCTTTCTGGTGATCCAGTCTTGTTTGCTTCTATGAAAGAAATGTTGTAGTGGGCCACGGTAGGGAATCCACTGTCAGGGCCAAGCCACAAAGCCTAGAGAGAACACCACAGAATTATCTTCCAGGGATCTGGAATCCATGCATGGAATAAAGGGTATGAGAGTGCTCTGGATGGGGAAAACAGACTGGTTCCTGTCAGATCTGGCCTTGGAACGTCTTGTCTCACACCACTGCCGACCTTAGCTGAGCCTAGGCAGAAGGTGGCAGGCACTTCAAATGGGGGTGAGGGGGGTGTCCTGAGGTTTAGGGCACCGAGCAGGGATCTGAGGGTCTGAGTAGTATACTAGGGTTGAAAGTGTAATAGGTTCAGTCATAATAAAATAATAGGGACATCTGGATGGCTCACCTGTTTAGTGCTGCCTTTGGCCCAGGGTCTGATCCTGGAGACCTGGGATTGAGTCCCACATCGGGCTCCCTTCCCTGCGTGGAGCCTGCTTCTCCCTCTGCCTGTGTCTCTACTACCCTCCTGCCCCTCTCTGTGTCTCTCATGAATAAATAAATAAAAAATCTTTAAAAATATAATGGACACAATTTTGTCTACATATTAAGCAAAATGTTATACATTTAATATGATTAATTCCCAGTAGTATAAGCATTGTCTTGTATATTAAGATTAACATATTTTAAACACTTTATTCACCTAATTATATGTGGATATCTAATATACATACGTAGAATAATTAAGCCATAAATCAAAGAAAATTTATAAATGACAAAAGGGTTTAGAAAAAAATGGTCTTTGAATAGACAATATTCTTAACAAAACTGAGTAAAACGTTGCGGCCCACCTGTACACAGCTTAATAATGTAGGTATAGACATGGATCTGTGTCTCAAGTTCTACTTTTTTGGGAGAAGCAAGGCTAAAGCAAATATCATACAAAGCGCCATTGTTGAGTTACTTTCCTTTTGATGGAAATGTATTTACATACATTCAATAAGAATCTGTTCTCTTTCCCAACAAGATGTAACTGGACAAATCAGATTTGTAACCATGTCCATGACAGACATGTCACACTTAAGTGCATGTATCATTCAATTAGATATAATAAGCCTGTTATTAAGGAAGACGGATGACACAAACTTAGGAAAATGGCCTCAACCCTTTTGCGTGGCTTATAAAACCCAAGCTTCATAAGCCGTGTGGGGGGGAAAGAATTACCTTCCGAGTGCAGCCTCTTGAAAGACAACTTCAAATCATGAAGAAACTATAAAAAACACATACCAGACGTAATTAGCATTGTATTGTGTGTTCCAGCAATTTTTTTTTTTTAGTATGGTCTCTTTTAGATATTTTTGTAAGTACACAATGGTTATTTACAAAAAAAATTTGTATAAGAATATTCATCTCACTATTGCTTATTATAGCAATAATCTGGATATAACTTAAATATTCACCATTTTAAAAACTTGGAAATATCTATACCTTGGAAATCTACCTCTATATGTATCTATATGCATATAGAGATGTAGATACATATATATGAAATGTATATATATATTTCATAGATGTGTATGTATATATGTGAAATATATATGGAATTAAGGTATGTATACACATACAATCACATCTTACATAATTTTCAGTATTATTCATATCTAAGGTACATAAGAATATGAAGGTTCTGTTGTTACTACCTGTAAAAAATGGTTCAAAATAATCTCTGTGTGTGTGTCTGTGTGTATGTGTATAGTTTGTATTAAAAATAACTGTAATTATGTAAATGTATAAAATAGTCTTGAGTAAAACAGATGACAGAGTTACATACACTAGGTATATACTATTTTTACTTTGTCTTTCCTTATGTTCTATGTTATACCACTTTTTTGCAGCAATCATGTATAGTACCTTATTCTTATGAAAACCTGATAAAAATAAGTTCAATAAAAATAAATATCAAACGTAGCATTTCAGAGGTGTATTTAGAGCTGGACAATCTTGTTTCATTATCATGTGAATGTTGTCTACCCCAACACTTACATAGCTTAGGAAAAAATAAAGCCCCCCAAAAGTACATTTTCTGAGTGATATCATTCTGCTAATCCATCCTTTGTTTTCCAGGAGTGATAATGAGGTAGGCTAATAATCACACTTTATTTTCTGCTTCTTTTCTAATACTTGTGCTACCCTTTGTATGATATCAAGAGCTATTTAACAAAATAACATAGTTTATTGATTTTTTTAAAGATGTTATTTATTTATTCATGAGAGAGACAGAGACACAGAGAGAGAGAGGCAGAGACACAGGCAGAGGGAGAAGCAGGCCCCATGCAGGGAGCCCGACGTGGGACTCGATCCCGGGACTCCAGGGTCACGCCCTGGGCTGAAGGCAGGCGCTAAACCGCTGAGCCACCGGGCTGCCCTAGTTTATTGATTTTGCCATTTTGATTTTACAGTCTTGGTGTATGTTTTACCTTATTATATGGATAAGTTGACAGTGGTCGATAGACATGCATTTTGCATTTGTTGGTAACACAGAGCTGACTCCTATATATGTGGCAGGACACACTTACCTGAGTGTACATGGATACAGACACACAAACACGGCTTTAGGTGTCTTGAAAGTAATACAAAGTGAAATAAAGTTTTGTAGCAGAGAAGAGTCCTATTCTTTACATTTGATAGGATGTTTTCTCATATATGATAATAACTATTATTTTTAATTTTTTATTGTATGTATATTTATATAACATATATATATATATATATATAGTGTGTGTGTGTGTGTGTGTGTACATACATATATATTATTGGAGGATAAGTATATCCTTATCACATATACAGACCTACCTTCAGAAGTCTTCTGAGTTTGGTTCCAGACCACTATAATAACGTGAGTCAAATGATTTTTTGGGTTTCTCAATAAAAATTATATTTATACTATCCTGTAGATTATTAAATGTATTATGTGTAAATAAAAAACAGTGACAATACTTTAATTAAAAGTATTTAATTGCTAAAAAACGGTAATCATCATCTGGCTTTTCAGTGAGTCCTAATCTTTTTTGCTGGTGTAGGGTCTGGCCTCAGTATCCATGGCTGCTGACCGATCGGGATGGTGGTTGCTGGAGGTTAGGTTGGTTGTGACAATTTCTTAAAATAAGAAAATAATGAAGTTTGCTGCTTTGGTTGATTCTTTCACAAACAATTTTCCTGTATCATGAGATGCTGTTTGATAGCATTTAACCCACAGAAGAACTTCGTTCAAAACTGGAGGTAACCTTCTCGAGCTCTGCTGCTGCTTTCTCAGATAAGTTTGTGTAGTGTTCTACCTAAATCCTTTGTTGTCATTTCACCAATCTTCAAATCATCTTCACCAGGAGTAGATTCCGTATCAAGACACCACTCCCTTTGCTTATCCAAGTGAAGGAAGACCTCATCTGTTCAGGTTTTGTCATGAGATTACAACCCTTCAGTCCCATCCTCAGGCCCCACGTCTAATTCGAGTTCTCATGCTGTTTCCAACACATCTACAGCTGCTTCCTCCGCTGAAGTCTTGAACCCGTCAAAGTCATTCACGTGGGTCGGACTTAGCTTCTTCCCAACTCCTGTCAATGTCAACGTTTTGACCTCTTCCCATGAATCATACATGTTCTTAATGACATCTAGAAGAGTGAATTCTTTCCAGGAGGTTTTTTTTTTTTTTTTTTTTTTTTTTAATTTTATTTATTTATGATAGTCACACACAGAGAGAGAGAGAGAGAGGCAGAGACACAGGCAGAGGGAGAAGCAGGCTCCATGCACCGGGAGCCCGACGTGGGACTCGATCCCGGGTCTCCAGGATCGCGCCCTGGGCCAAAGGCAGGCGATAAACCGCTGCACCACCCAGGGATCCCCTTTCCAGGAGGTTTTTAATTTATTTTGCCCCAATCCATCAGAGGAACCACTATAGCAGCTCTAGCCTTACAAAATGTATTTCTTAAATAATAAGATTTGAAGGTCAAAATGACACCTTGATCCATGGGCTGCAGAACGGATGTTGAGTTAGCTGGCATGAAAATAACATTAATCTCACTGTATATCTCCATCAGAGCTCGTGGGTGACCAGGTGCATTGTCAGTGAGCAGCAAAATTTTGCAAGGAATCTTTTTTTCTGAGTGGATCTCTATGGTGGGCTTAAAGTACTTAGCCGTGTTGTAAAGAGCTGTGCCATCATCCAGCCTTTGTTGGTCCGTTTACAGAGCACCGGCAGAGTGGGTTTAGCATAATTCTCAAGGGCCCAGGATTTTCAGAATAATAAATGAGCACTGGCTTTAATATAAATGTCTCCAGCTGCATTAACCCTAACAAGAGTCAGTCTGCCCTTGGAAGTTTCGAAGACAGTCAATGACTTCTCCTCTCTAGCTATCAAAGTCCTGGGTGACATCCCTTTCCAATATAAGACCTCAGGGAACATAATGTTATTTAGTGTGGTCACCTTCATTAAAGATCTTAGATCTTCTGGGTAAGTCACTGCAGCTTCGACAGCAGAATTTGCTGTAACATCTTATACTTTAATGTTACAGAGTTGGCTTCTTTTCTTAAAAAATCATGAATCAACCTCTGCTAGCTTCAAACTTTCCTTCTGCTTCCTTCCCAGTCTTCATATAATTGGAGAGAGTCAGGGCCTTGCCCTGGATTAGTTTCAGTGTAAGAGAATCTTGTGGCTGGTTTGATCTTCTATCCAGACCACTACAGCTCTCTCCATATCAGTGATAAGACTCTATTGGCTTCTTATCATTCATGTATTTACCAGAGAATGCTTTTTCTTTCTTTTCTTTTCTTTTCTTTTCTTTTCTTTTCTTTTCTTTTCTTTTCTTTTCTTTTTATTCTTTTTCTGTAGTTTCTGGTTTTTTCGTTGCTTTGTTCTTGGAGGTTTGTCTGTTCGGGGTTTCGTTTATTTTCTTTTCCTTCTTCCGTTCTGGTCTGTATTTTCTGTTTCGTTTGTTCTTTTGGCTTCTTTCTTGTTTTCTTTTCTTCTTTTCTGTTTGTGCTTTTCGTTTTTCCTTTCTTCTTTCTTTTTTCTTTTCTCTTTTCTTTTTTTCTCTTTTCTCTTTTCTTCTTTCTCATTTTCTTTTTTTCTTTTTTTTTTTAAGAACTTTTCCTTTGCATTCACAAATTGGCTGTTGGGCATGAGAGGCCTAGTTTTCAGCCTATCTTGTCTTTTGGCAAGCTTTCTTCACTAAGGGTTGACATTTCTAGCTTTTCCTTGAACACTTACAGGACACTCTAAGATTATTAATCAGCCTAATTTCAATATTGTAGTGTCTCAGGGAAAAAGGAGACCTGAGGAGAGGGAGAGACAGAGGAATAGCCAGTCAGAGAAGCAGTCACAACACATACAACACTTATCAAATAAGTTTACTGTTAATATGGGCTCGGTTTGTGGTGCCCCCAAACAATTACAATAGTAACACCAAAGATAACTGATCACAGATTGCCATAATTTAATAATAATGGAAAGTTTTGCAATACTGTGGGAATCACCAAAATGGGACACAGGTATACAAAACAAGGAAATAAATGCAGGTGCTGTTGGAAAAACGGCACCAATAGACTTGTTCTTTGCAGAGTTGCCACAGATCTTCAATTCGTAAAAAGTACAGTTATCTGTGAAGATGACAAAGTGAAGCAAGATAAGATGAGGTACGGCTGCACGTTGTATCTGGTTCATGCTTGTCTATCTGAGCTTTTTCAGTTGTTTCAACTTATAAAAGTTTACTCAGTTCAGGCATATTTTGCTCAATTGCTTACAACAAAGTGGCTGAGAAAGCAGTTTTAAGACCATAAGGTTAATTAAGATACAGTTTGTTGCATGACCACTGAACGTGTCTCTAACTTTTTATATTCAATGAAGCCACACTGAATATAAGGTACATGCTTTCAAATTAAACACTGAGGACAAAGGCTTAGAATAGATTTGCTCCATTTAGTGAAGGGCTACAGATTGGCTTGATATTTATGAAGGAATTTAAATTTATGCTTGGATGTTATCTACAAATAACATCATGGAAGCCTAAAAATTACAAGTGCTCCGGGCCTCCCTTAACACCGAGGAGAGACTTTTAGTATCTGTTGCTATTATAAGAAATCAACGTGCAATATAGACCAACACAGAACTTACTCCTCTTAGTACCTTAAGTTTGAAAGAATCATAAAAATCAGTCATATTAAAGGAATGTCTACTAAATAAATGCGAGACAATGGTAGGACATTGCTTTAAGATATGATGGCCATCGTCATGTTGGGGATTCAGAAATGAAAATCAACACTTTCAGTATGAATTAGAAGTTACCAGTAAGAGTAACTATCTGTAGGCAGATGGGATCTTGTATGACTTTTTTCTCCATTTTTTTTTGAGATTTTATTTATTTATTCACGAGACACACACACACACACACAGAGGGAGTAGGGGGCAGAGACACAGGCAGAGGGAGAAGCAGGCTCCATGCAGGGAGCCCGACGTGGGACTCCATCCAGGGTCTCCAGGATCACGCCCTGGGCTGAAGGAGGCGCTAAACTGCTGAGCCACCCGGGCTGCCCTATTATTATTATTATTTTTTAATATTTATTTGTGCGACAGAAGGAGCATGGTCAGGGGGAGGGGCAGAGAGAGAGGGAGAGGGAGAAGAAAGGAGCCCAACACACCTGGGGCGTGATCCCAGGGCCCCATGATCACAATCTGAGCTGAAGGCAGACACGTAAGCAACTGAGCCATCCAGGTGCCCTGAAAAATGTATAATCTTTATGAGAATGTATAATATACTAAAAATAATTTTAAATCCCAAACCAAAAAGAGATGTGTCTCATTTCAGCAAGTAAATAGGACTCTGATATATTACAGTTAAATAACTAGAAAAGTATCAATTGAATGTAAATTGCAGTGGAGGGACCCTATAAAAACTGCTATATAAAGGGACCCAATTCAAAAACTTCTACAAAGCAAATGCTGTTTTTGTAAAATGGTCATTTTATAATTAATATATAGGTTTTTATATACTACATATAAAAGGAGGACTCTAATGGTTCTGCTAACTACATTAACGTGCTATTAAAATATATATACCAAGGTCAGCAAAGATAATGACAATGGCACAAAGGGATTGTGAATTCCACAAGATCTATTTTAAGTTTACAGTAATATATATTTATCTATAATGGGAATAAAATCTGTTACCAAAAATTAAGCTCATACTTTTGTTTGAAGTCACCTGTGGACTCTTGAATTTCATAATGTAGTGATACTTCATTTCCTTTTTTTAAAAAATTTTTTAAATTTATTCATGAGAGATACACAGAAAGAGGCAGAAACACAGGCAGAGGGAGAAGCAGCCTCCCTGGGGGAAGTCTGGTGCGGGACTTGATCCCAGGATCCCAGGGTCATGACCTGAGCCAGATGCTCTACCCCCCAGGTGCCCCTGGAATGGGCACTTCATAAATATATGAAGTATCTGGAATGATACTTCATAAATGTTTGAGAGAGAAAACCACTGGGCGTAGCACTATTAGAGCACCTAAACAGATTAAAAACAAGCAAGTAAACAAACAAAAAGCAACTTGAAATTGATCATGGACCAATCAGAGTTCGATTTTGCAAATATATGTTTGAGAATGTGAATGTCAGGGTAATAAAAACTGTAAATGGGGAAGTCGGGGTTTATTTTTATTGTGCCACCTGGTGGAGTTTTTATGTCATTGTAATAGGAAGACTGATGAAGGCAAACTAAAGCAAGTGCTTTTTAATTCCTGTTTCTGGGCTTTGTTGTGTATATAACATTTATTTTCCTGCATGGCTACCGTGCCCCCCCCCCCCCGCTGTGATTTATGATTGTTTAATTACTGCTATTCGTGTACAGGACAAATGCATTTTTACTTTAATTGTACCCATTCTTAGACACTATTCTGAGATCAATGAGAGTGGATTCCGGTGTCCTAGGAGGACGCCCCTGGTGTGTCTGAGAACCAGAGAAAACGAATTAATATGGATTCATGTTATCTAACTACAGCTTACGTTTTCATTCTAATGAAAATTTGTAACAAAAATGTTGGTTCACCGGACATTGCGGTTTATATGTCCCTTGTCTATGACTCTGCTATTTTATTGTGGTTTTTCCACGCAATCATTTTTTGGCCGAAATTCTAAATGTAAGATATCTCCAGGACATATTAAAAATTTATGCCATTATTGTAGTATGTTGTACTTCCAATGGTTATTAAGATGCATTATTCTATGTTTTTTACTCATTTTCTTAGATGGAAAAATTAGAGAATCTCTTAGAAAGATCGAGAAAAGTGTAGCCCTAATTTTTATTTTATTACTAGCACAGATAGTTGGTTTTAAATCAATATTGCATAGTCATTAAAATCATGTATTCTGGAAACAGCAGGCTGATTCTGACCCTGGCTCGGCCACTTACTGTTTGATGTTGGATAAGTCTCTTAACCTCTCTGTCCCTTATTTTTTTCATTTGTAGCTTGTGTATCATAATGATATCTTTAATAGGATGAATGTGAGGATTAGTTATTATATGTGAACACTTAGAAGGACATAGCGTGTATGGGGTGCCCGGATGGCTTAGTTCATGGAGCAGGGACTCGTGATCCCGGGGGTGGTGGAGTTTGAGTCTCATGTTGGCTATAGAGATTACTTAAATAAATATTTTAAAAAAGAGAAATATAGTGTGTAATTGGCACTTGTTCCATACTTCAGAACTGTTAGCTTTCTTATCATCTTGATCATTATTATTGTTATCTAGTTTAACCAAAGTATTTTGCAAATGAGTTAGAAGTGTGACTCGCCAATGGTCAGACATCTAGATTAGGTGACTGGATTTCTATCCAAGAAGAGGAGATGGGGAGAAAAAGGGGGCGGAACCAGGGAAGGTGGGAGAAACTAGTTCCCTTAGGGGTTAGACTGAAACATTTTTTAAAATGCCAGACATCAAAAGTATTGTGCATTTTTTTTCTATTGGTTCTTGCCCTCCCCATTTTTTTTTTTTTGTCTTGGAAAGGGTGAAACACACATACACATATGCTTACCAAGGCTTCTGAACAGACCTTGATCTTTGGTTCTCCAAAAAAAAAAAAAAAAAAGTAAAAAAGTAATATATCAAAGTCTGAAAATAAAGATTCAACCATTACAACCAAGCAAGAGTGATGCCTCCAAGCAGGGAGTGTGTGGGCACACAGGTCCTGAGATCTAAATAGGAGCCAAAAAGGTGACCTTGATTCCATCAAATCATAGCTGATTCTTCTGCTTCAATATCGTCAAATTAGTTAAAGCCTGACCGTTAACAGCTTCAGATTTTAGCCTTATCGTTCATTACCTGACGGATACCAGGCAAGTTCCTCTCCTGAGCTGCTTACTTACTCCTCATCTATAAAATACCACCCTCATAAACAGGGTGTGAGAATCGAATCTACAAATCCATATAAAAGATGTGGTACAAGGCCTAGCATACAATAATTTTTCGGTATTTAACTTTTATTACCACACACCAACATAGAGTAATTAGATATTTTAGATATTTTACATATTATTACGTTGGGCAAAATAGACTTTTTTTAAAAAGCGAATCTTTCATTTGAGTAATTCAACTGCAAAGCTTTGAAGGAAGTTTTGACACACGCAACTATGTAATATCTGTGTCGCTAATTCTTAGAAAAATATCCCTGGGTGATTAGTTTCAAGGAATATTGCTGAGTTTGCATATCACTGTCCTTTATAGCACTTTTGAGAATAATTAAATACAGCTCAGAGACAGGTTTTCTTACCACAGACTTATATTAATACATTAATTAACATAATATATCATTAATTTAGTGCTTAGCAAATGACACTGAGAACCTTCCATTTTATGTGCTGCCAAGTTTCTCATCTCTTGGGGATTTCTCTGTTCCTTATCAATGACTGAATCTGAAGCAAATCTCATCTGCTTTCCTGACATCGGTCTTCTATTTCAGAGTAGCCTTATCTGGCCACGTAGACTCTGAGTTTCAGAGGGATAGAATTTTTCAGTGTCTCCCCAGAAAAGAAATTATTATTTTCTTCTCACAGATTGCTCATGTTTTCCTGCTTATTCCTTGGTGTCCTGGGCTCTACTCCTTTACTAATCAGAATATCACTTAAAGATTTTTTTGCTAATCAGGGGTAGGACTTACTTTCTAGTGGTACCTTCCACAGAACTTGCTTGTGGCCTTTCTGTTTTTTTGAACATATGTAATTAAATTGGAACCAAAATGTTAAATGCAGTTGTGTGAGATTTAACCATTGAAAATCAGGGCGCCTGGGGTGACTCACTGGTTGAGCATCTGCCTTTGGCTTCGGGGTGTGACCTCAGGGTCCTGGGATGGAGTCCCGTGTCGGGCTCCCTGCATGGAGCCTGCTTCTCCCTCTGCCTCTCTCTCTCTTTCTGTCTCTCATGAAAAAAATAAATAAAATCTTTAAAAAGATAAAAATAACCATTTGAAAATCTAGTCCTCTGGTCAATGAATACTCTAAAACCAATAGAAATGAAAGCTGTGGTTAGAAGTGTTGGGAGGTATGTCATAACTGGGATTGAATTAAGCCCTGGAATCAGGAGATTGCAGTTTAATTCTGGATCCATCGCTTACTTTGCCATCTTTGGCAAGTCATTTGGTGTAGCTGAGGTTCAATTTCCTCATAGGTCAAGTGTGGTAATGTTTACTCAAAAGCTAATTTTAGGATAAAGATTCTCAAAACATGGATTGGGAAACGTGGCCAATTTCAGAGACCCTTTCATGAGTCTTTGAGGTCAAAATTCTTTTCATGGTCATACTAAGACATTATTTGCCCTTTTTACTTCCATTCACTCCCAAGTGTACAGTGGGATTTTTCTAATGGCTCTATGACGTGTATAACAAACTGAAAGTAGAAGCAGCCGTCTTCTATTTAGCCAGAAATTAAAGATGTTGTTAAAAAAAAATGTAAACTGTCACCATTATTACTATTTTATTAAAAAGTCTCCTTAAATTGTATGATGTTGACCTATAGTGAGTTAATTAATTCATTTGAAATTACATTTTAAGTATTTACCGGTTTTATTTTATTTGGACTTTATTTATTTTTATTTTATTTACCAGCAAATATTGATACAATCCCCATAAACAAAAGTTCTTTGGAGATCTCAATAATTGTGAAGAGTGTAGGGGGTCCCGAGACCCTGTTTGAAGAGTTTTGAGAACTACTGTTCTCTAAGAACTAAATGAGATGTTATCTTCTGGAGTATTGCCTAGAGAGACCAGGCCTTCAATAAATGCTTTTGAAAAGGACATAAACTGGGGTATGGCAAGACATAATAATTTTATTATGCTGTATTTCCTGTCTTTATAAGTTGTTAAGTCAAACAGTGTAAAGATACAAAAAAGGGGAGAACTGAAGTATAAATAATTTCTGTGTTGAGTAGAGGATGGCCTAGATAAATATTATGATGACATGTTGACCAAATACAAAATAAAAACACTGCAGGTCTTGTTGTTTCCTCCTGGGAATGCTGAGGCGTGACAAGCTATAAATTACTTTTCGGATAGAGTCGGTTTCATACCCAGTGAAGAGCTTGTTTGACAAATGAGAAATGTTAAAAAGTAGTAAAGATTATCGACTTCCATTCTTTTCATTTTATACACTTATTTAGTATTCAGTTCCCTTATTTGGCTGTTCATTTATCTGTCCTTGCAGTCCCCACATATGCATCGCTGCCCTACCGTACAGCAGGTGCTACGACCATTTCTGGCGTGCAGTGATGAGCAAAACCTAACTCCTGCCCTCAGCAGCATTACAGTTAAGCTAAAAATAACAATAACATCCAAAGAAGGTGACTGTAACCAAGGGTAAGGTATAGTCTCTAACTGGCTGCCAAATTTAAAAATAGAAGATGTAATTTCATTTTATTTCTTCCCCCAGTTATAATTCTGGAAACCACAAATATCGTGAAAAGAAACTAACGTGGGGTAAGGAAATGGGATTAAATGAGAAGGAAGAGGATGATGGCAGGCCAGCAAATAATGTGCTTTTTCAAAAGCATGAACACGTGAAATAAAATTATGACTGAAAAGAGCCTGGCTGTTTGCAATCATTAGCCAGGTGTGGCCCTGATAGCGCTTGGCAAAATTATCTGGAGAACAGAAAAGGGAAACTTTGCAGAGGATTCTAATTTAAATAGAACAGCTACTCTGTGTAGGGAAAAGTGTAAATAGGGAACAGTGTAAATAACAGCTGGCAGCAGTTATGTGTCTCAAAAATCCAAATACTGTTCTGCTTTTGAATATAGGTTAAAGTGGATCTGATATGCTAGTGCTTTTTTTAGGCTCTGGAGTCCTAGAATTCTGGAGGGAAGAGAGCCTGGTGTGATTCTGTGCTCTGCAGGAGGTAGGCGCTCTTGGTTTATTGATCGGTGCAGCGTAAACCCCTGGGAAGGTGCTATTTAGGAGCCATTGGATGGATTCAGCCTGGTTCTTTTCCTGTATCAGTTTTGTTTTTTGTTTTTTTTTTTGAAGTTGATTACTCTTCTTGTTAATAGGAAAAGTAAGTCCATCACCACGTCTATACCTTAGTGATGTTATCATAGCTGCTCTTCCAACGCAGAATGGTCGGGCCACTGGAAAAGCACTTGGAAATTTTGTGAATATTCTCCTTTCACTGATAATGAGCGGTATTCCTAGAAATGACAAATTCTAATCTATGAAGGACTGTGAATCCACATATAGGCCGTTTATTATTCCAAAAGAATATGCAATTTCAGGTTCTCTATCTCATGATTTTCAGGCGTGTTGCTACCTTGTAGTTTGTTACTCCTGTAAAATATGGGATTCTTTGGTGGTCCATAGAGATTTTGCTCGCTAAGCAACACTTTAAGGATCTCAAATTATGTTAGGAGACATCTTTGATTGTGATAGTTTCCTAATTTAAGATGCAGAATAATTGGCATTATGGGCATTTGCCTGGGGAGTTTGGAAACTGCTCTTTTTACAGATTGTAACACTCCCATTGTTTCAGAAAAACCAATCAATAATCATGCAACTGGCAAAGATTCTCTACGCTGGAAGGAAATTCAAAATTCCTCTAGCTTAACAATTCATATTGCCGTTGGTACTATCTAGTATTGAACATGTTTGTTGACAGCGAATTCACTAATCTCTAAGACCCCTAATTCTATCCTGAGATGTGTCTTGTCATAACTTAACAAACTCAGCAGTTGGCATTTTCTCTGTCACCACAGTGGGTTGTTGTGTCTTTTCTCTGCTTTCTTATAGTAAGTACCTTTTTACACATTCCCCAAAAGTGGTCCAGAACATTCTTGGAATTTTTTATACTCACATAATAAAGAGAAATAAATTTCTCTCTCTTTGACATTTTATATTGTCATTTTCTTGGCAAACATAACTTTAGTGTTTAGCTTTCTTGATATATTTGCCATTTCTCATAAATTGACTCTAGTCCTTTTAGTAGTCTTTGGTCACATGCATGCATTTTCAGAATTAATCATTAAAAAATTCGAAGTCCACTGGAAATCTTTCTAAGTTAGCTCTATTACATATTTTGAAAAGTTACATCTTCTCTTTATCCACCTTGGAATAAAAAAAGTTGTTTTTTTTTTTTTTTCGGAATTATAGGTTTTTGTTTTTCTTTTAGTCTAACATGATAGAAACAGATCTAGAAACTTTTAAAGAAATGTGTCCCCTAAGAGTTGAAGCTCATACCTTTGCTTATACATTTGTGCCCCTGCCCTCTCTCTATGAAGGAGTTTGTTTCTATTTCATAACAATTGACTAGCTTTAAACAATGATTTCTAATGAAAGCATTTTTCCCACTTGTAGGCAAATAAAAATATTATAACATATATTTCATAATTATGGTCTACTTTAACTGAGATTCCCCAACCCACTAGGTTAATTTATTTTCCTGCTGTTTGAGAGCCCCTGGAATTTTATCTCGTGTCTGGCTCTTCAGGAATGCCACACTGCAGTATACAACGCTTCCTTTGCTAATAGGCTTTAAATGCAATTACAGTCTACCTGGGAATCGTGGTAAAAATATCACATAAAGGAATTTTTTTTCCTTAAGTATTCAGTATGTTATTTTCATGGTGCAGTTGATTTTTCTGTTGTTGTCATTGTTATTGTTTTTAAAGATTTATTTATTTATTTTAGAGAGAGAGAGAGAGAGAGAGAGAGAGCGCGCGCACAGACATTCTCTCTAGAGCAAATGGGTGGAGGGGCAGAGAGAGAATTTCAAGCAAACTCCTGGCTGAGTGAGGAACCCGACACAGGGCTGGATCCCACGACCCATGAGATCCTGACTTGAGTGGAAAGGAAGAGTCAGATGCTCAACCAACTGAGCCACTCAGGCACCCCTTGCTGTTTTTAAAAATCAAATAGTATTTTTCAGGTGACCAAAAATGTCAATAGAGTGATAACTGACCTTTTTTGGGGTAATTCATCTCCTATATTTTCTTCTACCACTTTCTTTGCTGTGTGATATAACAAATTAAAAGCTCGGAGATTGCATTTTAGAATGTGGTCACTTCTATGACAATGTTCAAGATATCAATTATGTAGTAAATGTCATGCCTGAATACATTTATTTAATATACAAAGCAATTTCTTTGCCTTAGACTAAGAAAATTAATGCAAAATTGTAGCCTCTTTTCATAATGCAATATGGACATACTAAAATATTAAGTCATGCATCTTTCAATGAGTTTTTTTGTTTGTTTTTTTTTTAGTGGTTTAGCAAGTGACTTCTAATCATTCAATATAGGAAGTATGTTAACAAGCTTGTATTAATATACCAATGCCTATTTGTTCTTCTATGTGAATTCTGATAGTGAACTTGTTCTTGTAACTCTAATTTTGTTGGATTGTTAGGAGAGCAGCAGTTGAAAACAGCTGTATATTCATTTCCCTATAGCTATATGAAATAATTGCTATCACTGTACTTTCCAGAGAGAATATAATGTGCTTTTTGGCTATCATCTGACAATCTAAGTCTAGAATTGCTAGTTCTCCTTGATCCTTGACACATTTCTACTTTATACAGTATTGTTCCACTCCAAAGAATCTTTAAAGATAGAATAAGTAAGCGTTACTTGCATTTGTGTGTACAGAAAACACGGGAGCCTTTATTACTCTCAAGTTCAAAGAAAGGAGCATTGCTACCTTTCAGCCAAACAATGTCCAGTCATATGGCTCCCTGCCACTCCCCACCTCACCCCACTTGTGGAAATTCAATTCACTTTCTTTCCTTTTATGGTTTAGGCAGAAGTATGTGTCATAATTTACTGAAAGACTCTCGGTAAGGACTTCCATTGGAGAGAAGTCAGGGTATAGAGGGAGAGAGAAAGAAGAGAGAAAGGGAATAAGGAAATTGGGAAGAAGTGGTTTTCTTTTTTCTCACAGGACATGATTATTTCAGTGGGCAATACTCTGGGCTCCAGTGACCATCTTCTGAGTCTTGAGATAACTACGTCCAAATACTGAAGGTGACAGGGAGAAAGAATGAACCTGCATCCTTCCCCAGAACTGCTCTTAGTATTTACTAATCTATGAAGTAATAAATCACCTTATTATTTTAAGATATTTTGATTCAGGTCTTCTGATATTTACAGTGAGACATCCAACTATTTTTATCAAATGGATAAAATTCTTAATTTCTGTAACCCTATTCATTACCCCATGATCAGAGCTTCCATATTGTTTAAATTTCTTTCCTTTAAACATCTTCCTGTTGAACTTTAATGATTTAATTTTTATTTCCTTCTCTCCTTATTATAGTAGAGAAGATAAGAGGCACTAAAAATAAAAGAATGATGAATTGGAAGGAAGGATTTGGAGTGATTATAGCACTCTACTTCAATTATAGTTAATAGTGTTGACTCTGTGAAGAACATTATAGAAATCGAGAAATAGAAGGCAGTGAGTTTTTATCATTTTTCATATCACTAGCCAATATACTAAAGGCATATCACACTAAATATATATTATTTTCTAGAAATGGGTATATAACTTCCCAGAACTGTAGTAAATAAAAAATATAACACTAAAAAAGTATTTGAACATTTTTATGGCCCACAAAGTCAGTAATACAAAAAATATTGCTTTTTAAAATTTTCTGAAAACCAAGCTTAATCTCTGCCTTGGGTCCTGTTCCACTTAGTGGCAAAAAACCCAAACCAAAACAAAAAAAACAAAAACAAATCAAAACAAACCCTTCCTAATAGCTTTTAAGAAAATTCATTGGTAAGGTAGTGTAAATTCAGGCATTTTCCTCTTTTTAAATTTTTTTCCTGTTGTAGAGACTATGTCCCATAGATTTCATGACATTGTGGTATTTCATGAAGGGATATATCCACGCTCATTCTGCAGTATTACCCAACTATGAATGTTAGTCATTAGCACCTCTTCATATTGGCCCTTGCCAGTAGATCCATCATCTGTCTTTGGATCTTGATGATGCTCAGCTACATTCTTTAACATGATTCCTGAATCCACTTGAGTCACTGGTTTGCCATCAATACCTCCCGTACTCTTCTAGTGGTCTATGGGATAGTGTACTGCCTTTCCTTCCCCAAGATATTTGAGGATATCCACAAGTCCTCTCTATGTCTAACATTCCATGTAGTAGTCTTATTCTAGACCAGAACTCAAGACACATGGGTGAGGCTGTCTCCTGTTCTTTGTGAAATCCAGAATTACATTTTAAGAAAGAAAGAGATATTTAATATGCTCCCAAATATTTAGAAAACTTGAAAGCAAAGTAAGTACAGCATAGCAGGTAAGTTGAATATACTTATTTATTATTAACATGTTAAAATGCAACTAAGTGGAAACTTTTAGTGCATTCATGTTGCCAGCACATACATTCACTTGAAATGCATGATTCCCAAGAGTGAGAACTGTTAGCGATAGTTTAAGTAGAGATTTACTCTCCCTCTCTCATTGCGACCACATCTGGATCTTAATCAGCTCCTTTTTTATTCTCCCACACAAATACATTTCTTAAGATACTTTTCATTACAACCAGGTCTTCATGACTAAGCCCTGTTTGTAAAGCAGAGCAAGTATTCTCACTTGGACATCTAGGAGAGATTCAAATTTGTAGTTTTTTCCATGGTAAATAGATTGAATAAGTACACAGTCCTCTATGTAGTATTCTTACAAAGTAAAATATGATGTTTATGTATTTGATTATAGCCTAATTTTAAAGTAAAAAAAGAATTAAAATCTTAGGGATGGTTTCAATCCCATATCTTACCTGCATGAATAATTTAAAAAAATATTCCTAACAAATTATTAGTCATGATTCTAGGATACCTCTGCTCAAATTACCTTTTATAGTCCTGTAATTTCTTAAAACTCATCTTGTAATTTGTTTTTTATCTCAGGGAAAAGTATGAAAGAAGACATGATTGTTAATTCCAGTTATCCAGTAAATAACATCATCATCTATGTGCATTTTTCTCAGAAATATATTTCCTATTACAGCAAATGGAACTTTGCAAATAATTACCAATTCCTAGTAGAAAAAAATTAAGATTTTATTTATTTTACTCATGAGAGACACACAGAGAGAGGTACAGACATAGGCAGATGGAGAAGCAGGCTCCCCCGGGATCACGCCATGAGCTGAAGATAGATGCTCAACCACTGAGCCACCCAGGTATCCCCCTGCCTGCCCAAAAATTGTTTTTTCAAAAATTATACTAGTTAGATTTTTATTTTTGCTATTAATTAATTTTGAATAAACCTTGAAAGATATAAAGGCACTGGAATTGGACATTAGCACTACCCATCATTTCTGCCTCAGGAAAGAAGATTTTAAAAAACAAAACAGCATTCTCCTCTTGAAAGATGCTTGATTTAAAAAAAAAAAAAAAAGATGTTTGATTTGAGGCAAAACTGGAATTGCCCTGGTCATCTACAGCTGATACAATGTGGCGATATTTGAACTTTGCATTATAGTTTTTTGAGCCACTGAATTCTCTCTTACTCTCTCTATTCTTCTATGTCATTGCTTATAAAAATAAATAAAACAAAATTGGGCTTGGATTATTGAAGCTGAACCTGATTTGGGCAAACTCCTTTTATATTCAATTTCTGAGAACATTTTGTTTTTAGAGTTCAAAATACTTAGTACTTGTATCATCTGATAGCTATCGTCCTATGATAGTTGCACAGGCTTGCCTATGTTCTCTCTGGAGAAACAGAGGAAACCCACATTATTTTCTACACTAAGTCTGTTTCTGGAAAACTATATACCTCCTGGCTACTTGATGAGTCTTTTTCCTTCACTAGAATGCGATTTCTTTGTTTTTTTGGTTTTTTTTTCCCAGTCTTATCTGAAATATTGGCAGGCTTCTCATCATTTTCAATAGTTGCTATGTTGTTGACAATTTAGGAAATACTCTAAATGTAGATTAATATATAGACATGAAATTAGATCTTTTAAATGCAAATAAACATTTCAAAATATGTAAGAGTTTTTAAATCTTTTCTATTGGAAAATTTCTCACTTTTTTTCCTATTCCTATCAAAATAAAAAATAAACCTGAATGTCTCTGTACCTGTATGAGTAATCAATTGCCACAATAGTGCTGAGTAACAAGCCACTATAAACCTCATCGGCGTAGAACAATAAACATTGATTAATTGCACATTTGGAGTCAGCTGGGGAGTGGTGAGATGCTTCTGCTGATCAAGGCTGGGCTTGATCAAAATTCAAGAGGCTCACTGACTATTGGTTGCTTTAGGTTGCTGGGGTGACCAGAATAGTCAGCTTTACTCCCTAATTTATTTTCATTCAAGCTAAGCCAGAATCTGTTTTGGCTATTCTTGGCATATTCACAGAAGTGTGGCAAACACAAGAGCATAAGAAGGCAAGTGCAAATGTGTAAGCATTTTTTAAAATCACTGTATGTACATTTACCAACATCCCACCATCTAAAGGAGTTCACATGGTTCGGCCTAGAATCAGAATGACAGGACACTACAAAGTTACATAGCAATGGCAGAGGGTGCAGAGAAAGGTGAAAATTGGGGGCCAGTTTTTCAGTCTATATATAAATGCTTAAATCAAGAAGCAATAAGAGAGCCTGTGCATTCAGATCTATACCAGAAGCTCTGGAAAGTTTAAAATAATAAAACATGGTTTCTATAGCAGACAAGCTCGTATATACTGTTCATAGTGATGATAAATTTCAAATACTGGTAACAGCTATTTTCATAGGCTGCTGACATATTACATACCTGTCAATAGTTGACCTAAATCTCAGCATGGTTGCAATTTTACCATAAGGCATTATGAGCGGGTGAGAGAAGCAAAACTGCCAGGTATTCAGTTAAACTCAGAGTTGAAAAACTGAACAGACCCAAAAAAAACTATACCATAGAGAGTGAATGACCCTGAAATTATGTTAAATATCTTTAGAATGGTTCTGAATCTCTTCCTGGTTTTCCAGTTTTTTAGGCTAGCAATTTTATAATATTTATGGAATAAATCTAGAAGCATGAATTCTCCCCTCCCTCTCTCTCAACACCCCTGCCCTACCCCACCTTGTGGATTAGGGAGGAAGAGTAAGTCACCATTCTGTAAAGGTAATTGGCAAGCTGACCAATAAGCTAGAAAGACAGGTTATACCCTAGGGTTCTAGGAATCTCAGTGACAGTTGTTATGTCTCCAGATATTGAGGTAGGCATCTAGGTTTTATTGTTAGTCTCAAGTTAAAAGTAAATAATGTTTCATATTTCTCACAGTAAGAGTAAACAATACATGATGTACCAAGTGTTTCATCTCAACGGGGGAACATATTGATGTAAAATTAGCACCAATTTCAGTTGTCTTTCCAGAAGAATGATTCATTTTCCTAAATAGTGTGAGAGACGTACACATCTTAGGATGCACTGAGAATGACCTCAACATATGAGAAATATAAAATTCTGCTCTGAACACAATATTTGAAAGAGAGTGGATCTAAGGAAATTGACAATAGATGTCAAGCAGTCAAATATAGGTTATAAATAAAAGCCTTTGGAAATAATACCTTTGAATGGTGATTTTTTTATGTGTCATTTTTATTTTGTTTGAACTTTATCCTGTAGATGATTTGAAAATGTCCTGCATTTATATTTACCTAAAATTTATGGAGATAGAGTTTTAAATATGCTATTTTTAGCCCTTTAAAGTGCTGTATTCTTTAAGATGTTTTAAAGATTAACACTAAGTAATGTTAAGCCATATATCTACTAAATATCAACAGTATTAGCCACCAGAGTAACTCCAGATTTACAATGAAAGCTTTGTAGCTAAATATTTTTAATGAACCCTTTTTGGGAGGCACAATTTAGATAAAATAATGTGCTTAAGTTTTCAGTATTAAATTAGGAAATTTTGACATATATAGTTATTCATGTAATTGTTGCTGAAATAAGTAAATTGAATATTGACATTACTCCAGAAAGTTCCTTCATGAGTTCTTGCAGTTAATTCTCTACCACAAAAAACCACTAATTTCTATTACTATTGCTTAGAAATTTCATATATGTGGGACAATCAGTTGTGTCCGACTCCTGGTCCTTTGGACCAGGTCTGATCTCAGGATTATGAGATCAAGCCCCATGTTGGGCTCTGTGCTCAGGATAGAGTCTGCTTGGCATTCTCTCTCCCTCTTCCTCTGCCCCTCAAGCTAATACTCTCTATAAAATAAATAAATCTTTAAAAAAAAAAAGAAATTTCATATATGTATGTACTCTTTTGCATTTTGCTTCTTTCAGTCTCATACACTATTTTTGAGGTTAATTATTTTTCTTATATCAATAGTTTATTTGTATCATTAAGTAATATTTTCATTTATAAATATATCCCTATTAGCATTCACATGTTGATGAGTACATGGATTGTTTCCAATTTTCTCTATTATGAATAAAACTGTTATTAACATTCTTACACTAGCCTTCTATGGACATATGTTTTCATTTCTCTCTTAATAAATAACAGTGAATTATAACTCATATTGGTTTTTTTTTAAGATTTTATTTATTCATGAGAGAGAGAGAGAGAGAGAGAGAGTGAGGCAGAGACACAGGCAGAGGGAGAAGCAGGCTCCATGCAGGGAGCCCGACATGGGACTTGATCCTGTGTCTCCAGGAACAGGCCCTGGCCAAAGGTGGTGCTAAACTTCTGAGCCACCCAGGCTGCCCTCATATAGGATTATAACTCATATCTGAGTTATAAGAAACTACCAAATAACTTTCCAAATTGATTAGATTTTATACTTCCAACAGGAAAATGTGTATGCTCCAGTTACTCTGCATCGTTGGCATTATCAATTCAAAAATTAATGGGTATAAAGTGGCACATTGTTTTGATTTTAATTTGATTTTCTCTGATGACTAACTAAGGAGATATTTATATATTTGTGGTGCAATTACTTTGCCAACTATATGCATTGTGAATATTTCCCCCTAGGCTGCTGTTTCTTTCTCATTAAAAAAATAAATAAATTTATTTGAGAGAGAGGGAGAGAGAGAGAATGAACATGAACAGGAGTAGCAAAGGGAAAGAGAATCTGCTGAGTCTGGAGCCCAGTGTGGGACTGGATCTCATGACCCTGAGATCATGACCTGAGTCAGCCAAAACCAAGAGTTGGATACTCAACTGACTGCACCACCTAGGCACCTGGCCTTTTAAGTTTTTGAAATTAATTCTTCTTCTTCTTCTTATTTTTTTTTTTAGAAAAAGAGAGACTGAGAACTGGGTGGGTGGTAGGGGGGGCAGGTTGCAGAGGGAGGAAGAGAGAATCTCAAACAGGCTCCATGCTCAGCACAGAGCCCAGTTGGAAAGACCTGGCTATCAGGCAGTGAAGAAGAGTGATTGTGCAAGGATGGGAAACAAATGAGGGGAACCCAGATTGCCTCAATTATAGCCTTAAAAGTTTTCTTAGGCAATGGTGTGGGGAGGGGAACACCGGGTGGAAACCAATGGACTTCCTGAGTTAAGGACATGGAGCTGAGAGTTTGGAAGAACGGGGTGACCATAGTTCACAAGATAGAATATCAGGAAGGAAAGAGCTACCCTGAGAGAGTTCTGGAAATCTGCAGATGCCACCCTCTTGAATACTTAGCTCAGTACTAATTAGTGCGTTTGTGTGAGAAAACTACCTGACCTAGGGGAAAGAACCATCTGAAAGGATTAGAGTAACAGTGCTCAGCACTCTCCAGGACTGGAATGGTACTTCTTTACACCAGACAGACTGAAAAACTTTAGGTTTCGTGGGGATTTGGGTAGACTATGCAGAAGTGTCCTGCCTCAGTAGTAGGGAGTAATTAGCTCTAGAATGAGCACTGTTTTATTCCCACTTAAAAGCAGGACAGAGTAAATAATTTCTACGTAACTATGTCCCAGAATAAAACTAGAGAATATTTGTTGGGAAATAAAACTATCCAGTACACAGTAAAATAAAATGCACAATGTCTAACATCTGATAAAAATTGAAAAGGCACATAAAGCAGGAAAAGTGTACTCCATAATGGAGAGAAAAGGCAATTAGTCAAAATATACCTAGAACTTATGCCTAGTTTAGAAATAGCAGGAAGGGACATTAAAACCATTATTATGATTGCATTTCATATGTTCAAAAGTATATGTTGACATAAGTAAGACATAAAATTCCAATAAAAATTTCAGAGATAAAATCTATACAAGTGTACGCTGAAAAATGGATGAGATTAAAGTCCGATTAAATATTACAGAAAATATTGAATTTGAAGTCATTGTAATAGAAATCCTCTACAATGAAACATGGAGAAAAGAAAATAACGAACGATGAAGAATCATCAGTGAGAAGTGGATGAATCTTACTCAGCTTAATATCTGCTTAAATGGAGTATCTGCAATAAAGGAAAAAGGAAGGTACAGAAAAAATATTTGAAGAAACAATGACTGAAACATTTCAGATTTGATAAAACATGAAAAAATTAAACTAAGGTATATCTTAATTAAATTGCTTGGTAACAGTGATAAACAGGAGATCTTAAAAGCAGCCAGAGAAAAAGTTATATTCTGATCTAAGGAACAAAGACAAGACGACAACTGATTTCAGACAAAAGAATGCCAGAAGAGAGACTAAGAATCCACATATTTAAAGTCCTAAGACATACTGTCTAAAAAGGATTTTATACCTAACACAAATGTCTTTTTCTAAAAGAAGGTGAAATACCCTCATGGACATACAAAAGTTGAAAGAATTTATCAACAGCATATCCACATTAAAATACTTAATGAAGTTCTTCAGGAAGAAGGACAAATGATGCCACATGGATATATGGATCTATGCAGAGGACACTGATCATCAGAAATGGTAATTATATGGATGGATATAGGCTTTATTTTCATTTAAATCTCATTAAAAAGTGGCAACTAAATAATAATAGATTTGTGGTTTATAAAATGTGAAAGTAAACATATGGCTGCAATAGAACACAAAGTAGAAATGGATGAATTATAATGAAGAAATAGTATGCAGTATACTATTTTATTTATTTTCTTTTTTTTCAGTATACTATTTTAATGTGCTTAATGTGCTTATACCTAAAATGGTTAATATCACTTGAAGATAGATTGTGATACATTAAAAATGGATAATATTGATTCTGAAGCAACAAATAAAATAATACACTGTTTTAGTTGGTAACCCAACGTGGGAGGTAAATAAAAGTAATAAAAAAGACAGTGCAGGACAAACCAGAAAAAAAAAGAAAAAGAAAAAATGGAACAAAAAAAGAGGGAACCAGTAGAAAATGTATAGCAGGATATTAGATATATACTTAGCCATATCAATAATTAGGCTCTATAGGGCAGCCAGCCTGGGTGGCTCAGCAGTTTAGCGCAGCCTTCCACCCAGGGTGTGACCCTGGAGACCCAGGATCGAGTCCCACGTCAGGCTCCCTGCATGGAGCCTGCTTCTCCCTCTGCTTGTGTCTCTGCCTCTCTCTGTGTGTGTCTCATGAATGAATAAATAAAATCTTTAAAAAAATAATCAGGCTATGTATAAATGGTATAAACAAAAATCAAAGGGCAGAGCTTGTTAGATTGAATAAAAAGTACTGCATAACTGTGTGCTGCCTACAAAAAAATGAACTTCAAATGCAAATATGCAAGTAGGTTAATAATAAAAGGATAGGAAACTATAGCATGCTGAACAGTTACAAATACATTGCTGGTGGCTATCTTAGTATATATTCATGTGCCTCTAATGATATAACTCTGAGAAGGGTAACAAGTTTGGAGATTTTGATAGGATGAAGAGTGTATTGAATGTGAAAAAAATAGTACATAGAAGGTTAGAGGGAACTGAAATAAAAAAATAGATTACAGAGGGATATTTTTTACTCTAAAAGACATTGATACATGACTGCATGATACTTAATTTTATCTAAAAATTTAGCAATGTAAAACAGTCCATTTGAAATTTAAATAACTACCTTTGAAGAACACTGAGTTTTCATATCTGTCCTCTTTAGATCCTTCAAAGAAAAGAAAGGTTGAAAATGTACATGTTTTACTCCCTTTGCTCATTAATTTTTAAAGTCCTATCTTTGAAACACCTGCCTTACAATGATGTTTCACCTGATTGGTTATGGCAGACACATTACTGTCATGTCACTAAAGATGATGCTTCAGAGAGTTGACTAATTTTGAATATTTGGATAGAAAGAGAAAACATTGGTAGGTTGATTTTAAGATAAAGAATCTATGTGAAATTAATAATGTAATCTGCAAGCTAAAGCAAAAATTGCCTATATGCAGCATTTATGTTAATCATAGAATCACTGGGGTGATTTGCCCAAAAGGCATTTTGGTAAAGTAGCTAAATTGTTTTAGGCATCAGGGACATAATAATTAATGTTTCATTTGTTTTTAGCAAGCTGAAAAAATTCACTCTAAGATCATATTTGGACAGCATGGAAAATATTACTTCATATATAAGTAATAGGTATTTTTGTAGTTTTAGTTTTAACAATAATCTCACTTTTTTAAACTGTAAAACACACAAAAAAACACAATGACATTTTATAGTTTTCAATATTTTTTCCAAGTATACGCTTTGTATAATCATAGTATCACCTCACAATCTTAATTCTGTTTATGTCTTAAAATATGGAGCTTTCTTCTGTACCTTGGTAAGCAGATGTCATGACGGAAAAGCAGATTTATTAGCGGGAACTAGAAAGTTGCTTTGCATTATGATATTTTAAGCTCCATTCATATTGTTTAAAAAAGAATGAAAGAAAAAAAGAATGAAGGTGTAACAAGGAAATTAAAGCGCTCAATTTATTTTTTTATTTTTTATTTTTTTTTTAAAGCGCTCAATTTAAAGTGAACAGGAGATGAGGAAAAAAAAGGAAGGTATGATTTGGCGTGTCAATTCCTTCCCTACTCCAAAGTCAACCTAACGTTTTTTCATTCACACCCGTCTTTTGATTTATTCTTCATTCTTCAGATTTTGTAGACTAGGATTCAGAGATGGAGACCCTTAATCTGCGCACAAGATTCAGAAATGTTGTGGCTACAACTCTAAGGTTGACACGCACTCCTCTTCAGTCAACTTCCTTAGGACTCAGACAAAAAAAAAAAAAAAAAGTTTAGCTCCCTTCACTGGGATTTTTGTCTTTGTTGTCAATATATGACAATACTTAGAAAACTCACTTTCTGTTTGTTGCAATTCATTGAAAAGGTAGTGCTATTATTTGAGGATAAAATACATGTAGTGTGTAAAGTCTTAAACCAATAAGGCCTAGTACCGTATACCAGAGAGAAGACTTCACGCAATAGTGTAGATATATCCTAAAATGTGTCTCAGACCTTAAAAATACTGATCTGATATATGGCAACTATCCTGAATGGCATGTTTGATCCTGAAACATGTTTACCACATGCCCACCATATTTTCTGTTTGTTATCAATGCTCTGTAGCCAAAAGCTACCAGGAAGTCACCCATAGTCAAGGAAGTTGGATCTATTACTCATTGCAGTTAATGAGAACGCTCTTGAGGCACAACCATGGGGTGTTTCAGCGAGATGCTAGAAAGGACTTAGAGGATTGAGGCTTTGGTGGAGTGATTTCTGGGACAGCCTGATGAAGCTGGGGCTCATTCTGAATTGGGAGCTTACAGAAAGCAGGAAAAATTGAAAATGGGATAGCTCAACAAATCTTATCTATAGATTGAGAAGACTAGAGCAAAGCTAAAATCTTAATTGATAAATAAGCAGCAGTCTCTCTCCATCTAATAGTCTCTCTAATAGCTGAAGTGGGAATGTTTGGAATTTTGTGGTTTGAACGGTGTTCATGTTTTGTCTACGTTCAGACACGATAGTAGAATGTTCTTGTTTTTGTCTTGATCCATCACGGTCACAGAGTAACCTTGTCTGAGGTTGATGTTTTGTAAAATTTCTTATTTTCAACAAGGGAACACCAATTCCTAGCAGTGATGCTAGGTCAAAGCCTGGATGTTAGGGGCTGTTTTTCTTTCTCATTTTAAACATGAGGTCTCTTTCTTAGTGGCCTGGGACTTAGTGTACAATTATTTTTTTTTTCTTCATAACAATGGCAAGGACATATTGTTTATCTTTTCTTTATTATATCATAAAGCTCAGCTTTATTATAAGCATTTAATAATTAGACAAAAATGAGTAAATATTGAAATAGACATAAAAATCAAAATTAGACTAAAAATGAGAAGGGAAAGGGATGAAGAATTAACCCAAATACTTTGGTCCTAAAATGTCACTGACTTGGGCAAATTTTATTGAAAAGAGAATGACAATGATTATGACAGATAATTAACATTTTTATTAAGTATCTATTATATTCTGGGCACTTGGTTGCATTATCTATTCAATTACTCAACAACTTTTTGAAAAATTTTTTGACCCTAAAAGATTTTGAGAGGTGTTTAGTCAATAATACAAGATCCTACAGATATTAAGGAGGAGACTCAGGATTCTAACCCAGGAAGTCCTCTCAAATCCTTACTTCTTCTTCACCCTTGAACTGTTGCATTTCTCTTTTGTTCCCTGCCAATAAAACTATACTTCTGATAGCCACCCGATTGCCATATTCATTAACCCCTTTACCAAACATAGTGCTTTCACTACTCTGCGGCTTTCATTCTTGGATTCTTATATCCCTCACCTCCTGTGATCTCCATGGCATCTAAGTTATTTCATGGCTCTCTTCCTGCCTCTTTATTTCTTTCATGACTTATTTTTTTTAATGTTTCATTTTTTTCTAGTTCTAGTCTATCTGCTAAGCTGCCTTCTTTTTATTCTCTCTCCACATATAATTTTTCTCTAACAATTTGAATTACTACCTATTTTTCCAATTCTGTGTCACCAAATCTGATCTTTATCTGAGGTCCAGCTCTACATTTTTGGGAGCTTGTTGCATAGTTCCATATACATTTAATACAAGATTGTCAGTCTCTTTCTCCCTATCTCCACAATCACTAAACTTCTTGTATTTTCTGTCTTCCCATTTCTCTTAAATGAATCTACATAGTTGCCTAAATGAACACTTAGAAGCAAGGGCAATCCTGTTCTACCTTATTCCACTGGTCGTCAGAATCTATCATTTTGTATCTCACATAACTTCCTTCATTACTGAACATTTACAAGGGCATCCTTGCAGATCTTCATCTCTTCAATAAAATTAACCCTCTTGGGATTCCTGGGGGGCTCAGCGGTTGAACATCTGCCTTCAGCTCAACTTGTGATCCCAGGGTCCTGGGATCGAGTCCCGCATTGGGCTCCCCGCAGGGGGCCTGCTTCTCCCTCTGCCTGTGTCTCTGCCTCTCTCTGTGTGTCTCTCATGAATAAATAAATAAAAATCTTTTAAAAAATTAACCCTCTTGACCATATTTAAAACACTGAGCTGATAATTCAGTTTGTTCCCTTTGAAGTCTAAACCTTAACTATTTGATCCTAACCTGACATTTCAAACTCACTTTTTCTTCAAATTATGCTTTCATTTTCTCTTTACCATTTCCATCAAGTGGATTTTTCTTTCTTGACTTGGCCTTTTGGAAAATTCCTATTCATGCTAAAAAACAAGATTTACTGAATACTTCTAATTTTCTGTCATTGGAGTGAGCCTTTTATGTGGATTTTCTCATTTCATCTTCAAAATAATCCTGTGAGGAAAACACGTTGTATTCTCATTTCCCAGTGGAGGAAATTAAGACCTAGTATAGATGAATACCTTGCCTTTCACGATCAGATAGTGAAGCTAGTATTTGAACCCATGCTTTTCACTACAAGCTGTATTATTCACCTCAGGTTCCAGCTCATATTCTCCTCTTAATTCCTTTCATATTTCCCATCTGCCCATACAGTAATAGTCATTACCTTTCTTAGCCCCAGAACATACATATAGACTTCTACTGTGGAATCTGAATACTTAGGTTGTTGTCAAAATGTACATATAACTCCTGTGTGGAGTAATTAAATTAAGCCTCTTGATGCAACCATTGTATCTCACTCATATTCAAGTCCATTATTAGCTAATGGTAGATAGTGAGTCTTGTTGAATGAATACTAAAAAAAGAGATGACTTGTAAGAAAAGCAAATATAATAACTTTGCTAACATGACAGTTATCATGTATTTTCTATTTCATAAAGTGGTGAAATATTAGAGAAAATATTGTTTCCTATAAGAGTTCTTATATAAATTATGAATTCTCTGATTCCTTTTGTCCGACATTGTATCCTCCCCCCAAATCCATCTAAGAATAGAACTTACGTGAAAAGAAGAAATAGTGGGATGCCTGGGTGGCTCAGTCAGTTAAGCATCTCAGGTCATGGGCTCAAGTCATGATCCCAGGGTCCTGAAATGGAGCCCAACATCAGGCTTCCTGCTCATCAAGGGGCCTCCTTCTCCCTCTCCTCTGTTCCCCATTTTCTCCCTCTGCCTCTCTCTTGTGTATACACTATCTCTCAAATAAATAAAATCTTAAAAGAAATAGTGCCTTAAGAATTTCTAGAATTTTAAAAAAAGAATCTCTAGAATTTATTAATATTATGACATATATTTTTCATTAATTTTAAAATGTTCAATTATCTTTACTATTTGAGAATTTTCTTAGGGCATGAGTTTTCTTTACAAATAATGTGAAATTTATGGTAAAAAAAAAATAGAGGAAATCCAGACTTGCAGTATCAAGTTGCTTTAAAATATTTGTGAGTAAAAAAAAAAAAAAAAAAAAAAATTGTGAGTAGATAGACAACCCACCCCACCGTGTTCTTGTAGTTTTCATCTGTTGACCAGTGTATATTTATTATGTAGGGAGATTAGCCATGACACAGAAATATCACTCTTTTCAGTAACTCTGCAAAACCTTAGACATTTTCAAACTCTAAATTACCTAGAAAGTGGAAAACCAATTTTTCTCTCAGGTGACAGGCAGGTAACTTCTCTAACATGTTCAGGAATCAATACAGAAGTTATCATCCAGTGTATAAAGTTTCTCTCTCTTCACTTACCTCAAAAACTTCATCTTTACTTGCATGGTATTGGGTAGTTAAAAAAAAAAAAATCAAGGGACCAGGACTTTCACAAAACCACCTTATATGACTGTAAAGATCTAAAATGGAAGGGCAGAAGACATGAATAAACATTTTTCCAAAGAGCACATACAGAAGGCTTACAGACACAGAAAAAGATAGTCAACATCACTCATCATCAGGGAAATAAACACAAATCAAAGCCAAAATGGGATCACCTCACACTTGTCAGAATGGCTAAAATTAACTCCAGAATCAATAGATATTGATGAGGATGCAGAGAAAGGGGAACTCTCTTACATCGTTGGTGGGAATACAGATTGGTGCAGTTACTCTGGAAAACAGTACAGAGATTATCAAAAAAATAAGTGGGTATTTGTCTGGGTAGTCTGGGTAGTGGGGTATTTGTAGCTCCACTCAATCGTAAAGATATGGAGTAAATTGATCAAAATTCCTAGAACAGTTCTGGGTCTGTTTGGGAGTTGTTTTTTGATAAATTTCTTGCTGATTTTGTAGGAGGTGAAGAGGAATGTACTGATAGCATAATACACCTGAAAGCAAAGGACAGCTTTTTCTTACACTTGTTTGGTAGCCATTTTGCTGATAAATTACAAAACAGGAATCATCCATTACTGCTTCTGACCAATAGTTTGATGTACAAAAATCTCATTAATCAAAGATTTCTAATTTGGAATACAGTATAACTGAGATGAAGTCTATGGACTTTACAAATAGTACAAATTACTTTGTACCATCTAGAGATACATATTTCAAATATCTAAAGTATTTTTTTAACCAATAGTCACTTATTAATCATGTGTGTTTGTTTTCTTTAATAAAACCTATAGATTATCTCTAAAAAATATGATTTTGTTGGTGGAGTTAAAATTGTTCAAGAAGGTGACTATTCCAAAAATTTATAACACAACTAGTTGTTAAAATTAGTAGAATAAACTATTTTCCAGTAATTCCTATACATTCATTAGTACATCCTCTTTGGGAACATATTCTAGACAGCATTTCTACACTCCATATTTTGGCTAATCTTTTTTTTTTTTTTTTTTAGAGAGAGAGAGAGTAGTGAGTGTGTGCTAGTGGTGGGAGGAGGGGCAGAGGGAGAGAGACTCTTAAGCAGGCTCTACACCCAGCATAGAGTCCGTCATAGGCCTGGATCTCACGCCCTTGACCTTGAGTTTACCTGAGCCAAAATCAAGAGTCAGGCACTTAATTGACAGAGCCACCCAGAAGCCTCTTGGCTGTTCTTTATGTTGGGAAATTAAAAATCTTAAATATACTGTGTAGAATCTCAAAAATTATTATTTCACCAGTTTGCTTTTTTTTTTCATTTTCAAATATCAGTTTTCTAAGGTTCATATTTCCTAATATTGGGAATGTTTATGATATGTGATATGATATTCTAAGTTTATATTTCAAGATTTAATACTTTAAAAAACCTTCATTAGTTTGTTGGAGTTGAACAAACTCATGGTAGATGAGAAATATGCCCAGCTCCATCTGGGTATTGTTCTAGGAAGTAGTAGGAGCATTTGTGATTGTTTACTTCTATGATCTGGGCTTGAGATATTTCATTGCCCTCTCCCGTGATATAGAAGACGTCATCTTGCATCAATAAACTTTCCTATTCTGCAAGCCAGAGTAGCCCTGTTCCCCTAGGATCCCAAGTAGACATTGCTAGAAAGTAAACATGTTTTTACTTTTCATATTAAAGTTCAGTTCAGAATTTTGTCTTTGATTGTTCTTCCTTTTAGTGGTTGCTTGAATATAATTATGTCCAATGTTAATTGAGAGAAATATTGAACAGGTTAACATTCTAACCAAATGTTTTTAAACATTATTTCATTAATATCCACATTTTCTCTGTTAGGGGGAAAAAGGTAGTTAATATTATTTCTTCTTAAATCTCTTTGTGTGTGTGTGTGTATAATGGATGAATTATTGCCTCAGGAAGACACTCCTTAAGCCTGTATTGTTACATAGCCTTTAGGATATTGAACACAGTGACAATGTGATGTTTATGTTCCTTTGAAATATTGACTTTCACAAGACAAAGCAATGACATAACATTTCTTTAAAAACACTTATTTCATGTTTCCTTTTCACTCTTAATCCATTTGATCAGAGAATCAAGTTTGCAATCTTTCCTGACATGACATTTTACATTCCTCGAGAATTTTTTATGAGTATCTGAAAATTTTAAAATGGGATTTTAACTCAGTTTTATGCTTTGGAAGATGGAAATATGATAGAGCTCTCTGAGATCACTGTGGATATCTTGCTTCATTATTTAACTGAATCCATTTTCACTGAGATTGTGTCTACTTTCTCCTGAATTTGGATTGTATCACAATTAAGTTATAGATTTTAGCTAAGAATAAAAATTATTATATGTAATATGGCAGCAAAATATTTAAAAATAACAGATTAATTGACGAAAAAAAGAAACAATTCCCAACTAAGTGTTAGAGAATGTTAGAAATGACAATTGGTCCTTTCTTTCTATAGACAATCTTGTATAAGACATGAACCTTCCAAGACCCATGACCATGATCCTATTTTTTTAGCCCTGTTTTCTCTTCAAAGTTTTTCTCTCATATCTCATCTTTTTTAAACTGTGAGTTCTTCTTTTGGCTCTAAGGTTAATTGGAGAAAAATGAGAACTACCATCCTCTTATTGATAGAATACAGCTATTTCTCCAAAGAAGGCATACAAATGGCCAACAGACCCATGAAAACATTCCCCAAATTGCTCATTGTCAGGGAAATACAAATCAAAACCACAATGAGACAGCACCTCACATTGGTGAGAATGGCTAAAATTAACAACGCAAGAAATGATAGATGTTGTTGAGGATGCAGAGAAAGGGGACCTTTCTTAAACTTTCTTACACACCCTCTTACACTTGTTGTTGGGAATGCAAAACATTGCATTGTTGTTGGGAACAACAACAATGTTGTTAGGAACAACAACTTACTCTTGTTGTTGGGAATGCAAATTATCGCAACCACTCTGGAAAACAGTATGAAGGTTCCTCAAAAAGTTAAAAATAGAGCTACCCCACAATCCAGCAATTGCAAACTAAGTATTTACCCAAAGGATAAAAACATACGGATTCAAAGGGGCACATACACCGCATGTTTATGACAGCAATGTCCATGATAGCCAAAATATGGAAAGAGCCCAGATGTCCATTGATATATGAGTGGATAAAGATGTGTACATGGGTGTGTATATATATATATACACACCCCACACCACATACACAATGGTGTATTACTCAGTCACCAAAAAGAATGAAATTGTGCCATTTGTAACAACATGGATGGAACTAGAGGGCGTTATGCCAAGTGGAATAAGTCAGAGGAAGACACCACATGATTTCACTCATATGTGTAATTTAAGAGACAAAAAAGATGAACATAGAGGAAAGAAAGAAAAAATATGAAAATAGGCAAATCGTAAGAGACACTGAACTCTAGGAAACAAACTGAGGGTTGCTGGAGAGGAGGTGGGTGAAGGGAAGGGGAAACTGGGTGATGAGCATTAAGGAGGGCACTTGATGTAATGAGCAGTGGGTGTTATATGCAATTGATGAATCACTAAATTCTACCCTTGAAACTAATAATACAGTATATGTTAACTGAATTGAATTTAAATGAAGAATTAAAAGAATGTAGGTTTCTTTTTTTTTGTCTTCTAATATTAACTTTCTTTCATACTATGTCAGGGAGACTATTTGTTTTATCACCTGAAACATACATTTTCATGTATTTGTAAACTAAGGAGAAATATCTGCTGTGGATCTGAATACATTGTAATGAAAAAGACTTGCTAGTTGATTGGATATAGAATTGGAGATAAAGTCAAGAGTGATGTTTATATTTCTGGAACTGGCACTTAGTGCTGTTTATTGAGATAGATGGTACAGCCAAAAGCAAATCAATTTTTGGATGCATAAATTGAACATAGCAATTTTTGAAGTATTAAATAGATTGCCATAAGGTTAGGGGTTTTACCCAGGTGGGCTATAGATGAGAATGGAGCAAGGGATTTGAGAGTAATGGTGATGGAACTGTTGGTTGACACAAGGAGCAACAAAGTCTAAGCTGTTTAGGGAAGGATGTGAAAACCAGACAGAAATAATGGAGAAAGTGTAAAAGAGTAGAGGGGCTGAATATTTCAGTTCATTTGAACAGCAAGTAGATAATGTCAGAGTTGGGAGAATGGATATTAGTATCAAGATTTTATAAGTACTTCTGGGAGATGACAGGGTGGGAGTGGATAGCTGATTTTATCGGTATTAATTACAAAGGTGAAGGGAGTAAGTAGTTGATAATCTGGACATGTATTCACATTATCAAAGGCCACTGAAATCATGGCAAAATTTGTTAGAAGAGAAGAATTTCAAGAATGAGGATCCAGGTTATTGACAGCTTCTTTGATAATGAGTGGAAGAGTTTCAGTTATTGGACTGAACTGAGTTTCAAAGGAAGGCATTTTATCCAGTGTTGGGGGAACATTACTCTTGTGGGCGTGGTACTGCGGAGTCAGAGGCACAATAAGCCTCACACAGAGAGTTCATGGGGGTTTGGAATGAGTTGGAAGGGCACCAGCTGAGAGGGTAGATGGGAAAGTAATCCATCAGAAAAGATCCAAGAGGCAAGATTCATTTAATGGAAAAAAAAAAAATAGAAGAAATAGTACAGGAATGGATTAGTGGTTTACAGAATGTCTTTTCCAAGAGAATGATTTCAGAGAGCACAGAGGAAAGATTGGAAAGGCGGCAGGCCGTGGAAGGCTGGACTGGAGACAAGGAATCACAGGTAGTATAAGGAAGAATGTGGGGGTGGGGGGACATGGCATGAGTGGGAGAAATAGTGAATGCCCAGGAATGGTGGTGCTTCGAAGTTTGCTGCAGTGATCTGAACTTAGGTCAGCACTCCTTTATCATTGTCCTTTACCTTTCCTATGTCACTGCTCCTTTAGCATTCTTCTAAAGGATAGGGAAAGCTCAGTGCTTATTGACAAAGGAGTCTCACTCTGGTGCGGGCAGGTAACAAAGCCAATTATTTTGTAGGAACCTCACCATAACTTGGAAATGACTGCCCTACCTAGGCAAGCTAGATTAAACATTCACTGGTCCCTGAATACGAAGAAATCCTCCCTCCCAGACACCGTTCTGGAGACAACTGTTACAAGTGTTAAGAAGAAAACCACAGGCCCCAAATGGCATCAGTTAGGCCAACTCACCAAACTGGGGCTTAGTATCTAATCTAATTGAAGTTTTGAGCGCCCCCAGAAATGTAACTCTCAACTGGTCAATCAGGAATTTTATGATTAGCACCAAAGAGGCAAATCTATTATATGAGCCCTCTTCATCCTCTTCTTTCCACTAAAGGAAGATGAGGTAATCTGCCTAAGACCTTCTGCTCTCCCCTCTGGGAAAGTGACCTTGCCTGGAACAATCCTTTCCTTTGTTAATGATATTCTTGGTTCACCCTCCCTCCTATAAAATCCATCCATTTTGTGCAACTCTTCAGAACTCCCTTCTACTTGCTAGATGGAATGTTGCCTCATTCATGAATCATTTAGTAAAGCCAATTAGATCTTCAAAGTTACTCAGATGAATTTTGTTTTTTAACAGCAGTGAACCAGGCAAACAAGGTCTTTGCTCTCATGGAGCTAATCCTATGAGCTCATATTGATGCGAAAATGGGCCCTCTGTCAGGCAGGGAGTTGGAAAGAAGCCATTGGCAAAAATCCTTGAGTAAGGAGAGACTGATTTTTTGGGGAAAAACTCTCTAGGCCCACTAAGGAGGAATTATTAGCTCAATACTTTCTCATGTTGAAATGAAATTAGTTTCAGAGAATGGGAAATCTTCAATTTACGTTATGTTTCCTATTCCTAAAAAAGTGTTCGATTCAGTTATCTCAGAGAGGTAAGACTAATACTTAGGGTTTTTTTTTGTTTTGTTTTTGTTTTTTTGTTTTTTGTAGCACTCTTGACTCTTCTTCTTCTTCTTCTTCTTCTTCTTCTTCTTCTTCTTCTTCTTCTTCTTCTTCTTCTTTTTTTTTTTTTGTAGCACTCTTTTATTAAAAGATAGAAAAATAATTTTCTTATTTTGGAAGGTACCAAAAGTTGATTCTAGATTTTGGAGACATTGATAGGAATAGATGGTGGGAGAGGAAAGGTCTGTATTTCTTTATGCTGTTACTCAGCCAAGTATACAGAGACGTGTATGTACTAGATACCTCCAGTGGGTCCTAAATATGTACTAGGATACATGCTAATTCCTTATTATGTTATCATTCAGACATTTGTTTGACTTAGTCAACTTTTTTCTTCCATGTTTGTTTCTTACAGACTCCTCACAGAATTTATTTTTAAGATTTATTTGAGAGAGGACGGGGGAGCAGGGGAAGAGAAAGGGAGATAGAAATTTAAGCAGACTCTACACAGCATGGAGCCTGACACAGGGCTTGATCCCATGACCCTGAGATCAGGACCTGAACTGAATCCGAGAATATTATGCTTAACTGACCGTGCCACCCCAGTGCCCTCCAAATTTTTTAATACAAAAACCAGAAATATTTTTTCTCTATCTTATTTCTATACAGTTTCTTTTTTTCTGATATGAAATAACTGGTTTATTTGCTATCAGATTGTTTCTGAATGAAAATTATAGATTTGTGCAATGGAGAAGAAAAACTTATATTAAATGGGTACTTGTTATTTCATGCTTTGCTTTAGAGATGACAACATGGCTTCCTTCATCCTTTTGTTGCAGCCACACTATCTCTCACCCTTGTCTCACTCTTCTTTCTGAAGTCTATAACTTGGATAATATATGAAGAGTAAGCAAAATGGTGCTCCCTGTATCCCCATATTATAATAAATTATCAGACCTTTTGTATAATAGTTCCAACATTGAGTAGCATTAGATTTCCACTTGAAAATCAAGGTGAAACTTAAAACCATCATAATGTGTCTATCAACTTTGATTAATCCACCTATTTTTCTCTTTTTAAAGCTGGAAGTATATTCTTGGTATTTTTTGTTATTGATGGCATTATTTAACTTTTAAAGAATTTCCAGTGGTGGAGAATATTTTAGTCTAAGAGACTCAAAGCCCAATTAGTTTAGATATGTATTGCATTTTTATATAATCCCTTATTAATTAAAGAATGAAAATTCTCTAATACCAGTGTGTGTGTGTGTGTGTGTGTGTATGTATGAATATATATATATATCCATATACATGAAAAAACTGGGAAATGTGAGTAACCTCAAATTATGTAATATTTCTAACTAATATTTTTATGTAAATTTACTGCTGACTTATTACTAAAATTCAGTTTTACAAAATGGTCATTTATTTTTCTCCCTCTTAAGTACTCATGTTTACAAAAAGAGTCCCATGCTCTTAAAAAGGGTATGTGCTTATCAGCAACACAACAGCACTGGCTTTGACCAACTAAATTAATTATTAAATTTTATGCTTTTAATTCTGATTAGAGAGAAATTTCAAAAAAAAACTTTAACAATCGATATAGGAAAAGGCACAAAGATAGCTTTAAATGATTTTTGAGATGATAATTTAGGGGAATTCGGTGGAAGCATGTACTGTAATTTTTAAAAGGCTAAATTCTCTTTATTCCCAACCTGTTCATGACTATGAAACACTACTGGAAATAGCTGTGGCTATTGTCTTTGTTACTGGGACTCTATAGACTGAAAGCTTCTTGAAAAAAATAAATCTATATTTGAATTTAACTCTGTCTCAAGTAGAAGCTTCATGGTATATAAACTGCACAACTGTCATATGATAGATATAATGAACTCTATCAATGATGTGTTACAAATTTCAAGTAAGTATTTAATTTTACTCTCAGATGCATATATTTCCTTCACAGGCAGGAAATATTACATAAATATATAAAGATGTAGACAGGTAAAAGTAATAAGAAGTGATGGTAACTATGCCAAAGTGAGAGCACTTGCCTCCGCCTAAATACATTGGAATTAAAATTTAAAAGAAGCATTCTGCTAGTCATTTATAACCCCTGATTCATCACTTTACTGATTCTATATCATCCTTTACTAATTTGAAATTGTTTCTTTATGAAGTGGCACTTATTTGGGAATTAAACCTTCTAGTTGAAAAAAATTGATATTTTTCTGACATGAAATACAGATGAATACCCTCGGATGTCATTCTTGTGAATATATATACAATTAATACGAATATAAAATAAAAATAAAATTAAGTAAAATATAAATAAATACAATTAAAATATAACTAAGAATAGCATATTTTAAGAATTCAGAGAAAATATAATCGCTGTAGATTATTGGAAGACAATATTTCATATAGAATTCATATTTGTGCGTTTCACCAGTGAGGCACTGATTGCCCTTTGTTTTGGACTGTCTTTTCAAGGATATTTATAGAGTGCATGGCCTTGGGAGATAGGGATACTGTTTACATCTGGAGTGAAGTGCTCTTTTGTTTGTAGCCTTGGAAGATAGAGATAGTATTTACTTCCAGAACAGAGATCAAGCATGCCTGTAGTTCAGTGTATTAATGCCTTACTCCAGAGAAAACGATAGTCTTATAAAACAAGCATTTTATTTAAAACTGCTATTCTAGGAAGTTCTCCTATAATGCAACACACCGTGTGTATGACCTTTGGTCTTCTTCACGTTACCCTGTTTGAATTGGGGAAGAGAGGACTAGTGTAATTAATAATTAATAAGAATAAGTTGTTGCTATTTCTCTGAATAATAAATGGTTGTCTCTGACCCAGAAGTCTTCTGTCTCTACCAGCATCCATGAAACTGTGGTGAGTTAACAGAATAACTTGCAAGCAGAGTACATTCTCAGTCCCTTCGGAGTCTTGGTCTAGGCCTTCCTGAAGTTGAGTGTTTACTGCCATTATTTATGTTTGACAATGATTAACCACCCTTTATTACTACCTTTTCCTAGCTTTGAGAATTTTCATAGGTGGATAAATATAATATTTACTATACATATAATCATTATTAAGTTATATATCTTAATGAAGGCATAATCACCAGTAGAATTGTTCACTTTGGGATCAACAAAGAATTTTTATGAAGAAAAATAGAGCAATGAGAATAGATTGGTGTAGAAAACTCATTATGGATTTAGATATTGAGCCAGATTTACATTCTTAGCAGCACAAGTAAAGCAACCAGTAAATTCAATGATCTATTTTATTTTTATTTTTTTAAAGATTTAATTTATTTATCCATTACAGAGACAGAAAGAGAGGCAGAGACATAGGCAGAGGGAGAAGCAGGCTCCTCTCAGAGAGCCCAGTGCGGGACTCCATCCCAAGATCCCGAGGTCATGTCCTGAGCCAAAGGCAGATGCCCACCCACTGAGCCACCCAGGTGCCCTGACAATGATCTATTTTAAGTACAATTGAAAGACCGCTTTGATACTTAATTGCATAAAAGATATATTTGTTAAAATAAAAGAGAAAGTTTTAAAACAATGTGTATATCTGGAACTTTAAAAAATATATTTAGATGATAAGGTTTAATGATGATTTTATTTTACTTACTAAATTATGGAAAATTGTAAGCATGTGTATATCTCTGTGATGAGAAAAAAAAAGTTGTTTTCAAAGAGTTTCTATGTAGAGACTATTAAATCTTTATTCATTTACTGCTGTGGTCTGTAGACCACAGATCATGGCAGATTCTCACATTGAAACTGTGAAGCTAAACATTGTTGTGAATTACTGCAACCCAGCATATTTTTGTGACCTAGTCTCCCACCTCTAATAATAATCTTGTTATAATTGCACCGTGAAGGTGTTAGTTTTAAAACATAGGTTTATGAAGAAAAATTGCAGTTCAACAATCTAACTTTTTAAAAATACTGACATTTGAAAACCAAAAAGTAAGTTCCAAAATAATTTTTCCTTTAATTTTATTTTAAATTTTCCTTTTTTTTTTTTTTTTTTTTTTTTTTTGGCCTTCTCGACGGAGTACTAAATATTTTGAAACAGTATCACTAAGGATGTTCTTTTCAGGTCACTCTGATTAAAAAAGTCAGTAATAATACTACATTGTGCTCACCCTACATTCCTTTTGAAGAGCTAAGACTATATAATTTATATGTATTTAACACATAACCTCTGTGACGGCAATCATACAATAATGAAGAAGACCAGGTTTTGGGCTCCTCCTCCCTTGCATTCAATTCTCTTTTTCTATTAGATTATAAAATCATGGGGGCAGAGTCTAATGTCTGTGGAACACTAACTGCGTTCCAGGCACTGTATAATCATTTTCTATGCATTACCTGATAGCATGATATATTGGGCCTGCCCAAGACCATACTCAGGCTTGATGATTTAGTAGAAAGACACACAGGCCTCTGAGAAGCTCGTCTAGTCATGTTTATGGTTTATTAAAATGAATATACATTGGTCAAAACAGTAAAGGGAAAAGGTGCATGAAGCAAAGTACAGGAAAAACTAGGGATGGTTCTAAGTGTCCCCTCCCCATGAGGCCATACGTGGATGTGCCTAATTATCCCAATAACACTGTATGACAACCTGTGTGAGGTGTTGGCATCTTGGGAAGTCACACAAGCTTTGGTATTTCTGTTGGGCGTTCAGTCATGTAGGCATGACTCAGGGACTCAGACTCCAGCACTTTACCTTCTGCTCATCCTTTCCCTGGTGCCTTGAGTGGGGAAAAAAAAAGGGGGTTGGGATTTGCCATAAATCGTGTTGTTGGAAAAACATCCCCATTCAGAGAGTCTAGGTATCCTGCCCCGAGGTACCTAGCAAAGATAAGCTTATCTTAGGACATTAACTTGTTAACTTCATTATGGCAAAAATGATTAGAATATCTTAGAAGAAGTGATGCTGGCAAAAAAACAAAACAGCAACAACAACAAAAAACACAAACACATCACTTTACATTAAAGGATTTTAAGATAGTTCCTGAAATTTTAAGTGCAATGAATAAAATGTTAAGATGATCCAAACTTATAAGAAGTATGACAATTGGTCGTGGCACAGAAAATTCTCACTTCCTCGTGTGTATTACATGATGAGCCCTTACAGCTTAAGCACTACTCAAAGTACTCTTGACAATTTTTTCTCAAAAAAACTATTTTTTTAATGGTACCTGATGTTTTAAACTACAATGTACTAAATAAGCATTAGTTTTATTGGCATTTTTATTTGCCTATACATTTATGATGGAAATGAGTTTTTAATGTCTTGGCAAAAATTGTTAAGTTGTGGAATAGTTATAATTTTTCACACATTATTTTTATTTTTTTTTGTTTTTAATTGTGACAAAAACATAAAATTTACCATCTTAACCATTTATGAGTGTACTGTTCAGCAGTGTTGAGTCTATGCACGTTGTTGTGCATCAGCTCTCCAGAACTTCTTTATCTTCTAAAGCTGAAACTCTGTGCTCATTAAATAACTCGCTATTTTTGCTTCCTCCTAGTCCTGGGTATCCACAATTCTACTCAGTTTCTGTGTATTTGACAACTTCAGTACCTCACATAGATGAGTCGTATGATATTTACATTTTGTGGCTGGCTTATTTTACTTCCCATTACGTCCTAAATGTTTATGAGCAATCAGGAATCAAAAATCAATAAATATGCAACTTTACACAGAGCCTAACCCAAGCCTGGGGTGGCCAGTGGGACTGGGAGTGAGGGAGGCAAGGCCAGGAGAACAAACATCCCACCTGGGGCCAGATAAGGATGGAGGTGGGAAAGGCCACCCCAGAGCCTGGCCCAGAGGACTGGAGCAGGTGATGTGAGGCAGCAGGGGACCCTGTGGGGCAGGGAGACTGGTGTAGGGGGGTGGACAGGTCAGTGAACATGGCCTTGTGTGGGAGGGGTCCTGTGTATAAACATTCAGGACAATATAACATGTGACTCAATCTTCTTTGTTCTTAAGGCTGAGTGATATTCCGTTGCACACATAGACCACATTTTGTTTATCCACGCATCTGTAGATGGACATACGGTTGCTTCTACCTTTCGGATATTATAAATAACGCTGCAATGAACACTGGAATGCAGATATCTCTGAGACCCTGATTTGAATTCTTTTGGATTAATAACCACGATTAGGATGGATAGATCATATGGCATTTCTATTTTTTAAGTTTTTGGAGGCGTCGCCATCCCATTTTCCATGGTGGTCGCAGTGTTTCCCATTATTTCGATCATATGGCTTCAAGTTGCATGTTTTTTAAAGCTAATGGTTCCACAGTTCTAAGCAAAGTGAGGACTGTGTATTCAAATAAGAACATGTATGTAAACCCATACACACGTTCATCCAGAGGTGTGCGGAAGCCAGCTCTTACGGCTTGCAAGAATTGATTGTGTGAATCTTTCCCCGTTTCTAACTACACTGATATCGTGTTAATAGATTCAAATAGTATTTACATCATGAAAATCAGCAAACCCTTGCTACACATAACGATTTTCAGAAATCGTTAGTTTACCAGCACGCATTCCTAAGGAATATATTTGGAAGTTCTCTTGAATGTTCAGGTGGCCCAATGGGAAAATTTTCATATACAGACACATGCATGTATACATATTAAGATGATTGTAGGTGCATAAATATTTCATAGAAATTCCCTTTACTAATTTATTAACAATGTTCATTTCAAAATTAATCACACAATCATCACAAGATGGATTCATTTATCACCATTCATGTTTTCAGGATTAATGTTTTCATCTGCTATTTTGAATATTGATCCCACCAATGTTCACCTGACTTCTACTATGTCCTGGGTACTGCTCTGGTCGCTTGGAATATAGGAGTAGTCAAAAGAGATGAAGCTCCCTGTCTTCTTAGAAATTACATTCTAGTTTGGGGAGACAATAGATGAGTAAAGCAAACCAGATAGTGTAAGATGATAGATGCCCTGGGAAAAAATTAAAATCAGGAGCAAGATAAAGCATATTAGACGTGCAGAGGGGAGGATGGGCAAGATTCATTGAGTAGTAGAATGGTCAGAGGAGGCTTCAGTGAGCAAAACTTGAAGGTGCTGAAGGCTTTTTTCCTTGTGGATAGAGGGTGGACGAGCGCAAAGTCCCAAGGCAGCAACAGATCCTGTATGTTCAAAGACAGTAGAGCAGAGGCACCAAAGCTGAGAGGATTGTGGCTTTTACTCTGAGGAAGATGGCAAGGAGGACAGAGTAGGGGTTTGTAGAAGCCTGACGTAAACAGACTTACTCAAGGACTCACTTTACCTGCTTGGTTCAGAAAAGTCTATAGAGGTGATGGACAGACCTGGAAGTGAGGAGCCCACACTGGAGACGCTGTAGCTATCCAGACAAAAGATTAAGCTGGTCATACTTGAAATGGTGATTATTCACCAGATAGTGGATATATTTGGGAAAAAAAAAAAAAAAAGGTTTTCCTAAAGGAATGGATTTGGCTTGTGAGTGAGTAATAAAAGGATGCTGAGCATGGACTGCTATCTCAAGAGGTTTTTCTAGGAAAAATCAAAAGCAAAGAGTTGGGTCTTAGGTCATGGTGCTTTTTTTTTTTTTTTTTTTTTTTTGGTTAAGGATGTGAGAAATGTCACTAATAAGTGAGTATTTGTTATAGTAGTTATGAATTTTGGCAAACTTGCAGCATCCTACACATCTGTACGTGGAAAATGAATGACTGGAGGATTTGCACGTTGTTGGTTATTGAGTTTCTTTTTTTTTTTTTTGGTTCTTGAGTTTCTTATGCTTATTTTAGAATGTGGTGATGATGGGGACGCCTGGAGGCTCAGCAGTTGAGCATCTGCCTTTGGCTCAGGGCGTAATACTGAGGTCCCAGGATCGAGTTCTGCATCGGGCTCCCTGCATGGAGCCTGCTTCTCCCTCAGCCTGTGTCTCTGCCTCTCTCTGTGCATCTCTCATGAATAAATAAATAAATAATTCTTAAAAAATAAAATAAGAATGTGGTGATGAAATCAAGGCAGCTGGCTTGAACATTCAGATATAAATGAATCTTAGCCCCTAATCTCAGAACGTATGCACCGTGCTTTAAAGGACCCCGAATTCCTCAGTGGAATTTTACATAACAAATATGATTTTACTCAATGAGTAAGTACATGATTATGTTTTTATTTTATTTTTTTATTTTTTTATTTTTAAAATTTTTTTTCCATGATTATGTTTTTAAATAATTTGGGCATCCTCTGTTTTAAATGAAATCCTTTGGATATAATAAGTGGCCTAATAATCTATTTTTTCTTTTCCAAATACACGTTCTCCATCATTAAACATAGTCTTCATAGCCCTAGGATAAATTTTAATGGAAGATACAGTAAAATTATGTGGTTGATATTTCTTCCTTCAGTACCAGTAAGGTACTAATTAATATACATATTAACTCTTTTCATAGATAAATTAGATAGACATTATAAAAACTCAGTCCACTATGTCAAAGTAAATATTATTTTGGTGTTTCTTTTAAAATCTTCTTTATTAACAATATCAGCAGCTTTTTAAGTTTTGTCTACTACCTACACACAGTGGAGCCTAGGTTAAAATAAATCTAACAAAAAACATTTATACAATGGCAGTTATACTGAGAATGTACTGAAAAGTCTCATTTCTAAACTTTCTTCATCACTATTGACTTTAAAATGAAAAGATCTTTTTTCCTAAAAACTTTGTAAGGAGGTGCAAGATGAAAAGCATGGATAGCAGATGCTGCAAGGTGGACTACATTAAATACAAAACAAGAGGTGGTGGTTGTGTAGACAGGGTGTAAAGGTCAATACTCTTGGGAAATAGATTGCTTACCAAAATAATTCTAAAATTAAGTTTAATTATTTTTAACTATGTTATAGTCCATTCTTCTGAGACATAAACATCACCTGAGAAATTTATTAGATTTTTTTGAAGATTTTATGTATTTATTCATGAGAGACCCAGAAAGAGAGGTGGGGACACAAGCAGAGGGAGAAGCAGGCTCCATGCAGGGAGCCCGAATGGGGACTCGATCCCAGGACCTCAGGGTCCTGACCTGAGCCGAAGGCAGATGCTCAACCCCTGAGCCACCCAGGTGCCCCTATTTATTAGACTTTATGTAATGATACACACTTTAAATACAAGATTGTTCGTATACTAAATAATACCTTGATAGAAATAATTCAATGATGGTAGTGATGATATATCAGCAATATTCTTACATTAATATTCTAGTGTCAGAATAATATGTAGTGAAATCTAGTTCGGAGGTAAAGAATCTAACTTATTAAACTTGCATCAATCATTTTAAAGCTCGATTATATCTTGGATATTGATTAAAAACAGTCCTTTAAATAAAAAACAATAACCAAGGACATTTGCCATTTGCCTCCTTCCCAACCTCCTTTCTTTCTTCCTTCCTTCCTTTGTCTCCTTTCTTCCTTTTCCCCTTTTTTTTTTTTTTTTGTGTGTGTGTGTGGGGGGATATCGTATTTATCTTGGAGATGTGTTCTCTGAATGCTCTTTCTATGTATTTATATTTATTTTGTTGGCTTATACAATGTAACATTGTTTATTTCTCTATTCTTTCAAAGTGCAATTTTTACTTCAATTATGATTTCAGATGGTCTGTAAGAGACAAAAATCTGTTATTGCTCTTTTGTCTTAACCTCCCCAGAGTAATCTTAATGGTTATCATGGGTTGTTTTGATAAAGTGGAGAAAGGTAACCATCAGCAAGGTTATGATTCGATTATACTCATTCTTACTAAATACTCCTCACTTTTAGAGAAATGATAAATATTCCGTATAATAGAAATAGTGAATGATGGAACCAAACTATTTTATTTTGAAAAATGTGACAGCTTTATAAGGTGACTTACATACTACTGGTAAATCACTTGATGAGTCCACGTGGGTCCGTAAGTGCATCATGTGTGCCCTTTTCTCAGCGCTCCCAGGAGCCCCGAGAAGTGTTCTCCTTGTTCCCACAAAGGGAGGTGCTCAAGAATTCTGTTTTGAATGAAAACTTGTATTGATGTACATGAAACTATTAAGTCCTATGTCCTCATATATATTTTACATCTTTTCAATGTTTAGGGAGAAAAAAAAAAAGCAGAGACGATGTATATTCAATCAGCGAATGTGTTTTAATTCTGACATCTCCACGTTAAGTTTGAATTTAAGATTTCTCTAATATAGCAAGCCTGACACTTCTGTGTGTAACGAAAATATCCCAGATTCCTAAGACTTATAATTTAGGCTCATTTCCTCTATTTTCTTTTAAATTGAAAGCACTCAACCCTGTATCTAAAACTCTCTTCCTTCCTAAGAAATAAAATCAAAGTCATGCCTGTCTAAAAGCTGAAAATTTAGTTATATTGTGAGTGCGACCCATTTAAAGCAGCTCTATTTTATGCCTTGCAGTTTTAAATGGACCGACTTATTTAAGTAACCGAACGTAGGGAGCTTGGAAGGGAAACCTAACAACTGGAACAATGTGGTGATGATGTCTTATAAATTTCCTTCCTCCATGATCCATTGCTTTGTCTTATCTTTATTTTTATTTATTTTTATTTATTTTTTTCTCCTCTGTGGCGGTTATTTCCTGTAGAGACAGTAGGAAAAAAATGAGGGTTGTTTTTATGATCTTGCTATTAAAAAAAAAAATTCTCTGTTCCACCTTCAGTGATTTTACTGCTCTAACTATCTTAGGTGACATGCATTTCTACTTTATAGTTATCACCCATAGCGTAAAATAATGTAAAACAAAATTCATGAAATGGTTGAAAAATAACTTTTTTTTTTGAGGAAAATATCCATGTTTATGAAAATAACAGTTGACTGCAGTAGCTAGATCAGTTCAAGTTGGTTGTTTTGTTTTTGTTTTTTTTCCTAACAGAATTACTGTTGGATGAACATCGTAACCAGAAGCCTCCTCGCTACAGGTCTTTCTAAGCCTACAAGTGATGCCAAATTAAGAAGTGTGCGCTAATGTTCTGGGGCCTTCTGTACACGATAGCCAGCAAAAGGGGCCTCAGTCAACTGCGCGGTTCTTGCTAATGTTAGATGGGCTGTATAAGCTTTGTCTGGCCAGCTTGTCATATCATCTTTCCAAAAGAGACAAGAAGGGTGGAGATGTTATTTAAATAAGCATCAAAAGTACCCTCTGCTTAGTTATTCGGAGCCAAAAAATTAGCATGAAAAATCCTAATGCTGTGAAAAATGTATGTTTCCTCAAACAGCATCGGGCAACCCAGAGGCTTAGACAAACAACTGGCACATTTAATCTGACATGAAAAATGATCCCCAGTCAGAAAAATGGAAAACACACACCAACTATCCTGCTTGTCTTCTCATCATGGATCGCAGCCTTGGCCTGGAGTCTTCATTGCTCTTTGCTGAAGCACCAGCGATGAGAGCAGCCAATATCTTGGGGCTTTCAGTGGTGTTCAAGTCTTAGTCATGGCCCCGTGTAGGCAAAAATGTGTCAAAGTAGTTGGCAATATAATGACCCAGGAGTGTTATGCCTCTTGGCAAAACGCAGGCTGGCATAAGGTTGCTCCATATGTGCTTCCAACTCAGTGCTGATTTGCTGGATTTGTCAAGCAGCCACCCAAGCTTTGACGGCCTATGTGAGCCTCACTGGCATCGGAAATTTATAATGATGGAAAATGAAATGGTAAAATAACCACCTCCCCCATTTGGATTTAGGATAAAATTCTAGGTCATTCAAATGCCTTATTCTGAAATCCAGTCAAAATCATTTATAATTTATAATGCTTGAGTTTCAGGTCAGGAGGGAGTATTTGGCATAAGTTCATTTTAATTTCCTCATTTTTTGGATGAGGAAACTGAAATCCAGAGAAATAAAAATGTACTGTCCATGAAACAAAGAACTTGAAATGTAATTTATGCTCCGCAAACCCTGCGTTATAAACTCTTCTAACTGCACGAAGGCCACTTTTACACTGCTGAGTGTTGAGCTACAGTTAACTCAGTTATTCAACGAGCACCAATTGGAAATAACCATCTGTCAGTTACCGAACTAGAAATTGTACATACAAAGGTAATAGGGCAGGTTTCTTAGAGTAGACACTTTAGAGTGGGGAGTCAGACAGGCCTGTTATTATTTTTATTTTATTATTTTATTTTATTTTATTTTATTTTATTTATTTTATTTTATTTATTTTATTTTATTTTATTTTTATATTTTAAAGATTTTATTTATTTATTCATGAGAGACACAGAGAGAAAGAGAGGCAGAGGGAGAAGCACGCTCCATGCAGGGAGCCCGACGTGGGACTCCATCCCAGGTCTCCAGGATCACACCCTGGGCCAAGGCAGGCGCTAAACCGCTGAGCCACCCAGGGATCCCAGGCCTGTTATTTTAAATAACAGGCCTGTAACTTTAAGTGAATATGTAATATATATATATATATATATATATATATATATAATATATTTATGTGCTTATGTTATATGTAAAGTAACTATATTTTTAAAAATATAAAGTAAAATATAAAGTAATTAACATAATTTCATATGAGGATAAATATTCCTAAATGAATGAACCAGTCAGTCAAATAGTGCAAAGACAAAATGAGGAAAACTATTTTTTTTTGAAAATTTTATTTATTTATTCATGAGAGACACAGAGAGAGGGGCAGAGACACAGGCAGAGGAAGAAGCAGGCTCCATGCAGGGAGCCCGATGTGGGACTCGATCCCAGGACCCCAGGGTCACACCCTAAGGCAAAGGCAGATGCTCAACCCCTGAGCCACCCAGGTGCCCCTTGTCATAAGTATTATGATTGGGAATATACACATGGACAATCATTTCCGTACCCTAGCTTCAGAGTCTCTGGATCTATCATGACCTCCTCCTCCAAGATACCTATTTGCTTAGTCACTGTCTAGGTCTTCTAACTCCCCCTGCGGACTCGAATTCAAGCATTCCGTTTTCCAAACACCATCTTCTGTTTTTATGTCTTCTATTTTTACTCTTCCATTCTCTTTTTATCCTTGAGCTTTATTAAGACTCAACTGACATATAACATTGTATACGTTTAAAACGTACACGTGGTGTTTTGAAACATGTAGGTGTTGCCAAAGGGTCACCACCCTTCTATATGATGCTGTATTGTTGACTGGAGTCACCATGCTATGTATTAGGGCCTGGAAACTTATTCATCCTATAAGTGGAAGTTTGTACTTTTTGACAAACGTCTCCTCACTTGCCATTCCCCCGGGGTGACCTCTATCCTACTCTGTTTTCATAAGCTTGTCTTTTTTTTATTTATTTATTTTTTAGATTCCACACATAAGTGAGATCATACAGTATTGTCTTTGTCTTTCACTGTCTGACGGACTTCACTTTGCATAAGGTCCTTACAGCCCACCCATATTGTAGCAAATACAAGGATCTCCTTTTCTTTCTTTTATTTTTAAATGCCTGAATAATTGCTTTCTGTGTATGTACCACATTTTCTTGATCCGTTCATCAGTTGATAGGCGCTTAGACTTAGATCACCTTAGCTATGGTAAATATTGCTGCCCTAAATGTGGCGGCACAGAGAACTCCTCAATAGACCCCAACGTGGGATTGCTAGGTCATATGGTAGTTCTGTTTTTAATTTTTGGAGGCACCTCCGTACCGTTTCCTATAGCGGCGATCCTAATTTACGTTTCCATCAACATTGCACAAATGTCTGCTCTCCTACAAATCTTGCACCAACAACATGCTCTTCTTACTTGTCTTTTGATCATAGCCCTTCTAACAGGTATGATGATTTGCATTTTCCTGATGGCTAGGAATGTTGAGCATCTTTTTGTGTACCTGCTGGCCATTTATATGTCTTTTTTGGAGAAATGTCTATTCAGGTCCTCTGTCCATTTTATTTTAAATTGGATTACTTGCTTTTCTGCTATTAAATTACATGAGTTCTTTATATATTTTGGACATTAATCCTTTAACTGATACATGGTTTGCAAATATTTTCCTTCATTCTAAATTGCCTCTTTATTTGTTGTATGTTTTCTTTTTCTTTCTTTCCTTTCCTTTTTTCTTTTCTTTTCTTTCTTTCCTTTTTTTTTTTTTTTTGCTAGGCAGTTTTTTAGTTTGACATAGTCCCCCTTGTTTATTTTTGCTTTTCCATGTGGTGTCATATCAAAAAACACAACAAAACAAGAAAAAAAAAAAACATATTGCCAAGACCAATACTATGCAGCTTTTCACCTGTGTTCTCTTCTAGGAGTTTTACAGTTTCAGATCTGACATTTAAGTCTTTAATCAATTTTGAATTATTTTTTTTGTAAGTTGTGTAACATAGGGCTTCAGTTTCCTTTTCTGTATGTGAATATCCAATTTTCCTAGTACCATTTTTTTCTTTTTTTTTCCTAGTACCATTTATTGAAAAGACTCTTTTCCCCATGGAGTATCATTGGCTCCCTTGTCTAGTCCTAGTTCACTGTATATAGTGATGGGCTTATCTATGGGCTCTTGATTCTCTTCCACTGGGCTGTAGGTCTGTCTTTATGCCACTGCCAAACTGTTCCGATTACTGCTTCATGGCTTTGTAGTGGAGTTCGAAGTCAGAAAGTCTGACGTCTCCAGGTTTGTTCTTCTTCCTCAAGATTGCTTTGGATATCCCGGTTCTTTCTGTGTCTCCAAACATTTCAGGGTATCTGTTTCTATGAAAAATGCATTTGGGATTTTAATACAGGTTACATTGTATCTGTATGGATAGTGTGGACATTTTAAACTATTAATTCTTAAACTCTATGATCTTAGAGTATCTTTCCATTTATTTGTGTCTCCAGTGCCTTTCATCAGTGTCTTACAGTTTTCAGTGTACAGATCTTTTACCTTCTTGGGTAAATTTATCCCTCAGGGGGTTTTTTGTTGTTATTTTTAATACTATTGTAAATGAGGTTTTATTTATTTCTCTTTCAGCTATTCTGTTGTTCGTGTATAGAAGTGCAACTAATTTTTATAGTTTGACTTGGTATCATTCAAATTTACTGAATTTGTTTATTAGTTCCAGCAGGGTTTTTTTTTTTTTTTTTTTTTTTTTTGTTGTTGTTGTTGTTTTGTTTTGTTTTTTGGTGAAATTGTGAGGGTTTTCTATATATAGGATCATGTCAACTGCAAACTGAGACAATTTACTTTTTCCTTTCAGATTCAGATGCCTTTATCTCCCTAGCTGGCTAGCCTCATCGCTCTGGCTAGAACTTCTAGTACTATGTTGAGTAGAAGTGCTGAGGCTGGACACTTTCATGTTATTCCTGATTTTGGAGGAAAGGCTTGTAGCTTCTAGCTTTTCACATTTAGGTGTGATGTTAGCTGTGGGTTTCTCATAGATGGCCCACATTATGCTGAGGCATATTCCCTCCACATCCAGTCTGTTGAGAGGTTTTATTATCCAAGAGCAGTGAATTTTGTTGAATGCTTTTTCTGCATCTCCTGAGGGGACATGATTTTTATCCTTCAATTAATGTGGGGTATCACGTTCCTTGATTTGTGTTTATAGACATAATCACGATATTCTTGAATCTGTTAAAGCTTGCTTTGTGTCATTTGGTGGATTAAGATTTGCCTGATTCTTAACGGCCCATGTAGCCTTGAGTTGTTTTCTGTGCATTTGAAAGGGCAAACTCCTCTTTCAGTCTTTTCAGACTGGTTTAGGCAGGTAAAGACTTTCCTTTTGGTGGCCCAGGACTCATGGGATTATCTCCAGAATCACAGTCATGCTGGTTGCAGGCTGTTCCTGGGTCTGTAGTGGGGTCCGTGGATCTCGTATGGTCCAGGGATGGACAGGACACCTTCTAATACCTCGTTCAGTAGAGTGGTGCTGGGACACGAATCTGCTTCAGGGTGCAAGAGTTGGGTTCTCCAATAGCAGGCCTATTACGCAGGTAGGTGAGGCTCCTGCTAGGTCCCTGGCAGGGATCCTGGCTGGTCAGTGGATCGGTCCCTGAGTGGGGGGACTGGCTGAGAGGGTTTGGAACAAAGTCTCAGGGCTATTTCAGGTTCTGTAGCCCAAACTGGGGTCTGCAGACCTGGCTCCGGAGGCTCGGATAGGCCCGTCTCCTGTTGTAGCAGGAGAGAGCGAGAGCACCTGGGTGGGGGTGGGGGGGTGGGGGGTGGGAACCAGACCAGGTTCCTGCCACTCACCGTGGACAAAATCCAAAGTCAGAGAAACAAGTGGCGGTGAAACAAGAAAGGAATTTATTTCAGTGAGACCAACTGTGGGATGATAGCAGACTGGCGTCCCGAGGAGTGTCCCCAAAGTGCCAAGAATACTTCCAGTTTCATAAGGAAACTGTGGGGCAGAGGTGGGCGTGTACGTGCAGGTAGGTCAGGAAGGTCAGAGAGACCCTGGTCTTGGAGTCAGTGTTGGCCAGGGCCTTGCTGCCTCAGGACGGCCCTTGCTGCTCCAAGAGGTGGGTTCAGTTCCCACCGGGGCTGCTGGGCCTGAGCCCTGAGGTGGAGGGGGTTGGGGGGGGTGGGGGGGAAGAGCCCAGCTAGCAAGTCTGGGGTCAGCTCCCAGCAGCCAGTCCCTGTGCCAGCAGAGCTGCTGGAGCTGGAGCTGGGGGTGCAGGCCCGTCTCCCCAGGGATGGTGCTGGGTCATGGCCCGCACTCAGGTCTCCCAGCCTTACCTGGGTTCAGGGCACCCACAGATGCCTAGGCCTGCAGGTGGGTGCCAATGCTGTTGAGCTGGTGACACAACCCAGGGGATTCACCATGCGGGGCTCAGTGGGTCAAATGTGACCCAAGGAAGGGTTGAGAGCAGAAGACTTCTTGCTACAAGCGTGGAGATGGGGGGACGGTGGCCCTGGGTGGGGGGGTTGGCTAGGGAGCCAGGGCGCTGCTCTGTGCTGTCAGCAGTTGCGCGTGCATGATCGAGAAACCGTGGAAAAGCCCACCCGTGGATGGGACCTTGGTGTTCCCATGAATCCAAAGTGACTTCAGGGAGACTCCGGAGAGCTTGCCTGCAGGTCCTCAGCTCCGGTTCAGCTCAGACTGGTTCTGTAAGGGGCTGTTAGGTGAGACACAGCTGGCGGGGGGCCATCGGCTGAAACCTCAGCCAGGGGTCTTCTTGGTCGAAACTGTTTTGTTTTCTTTTTTTAAAAGATTTTATTTGTTTAGGAGAGACACACACACAGAGAGGCAGAGACACAGGCAGAGGGAGAAGCGGGCCATGCAGGGAGCCCGATGCAGGACTCGAACCTGGGTCTCCAAGATCAGGCCCTGGGCCGAGGGCAGGTGCTTAGCCGCTGAGCCATCCCATTGGGCGAAAGTGTTAAGTCTCCAAAGCAAAACACATTCCCTCCCTGCTTTTGCCCCTTTCCCTTCCTCCCTTGCCCGGATAGTTTAGCCTCCTGATCCAAGTGACTTCCTACAGCCTCCTAGCTCACCGAGGGGGGGGGTGTGGGGGGTTGGATATGAGCAAGGATGTCTCCTTTAGTCACCACGCTGATGCCGCTCTTCACGCTCTCCTGAATCACCCCTCACCTGCCCAGCACCCATCTACACACACAGCTCTTCCGTAGAGCCATCAGAGACCCCAGGTTGTGCAACTCAAGCAGTGAGGATCATTTGCTTTTCACTGAAGCTTGGCGTCTGGGATATTGCTGCCTTGAGAGCCTCCTCGATTACCAGCCCCCCTTCTCTGCCTCCTGCATTCGTTCCTTCTGGTTTCCACTTTTAAATCCGGAGTATTTGGGGGCTCAGTCTTTCTCTGAGGTTCTCTTGTGTATCGACACTGATCTCTTTAAATACCCTCTGTATACTACAAATCACAAATTAATCTCCCCAGTGCGGATTTCTTTCCAGGACTCTAGATGTGTACAGAAGGTTGCGTACGTAACACCTTTATTTTGACAGCTCACACAAAACAATCAAACACACACACAACACCCTTAAACATTGTGTTGAAAATTAAATACCTAGTTTGATCGTAAATTTGTTCCATGCATCCTCTTCTCCTCAGTTAAGGGCACCACTGTTTCTTCGATAGTTCTGACCAAGTCTTTGGAGTTAACGGCTCTCTTTCTCACATATCCCAAATCCAAATCATCTTCAAATATCATCTCCTGTTTGTGTTAAAAATCTTACCAATTCTCAGTCCACTACCACCTTGGGTGAAACTGTCCTGTTTTTTGCCCATAGTGTTTGCCAGTAGTTTCCTAAATGGTCTCTCTGATTTCTACCCCTCCCTATTATTGTCACTATTGTCTGTTCCCAACGTGGTAGCCAGGCTATCCCTCTTTCAAAGCTGAGCTTAGGTCGTGTCACTTTTCTTCACGTCACTCCGCAGTGAAACCAAGGAGTTCAGGATGGCCCTCCAACCCCCCCACCCCCATAATTTCTCTGCTTCCTTTTCAGGGTCATTGTCCATTGTGGAGCCTCTTGCTCACCCTGCTTCCACCATCTGGACCTCCTTGCTCTTCCTTGGGCAGGCAAAGCATGCTCTCGTCACACAGGGTTTGCAATCTTTCTGGTTCCTCTTCTTTCTATTTCTGCGTGGTTTATTTACTCCTTCGCTTCCTTAATGTCTTTTTATCAGAAAGTTTCTCCTCGAGCATCTAATATAAAGACCAGTCTCCTTAAAGCTTCATCCCAGAACTCCCTCTTTTCTTTAATATACCTTATTGGTACCTATAGCTGTTATTATATGGAACATCATATATTGAATTTTTTTTTTTTTTTTTTTACTATCTTTCCCTTCAAACTAGACTATTAGTTCCATGAGGGAAGGGCTTTTGTCTGTTTTGTTTCCTGCCATATTCTTCATACCTACAAGAGTCCCTGCCACTCAGCGGGCATTTCACAAATCTCTGTGTGTAGAATGAATATTCATGGATTTTTAAACCATGGTTATTAAGGCAGTGTTTGCCAACTTTGCTCTAGTTTAAAAGGTAAATGGAACTATTTCTTAGAAATTCTGATTAAGTAATTCTTTTAATGCAGCTAGGACCCTGCATTTATGATTATACGGGGATCCTGGGCTCTTCTTTTTTTTTTTTTTTTTTTTTCCTGGGCTCTTCTAACATGAAGAATTGAACAGAAAAGGAGGATCTAGCCATGGAAACTGTTCCATTTTGGGACATTATCTAATAATGCCTTTTTTTTGTCTGTCGAAACATGAGTGGATAAAGAAGATGTGGTCTATGTATGCAATGGAATATCACTCAGCCATTAGAAATGACAAATACCCACCATTTGCTTCAACGTGGATGGAACTGGAGGGTATGATGCTGAGTGAAGTAAGTCAATCGGAGAAGGACAAACATTATATGGTCTCATTCATTTGGGGAATATAAATAATAGTGAAAGGGAATAGAGGGGAAGGAAGAAGAAATGTGTGGGAAATATCAGAAAGGGAGACAGAACATGAAGACTCCTAACTCTGGGAAACGAACTAGTGGTGGTGGAAGGGGAGGAGGGCGGGGGGTGGGGGTGACTGGGTGGTGGGCACTGAGGGGGGCACTTGCCAGGATGAGCACTGGGTGTTATTCTGTATGTTGGCAAATCGAACACCAGTAAAAAATAAATTTATTATTAAAAATGCCTGTTTTATATATATATATATATATATATATATATATATATATATATATATCTCCTGTCACTTTGAAATTTTTGCACAACTTGGTGATAAACTGGATTTCCAAACTTGAAATTCAGTGACTGATATAATGGATACAGCATTTGTTTTTCATATTTAAGATAACTGTGATTTTACTTTTGTCATGGCACTAATTAAGCAACTAAGCAGGCAATGATACTTAAGCATTTATGCAAATTATTTATTATGTACTTAAGCCTTGGCAGTTTTATTTTTAATTAATGGCAACGTAAATGAAAAATTAGAAATTTTATATATTATGATCAGATTCTAAATTCAGTCATCACAGACATATTTCATGTTTTTTTTGCAAAGTCTTATTATATTTCGGGTAGTTGGTTTTATTTAGAGAGTATTCTCTTGGCATTCAGAGTAACACTGAGCACGCCAGTTTAATGAGCTTTTTACCTTAATATAAAATGAGAAGCTATATTTAAAGGAAGAGTAACTTAACCTGGTGGCATAATGCAGCCTTGGAGATAGAATAATTATTCCTATGAAGTATTCTTCCATTTTTCATCCATCTGAGACTTACTGTCAGGATTTCTTGGGTGTGAGATAGGAAGGTAGACAGATATGTAGATCTGTGTACTTTTTTTTCCTGTTGTTCAGTTTACAAATTATGAGAAAACAGTTATAATTCCCTGAAAACTGAATCACCATGGCTCTATGGTAGGGTAAAAAGTGGGAGCTGCAAGGATGACATTGTAATTCCAGATATTCCATAATGTTTCCCCTTCCCTGTAAATTACGACGTAAGTAGTTCTCTCTTTGTCATTACAGCCCAACTGCTGATTAAATGTCAACTCAGAAAATATACACCAGGTAATGTGGAAGTAGTTCACTCACAGCTGCTAGTCTTTTGGATATGCAGGTGATCTGAAAATCTAGACCTTGCAAAAGACTTGCAGATATCTAGCAAAGGAATGATGATGCATTAATTTTCACTTTTTATTATTGTTTTATTATTCTTAAAAAAATAATAGTCCTATCAGTCTAATTTATTTAAATTTGTAATTCTTTAAATTTATTTAAAAATACTTGGCATTCCTACCTGGATCTTCTCAAAATAATTTGTGACAACTCTATTTGGTCAAATGTTCCTTGTATAGAATATGATTACTTTATTCATTTGACCCAATTTATATTAAGCTAGAGGGTCAATGAGATAATACCTAGCTAGCTCACTGTTACTAATGATAATTGATTTGGGAGGAATCTTTACATAGTAAATTTAACTTTTAAAGCATTTGTTGAATTTTTATTCTAAAATTTACTATTTTGGGGTCATAAGCTTTAGGTGACTTCATATAATGGGTCAGTACTGATTAAATTGTTGAAAGCATTATGAGAAACATCTTGCGTATCCTCATGTTTATAATAATACTCATCATATAATCTTTTCTCCACTTATGTCATATATTGATGTTGGTCACTCCAGAGTATACTGAAGTGTACTTTTAGCTATTTAATTTATACTAATGTAGTATATTTTTCTTATTCTGAGAAATTTTTAAATTATAAGCTACAACTTTTAGAAAAAAATCAAACCAATAAAACTACCCACAATTATGGACAGAACGACCCATATTTGAGGCATTTCATTCTACATATAATTCAGAACCTTAGAAGACAGTCTAAATGAATGAAATATTTTCATCCCATGGGATTGTTCTCTATAGAAAAATTCTCATTTATCCCTGTTAACATTTTTACTGTACATGTGAGTCAAGCATCTCTCAATCAGTTGACAAAATGTCTGAGTCAGTAGTATCATGAAGCCCCTAGTATTTACAGAGATTGATAGTTTCTTATGACAGTTGTTGGTGAGATATAATGATCTAGGCCACCTTTTTAAAATGCGTGTTTACTACAAAGAAGGAAAAAAAATTGCTTTGGGTTCCCTTCTCTGATACGGACTTATTTGAAAAATGAAGTTATTGAAAATGATAATATTGGAATATAACCAATTTACATAACCAGACAAAATCGAGTTTTGAAACTACACAGGAAAAATGTGGCATATGGGACGCCTGGGGGGCTCAGTGGTTGAGCATCTGCCTTCGGCTCAGGGTGTGATCCCAGGGTCCTGGGATCCGCTTCTCCCTCTGCCTGTGTCTCTGCCTCTATCTCTGTGTCTCTCATGAATAGATAAATGAAATCTTTTTAAAAATGTGACACATATAAGTATATATATTTATTGAAAGGACAATTGAAACATGTATATTTATGTAGAACCTGTGGTGTAGCAGGTGGTATCAGAGGCCCCCCCACACCCCTCAGAACCGTTCACTATTTTCACATGTCTGCTATGATGCAGTTCCTCTCCCAGCAGCAAATACCTGCATCTCCTTGTCGGGCTGCCCCAGGCTGCCACAAGCTGCTTGACCAACTTACGCAGAGAGCTGCCCCCTGACAGCTGGAAATGTTTTAGACTATTTAGAATACTTTAAAATATTTAGAATCTACGAGCCTGACTGGCACCGGAGCATAAATCCTAGTGCTCCCTTGTCAACTATGTTGTGACCCAACCTTCATTCAGAATTCCCCTGCGAGACGGGCCCAAAGTTACTCACTTTCAAAGACTTCAGCTTGATAACCCATCTCATTCTAACAGGCTGCTGGGTTGGCTTTGGGAATCCAGAAATTGAAGGAGGCTTAATTTTTAATGATTGCTTCCAACGAATGTTGAGGAAGGAGATGGAAAGACTGAGAGAAATAGGCATGTGAGAGAAAAGCTGTCCTATAGGAGCTGCCAAACTCTCGCTGGCTGCTCTTTGGAAGTGTGAGCAGGGTCCTGCTGGCCCAGTTTTGCCACAGGTGCTCTAGTTCTCTGCACCTGCTGGCTGCCAACTCTGCCTCCTTCCCGCATCAGGCCCAAGGCACCCTAGACTTAGAGCTGATCTCCTCCTGCCTCAGTTCACCGGCTACCCCCTCCTGCAGTTCAACAACTGACTGAGGACGAAGCAGCACCCAACCCCATAGAGTATGATTTTTACTTCCGTGGATTTAATAAAAATTTATCAGCTAACGACAAAAAAAAAGATGGGCCCAGAGATTTTGTTCCTTAGGGAGATAAGGAACGTACCCAACTAGGTTGCCCCTTCATCACTAAGTAGCTCCATTGTTCCCAGCTTCTAGGGCCATGACTGACAGCAGGAAAGCTTTTAATGGGATTGGGCTTCTTAGTCTCAGTGAAGATGATAAGATTCCAGAATATACTTGTTTCACATTCATTTAAAAAGTATCCCCTTCCTGCTTAAAAACATAAGTGCTTTGGCAGGTTTTTCAAAAGCCATTTAGAGATGTCATGCTTTGTCTTCTAGTTTCTGTCCTTACTATTTACTGGTCTCATAGTGGATACACATCGGGAATTTTCATGATACTGCACATAGTCTTACATTATTTTTTTCTATTTTCTATCCTTTTCTACTTTTTGTTCTTTGGGTATTTTTACTCTTGATCTTTCATCAAGTTCATAAAGTCTTTTACTGTACATAATTCACTATGATTCTTGTCTATTAAGAGCTTAAATTTTATTTTTGAGGTTTAAAGTTAACACTTCTTTCACTGATTCTCTGATGAACTCTCATTATCATCAATTTATCTCATTATTAATTGGTAATACCATTTTCTTGTGGTTGGAAAAGATACTTTATATGATTTCAGTATTAAAATTTATTGACTTATTTTGTGAGATAACCTATAGTCTATTCTGGAGACTGCTCCGTATGCACTTGAGGAGAGTATATGTTCTCCTGTTTGGGGTAGGGTGTTCTGTAAATATCTATTAGGTCCGGTTGGTTTATAGCATCATTCAAGTTCTCTATGTCCTTCTGTCTCCTGTTCTGTCCATTACCAAGAAAATGTATATTTAAGTCTCAGCTCTTATTATACAAATATTTCTTCCTTTAATTCCGTCAATTTTTGCTTCATATATTTTGAGGCCCTGTTGTAAGGTACATATAGGATTAGAATTGTTTATTCTTTGTTGAATTGAAACCTTTATCAGTATACAATGATACTTTTTGTCTCTTTTAACTGTTTTTAACTTAAAATCTTTTTTGTTGATAATAATAAATTAGCTCAGAGGCACCTGGGTGGCTCAATCGGTTAAGAGGTTAAGTGTCTGCCTTCTGCTCAGGTCATGATCCCAGGATCCTGGGATTGAACCCTGCCTTGGGTCCCTGCTGAGCCGGGAATCTGTTGCTCCCTCTGCTCCTCCCCCTGCTCATTCTCTTTCTCTCAAATAAATAAATAATACCTTTAAAAAATAAAAAATAATCAATTTGCTCAGGTTTCTTTTGGTTACAATGTTTAGGGAGTATCTTTTTCCATCCACATAAATTTAATTTCTTGTATCTCTGTATCTCATAATTCCCTTGCAAATAGTACACAGATTAATCGTGTTTTTTTATTCACTCTGCTATTCTGTTTTTTCATTGAAGAGTTCGATCTATTTACTTTTTAAGGAATTACTGATAAGGTAGGACTTACTACTGCCAGCTTGCTTTTTGTTTTCTCAGTTTCTCCATTAATGCCTTTTTTGGGTAACTAGTTAATTTTTTGTAGTGTACCATTTGATTCCCTTCTTCTTTCCTTTTCTGTATATTTTAGTTGATTTCTTAGTGGATTCCTGGGAGACTACAACTGATATCTTACTGTAACAGTGTATTTTGAATATTAATTAAATTAAATGTATTTATTTATTTAAAGATTTTATTTATTTGAGAGAGAAAGAGCATGAGTGTGGTGGGAAGGGGCAGAGGGAGAAGGAGAAGCAGACTCCCTGCTGGGCAAAGAGCTCAAGGCAGAGCTCAATCCCAGGACCTGGAGATCATGACCTGAACCAAAGGCAGAGGCTTAACCCACTGAACCACCCAGTCATCTCCTTAACAGGTTAATTTTAATAGTATACAAATACTCTGCTCCTATACATCTCTAATCTTCCCTTTTTTTTTGTTATTGTCACATATGATATTTTTATAATGTGCCATTAACATAAATTGCAGTTATTCTTTCTTGCATTTGTCTTATAAATCATAGAAAAAAAAAGAGTTAGTAAAAAGTTATCAAAAAAGTACAATCCTACTGGTTTATCAGAATTATCACATGACCCAGAAATATCATCATACACATACACGCAACAGGAATTAAACAGATTCGTGCAGTGAATGTTCTAGCAGCTATTCACAACGGCCAAGACGGTCACAAATCTAAGGGTCTATCAACAGATGAGTGGATAAGCATAATATAGTATATACATATGGCGGGGCATTATTTAACCGTAAAAATGAGTGAAATTTTGACATATTGTACAACATGGATGAACCTTGAAAACATTATGAAAAGTAAAATAAGCCTGATGCAAAAGAACAAATGTATTATGATTTCATTTACAGGAAATATCTGGGATAGTCCAGTTCATAGAGACAGAAGGTAGATTGGAAGTTACCAGGAGCTAGTGGCAGGAAGACATTTGGAGTAAAAGAGAGAAACTAATTCTTCATTTAGCTTTTGGAGTTGTTCACTACAGGAGGATTGTGCTGCTACGAAGTAGTCCCTCAAAACCAAAAAAAGAAAAGTTGGTCAATGAGGATTAGGAATTTAAGAGAAAAGATCTAATTATCCCAGTCATTTTCTCTCTCTCTCTCTCTCTCTCTCTCTCTCTCTCTCTCTCCTCTCTCTCTTAAATCCAAGCGGTCTTGGGTGGGTAGAAGAGGGAAAAATCCATTAAATTTTTAAACTTAAGACCTATATGAATATAAAATAGAATGGCCTAGAATACGGAGATTAGTCCTTTTAGATGCCAACTTCTTGACAGAGAGCTTATGTATTTACCGTCTTATCTCAGGACGGCATCTTGGAACTTCTACCGGCCCCTAGAAGATATTAATTTGATGGGTAAGTGGATGAATGTCGTTCACAAGTGTTCATAACCTGGTTTCAACTTTTTAAAAGTAACGTGTTATTGGAATACAGCCATGCTTATTTAAATCCATATCATCTGTGATTGCTCTCATTCTACAATGGCAGTGTGGGTAATTGCAGCAGAAACTATATAGCCTGCAAAGCTTAAACATTTTTACTATCTGGTCCATTATAGAAAAAAATTTTCTGACTCTTGTCTGACTGTATCTGTTTCATGATATCTTTCTTTAATATTCTCACTCTCCATGATTTTGTCTCAGGTTCATTTCTATCTTTTAAGTGTCTACCTACATTCCTCAAGCTGTATTTGAATCTGTTCCAGATTTTCCTAATTGGAGTTAACTTTTCCTTCTTTAGCTTTGGTTTTTTTCCCACGTTCACTTATTTTACTCTTACTCCAGTCCCTTAACCATTTATATTTTTCTTTCCTATTGCAAATATCTGAAGATAGACATAATGTTGTATTTAGGGGAGAGTCCGTATCACTTAATCAATAATTTGCCTATTGCAGACACTTGATTCTGATACTTAAATAAATCAATGTGATATACTGAAATTATCTGAACATTTATGTGGTATTTTATAGGTCTTTGGTAATAAATGGATTTTGCTAAAAATATACTTTAATAATACTCTACACATAATACATAATTGTAAGAAAAATTTTATATTAAAAATAAATATTACTGAATAATTTTTTGAAAAAGAGCATATGTATTCTTTGTATCTTCATATAATGCATTTATTTTCTTTCATTTACTTTTTTTTATGGGTGAAAACTACATCTTCTCTGTAGAAGTTTTACTTTTTACCTAAAGGTAGAATGAGTATTTTAAAAGACTATCCAAATTTATATACTGGGAACTACATTTTATTGTTTGTAGGTTGTGGTTTTGAGAACTGCTTCCTTTTTAGATGTGTTCCTTTAGATACTAACACTAATTTTTTATCACTAAAATGTGTATACTCACAGGGATTTCAGAGCTGCATTTTTTCTCTCAACCAGATGTTCATTCTAAAATCAACCACTAACACTGAATAAATGTATTGCTTTTTACTCTCTGTGTTTATACATATTAATGCAGTGGAGATTTTGAATTGGACATCCAACCCATTAAATAAAAGTATGTGTACAGAACTGAAATAATGAGGTTTTTAAGTTAAAATGATCTGGGTTACTAGAAGCATTTACTTTACTTTCATGGGGAAAGGAAAATTATGTGAAAATATCAAAGTATGAACGTTGCTACCATGCAAGTAACACAAATTATTTCCCCAAATTATACTGCCTGTGTAGATTTTTTCTGTTTTCCTCTGTATTTTGTTTCTTTACATATGGTAATTAAGAGAGTAACACCTTCTATGTTGACAGAAAAGGTTATTTATTCTTTTCACTTGGATTTGCAGAATTTTCTCCACTCAAAATTTTTAGATCGCCTAAAATATAATCCATATGCTGTCTCACTTTAGTAGCATTAGAAAACCTCATATCTGAAGTGGCTGCAAGTATGTATGTGACTAAAATTAGTTTCAAATATTCACTGTATCTTTGGAAGACATTTATAAATACAGTAGTGCTTTTTAATCCTGTATAAAAATAAAAACTCCAAATAGGCTTTTATGGTATCTATATATTACTTTGGCCTGATGGACTATTCCTTTGGAACTTATGTCTGTTATTGAGATTAATAAAATTCTCTGTGCTTTTAGTGTCGAAATTGCAGATCTTAAACGTTGAACTAAAATGTCAGATCTTTCAAAGACTTTGAAACATGGAATCCCTTAAAATTATATGTGTGTCCTGAAAGTTCCATAAATCATTCTTTTTCAATAAATAATTCAGTTATGATTTTATTCACTTACAAAAGAGAACCCAAACCATTAATAGGATAATTTTTAAAAATGAACTGAGTCCAGAAGGCCTAGAAAGCAATCTTTTTTCCAAGTGAAATTTCTAGGTATGCTTAATTAATATTAACTGAATAGGTACTTTAGGCATCATGTGTTACTTCGGTATGAGATTGTACTCTTGAAAAGACAGATTTATGCAGCCAGAGTAGCAGGTAGTAGAGATAGCTACTGTGAAGCTTTAAATTAGTGACTTGATAAAAGAGCAAATAAAAGACATCAAATATTCGAACCTGAAGTGAGGAAAAATTGTAAGTGAAATATTTATTTTTCCCAATTCAATATTGGCAACTCAGAAATCTCCTCTTCTTCCTATTAATGGCAACCATGCTCTTTAGTACTTGATTGTTTATCTTATTCTTTGTTCTCTCTGATTTCACATCTATTAGCTAACTAAAATTACTGTATTGAATTCTAATCAAGTGGCTAGTCTCATTACTTAAGAGGAAATAATAGTGAATCATGTTGAGACTAGAGTTAAATGGGAGTGGTTGGAATGAGGAAAATAATATTAGGACCACAAAGGAATAGTAACTGATTAATAAATAGGTCAATTTATAATCTATGTGCTCTATTTTTTTAAGATATTTTATTTACTGGGATCCCTGGGTGGCGCAGCGGTTTGGCGCCTGCCTTTGGCCCAGGGCGCGATCCTGGAGACCCAGGATCGAATCCCACGTCGGGCTCCCGGTGCATGGAGCCTGCTTCTCCCTCTGCCTGTGTCTCTGCCTCTCTCTCTCTCTCTCTCTCTCTCTGTGTGTGACTATCATAAATAAATAAAAAAATAAAAAAAAATAAAAAAAATAAAAAGATATTTTATTTACTTATTTGGGAGAGAGAGTGCAAGAGCGAGAGCGCACATGAGCAGGTGTGGGGGGAAGGGCAGAGGGAGAGGGAGGAGGAGGCTCCCTGCAGGCAGCCTGACTGAGGCTCCATCCCAGGACCCTGGGATCAGGACCTGAGCTGGAGGCAGACACCCAAGGGCCTGAGGCACCCAGGCACCCCCAAGAACTCTATCCAGAGGAGTATGGCAACCTAGTCAATATCCAGGGAGTCCTTTCAGGTGGGAGGGACCAGGATTTTAGTAACAGGTTAACTGAAACCATGGCCCTGGCCAGGAAGTAAATTTATAGTATTTCAGTAAGAAGCTGGAAGGTTTATGGAGTAGAAGCTAGTCTCCAGTAAAATGATACAAAAGGAACAAATCCTAGTGGAATGTCTCAGGTCACTGGATTGTTGTGCAATACAGTGCTCAAGCCAAGCTCCAGGGGAATTGAGGAAATTAGGTCAAATGATGGTTAATAGACAAACTCAACATGTGAACTATAGGCAGGCTTGTTTGGAACATAGGTGGTAAGTACTTGTCTCTGACAAACAATATAACAGATTAGAAATTAATGCCAATATAAATCCTAATATACTTTCTATAAAGGATTGAGTTGTTGGATTTTTGTGTCTAATATGATAGTCACATGTAGCTATTTATATTAAGTGTAAATTAAAATCCAATTCCTTAGCTATATTAGACATTCTCATTTTCTCAATAGTTTCTTATGACTTTGGGGACCATATTTTTCAGTATGGATATAGACATTTTCATCACTAAAATTTTTATTGGTACTATTTTAGGAGAAATGCTTTAGTGACACAATTTTAGATGGTCTGAGGCTGTCAGAGGTACTTTTCATGATTAAAAAATAAATTATGCTAATGGAGAATATAACCTATTGAAAGCCCAAAAGACAAATACAAATGAAGCAATGCAAGAAAGTTATATATATAAAAAAAAACCTATAAATATGGTTGTCCATATTTCCAGGAGAAGCTTTTAGAGGATAAGCACTTTTTTTTTCTCACAACCCACTAAAAAGAACAAAATATAAAAAAGAAACTTCTATGTTGAAACTGTACATTTAAAAATAATCTTGAAATTAGAACCAAACAAGAGAGAATGCTGAGAGTTGATCTATCCAAACCAGAAATCAAATAGACTGCAGTACTGTTTGGCACATAACCCAGCAGAAGTTTTAGTCCAAAGGGGAGCTGTTTATCTTCCTGCCAAGACTTTCCATCTGACTTTTGCTGAATACGGAATGGGAGACTGGAATGGGGTGAGGTGGGGGTGGATGGGATGTCTGTTCTAAAGAAAGAGGGAGGGAAGGGGAGCGAGGGAGAGAATATGGATGAACAATGGTTTGAAACCTCCTTGAGACCTTCCTGGGTGTAATGTGACACCGGCCCCCATATGTGGAGGTTGGCGAGAGATCAAAGAAACAGGCAGGCCATTCCATATTTGTAGGGGGCAGGCTTACTAAGCCATGGAACTTGTTGCAAGGCTTGTGTTGGGCAGCTGTCAGCCTAGTAGGTCAATACACCTACCTGCCAAACTTTAAAAGTTCATGTGGAGGTCTTAATTAAGTTCATCCAGATGGTCTTAACACCATATCTCTATCTCAAAGCTACATCCTTGAAGCAGCTTCTGGGAGTGGGACCGAGACAAAGGGAATTCACATTTCAAGGACAGGTGAGGAGCTTCTCGTTGCCAGTGTCCAGCTCACACAGCAACTGGTGGTCATGTCTGCTCAGTGAGAGACCTCCCCCAAGTGAGAGAGAGAAAGAGAGTCTGAGATTTTCATAACATTATAATACTTAGATACAAAACCTCTGCTGGAGGAAGTGTTCTATCATATACCCAGTACAGAATCTGCACTCAAGACAAGGCAGAGGTAAACCTAATTTAATTATAACAAATCCTTCATCCAGTAGAACTCCCATATAAATGAAAATGGTCAGCATCTTTTACTATCTGATGAACAAAGGAAAGGCACCAATTGGGTTTTCCTCAGCGGCATTATGGGGTATTGCAAGAGAGAAATAAGCCAAAGAATGAAATGTTGTTTGCAAGCAGAGTTTAATGGGTTAGAATATTAAATCATTTCTTGTTTTCAGTTACTCCAGAAGGCAAAAGATTCTCACAATAAAAAAGGTAAAAATAAAAATCCAGAGTTTGATTGAAATATCCATTATTAAGAACTCTGAAACGTTTAGTAGACTCTCTCAGCTAAATAAAGAGTTTCTAAAAAATTTTAAGGGCATAGTCCCACAGTAAGCTTACATGAAAAGGAAGCCTATGTCAGAAAAGATTGCAAATATGGCTTCTGAGATCAGGAATGCATCACCATTCACATTCACAGAAAAAATACCAAGGAGTTACATTAGCGTGAACTAAAAAAATGTCCAAAATGAGAAGAGCCTCCTGGGCCACAGGTAGGAGACAATTTCTAATCAGGCAGTGGGAACTATTTGGAATCTTATCCCCAAATCCCATGTTTGCAGTAGTTTTACCCACTCTAAAACAATACAGAAAATAAGCCTTTCAAAGAAAGTCTGGATATCTCCAGTCCAAAAATAGAATGAAAGCCTGGCCACTTTTATGCTAAAGGAATTTTGTTGCAGAAGTCCTAGCCAAGAGCCCAGATGGGACAGCAAGAAGCAAAATAGTTGAATTGATTAGGAAATCACTATAGGGAGCAAAGCCAGACTCTTACCAGGGAACATTCCTTTCCACAAAAGTACTGAAACTGAGGAGAGGTGCTTGGTCAAATTTCCAAGTAATTACATACCTGTCGCTGCTGTATAGTTCCAGTTTTTAGCTTTCTGAAAGGTGGAAATTATCTTGTCCTTCGATAACACTCGTATGTTGGGTACCTGTGTTAGATGGGGGTACAGATGACTTGTCTTTTTAACTTGGAAGTTTCTGCTTGATTACTTTCACCCAAAGGGTCCCCCCTGTGTGACTATATGAGGCATGCCATTTACACCTGGATATGGTTTATATGGTTAGGTCCTAAACTTCAAAATTAAGCCTGGTACTGTAATAGGATGAGACTTAGGGAGTAAGTACTGTAATAGGATGATAGTCTTAGGGAGGGATGAGTGTGTTTTACATGTAGGAGGAATATAAATAGTGTGCAGAGGATGGGCTGTCAGTAGATAACATGATGTAGGGTTCTCTGCCCTTGTTCCCTTTAAGAGGTAGAATTGAAGTCCGGTCCCACATTGTCACTGGGCTTGGCCATATGATTTGCTTTGATCAAAAGGATGCCAGAAAATGTAATATGAGGAGATACTTGGCAAACACTTGCCTATAGGGCTAGCCATGTGAAGAATATTGGCCAGGCCCACGGAATGATGAGAGGCCACTAGTAGAGAGAGACCCCAGCTTCTCAGCCATCTTCATTAAGGCCCCAGAGATGGGAGCAAGGTCAAATTACACTACCCAGTCCCACTGAATCTTCCAGATAACTGAGGCTGTGTGGATGTACCCAGGTGACAGCATAAGCCCAAACATACTGTATCAGAATATTTTGAGAGATAATAAAAAATTAATTCAAGTCACTGAGTTTTGGGATGGGTTGTTATGTAGCAAAAAATAGCAGAAAGAGTTGATAATTCTTATTTTATAAACAAATTATCTTTTATAATTAATTGTCACATTTGTTGGTATGGAATAACAAATAGTAAATATTCCTTATTTTTAGGTCCTTTGTTGTGATTATATTCCTTTTTCAACTTACCAAAATTATGAACATATATCTTACCTTTTAAAAAAATCATTACATTTCTTATTTATCTCATTATTGTGTCATAACTTCTGCTATTCTGTTTTATAACACATAATTTTTAGTTTTTTATTTAGTATTCTGTTCTTGAGTTTTTGATAGTCTTTTTCAATTGTGTATTTATTTTTAAAAATTCTTTATTATAATAAAAGTTTTAACATCCAGATCTACTTCTCTGTACACAATTTTAGCTACTTACTATAGATTATTTTTTTTCTCTGAGTGATATAATTATTAGTTTTTCTTTGGTTCCATTATTACATAGGAAACTCTTTTTTAAAAATGTTTGAATGTCTTTTGTTTGTTCATTTCTACCTCTCTCTTCTGGGCCCATATACACAACTACTTTCTTATTTATTTATGTCCTCAAATTTAGCATGTCTAAAACTAAACTCTTGATTTTAAAACTTTCAAATTAGGGAGTAGAAATTATCTACCAGCTTTCCCCAAAGTCCTGTGCTTATACTAGCTTTACACACCTGGGTAAAGCCCTGATGTCCAACAGATAAATGGATGAAGAAGATGTAATCCATCTATCTATCTATCATCTATCTATCTATCTATCTATCTATCTATCTATCTACCTATCATCTATCTATCTATCTTTTCGTTAGGTGATATTATTTTAGAATTTCTCTTTATTTTCCTAGCAATGACATAAATGAATTTTAATCATACAAGATTATATATATATATATATATATATATATATCTCAATGGATATGGATATTATGGAATATTATGGAATATTACTCAGCCATCAGAAAGAATGAAACTTTGCCATTGGCAATGATGTGGATGGAATTACAGAGTATCATGCTAAGTGAAATAAGTTAATCAGAGGAAGACAAATACCATATAGTTTCACTCATTGTGGAATTTAAGAAACAAAACAGATGAACCTAGGGGAAGGGAAGACAAAATAAAATAAGACAAAAATTGAGAGGGAAGCAAATCATGAGAGACGCTGAACTCTAGGAAACAAACAGGGTTGCTGGAGGGGGTAACTGGGTGATGGGCCTTAAGGACGGCACTTGATAGAGTGAGTACGGGGTGCTGTATGCAACTGATGAATCATTAAATTTTACCTCTGAACTAATTAAAAAAAAAAAGTTTTACCCATCTGAAACTGAGTATGGAATTAAAATTTTCCAAAGAAATCTTAGTGTTCTTCAGTCATGAAATAAAATGAAAATCATGGTGATTAAAGTACACATTTAAGTAGAAGGTGAACATTCTTAATCATTCACTCCACCCATATATTTTGTCTCCCTATTCTGCACTAGGTATAGTGCTAGTTATAAATGGCAAAATTTGGTTCAGGTATCCTGCCATTAAGGGATCACACACCAACGGTGATGGTGACACCATGTAGCAAAGGCTGTGAGAGAAGCTTGAAAGCAGTTCTATTAAGGGAAGGGCTGTGGGGTAGCAATATCAGGAAACACAAATCTTATTTTGACTTAAAAAAAAAAAAAACAAAAAAACACTGTACTCTTCTCCTTTAGGCATAAGATAAATTATTCATCACAGTTTTCTTAAACAATAAACCATAGATTAGTGGTTGAAAACGCAGCTATAAAAGCAAACTGCTTTGTTTTAAATTTCAACTTCACCAATTAACTAGCTTTGTGAGCATGGACAGATTAATTACTTCTTTATGCTTCAGCTTCTTCATCAGTGAAATGGTGATAATAATAGAAACTCATAGGGTTGTTAGGCTAGAGGCTGAAAAATAGTAAGTTCTATTTAAGTGATCACTGTTATTGTTAAATAATTAACTCAAATATTTGGATCAAGAAAAAAGAATTAAAAAGTGGAAGCAGTACAGCTCAAATTTGAAATTAATGAATTCAGAATTCCTGTAAATGGTCTTCTGTTATAGTATACTGTTTTAGTATCCTTTTAATCCCCTTGTAACTTAGCCTTGTATGTTTGTAGTCACATCTAGATATATTCAAATAGTACATTTATGTAAAAAGAGACAAAGAAATGGCACCATTATATCCGTTTCTTAAAATTCTAGAGGAATTCAGTAGAGGTATAAACACTCTGTTAGTTAAGTATTAATTTTCTTTTCGTTAGGTGACATTATCTTAGAATTTCTGTTTACTTTCCTACCAATGACATAAATGAATTTTAATCATACAAGATGATTTATGATGTCCTGATGTCGATGTGGCTTACGTCAAATTTTATAATGATTTCACTTTAAGTTTTGTATTTTTCAGCAATCTAGGGCAGCAGATTAACACTTCCCTGACACAAATTTTCTGAAATTGTTCTAAGCTGACATGTCCTCTTTTGTCCAGTTGTCTGATTAGATAGCATATGACTCTGTAGCTGGTGATCTCGGCTAATTAGCGCATTGTACTGAGTCAAGGCTGATTTCCCACATGGGAGCTCTTGGCTCTGCTCTGATTCACATCCAGAGGCAACAATCTGCCCCACTAGGAGTCTGACAAATAGTATATTACTGGTCAGAAGAGGACCCTGAAAAAGGAGTAAGAGTGCATTAGTACAAATCTGTCATTGTTACTGCGGGGGGAAGAATCACCACCCATGACTGGTGTGGGCGTATTGACACTATCGTCTTTATTTATGAAGGGCAGCACAATTGGGTTCACATCCAACAATTAAGCTTCTTTATGACCTCTGGTTCTTGCTCTGGTTTCAGAATGCCTGGTTTTATTTGAAATCGCTGAGTCAAGAGCATAATAAACTTTATGTCCTCACTATTCTAAAAAAAAAAAAAAAAAAGAGAGGGAATATTAATCGGAACAGCCCTTGATTCAATTCTCAATCTGGAGGGAGTGGCAAATATTGGATCTACACTGGAGAAAAGCATCCTCCTTAAGACTTTTTTTAGTGAATGCCACATTTTGTGAAGACTGGGAAGCCAACTAGGACTGCCAACTGCCCAGACCTTTGAAATATTCCTCTTAAGGCAGAGATGTGCAAGTATCCTGTGTTGGGATATTTGGAAATCGCCATTCTTTCCAGATCAGTTTCACATGTGTGTGCACACACACGTAAAATAAATGTACTTGTAATGGGAAATAGATATGATAGAAACTGTCTTCAGTTAGCTGTATGGAGCCTGTGGTACTAAGAAAACCTCCTTGTATTTGGAAACATTTTTAATCTAATCATTACGGTCCTATATTAAGCAACTTATAGAAATAATCTATAGCCTTTTCAGCATCACCAATGCACCTTTTTTTTTTAAAGGAAGTTCCTTTTTAAAATTAAAATTCATTTTTCCACACACAGTTAACAATGGCACGCTTCAACATAATGCTTCTCAATACTAATGCCCCAGATGAAGGGTAGTGCCTGCTGAACAAGCAGAGAGAGGCTTGTGGATGTATCTCTATCCTAAGTTAGTTGAAAAGTAGCAATTGCATCATTATTTAGAACCACCATTTTGTCTTAGCATTCTTTAGAAATGGATGCTACTCATGCTTTAAGATATGTTCTTCGGGAACCTTATTAGAAATATTTTCAGTGCAAAAACAAAACAAAGCAAAAAAAAAAACAATGCTTATTTTTTGATAATATCATCAAGTAGGATCATCTATATGTTGATTCTCAAGGATTAACTATGAAGCCAGAATAGTCCCTGCCTCACACTTTGGCCAAGGATGTAAGTAGAGTACTCAGAGAAGTTAGATTATCATCACCCAAAACACAGTTCTGTATCACCAAACACACAGGATCTAGTGTTGTATAATTTCCTCCAGCAATCATTACCAGCGAGTTGCCAAAGGTGACCCAGTTAGTTACTATTTAACTCTCTGAGACTTAGTTTCTGCATATGTAAAGTGTTTTTTTGTGAATGTATGTGTTCTGTTTTGACGAGGCTGTATAAAATGGTTAAGGGTATGAGCTGTGGAGTCAGATACCGGAGTTCAATACCCAGACTTGCTGTCATTCAGCTTGCACCTTGAGTAAGTGATAATGTTCCTGTACCCCCAGTTGTTCATTTGTAAAATGTAAGTAATAATGTTTATTATTATTTATTTAAACTTATTTAAGATTATTGTATACATATATATACACACACACACACATATGTTGACATACATATAGTGATTAGAACCGTATCTGGCACATAATAATCTCTAGAAAAGTATTAACTGTTATTATTGTGTAAGTAATAATTCAGATGATTCCAAATTAGAAATCCATGTGTTTCAACATAAAGATCAAACTCTTGGGAACTAAAATCCCATATTGTTTACTTTTGTTTTCACCAAATATGATACAATGCCTGACACATAATCATCTGACAATAATATCTGTGAATCAGTTAAATATTATATTCCCACTTTTATGGTTGCTATGAATATGTAGAATTGGAATTCCCTCATTTTTTATGGTATATGCTAATATAAATAGTGTTAAATATCAATCAGCGTTTGTTGAGAGCCAACTCTGAGCCTGGGATTGTTTTATATTAATCATCTTCCTGTTTTATATACATCATCTTCAACATACCCCCGTAACTCTACATGATAAGAGATATTAATTCTGTTTACAGATAAAGAAACTGCTATATAACCTTTGGGACTAGTATTCTCTCCCTTTTTTTGGAACAGTGAAGTCATAATGTTTATATAACCTTTGCCATTGCCTACAACATTATTCTTTATCAGACCTCAAATATGGACATGAAAGAAAATAGTATAATATTTTACTATGAATAATTAGATTTAGGAAAATAAATATGTTGGGAAATAGCATCAACAACAGATCAAAAAATAATCAGATTTCTCTTAAATAATAAGATAAATAAAGAAAGAAGTATTCTCAGTGACTAAACATGTCTCCCTTTTCTTTTACCACCAATTACCAACTATCAGCCTCCAGAGAAAATGAGCTGCTGAGATCTTTTTTACAGCTGGAAACCACTGAGAATGTGGGTTCTCTTTTCTAGGTTACATTGTTTTCTCATAGCTAGTGTTGGAAACCCAAGTAAAAGGAACTGAAGAACTCCACAGGTGTCTGTTGAAACTAAGAAAGTTAACATTGATCCTACATGTCTGATCTTTCTGGCTACTCAATTCCCAAGAAGAGGTTTAGGAAGCTGGAAAGGAGATTAATGGGTGGACTGATTCATCTCTTCCCCTGAACTTGAGAATGATGGGACGGTACAAGTCATAGTGGCATCATTCCTGTACTTGTTGCGTCCCGAATTGAAGCAGTAGGACCTGCCTCATCATCTATTCTTAGATGACCCCAAGTTAATAGAGACTGAGTGAGACAACACTGTTCTAATATGGAATTTCTCCCTATGCTGCAGGCCTAGAGACTTTAGAGCTTTACAACTGGGGCTTTCAATAAATCCTAGCAATTTTCCATAGGATAGATTTGGCCACAGTCTACCACTTGGCATGAAAGGCTCTTGTTAATACAATTGTCCCTTTTCTCATTCTAACCTCTGATACACAAGTCCCTTTTCCAGCCATACCAAACTACTTGTGTTTCTCCAAATGCCATAGTCTATCTTACATCTATAATTTTGCACAAAAGATTTGTCTGCATTGTGTACTCATCCAGCTTCACTCTTCATCTCTTATCTTCTTATACTGAGGTCAAAATCCATCTTCTTCCAGTTCTCTGACCCCAAAGATACCTCAACATCCGATGTACATCTACGTCATGATCCTAATTACTGACTTATTTAGCCTTTAGCCCAGAATATTTCGAGCCCTTAAGTTTAGTTTTATATCTATCACTCCAGCCTTGTTTTAGTGTAAAGGACATAATTGGTCCCTGATAATAAAGTGTAGAGCCAGAATGCCTGTTATAAAATCCCACCTTTGGGTAGCCCGGGTGGCTCAGCGGTTTAGCGCCGCCTTCAGCCCAAGGTGTGATCCTGGAGACCTGGGATTGAGTCCCACGTTGGGCTCCCTGTATGGAGTCTGCTCCTCCCTCTGCCTCTCTCTCTCTCTCTGTCTGTCTCTCATGAACAAATAAAATGAAATCCTTGAAAAAAACATAAAATAAAATCCCACCTTTGACAGTTACTAGCTGTGTGGTGTTAGCAAGTCCCTGAGTGTTCTTGCCCTCAGTTTCCATGTGTGTAAAGTTGTGATAATAATGAGTTCAAACATAGAAGGAACTTAGAATAGTGTCTGGCACATTGTACACACTATGCAAAAGTTTACTATTTAACTATTATAAAATAGATATTCCTATTAGGGTGCGTACCACATATATATGCAGAAATGTGGAACTACTGTAGTTGGAAGGAAAACCTTGGGGCTGGGTAAAATAAAGTATTTCCTTATAAGAAGTATAGTCAGTATATGGTATTTTATGACTACAAACTGGACATATAAACCATGTAAAATTTTTAAGTTAATTTATGGCAACCAGATTCACAGTGAACTTTTAAATGCAATTTTCAATTGTCAAAAAAAAATTAGGTTCATCTTCACTATCACTGATGAAGAAAAAATACATAGTATATTAGGCTGAATTGTCCACTTGTGACTTAGCATAACAGTTCTTCTATTTTATTGTGTCATGGCTTTGGTGTAACTGCTATGACACTTTGGATTTAGATCATTTCAAGAACATCCAGAGGGTAGAGTGTCACCTAATGAATCATTAATACTGCTGTAGCAGCATGATTTTCCATTATACTTTCTTCCTGAATGGTAACCTGACTTGACCTTAATGAGTTCTGGGAACTAATAGAATCATAGCTCATCTGGCTGTACATATGATAATAGGGATAGATGTACATAGACCATTCTTTCCATTTTATCAGCCATGGAATGGATCCATTTGGTGATGGTCATTAAGATGAGTAGATATATGCTATATCCAATCATTCATAAGGCTCCACTCAACTTCCTTCCTCAATTGCCTCTGTATGAAATAGGTGATTCCTTCACAACAGAACTCAAGGTAGCTTTTCATGTAACCCAATATGAAGAGACTTAAAAATATGCTATGAGGAGGCAAAATATAAGTTAAGTACTTTCTAAGAAATATTTTAAAAGATCACAGGCTATTCTAGGTGAAGTTCCTCAGGAAGCAGACCCTAAAATGTGCTTCTTCAAGTTTACTGGAGTGTGTTATCCACAACAACAACTGTAAGAAAAAAGAGGTACCATGATGGGTAGAAAAAGGAAGCCACCCGTGATGCAGTTGTGTGAAGGTTTTAGTTGCTCTAAAGATACTATCATTGTACTGGTTGTTCTGAAGCTGGCATGGCCTTTCAAAGATACGCCCAACTGAAGGAAGCGAACCAGGTTTCATACTCTCTTATCAACTGGTCATTGAGGACAGGGTGCCCATGGAGGGAACATAAAATGTAACGACGTCACTGGGAATTAGAATTGAGCTGTCAACAGCCAGCATTTCAGACATCTGAAGAGATGGAGATATGGGTGTCAAACCACATTATCTATGCCTACAAACAGCTCCAAAGATCAGCCATAGTAAGTATGACAAATGACATTGCCTGAGTTCATCCATGATGTGTTAATGTTCCAAATCAAACCAAAAGAATCACATTGAGGCCAAGGGGAGGATGAAAGAGAGCCAAAGCATAGACAGTAGTAATACAAAGTTCCTATTTAATTACAGAACGAATGTGAGAGGATAGCAAATGTCTAAATTGTATTTAAATAATCAAGTATTTCCTTTAGCTTTGGAGATTATCAGAACTCTAAAATGATATTCTTGAAAATAATAAAAATTATTAAGTGGTTGCAAATTATTTATAGTCATGTGAAGAATGTTAAAATATTCTTTTGACTAGAAAAAAAATTCATATACAGAAAATACCATAGTGATTCTTTCAGCTAAAGGTTGTATGAGGGATCCCTGGGTGGCGCAGCGGTTTGGCGCCTGCCTTTGGCCCAGGGCATGATCCTGGAGACCCAGGATCGAATCCCACGTCGGGCTCCCGGTGCATGGAGCCTGCTTCTCTCTCTGCCTGTGTCTCTGCCTCTCTTCTCTCTCTCTGTGACTATCATAAATTTAAAAAAAAAAAAAATTTAAAGGTTGTATGAGTAATTGTGATAATTTGCAAATATAATTTTTATAAAAACATCAACGTTATTACTATAATTCACTTTCTTAATTTCATAGAATACCCATTTTATTTGCTGTATAGTATTAGAAAGTATTGGTAAAGCTAAAGTTGTTATTTTGCCAATTATGTTTTTCAATTAGTGAAGAATCTGGCCCCTTGAAGGCAATTTTAATAAGTATCACCACTATGAAAAAGTTAAGCAACCTAATTGAGCATATCAAATAACATATACTAAATAAGGAAAAGAAATAAAACGTACCTATTGATTATAGCAGCTGAGCTTTCCAAAACCAAGTTTTATGTCATACTGCCTAAATTATATCTGACTGTTCAATTAGGCTGAAAAATGCAAAGGCTAAGAGAAGGAAATCACTGCTTTATTTTTGGGTCTGGATGAAAGGGGTCAGAGAGAGGCAGTTTTACCTGATAGGATGAAAAACAAAATGAAACAAACACTTGTAGTAAGAATTTAGGTTGAAAAGAATAGATCTACTTCAGCCTAAAACAGAAAGAGCTTGTGAAGTTGTGTCCTTCAAATAGGTAGGCTTACTTTTTTTTTTTTTTTTTTTTTGGTTCTTGGTCTTCTTGTTTTCCTTCTTTCAGGGAGAGAGAAAGTGCATATGGACAAGGGAGGAGGAGTAGAAGAGTAGAGGCAGCAGGAGAGAAAGCATCTTCAAGCTCCATGCCCAGTGTGGAGCTCAGTCTCACCTTTTTGAGACCATGATCTAAGCCAAAATCAAGAGTTAGACATGTAACTGGGTGAGCTAGCACCCCGTAATAGAAATAATTTTCTTCAAACTGAAATGACTTTCCTACTTCCTCATTTTCCAAAAATTAGTTATTCAGTTACAGAGTTATAAAATTAACATACTTGGTTATTGCAAAAATTCCAAAAATGAAGTGAAATGTAAAAACAATAAATGTAATCTGATTCTAAGAGGTAACCATTATTGATGTTTTGATTTATAAATATCCACATCATTTTTCTATGTGCATATACACACATAACACACACATCTTTGTGTTGTGTGTGTGTGTGTGTGTGTGTATGATTTGTACATCAAGATAGTCAGGGATCCCTAGGAGGCTCAGCAATTTGGCGCCTGACTTTGGCCCAGGGCGTGATCCTGGAGACCCAGCATCGAGTCCCGCATCAGGCTCCCTGCATGGAGCCTGCTTCTCCCTCTGCCTGTGTCTCTGCCTCTCTCTCTCTGTGTTTCTCATGAATAAATAAATAAAATCTTAAAAAAAAAAATCATACTAACAGTGCTTTTCTGTAATGTACTTTTCAGCTTAAAGCATTTTTCCCCAGTCAATAAATGGTCAAAGATCTTTTCATTTGGTCATATATATGTGTCCTTAAATATGTATCTATTCCCAATTGTTTGTAATCTTTTATTTATTTGTAATCTTTTTTAGACTTGCTACCAATACTATAATAAATGTCTTTGTACTTATACCCTACTTAATTCCACATATTTTTCCTCAGAAAGAATATTGTAAGGTGGCCATATTTATTTATTTTTTACATTTATTTTGATACACATTTTAAATTGATAGTAAGAAAGGTCCCACTGGGGCACCTGATGATGCAGTTGGTTAAGATTTGGACTCTTGGTTTCGGCACAGGTCCTGATCTGGGGGTCATGGGATGGAGCCCCATATTGGGCTCCATGCTCATTGCGGGCTCTGCTTGAGATTCTCTCTCCCTCTCCCTCTCCTCTTCCTGCTCATGCTCTCTTTCTCTCTCCAAAATAAATGAATAAAAAAAAAATAGGAAGGAAAGAAAGTTCCTACCATTTTTACTCTCACTGCTAGTGGAGAGTGTCAATTTCTCTCTATACCTTTTTTGTGTCAGTATTCACATTTCTTTTAAATCTTTCTCATGCTTTTAGGTAATTAATTAATAAGGGAGATTCCCTCCATTATCTTAATTTGCATTGCTTTGACTACTGCTTATGCTGAATAGCTTTCATATGTTTATAGGTCACTGTAGTTCATCAGTAGCAAATATACTCTGACGATTTTTCAATTGTAGGGTCTTCTTTTTCTTAATTATTTTTGAATTTCATTTGTATCCAAGGGGTATTTAAATTATTGATCTGTTGCATCTCTGTAATTTTTATTTTCTAGTCATTTGTCTTAACTTTGTTTAAGGTATTTGTGATGCTTTTGTCTTTGATTTTTATTACAAAGAAATTTTTAATTGTTTACGTGGTCAAATATTAGTATGTTTTTAAAAGAATTTTGAGCTTTGCTGCTAGGTTTAGAAAGATCTCTGCTTCCTGGCTTTCTGTTCAAGATTGATGTTGGAACGTATACGTGTTGTCTAATCTTTAAAAATTTACTTGAAATGCCAGGCACTATAAAAGAACAAACAGATTGCAATACTCTAGAATCAAGAAAAGCCTCCACTACCTCCTAGAATATTGAATTTCTTGAGGATATCAAGCTAATGAGATAAGATGAATATGAAATTAGACAGCGATGAGGAAACCTGTACAACATAAAGCTAAAGAAAGCTCTTCCGTTTCCCACTAGTGTTTTCCAGCTTTGAGATGATGCTGAGAATATAGAATAGATGCAAGTGTAGGTTTGGGAAATTAATAGAAGAATTTATCATGTTCATAGAATAGTTGCCCTTGTGCTTAAGCATAAATTTTCATATCTAGGACATTTCTCAATAAAGCACGGCTCTCTCAATAAATTGGAGCATCTGCAGTGAGCATTCGATTAAGCACTGGGGCCACAGAGACAAAAGGGTGATCTCTATGTAAATTCCAACCTTCAAGATAGACAAAACAGCCTTGAATTTGGAATGCAAATCCCTTTTCAATAGAAAAGAATTAGCAAGGAAATCTAGCTGGGATTTCCAACAGGCAAGAACTTCAGAATCGGAGTGTTTAAGCCTTCCAGCACAGCACATTTCACATATGTGGAGGAAGCTCATCCGTTACCGAAGCTGAATCTATGCCCTCACATGTATCAGCAAGAATCACTAGGTTTTTTTTCCTTTTCTTTTTCAAGAAAATTAACGCTATGAAATTGCAAAACTGGGCTGCAGAAATAGTGGAACTGAAATACAGAACATTTCTGAAATATTTATTTTTTGACATTAGAAGAGTTATTAGAGGACACCAAATACAAAAATAGACAACACAGAAGAAATTAGGGATTTCAGGGATTAGACATCTCTACACCAAGATTATTATTTAAAAATATTTATGTTGGGACGCCTGGGTGGCTCGGAGGTTGAGCATCTGCCTTGGGTTCAGGGCATGATCCCCCAGTCCCAGGATTGGGGGGGCTCCCTGCAGGGAGCCTGCTTCTCCCTCTGTCTGTGTCTCTGCCTGCCTCTCTCTCTCTGTGTCTCATGAATAAATAAATAAAATCTTAAAAAAATATATATATACATATATATATTTATATTTTCCTTTTTCCTTCTTATTTTTGTTGAGGGAACAGAGGACTAGCCCAGGACAAAGCACAAGGCCAGGGCAGCACGTGGACACGTCCTGGAAACAGGCAGAGGGACCTTCCTCTGCAGACTCAACTGCCTCGATGTTCATGCTGTGCTCAGGGCAGAAGGCAATCTTAGCCCGACCCCCAGGACCCTGTAAACCTACTTTAACATAAAAAAATTCCTTTAGAAACTTCCTTTATCTCTACCCCTCAAGATCCGTGTTGGCGACACCCCCAAGCACATGGCCCACGATATCCATCTGAAGGGCCTCCTGACTCAGATTTCATTAGCCGGTCATCAGTGACCTTTTCCCACCAGTAGCTGACCCCCTCAAGGTCCTGGAGACCTGCTTCCAAAATCCCTTAGGGAGTCTGCTATCCCCAAACTCCTCCAGGCTCCCAGGGATATAATCAGCCCCCTCCCAGGCCTGGGGCAGCAGCTCTTCCTGCCCAGGTCCTGTCCCCGGGCTTTAATAACACCACCGTTTTGCACCAAAGCCCTCTCAAGAATTCTCACTTGGTCTTCAGCTCCGGACCTCACCTATATTCCAAAACTTCATCATTTTTTAACAAGTTAATCTTTGATAATGCTGATTTGGATTTATTTTTTGACAAGCTGATCTTTAATAGCACTGATTTGAATTTAAGATAGGAGATAGGCATCTAATTGTACTATATTTTAACTTGTTAGCCACTTCCTATAATAGTATCTACATCTGTAGATGGTGGGATGATATCTCATCTATCTTTATGTTAGTATCAGAGTGTTTTAATTATCCTAGTTTATATTGTGTTTTAATATTCACTATAAGAAATCCTTTATAACCTCTGTTTTATTTAAATATACTCCCTCCTAATTGCATTTTATATATGTGTAAAATGGTTACCTCACTTGTTGGATTTCCAACAACAACAACAAAAAAGAAGAGCCACACCTTATAGTTTTTATATGACTGTATTAAATTTTTTGATACGTATCAATAAAATATATTTTGATATCTGATATTCTACATCAATAATATGACTTCTCTGTATTTATTCAGATGTACATGTTTGCACCTCAGTAAAATATTGTATCTTTTAAGGAATGTAATAATTATAGTTTTAAGGTCATTGCTCTTAATTGAATATTTGTTTTTACTATTTTCAATAACCTATTTTTCCAATACATAAAACACTGGTGTTTAAGGAAACAGATCTCTTAGCAACAATGACAGAATTTAATAACAGTATATTAGAAGAGTTCTTTATATTCTTCTTTAGATTCAGTCATATTATCTATAAATGTATAAATTTTCATTTTCAATATGCATATCTTTTATTATCTTATTAAAATTTGTAGCTTGTGTTATTGTTCAGCATCATGCCTATAATACAATGATTTTCAGATTTTCTTTAGTTTAATGAAATAAATCTGGTAACTACAGACTTTCTCCCTTAAAAAAAAAGTATAAGAACTCCAATATTCATGTTCCTCAATAAACCAATATTAAGAGGCTTGCTTTAATATTTCATTGCTAAAAATAATATTTGCTGGGTTCAGATAGGTTCCTCTTGTTACATTAAATAAATGTCTTTGTAATACTTGTTTACAAAATGAACAAACTTTAGAACAAATATGGGAATTTGAAAAACAGTTTTTTTTGGTAAGTATTGATTGTGATTGTTTACTTTAACCGATAATAGAATTATATGACGAATTGCATTACTAGCCAATCCACTATTGATCCATCATTACATTCCCCAAATAATAATACTATTTATTACATAGACCTCATTTTTTGATGTTTTCTTTTGAGATTTTCCAATAAACTATCTGTATCCAGACCATCTTAGGTAGTTCTTTACTTTTTTCTTTTAATAGAATTATTTAAATTCAATTAATTAGCATACAATGCATTATTAGTTTCAGAGGTAGAGGTTCAGTGATTCATCAGTCCTATATAACACCCAGTGCTCATTACATCTTGTGCCCTCCTTAATGCTCATCACCTTGTCCCCCCACTCTCCTCCCCTTAGGTAGTTCTTTAAAATGTTTAGAAGAATAATTTCACGTTGTCTGTGTCTTCTTCAGTCACTGATTTTAATTTATCCCTTCCAAGTCATCCTCTCAAATAGTCTAAAACCTGAGGATTGGGGATCCCTGGGTGGCTCAGCGGTTTAGCACCTGCCTTTGGCCCAGGGTGCCATCCTGGAGTTCCGGGATCGAGTCCCACATCGGGCTCCCAGCATGGAGCCTGCTTCTCCCTCCTCCTGTGTCTCTGCCCCTCTCTCTCTCTCTCTAGGTCTATCATAAATAAATAAATCTTTAAAAAAAAAAAAAAACCCTGAGGATTGTGAGAAGCACTATCATATCCTTCTTTGTGTTTACCCTCCTTGTTCATTCATCCTCGTCTACATTCTAGAACAATCAAGATATTAGTTGATGAAACAAAGGCAATAGAAAAAAATTAGCTTTCTTACTATTTATAGCCCATTGATAAGTCCTTGAAACAGGTACAGTGACCCTCACCTGGGAGCTCAGTTGCCTCAATGTTAACACTGTGCTAAGGCAAAAGGCAGTATTAGGCAGTATTAGCTTAACATTTTCCCAATTCCCCAGGATCATTATAAGTCAGTCAGTCTTTCTTTCTTTCTTTCTTTCTTTCTTTCTTTCTTTCTTTCTTTCTTTCTTTCTTTCTTTCTTCCTTCCTTCCTTCCTTCCTTCCTTCCTTCCTTCCTTCCTTCCTTCCTTCTTTCTTCTTTCTTTCTTTCTTTCTTTCTTTCTTTCTTTCTTTCTTTCTTTCTTTCTTTCTTTCTTTCTTTTTTCTTTCTTTTTCTTTCGAATTTATCTATTTCTGAGAGAATGAGAACATGATCAGGGGGAGGAACAGAGGGAGAGGGAGGAGGAATCTCAAGGAGACCCCATACTGAGTGCAGAGCCCCATGTGGAGCTTGATCAGATCATGACCTGAGCTGAAACCAAGAGTCAGATGCTCAACTGACTAAGCCATCTTGGTGAGTAGAATTACAGATTCTGCTTTAACATATAAAAACATGTAAACATTCCTTTGGAAACTTCCTTTATTTCTAATCCCCAAGATATATGTTGGCAGTTCATTCCTCAAGCATATGGCCCACCAAAGTACATCTGAAGGGTCTCACGAGGAGGGTTTTACCAGACAGTAATGAAGTACTTTTTCCTAACAAAAGCTCACCCTCTCAAGGTCCTGGAAATCTTGCCTCCAAAATTTCTTAGAGACTTAAACTATCCCTAACCACTTCTCAACAGAAAGTTCTTTCTGACCATGGGTCCTGTCCTCATGCTTTAATAAAACCACCTTTTTGCACTGAAGGCATCTCAAGAATCCTTTCTTGGCCACTGGCTCTGAACGCCAACCATTTTCTACATCATTAGTGACATTGTAGGAGAGTAGCTCTACTTACCATTAGCCTAATTTCCTCCTATTTTTCACTTCACTTTCATTTGTGCCAGTTCCTCACAAAGGGCTTAATGTTCCATCCTCAGAAAGAATACAATCCTCTTCTAGTTTCCAGTGAGAGAATTTTTACAATTATAATTGTTGGTTTCTTTTAGGGAGATGTTGAGAGAAGGCATGGAATCAAACTTTGAGAACTATCTTAATTCTTTTGTCATCTTTAAGTATGTTGTTGTCAAATAAAAAGGAATCAGCTAGAAGGTGTATAGAATTCCTCCGTATTTTACCATGGAAAGTTCCATATTTCTTCAATGAAAAGGAAAATAATTAATTAACTGCATCCAAAAACATACAAAAAATACCCTCAAACACTTGAACTGGCTTATAAATTAACAGGATATTATAAGGGATAAAACCATGCTAAGGATATAATAAAGATAGAAGGTAGGAACTGATTGTAAGTCAACAGACAACTCTGGCTTTTATGTAGGGTGATGTTCCCTCTGATTGGGTGAACCATGTTAAGCAGATGGTCTGTTCTAGCACTCTTCATTCTCAGTAACTTCTTGCAAAGCTTTCATTTTTTTCTTGATGTAAAATCACCAATGCTAAAATAAATAATATCTTTATGGGTAGTCCACTTTTTGGAGGGGAGTGGTGTTCAGTTTTAGATGGTAGGGCATAACATTTCATTTTTGCAGCCTCAGCCTATCTTTCTTCAATGATAAAATTGGCATTAGCTATAAAAATTACTCTCAGAAAAATTACCAAATCCATTTAATACTGCATATCTATCTCCAGATTTGTCTTTTTTCTTGAATAAAAGATCACTTTCCACTATTTTTCAATTTGCTTCTATGTCCATTTGGCATCCTTTTTTCATTTCTTACTCATTTTTGATCACTGACTGAGATGACCTTGCAATGTTCATGGTGAGCTTATCTTTTAATCATTTTTATTATTATGTGAGTGTGTGTGCTTGAGAGAGAAAAATCTGGAGACTTTTTTCTTTTTCAATTTTCTAAGAAATGTGAACATCAGTAGAGATGGTAGTTTATACTCTATGCCTTCAACTTATCAGCAGTATGTTATATGTATCTCTTTAGCTGAAATGTTAATGTTTAAGTGGGTTTTTATTATGATGAGGTCTCAGAGTTTCTAATTCAGATGTCAGAGGTTGGCAGCAATATCAATAAGAAGCCATCATCATGGCCCTTATTCCTAATTCTCATCCTGACATGTTACAAAAATAAGCATGATAATTTTATGGCTTCTTTTTCTGCCTAAAATGTAACTACATTAATCTGAAAGACAGCTGATTTTTCAAGGTCAAAAGTGCTTAGTTACAAATTGATGAGCTATTATGTGTGTCTGTGGTTTTCTTGATGGCACTGTATTAATAATATGCATGCAGAACAGGCCATAAAAATTCCATTTAAAGGTATTAAGGCATACTGGGACATTTAATCAGGTTAAAATTCCTGTCAGTTGGCTCCAGGCACGATGTTGTTCAGTCAATGATTAACAAAGTATGTGGATTATAAATATGCATGTATATTACATGAGTTCAGATTTCACTGAAATAACCCTTTTTGTTTTGTTTTGTTTTGTTTTCTACATCTAGCGAATGATTCAACTAAAATGCATTACACCGATATTCATTGTTTTAAGTAGCTCCTACTGTCTCCCAGCCTGGATTGTTTTGATTAGAAAATCAGGAGCCAATATACTTGTAAAGGTGCTGACATTTTTTCCAAGTAAGAAAAAAAAAAGCACTCAGTGATGAAATGTTTTTAAAATATGAATCACATTGTAAGCTTTCTTTTTTGATTTATAAAAGCTATCTCACCAGGTATGCACTATGCTCTTATAAAACGAAGACAGATTAAATCAGAGAAAGCTAAAGAAAGGATTCTTCTGATAGCCTTTTATAGTATACCTTACATGTTAAAGGAGAATTTATTTAGAATACAGAATGTATTGCAGTAGAAATGGCAATTAGTCTCCAAGAGTATTTGCATATTATAAAACAAAGTCACATTTTTTCAGGTAAATCCAAGAATGAATATTCCTGGCCTATGAAAATGTCTCACTCTCTTTTTCCAATAGTGGTTAAAGAGAAAATTACAGTTCATGTTTCTAAGAACATTTTCTACAGCAAGTATAGATGAATGGCTGACCATTCAAGTAGCAATTATGAAGCTGTATAAAAAATATTGTTTCATTTTTTTCATTTTTTATGTAAAGTTGGCTGACATTAATACTTGTCTTTCATGCATGTGTTTGTATGTCTATCATATGAATCTGCGAATATTTTGGACACCGCTAAATTAAACTGATTCTTTTTAAAAACAACCAGCGCCTGAATTACCATGTCCTTAAACTTGAGAAGAATGCAGATTTATTTCAGAGAAACACTGTATAGTGTTTCTGAACTCTTAAAAACTCAAGCTCTCTATCATAAACTCATACATTGATTTTTTTTTTACTTTTTAAATTAATAGACTATTTCTATAGCCGTTGTGGGTTTACAAAACAGCTGAGCAGAAAGTACAGTCAGTGCCATATCCTCTCCCTGTCACCATTTCCCTTATTGACACCTTGCCTTGTAGTGGTTCACGTGTTACACTTTAAGAACCAGGGCTGATACGTTCGTGATTGACTAAAGTCTATAGTTTGCATTGAGGTCACATCTTGGGTCTGACAAGTATATGAGATTTACCAAGTGCATAATATCGTGTCCCTACCCTGACATTATCATCAAAATAGTTCACTTTCACTGCTATAAAATTACCCTGTGCTCCTCCCATTCACGAGCTCCCCAACCCCTGGATAACACTGTTCTTTTCACTCTCTCTGTATTTTACCTTTTCCAGAATGTCATGTAATCGAAAACCATACAATATATGGTCCTTTCAGACTGGCTTCTTTTATTCAGCAATATACTTTTAAAGCTCTTCCATGCCTTTTCATTTTATTTTACGGCTAAATAATATTCTCTTGTATGGATATCTACCACGATTTGTTTATCCATTGACCTACTGAAAGATATTTTGAGTGCTTCCAAATTCTGAAATTATGAATGAAGTTGCTATAAACATCCATGTGTAGGTTTTGTGAGGACATAGTTGTCAACTCATTTAGGTGAATATCTACAGAGTGATTGCTTGCTGGGTCATTATTGTATATTTTAGATCCTAGAATAATATCACATCTTCATTTGAAGAGGTTTCGTTACTAACATAAGAAACAGATTGCAAAGAAAACATGATTTTCATATTAAGTTATTTTTCTTACCAAATTGTTTCCAAGTATCAGAAGCAATGTAGCTTTTCAAAATAAATAAAATTTGTATTAAAATGTTTTTTTTCCAATAATAACTAAAATATCTAAAGCTATTTCTTCCTGTAAAAATACATGCTTTATTATCAATTGTGTAAAGTAGTAAGACATATTTAGAGCCTCTGAAAGTAATTTAAAAGTATTCATTAAACTCTCAGGTTTTCATCTGGGTATGATGCGATTGCAATGTAACTAGTTTGGGTCTGAAAATTAAAGCCTCCATAAGCTATGCTTTTAAAGTACTTAATTCCATAAAAAAAATTAAGACTGTGTCCTTTTCTGTGTTGTTATTATATTGAGTATACTAGAAACTTTCAGAGTCACAAAGTGTGAGTAGAAAATAGCTTTGCTGCAAGTGGTAATTTACTTGGCTTCCTTGAAACTGAAATCTCAGAGGATTTCTTTCTTTGGGTCTATCTAACTATGTACTGCCTCAAAAATATATGGTGAATGCAGAAATTCCCTCCACAATATATCCCAGAAGTTGGAAGTGCTAAAATCTTGGATAATATTATGGTAGATCTAAATCCATAGATTTCTCCAAAGAGAAAAAATTTTTCTCTTTGTCAATATTTCATCACTTTTAATTAATAAGGTATTTTAAAATGTGTTTTGCTATAGTTAATAACAGTTGTTAAGGTTGATAGCTTTTATTGGTAAATGGTAAGAAATGTATTAAGATTTAAAGTAATGGATCGACCCTTTTATTCTGATACAGTCTATCTAAAGGAAAACTGTTATACCTGCCTCTCATAAAATTTCAATAGTATATTTATGATGAGCTCAAAGTTGGCCACAGTGGTACAAAGATTTAAATATTTTATGAGAATAAAACAATTTTATATGTTTACAGAAAATTTCAAAAGAAATGCGGTTGTAATGAGTTATTTCCAGAAATTTTAAACATATAATTCAAATTAGTTTTAAATATTGTGCATATATTGGGGCACCTGGGTGGCTCAGTGGTTGAGCATCTGCCTTCAGCTCAGGTCATGATGCCAGGGTCCTAGGATCAAGTCCCACATCGGGCTCTCCCAGGGAGCCTGCTTCTCCCTCTGCCTGTCTCTCTGCCTCTCTCTGTGTCTCTCACAAATAGATAAATGGAAATCTTTAAAAATAAATAAATAATGTGCATATATCTATTAGTGCCATGAACATTGTTTCAGCCATCTTATTTACCTCATGGTCTAAACATTATAGATATTTCCAAATATTCACAAATGATAAATTCAGAGAAGAAAATGCATTTTTAGGCAACTAATTGAGTTAAATCTGCAATGAATAGAGAATAAGCAGTATTTATCAAAAATATCAAACCCAGATTTTGAGCATAAAACATAAAACAGGAAATCACAGAATTTAGAATATCTCTGCATTCTTCTATTCCAAGCAAGCATGTTAAATTTCTTCCTTATTAGTTCTGCCAATTAAAATGAGCATATAAGTATAAATTCATTTCTCCTATCCATCTAGTCATTGTCTGAATTATATTACCTGCCTCATGTTAGCACTTAGCTTTGTCTGCTTTCAGGAATAGTATTTACAGCATGCCAAGACATCTGAATAAAGAACGAAAATATCTCTTAATCATATGGATGCTTGATTATACTGTTTTTCATTTACTCCTCAAATTGCACTCTAAAGATCTAAGCACACAAACACACAAAATCTAAACACAAAGGTGAGATAATGAATGATAGACACAAAAAGGGAAAAGTGCAACCTGTAAATATACAGCGAGATTACCAAAGTCAAAATTAAGATACTTTCCACGTAATAAAAATAGCAGCTAATATTTGATGAAAACTTGTTATGTGCTAGACATTGTTCTAAGTACTTTACACAATTTTTTTTTTTAAATTATCACAGAAGTCCCCTGCGGTATTTAATGCTATTATCATACTTGTAAAGAAAACTGAGAGAGATTAAGTAACTTGCCTAAAGCCACTAAACTCCTCTAGTGATGCCACAATGTAATCCAAGACGGCTACTTCTAAGAGCTTTCAACTCCTCTCTAATACTTTATACTCTGTGTTCAATACACCTTGTTCTCTGTAATCTATGCTCTGTAGATTGTAGATCATTCTCTCTTTATTTTATACTCAGGAGCATCAAATAGTAAGAAAGAAGAAGAAGGTGGAAGAAATAGTGAGCAGAGTAGATAACGATTAGTGCAACCCTAACCACTCTCCCATCTCCATGCTTATAGCCTATACTTCAAATACCAATTTGATGATTAGCCTATATGACTAACAAATATGAATGATTTGGGGATAAATATAGTTTTGCCAGATGTACAGAGGCCTGATATTGAATATAACCATGGGACTGCAAAATTGGAGTAGTAAATAGCTTTGTAAATAAGTAGTCGTAAGAGATTAATACGTGTCTCTTTTCTCCCACAAGCATTTATCAAATATCCTTACCAAATGCTAGACATTATGACACCTGATACTACAAAATGAATAGCACATAGCTTCTGTTCTTAACAATCACCTTTTACAAGGAAGAGATTTTTAAATTTTTGAAATTTAAATGTATTAAAACAAATTTGATAAGCGAAATTAATTCCAAGAAAACAACAAGGAGATTAAAACAGAGACATTTATTGTGATTTCAAATGCCTTTGGATTATATTTTGTGTGCATAGGGATTTACCAATAAGGAAAGTCGCTACCAGACAACACCCTGCCTGGATACAGCACATTGTCTCAATAAAGCTGGATGTACAAAAGCAATTCACGTTCAAAGTGTTGCATGATGTCTTAAAAAATTACAGAAATGTGTTAACACAGCATCCACGGTTACAACACTTCATCTTTTCCGTTGTTTTATCTTAATTTATTTATTTTTTCGTTGTTTTATAACTTAGAGGAAATTTAGGGATCTTGTAAAAATTAGGAAAAAAGTTAAGCTACATCTTTTGTGTTGTCTGATAACAGAGGAAAGTTAGAGATCTTGTAAGAATTAGGGAAAAATTAGTGAAAGATCTGTAAGGAAGACCAGCATGAGCCGATAAGCTGTTTTGTGCCTTAAGAAATATAGAGCATTTTGTACACAGTTTTGTAGTAGTACAGACAAAGGGCATATGGTTTCCTGCAAATAAATTGGAGAAGGTGAGAAAAAGTCCATCTTGAACTGCATCTTTAGAAGGAGATAAAAGAGGCCGATGGGAGAATGAATTCCAAGCAGAGGATAGAGAGATGCGAAACACTTTAAAGGTTGTGGCCAATGAAGAAATGGTGGGTAGTTGTTGATGGCTGAAATTAGGAGTCTTGGGAAATGTAGATCGAGACTTGATTTTGAGAAGCTCACATTTCAATTTGTAACTAGAATTATAGAAATATATAAGGATGTCTCAAAGTAGGGGACTGAGATTGATGATGATAGTGGTTTTAGCAACATAATTTGCTATTTGGAGCATGTCCTGTAGTGGAGCAGAGCTGGTTAAAGGGAAGGCAATTAGGACAGAATTGTGGTGGTCCAGGAAAGAAATCATGAAGCTTTAGTGTTAGATCAGTGGATGTGCAGAACATTAGAAAAAGTGAGGTTTTAATGCAAAATGTAAGAATTTAAGTGATGGGATGGATTGACCTTTGGTCTTATCCTAAACTATTTAACCCAGGATTACAAAAAATTAATGTATTATTATGCAAGAGTGTTTTATTCTCTATTAACCTGAAATTAAAGTTTTTATCATATTTAAAAAACCTAAGTGATAAAGTTAGACATTCAATATGATAAGTATAATACTATTTTATGTATTTATGACCACCTGCATTAAGTATTAGAAATTATCCAAACATAAGAGAATAAAATTATGTTTTACTTCGTCAGTATCAAAGACAATATTACCTACCATTTACTGATTGCTCACCTGAATTTACTACATATGAAAAAAAAAAACTATTCTAAGCTCTTTCCAATAATTATTATACCTTTCAAGTGAAGACAGAAAGGCTCAGAGAAATTAAACTCATTAAGGTAACACTGAGTTATCCTTCAGAACTGAGATGCAAATTCAGGTCTCTCTGTTCCCAAGCTTAGACTCTTTTAAAAATTAGGTGATATGGTTTCCTTCAAATGTTCCTTTGGATTAAAAAACGCTTTTAATAATAAGTGCTTTTGTTTCTAAAGATCTATTTATGCATTTAGTTGATTCTATAGTTTTGTTAACCAGGCTTGTCTTCATATACTTAAAATATAATCTCTTCTAAAGGATACTTTATATCTCATTAGTAATGACTGAAATGTCTGCATTGCATTAACACTGGAATTCATTTTCCATTATGCAAAAGTGAAATTCATCTTTTGTCTACCTTCACCCACAGCCCCTAACAAGAAAAACTCCCTCACTTCCAAATGCTGCCTCTGGACTTGTCTAGTTTGACTGATTTCAGAAAATGTTACTTCCATTAATTATCTTCTCTAGCTCTCTGAGAAAATAGTATAGTAAACTAGACCAATTGCATGTTTTCAATATTAATGTTAGATATTTAAAAAAAATCCAGGGAGTAAAAAAATCCCCATGCATTCTTTTCAACAATTTTGTATACTCAATAAAATGACTTTGTTCTTTTATTTAATGATGTGATTTCACCCAGTGCTTTTTCTTTCCCAAACTATTTCCTATGCTTTTGTTCCTTTGACAAATATTATATGTGTTGTCAAAGTTCAACCACTTATTTGGTGACATTTTCACTTTCAGCTATCCCTATTTTCAGTATCTAAGAGAGAATTTTAAGAAATATTTTTTGAGTCTAATAGGTCAACAGTTTATGAAAAGAACAAAAAATGTACTTTGTGTAATTTATTTGAAAGCTGTGCAGGAAATGTCATGGTAAAGTTTAGACAATTGTTTTGTTCAACAGAAATGCAATTTTCACTTACAGGATATGGCTGCTTCACCAACTGAACATTCATGGTAAATATTCATTCTTCTTAAATAATTTAAAGATGGCTTGATATCTTTTATTGATAGGGTCAGTTGCAATAAATAATTTCAGCATATATTTATGAGGAATGCATTGATTTAAAAACTTGGAGCAGGAGAGTGATGGGGGATTTGTAACAAATTATCATAGCATATCATTTATATTAATAGATATTTCAAGAAATTTTAGTGAGAGACTATGAATTTCTGATTGCATTTCTCTCTTTTCTTCTCACATCAATATTTAACTTTTCCCCATTGCATCATCACTTAGAGTAACGTTTCTAAAACAGAGGCTTTATGATGATGTGAGTGGCTTATGAAGATTGAGGTCATATCGTTTCAAACAACCATTTGCCAAAAGTAGCAGCAAAATGCAGGAAGAATAGGTCCACTGATTTCATTGAACCTTCTCCTTTCTTAACCAACATGTAAAAAACAATAACAACAAACCCTACCATGTACATATATAGAAGAGAGCAAGAAGGAATATTCTATTTCAACTCTGGCTATCCCTGGCTAAAATAATTTTTATTTTCTTTATTATACCTCTTACAATTTATCTTATGATTTATTAAACATGTATCATGGTCAGGAATTAACAATTTTAATCTCTCCTTGTAACCTGAGGTAGCTTTCTAAATTATCTGGAGACTCTACTAAAAATCCTTTTTTTTTTTTTCTCGTTCCTATGGCATATGATTATGTAAGATTCCTTTAAGATAAGGTTTAATTTTTGGCACAACTGAAGCCACTATTGCATGTGGCATTTTGTGAGAACTGGTCACATGTTGGGAGCAAGATAAGATGCAGTGGGGGAGAGAGAATCAGTGATCTACCAAAATTGTTGAACACAGACTGAGACCCTGTTTTTAAAAGCCCAGAAAGCTGGTGAAGATCCACTGTGCAGGCTCCAAAATGGGATGATGCCACAGCGTTTGGCAAAACTGCAGCATCCACCCTCTTGAATGGAGTGCTGTGAATGTATTTAGCAGGGCTCTTAAATCAATCAGAAGGCAATCTTGCTGCTAAGAACATCTCACAGTCTGATCTTCCAAAACAGTGTTATTTTGCAATATTAAAGATTGAAATGCATTGCTACTTTCCATCATGTTAGGTTGCTTAAGATCACTTTGCCCTTAAATGACCAGATTTTAATGGCACTTGCCACATTATATACTGGAAATCGTCTTTGTGTTTTTAGGCTCCTGAAAAGCCCTAGTTTTAAGGAGATTTTTGAAAACTCTCGGCTTCCTAGAGCATCCTTAGGTTAAAGTGAATGCAAGTTGATAATGTGTATTCCAACTAATAGATGGCCAAGAACAGAATAAATACCATTAAACATATCCACTAGCACCTGAGAACATAGACACTTAGAACAAGCCTTGGGAAATTGAGACAGCAGGCTAGCAGACGCCGGCGAGCTTCTGGCGTCTGGCCTTTGTTTCCACTCGGTCTCCCTTATGACGGGGCAGCGAATACTCACAGGACATCAAGATGCAACTGAGAGTAAGACTGTAAAGAGTGATTTCATAATAATAGACCTTTTTTAATGGTCCAAATGGATCTCTGCACCAGGAAGTAGGGCTTAGGGAGAGGGGAAACGGTATGTCAGCAGGTGTGGGGAAGTCCTCTTGCTGCACTGATGATGCACCTAGAAGTCTACACTCGTTTGGAGAACGTTTTCGCTGTTAAATCATATACTCGCCAAATTTAAGATATACTCAAATTATTATTAGTGGTGATAATAATTTGGATAAGTAAAATCATAGCACACCTTTTACTATCAGAATTTTATCTCTGTTCCTTGGGTTATTTTCTTGGGTCGCTGCTATTCCAGTACCTTGTTTATGATTCCTTGAATTTAGATACGTGACTTTCCCCCAACCTCAACCTCACAATCTCCCCCTGCTCCAGAGCTATGCATTGTACCAAGAGATTTGTTTCCTTTATGTTTTTTAAGCCGGAAGACTTTGAACACATCCTTCATGCATCTTACATGTCTGCGACATATCATGCACTTCCAGATTGTCTTGTTATGTGCAGAAGGAGAGAGCGCCGCACGAGCCAGGGAGAAATAGAAAATTGCTATGAATGAACACAAGCTTCATCAACCTTTTCGCTTTTTCATGACAATATATAAAGCATTTCTTAATTATTTATTAAGTATTTATAAAGTACATAAATAGACATACATGCAATCACATTAAAATAGTGGCCCTTATTATAGCTTTTGTGGTAAAGGCTCCAGGAGTTGGGGAGAAAATATATAGACACACACTGCAGTTACTGTATATATTTATATATATATATATATATATATATATATATACACTTACATATTCTGAGTACTCTATTTTAGAAAAGTTAGTGATTGGGACAGAACAATAAGATCTATAAAATTATATATAGTACTTTGTGGTGGGGTTTGAACATGAGTATGAGAGAAGGAACATTTTGGAAATAATTACTGAGAAATTTCTGAAGCTTCTGAAAATTTAAACTTAAGTTTGATTAGTTTTATATTTAGAGAAGTATTATTACTGTAATTTATGATCTTGAAGAAATACTTTTCAAACATTATATTGCCTCTTAAACTATGAATTACTGTGTCAGTAGCCTATTTTCATTGAAGTATAGCTTGATTTAAAGTATAGAAAAAGTTTTTGGTATACTCATATCTATACTACAAAAGAATAATAATAAAAATATTTTAACTATTGCCATATAATAGAAAAATATCCATCACTTCATAATGTTAATAAAAAAGCCATGCTCAAAACTTCAGAAAATCAGAAAAGGTAAACTGATGATATAAATGGCATAGTAAGGACCAAAAAAAGTTAATAAGCAAGAAATTTTATATTATTCACTCGACTTCATATAGGCAACTTAAAACAGAATAATCTTTTCCCTAAATGAGGATATGCCATTTCAAAATAAAAAGTCAAATTTGTACCAATATATGATAGTTTTCCAGGACACATAGATACATAATCTAATTCAGATAATTCAGATCACATGCTGCATAAATTTAAATTTTGCTATATCACAGCTGAGAAAGTAGACATATAAATGTGAGTATCCCCTACAGAGAGAAGGATAATTTAAAACCTGTGTCCTTCTATTGATCTTCTCAAATACACATTTAATTTTAATTTTTATTGTTCTTCTGTCTTAACAGTTTAAGAACTCAGTTTTGAGGAAAAGTTTCTTAAGGATGTTATGGTCTTCATTGATTGTTAAACCTGCAGCAAATAGGCAAAGGTAGAAAATCAAACTTGATATTTTAAATGTGACTGAGCTTCAAAACCTCTCAGTGAATATTACTTTAAGTTGTCTGTTCTTGAAGATTATTTTCTTGAAAACATTATTGTTGGACCATTGCTTAGAATTACCCACTAAATTCTTCTTTTATTGTGTTTTAACTATTTGACCTGTAAATTCTTTTCCTTTAAGTAATAAAATATTTGTGCAAATATTTATGAAAAGCTGGTCCTAAAATTACCAAGATGGCTCTGGTGCTTCTGGTAATACAGAGAAATATTGGGAAACACATGTGGTAATCAAAATTAATTACGATAAAAAGCTCTAAAGAGATTAAATAAGACATTCATTTGTGATTTCAGGCCTTTGCCTTTACCTGCCACATGCACAGGATCTACCAAAAGAAAAACCATTACCAAACAGCGGAAAATAGGCTTAGGAGTACAAAATTAACTCATGTTTATAGCATTGTATGATTCTTTTTTTAAACTATAGAAAGGTATTGCACAGCATCAACAGTTACAAGCACTACTTTTTATTTTCCAGTTGTCTTATGATTTACAGGAAGATTGGAGCTCCAATAACAACTGGGAAAAAAGTCAATAAAAGTACATCCAGTTGAAGAAGTTATGGTTAATTTGAGAGCTAACGCTCACAATGTATAAGGCACAGGATAAGTGAGCTTGCCTAAATAATTTAAAAGAACATGTATTTTTTTAAGTAATCAAAAAGATAAAATATTATATGGTTACACTGGTTGTATTAGTGTCATTTTTTTAAAGATTTATTTATTTATTTATTTATTTATTTATTTATTTATTTATTTATGATAGACATATATAGAGAGAGACAGAGACACAGGAGGAGGGAGAAGCAGGCTCCATGCAGGGAGCCCGACGCGGGACTCGATCCAAGTTAACATACTTAATGCCTTATAACCTTTCTTTAATTTTTGTGGTAATGTTCCAGAAATCCCTTGAGGCATTGAATGTGACACATGCTTACCAAAAATGAATGAAAGATTGATAGAGAAAAATAAAAATAATACCCCAGAATGAAATTACACAAAACATAGTAATTTATAAATATAGATTTTATTCTTTTATTAGGAAAAAAAACCCTGAAGCTAAAGAAATTATTGAAGTTTAAATTCTATTCTTTCACAAGAAATGTTACACCTTAATAGAATTATTCTGAACTTAAGACTATGAAAAAGTTATTAGTTTCACTTCTGTTTTTGTTTTTAACTAAAATTTTTCCAATTTTATAGCATCTACTGTTTTTCTGCTGTGAAAAATGAGCAAGTTAACAACAGGCTTTTGCTTTATTTCCATCTCCTTGTTGTTCTGCCAAATTTTGTTATTCGTATTTTTAATTTTACATTTTAAATATTTATAATTATGGTATACATTAGTGCTGTTCATAAATATTTCTGGCTCTCTGCTTTCCAGGCATATGGTAGAAATTGTATTCTATCCCTGTCTTAGTCTGCCCGGACTTGTCATAAAAATATATCATAGACTGGTGGCTTAAACAAGAGAAATTTATTTTCTCGCAGTTCTGGAGGATAGAAGTTAGAGATCTGAGCACCAGCACAGTGGGGTCTTGATAAGGACTCTGTCTTCACGTGGCTTTTCCTAGGTGTGTGCATACGATCCCTCTCTCTCTCTTCCTCTTCTGTTTAGGCTACCAACTCTCACCCTTATGACCTCATTTAATCTTAATTAGCTCCCCAAAGCCCCACCTCCAAAAATATCATACTGGAAGTCGGGACCTCAATATATGAATTTGGCAAGACGCAATTTGGTCCATTGAAATCCCATTTAAATTTAATATTGGCTTACGACTTCTCAGGCAAAAAAATATGTAAGTGGAACTTTTAAAACCCTCTCTGAGTTGCCAGGTTCCATTTCCACTGCTGCCATGAAAGTGGAAATATGTATATTTTATATATATAAATATAATATATATATATATAACATATATACATTTAATTTTCAAAGTCCTGAACTTTATAGAGATCTCTTTCTCCCCACGCACGTACCAAGGAAAGACCACAGTAAGAATGTGGCTATCTGCATTTCAAAAACTGACCCATTTTCCTTCCTTTTTCTTTTCTTCTTCTTTTATTTCTTCATTCTTTCATTCAATTGGTCTTTTACTCTTCTCTTCATTCATTAAACATTACCTTTTGAGCTCCAACCATTTGTGACTTACTGCTTTATTTCGGTCATTGTCATATAGCATTTGATTTAACTGATATCCTAACTTGTTTGTGCAGCTCACTGCAGATTTATACTTCACTTGCTTGAGGTTTAGGTTATTATCTATCACCATGCAATTAGCAGTCCCATACATGCATCCTATCCTGGTGTAGAAATGCACACATTTCCTTAAGTTATACTTCGGAGTGGAAGTGCTGCTGTTATAGCTGTATATTTAGCTAACATTATTCAATAATGGCAAATTGCTTGCCAAAATGTACTAATTTAAACCTTGACGGGTATGGCATGAGAGTCCCCATAGCTCTACATCTCCATTAGCATTTGTTGCTTTGAGACTTTTAAAGTTTAGCCAATGTGATACGTGTGTCTTGGTATCTCACTATGATTTAACTGGAATTTTCCTATTGACTAATGATACTGAACACTGTGTACTACTCTGTCAGGTGAATGTGTTGTAAGTATGTTTTATCTTATGGTGCATATTTTGGTAGTAGAATTAGTGTTGCGTGGATTATTTTATATAACACTACATAAAGTCATATATTTGATTTAGGAATCTGTTCACCTCCAAAACTTCTGATATCATTAAAGGAAAGGTGAACAAGAACCCACAAGTGAGTTGATGAGGTTTCATTGCTTTTGGGAAGGAATGAAAGCCACTAGCAGTAGCTATTATTAGTAGCCTTTCTAAGTAGAACTAGGGAGATTATTAGCCAGAAATCTGACGTTTTTTCAACCTTAAGCAAAATAGTTTTTAAGTGACATGTCATCAAGCAGTATCAGGATATTGCATTTGGTTATTAAATGTTACTTGGCTTCTAGACTGTCAGGTTTTACACTGGAATCCCAGGGCTTGAAAAGTGAATAAGAGAGGTTTCTTGTACTCAAGGAGCTTTAAACTTAGGTAGAAAATATAAGGCTATATATTTTTAAAATGTGAAAAATGGCAGCATGTAAACTTTCAAAAGAGAGGTAGTGTCATAGGTAGTGTCATGTGGGAATTTGAAAAGGACTGTATTTTGATGGGGAATCTGAAACTGGGTAATTGGAAATGAGTCAAAGAGCATTGACAAGAGGAATGGCAAGGGTGGAGACGCAGAAAAGGTTTCAGGGAGACGAAAGTGATTAGATAGAGTAGATGAGAGATGAATGGAGGGAGTAGCGCAAGACAAACATATGGAGGGGTTGATACAGTCATCGTGAGGGATTGTTCATGCCTGCAAAGAGCTCTTATTATATTCTTTGGCTACTGGAATGCCATCAAGACTATCTGCTAATGGAGAATAAAGCAATTGTTGAGAACTTTGTTGGAAAAATCAACTACTCTTCATGAAAATTTCAATAAGTGGTAAGATTTAGAGAAAACTTTAAAAAAATCATCATAATTTGATGTCAGCGATACTGAGAGAGTACTTGAAAATGGTCCCACTCTTATTTATTGTGCATTATGTCTGTGTGTGCATTTGAGAGACCAGAGGATAGGAAGAAGGAGATTAGATGTAAAACACGAGAGCTATGGTCTTTCATGGGCAAATAGGATTCTTCCAATGTACCTATATTTCTTCTGGAAAAAATATTCTGTGTGATTTGAATTGTCTAGGCAAATATGACTGCTAAAAATAAAAAGTTATAAGGTCTTTCTTTCTCTTTAGAAGTATAATCTAAAAATCTTCCTTATTATAAGAATAAGGAATATTTTGTCATATAGGTCATCTAAGAGCATGTTTCGGAGGAAAAAAAGTGCAACCACTTAATAGAGTTTTTCCCTGAAGGATCAGCACCATATATTCATAAAGAATCAGAAAATATTTTTCTTTTTTTTTCTCAGTGTTTTATTTGTTTGGAAGCCTAAAATAGATTGTAATTACTAAGAGAAAATGGTTTTGGAAAATACTAATAGAGGTTGTCTGGCAATAGTGGGTTTTTTCTTCGTTGTGAGCAAGTACCAGAATAATAATGGAAAATACATTAATACTTCAGATGTATTTGGGAATTGACATTGTGAACCCAGAAATAGTTATACAGACTTTTAAGAGATGCCTAATATTTTCTCTGTAATTAAAATTTTGATTGTAGGTTTATATGTCACATAGATTGCTTATGGATCGACCCTTCTTAAAAGATATTTTTATTATAATGTTAAAAAATCATGCATACTCTTAACGGTTGAGCTCTTATAGGAAATATTAGTTTCTTTTAAAAGAGTCATTCAAGAAATCACAAAATTTTTTCCTACATTTACTCTATTTAGTGCCCTGAAAATTTTCTTTTCTCTATGACCTTTACAAGAGCACAAATTTAAAGCATTAAATAGTGAATGTCAGAGTGCTTTCCTGGAGGCATAAAGAGCTCACTCACAGTATAGTTATTACACAACTCACATTCCTTTATATGGTTTCTGCTCTAGGAAATAAAAGGTTAAACACGCTTTTCATATTGCAAAAGCCAAACAATGACAAATGGAAGGGCATGTTTTTTAACCTCTTTTGATTATCTGTAATGTTTAAGAAATGCTACAGTGAATAAAACCTTTTAAATAGAAAATTATATTCAAAGGATGGTGAGAGACCATCATGACATCTTATGTCCTAGTGGCATGGAAACAAATTTGGCGATTGCTCCAAGTTAAAACCAGCACAATGGAATTTTAATCACGGGGCAATATTTTGGTGTGTAGGATGGATAGGAAATTTCAGCCCGTCAAAACTGACGAATGCAATCTCTATTGCTAGGCATTTGCAGTAGATGCCTGTTGTATACGTTACGTGCAGATCAATGTTCAGACTGTATTCCATTTGCAGTCAGTCCTGGGTGGCTGAATTCTTTCTTCCAACACTGATAGCTTTCAATTCTAACTAATTATTTTCAGAGTCAGAAGCTCAGATTTTTTTTATCCTCATTTTTCTGTAGTCCCTCGATTTTGCTTCCGTTGTAAGGAAAAACTCCCTTTGGAAGTGGCATATTTTAGACAGCAGAAGGTTTAGTGTGAGTTAATATTTCTGATGTTTGGAGAATTCAGCAGTGGCGCTTAGGCTTTAGGGAATTAGCTTGGAAAACAAGTGTCTACACTGCGTGTGAAGAGCCTGCGGAATCAAATGTGGATCAGTAAGGACATTAAACTAGATCTGAGTTACCGAGGGTTATGTCTGAGGCTAGAAAGGATGGAAATTGGCTAGTTTGTTGGAAACAGAGACCTCCAAGTAGAAAGCACAGTCCAAGGTGTTAAACAAACAAAAAAGCAACAGGTCAAAGGGATGGAGGCTTCCTTCTCCCAGATGGGAGAATTCCAGATGCATATGAGAACTCCCTGGTGCTGTAGTTGCCCTGATGCATCATGGTGCTCCAGTGTCCGATACAAATTTAGATGGTATGTGTATGCAAAATACACTACAGATCCAAAACAGTACAAATGAAAAAAATGTGAAATACCTCAATAATTTTTAAAAGTTGATTAGGTATGAACACATTTCAAATATTAAAATGACTTTCACTTCTTTCTTTTTACCTTTACAAATATGCCACTAGGAGATTTAAAATTACATAGGTGGCTCATATTTACTGTTGGTCAAACGTGACCCTAGGGTCTTAAGGAATCCCCTTTATCTTCTTTATAAATTTGTGATCTGTGAGTTGATCCAGAAGTTGGGTCAGGTCTTTCCAGCAATGCCTATAACCTCAGAGAGTTCAGAGGCTGATTGATGGAGAAGACCACATTCTCCTGTCAATAATTCATATCTCTCTTTCCTCTGACAAGGGCCTCCTTCAGTTCTTTCAGGGATCTTCATGGTCAGATTTGAACATTTGGTGGAGTCATTTGTGATATTTGAGATTCGTTGGATTACATTAGAAAATAAATGAATTTAGAAAGACTCTTGAGAATTGGCTAGTTTTAAATATTTAAAACTTCAGTATAACCATAGCTTTCTCTTTAAAGAAATAATTATTTCCGTATAAAATATATATGTTGAAATTCTCAAGCATCATCCTGACAGGTTTGTGAATGAGATTTTAAAACCAAACAACGTGGTTAACTGCTCTAGGTTTTCTGAAAATGTGCTATAGTCACAATCTGTTTTATCTGAAAATTCCATAAATACTATTGCATAATATTAACTACATTTCACATATTGTGTATTTGGAAGGTATAAATGTATGTTTTTAAATCTAAAAACTCCTTTGTGTTAATGACCTGTGTTATCATTTGGACTAGCAAGGTAGAAAAAAGTAAAAAAAAAAAAAATGCAGACAAAGTTGGTAAAACAGTCCTCTTTTCAGAGCGATTAAATCTTTGGTCTTGAATTAGGTTTATGAAAATTGAATGTAACTATAAATACAGCAATGTTTTTTTCATATTTTGATTTTGTGCCTACAAACCACCTTGAAATACAAGAAAATCCCCAGCCATTTAAGTGTTTTTCTTCATTTGACTCTTTATAGGATTGCTTTCAGTTGTACATGTTTATACATTGTCTAATACTTTAGAAATAGTTATATTAGGAAGTTTTGTGTATGAAATGCTCTGCATAAATTGATTTTATTAATCTTAGTAAACATGAATACTGAATCTGTACTAAATACATAAAAAATATCTTCCATCTATCTCTTATAATTCCTGTATGATTTGATAATTACATAACACAATTTCTATATTAGTGTAGATCAGAGTCATAGGAGTATGTATGTATCATTTACATATATTTAAATCATTAAAAAAAATAAATCATTTAACCCCATATTTTTGTTTTTGTTTTTTGATACAATGGTCAAAGGCAATGATAATAAGTATTTGAACATCATAAGCATCATGAGTAATCATATGAATATATAATAAAGTACTAACTTTAAAGATTCAAATCTCCATCCTAAATCATCTGTACAAAAATATTAGAGTCTATATCAAGATAAACTTTTTGGAAGAAAGAGAGTTCCAGAAAACCTGATGTTTTGTTTTGTTTCATTGTTTTTCATCGCTACTTCCTGTATTCATTTATTTATTTTTTAAGTAAGACTAGATGCTTCAGCAAATGTAGTGTATGAGCACTACATTTGATAATTCAAGTTAAATTATTAGATATTATCATTATGTTAGTTTTTTTCAAGATATTATATATTCTCCCTCCCTTTCTCATCTTCAGCTTCTAAACACATGTGTTCTATGGATATAAGATTAATATCCATATTTCTCTTGGAACTACTTAAAAATTTTCAATACTTACAGTGATTAACATTTGCAAATAAAAATAAAGGCAATTGTAGAAGAATCCATACAAGTTACTACTCTTTCATGTTTTGAATGGTTTTGATGAATAAAAAAATATAGTTTGTCCATGATTTAATGACAACAAAGTTGTTTGTCAAATGAAACTTGTACATGTATGTTTATTTTATAGTCTTGCATGTGAATACAAACATCGTATATATATGTACACATATAGAAACAATTTTGTAGCCATGCATGTGCATATTTATATATTTATCATGTACTAAAGGAAGGCACATCATGAATTAAAATGTTATGTAAAGGAGGGTAATATAAATTAGATATTGAAACATTTTAAGCATTTTAATTAAGAAATTGAGTAAGTACCACTAGCACTAACTGTTTGGAAATGAGTGCATTCTTAAGAATGAAGATGAAATGCATTTTAGTGTACATTGCAATCAGCTTTAGCCAACCCAGAGGCCTGGCTCAAAAACATAATACCTTTTTTTATAGACAAACTATTTCTTTAGAAACATGTGAACATGTTTGTGTGTTGCATGCATGGGCACTGGGGCACGATATGCAAAATTAGTGAAATGAAAACATGCTTATGAAATAGAAGTATGTTTTATTTACTAATAGTAGTAACTAGAATCCAGTTAGATCATAGTTTGCTAAGGAAAAATAAGTTTTTCCTTTTAACATGTTTTTTTCTGTTCGATGTGGCATTTACTTATATAGGTTATATGTAGATGTAGATATATGCTATGTAAGCAACATTAGATTATGTAAGAATATAGACCATAAAGCACGCACAGACCTAACACACAAAATACATGATGAGAACCTATAATGTGTCATAGATTTTAAGTCTAAAATGGTCTTCAAGCCCCAAATCCATGTTTATCATCTACAAGCCTGGTCTAATAGTAGTCTTAAGATTGTCTTTAAGTGTCATGTGACTTTGGCACACATATTCAGATATTTTTAATTGGTTCTTTTAAGATTAAAGCATTTCTCTCTCCTGAGCATCAGAAGCAGGTTAGAACAGAAGTTGCACATGCTGCGTGTGTCCACCGGCTTTACTCTGAATAGGCCAGGTGCTGAAGCCAGTGGCTGTGCTAGGAATTCCTGACCACACACACAGCCTGCGGAATCAGAGATGGGAAGGAAGAGGAGGCCTGCAAGTTACTCGAATCTCAGCGTAGAGCTGTAGAGACTTAAAAACGTTCTGGTTTCTGGTTTCGTTTTGAAAGAAATTTTTCTGTATGTGTATTTACACTCTCCTGGAATAATTTTATTAGTTCTTATGTTCACAAATCCAAAAATACTAAGACTGTAGAAAACAGTTTGTATTACAAAGCTATTGTTAAACTTTTATCAAACTTAGGTGTAGAATATAAAATACCGAAAGAATGCAAAATATTCTGAAATAAAGATGATCGGAAGCAAACTAATTACCAAAGAAGAGGAAAGTGAACATGTTCAGATAGGGTCATGTTCCCTGTTTTGTGATACTCTTTTGCTTTTAGAGTACTTAAAACCACAAAATGAGAGGGAGTACATATAATACATTTGGCCTTTGAACGACAGGTTTAACCTGCATAGGTCTACTTATATGCGGATTTTTTTAAATAGTAAAGAACTCTAAATATTTTTCTTATGTTTTTTCTAAATAACATTTTCTCTTCTCTATTTTATTTTTTTAAGATCTTATTTATTTATTTATGGAGATTGAGGCAGAGACACAGACAGAGGGAGAAGCAGGTTCCATGCAGGGAGCCCAATGTGGGACTCGGTCCCGGGACCCTGGGGTCATGCCCTGAGCCAAAGGCGGACGCTCAACCGCTGAGCCCCCAAGGCACCTCTAGCTTATTTTATTGTATGAATCAATGTATAATACACATAACATCAGAATATATGTTAACTGCTTAACATATATATTATCAGTAAGGCTTCCAGTCAACAGTGGGCTATTAGTAAAGTTTTTGGGGAGTCAAAGTTATATGCAGATTTCAACTGTGCGGGAGGTTGGTACCCTGTCCAGAGATCAGTTGTGTGTATGTGTGTGTGTTTATATATATTATTTATATGTGTTTATACATGTGTGTATATATGCACCAAATATATAGCAATGTTGATTCCTTTCAAAGTAGTATTTTATTTTTTATTTAATTTATTTTTTAATAAAAAATATTTTTAAATTATTATTTTTAAATTATTATTTTTTATTTTTAAATTAATTTTATTTTAGAATAGTTTTAGATTTACATAAAAATTATAAAGATTTGTCAGTGAAGGGGTCAACATTGATGCATATTAATGACTAAAGTCCGTTGTTTATTCAGAGTTCCTCAGTTTTTACCTGATGTTCTTTTTCTCTCCTACAATCCCATTTAGGATACCACATTATATCTAGTTGTGAGCTATCCTTAGGCTTCTTTTGGTTGTGACAGTTTCTCAGGCTTTGCTTGTTTTTGATGACCTTGACGATGTTAAGGATTATTGATCAGATATTTTGTAGACTGTCCCTCTGTTGGGGTTGTCTAATGTTTTTCTCATGATTAGCCTGGGGATAAGCCTCTTGGAGACAAATACCAGAGGGATAAAGTGCCTGTCACATCTTATCAAGGATATATACTATCAACATGACTTATCATTGTTAATGTTAATCTTGATCACCTGCGGTAGTGTTTGTCAGGTTTCTCTGTTGTAAAGATATTTTCTCCCCCTTTCCATACTGTATTCTTCAGAAGAAAGGCACTGTGCAGAGCCCACCTAAGGTGTGGAGAGTTAAGTTCCACCTTTCTGAGGGTGGGATATCCATGTAAAACTATTCAGAATTCTTTTACATGAGAGTTTTGTCTCTTCTCCCCAGTTTATTAATTTATTCCATCATGTCATTGTATCAGTGTGGACTCATGAACATTTGCCTTATGCATTGGCTTATGATATAATACCACTTAATTTTGTTGCTCAAATTGTTCCAACTTTGGCCACTGTTAGCTCTTTCAGTTGGCTTCTGTGCTCCTTTGACACGCTCTAGTTATTCGTCTGTGTGTGTTTGAGCACTTCCCTACCTTATGGTACTAATAGATGCTCATGGCACTTCTTGTATGTTTTTTGCCACATCAGTAGAATCAGCCATTTCTCCAAGTAACACTGCTTCCTTCTGTTGGACAACAGTATGAATGAATGAATGAATGAATGAATGAATGAATGAATAAATAAATAAATAATAACAAGATCTGGAAAAAACAAAACCAAACAAATCCAAACAACCAACCAAACAAAAAACCAAAGATCTGGGTGTCAGATGTATTTGTTGCTGCTGATGTTTTGCTGCTTCTAGGTCCCCTCAACTGACGTAGCAGAGAAAAATACTGTGTGCATACTAGCTTGTGAGTATACATGTATCTATAAATATTTCTATATGTAATCATATTAACCTAAACATGAGTCCATAATTGTCTCCAAGTCTATTCCATTACCACATAGGTCATTCTAGACTTCTCTCCTTGTTTATATGTAACCTGTCACCCAAACAGGTAGACCTTTGCTGTTACCACTTGCTATTAATCTATTTAATTGTTCAGTTCCAGTACTATGTATAGTGGTTTCATAATTGCTAAGTTATACCACCATGGGAAGCATCATAAACTAGAGTACATTGAGCTCTCAGGAGAAAGGGAATGAAGAAAGCAAGAAAGGTCAAGAGACAAAGGCTCAGTGGAAGCCTAGACTGAGCTGGAGACAAGCTTTTGTATGATCTCATGGAAAAACTATTGGATCATTTAGATCTTAGGGAGGGAGCCTGAAGCTTCTATTTGGTGGACAAATCTTAGAATTGGGCAAAGTTGAGTCTTCAGTTGGGAATGTGTATAGCAGCTGATGGGTGAGTGTCCCGACTGGTCAAAAGGATCTGAGATACCGGTAGCATCCTCTACACATGTGTACCTGGATGATTTTGCTATTGTTCTTGACACTGTTTTCCAGGGTCCAATACTTGGGCTCAAAATCCTCAGTAAATACAACAACCCCCAGGAAATTGATTTGTGATTGTTATGGATTCTAAAGATTATTTCCTATCCCAAGTTAAGACACTGAAGTAAAACTTAAAAGGTTTCTATGATTCTGCTTTAAGATGGAGGGACGCTTGGGTGACTCAGTAGGTTAAGGATCCTACTCTTGATCTCAGCTCAGGTAATGAACTTGAACCCCATGTCAGGCTCAGAACCTGCTTAAAATTCTCTCTCTTCCTTCTGCCCTCCACCCCCACACTCTTTCTCTCTCTCTCTCCCTCTCTTTCAAAAAAAGAAAAAAAAGAAAGAAAGAAAGAAAGAAAGAAATATAAGATACTATTTGTTTTTAAATTAAGCTGGTTAAAGTAGTCAACTTGCCTAGATGGTTGGTATATGTGACTACATGATATCTATTTATTATTCTGTGTGAAATATAACTCTAATATTCTTTACAAAGTATATATGCAAGGAATAACACAAAAATAAAGGTGAAAACAAAATCATCTCCATTTTATGATAAAAACCAAACATATCTCATTATTTTGGTTTCAGGGAGACATGAAACTTTCCATGATATAAAACCATTTCTTTTCTTTTTCTGGAATGTATAATGACTCATTTATAATCTAATCATCAGTGTTTTGTTCCCATTATATGTTTACTAGGGCTTTAAATTTATAGCTTTTTCATGTTCTTTATGAGGTCATAAAGAAAAGCACGTGAAAGTGCTGAACTTAAAATTATGTGCACCCTGTACTTCTTAAGACATGAACAAATGTAATAAAGTAACTAAACCTCATATAGCCTTTATAGATTGAACAAATGTTCTCTGCCATAACAGGAAACACTTGCTTTGAAAACCATTGGGAGGGTGATTTTTGACATTAAAACAATATGTTATACGCTTTACAGCTTTTATAATTCTGAAGGGTGTTAGTTGAGAGAATTCAACCCCCACTAGAATGCTTTTGAACTTCTTCAAAACATCTTATAAATTCTCCTTTGGATTTGAACTACTTCTATTACTCTTCCTATCGAATGGTATTTCCACCAGCACCCCAACAAGTAAGAAGAAAGTGTAAGAGGTAGATAGATTTCCTCTCATGAACAAGCAATCCTAAATTGATCATATACATTTGATTTGTCTTTTCTGTGCTGTATATAACTATGCATAGGATAATAATGGGAAAAGTTAGAAATGTAAGTTTTATTTTTATTTTGTTTTTAAGAACTGGTGTACCTAATCCATATGCCACCAAAATGGATAACAGCAGTTCATGGTTGTGGAAGGGAGCAATATAATACTTTACCTTTTTTTTTTTTTCTTTTTAAATCACTAAGACTATATTTATTTATTTATTTATTTATTTATTTATTTATTTATTTCGATTTTATTTATTTATTCATGAGAGACACAGAAAGAGAGGCAGAGAAACAGGCTCCCTGTGGAGACCCTGTTGCGAGACTCGATCCCGGAATCCCAAGATCATGACCTGAGCCAAAGGCAGATGTCAACCACTGAGCCACCCAGGTGGCCCAGGGAGAGGTTTTTAAAATTCAATCCGTCTTAAATTAAATCCACATTGTCTCTTAAGATTTGTTCCCAAAGAAACATAGCTTCAATTTTTCATTTTTCAAATGCAGAGAAAATATCTTAGATATCATTTGGTTCATACTGAAATGTATCCTCTCCCTTCTAGGAGTCTTTTCGAAGTTATGACTTGTAGGTTTTAAAGGCTTCTTGGACACAGCAGAACTTTATACAATTTTCAACAAAGATAAGGATGGATGGTGATTTCCTCCTGAAAGGCAGGGTGTCGTGTCCTCTCTGGGAAAGCTCCGGTGGACTGTAACTCTTTCCCCACCCCACCCTGTCTAGGTGCCACTTATTTGTAATTGTAAAGTTAAAGGTAGAGAAACCTTCCAGAAGCTCTTTCATCTCCTCACATTGGGGAATCAGCTCTATGTGGTTAGAGACCAAGCCACCCAAAAAATAGTACCTGGGATTTCACAAGAGCTTCTTACATATGTAAGAAACCTGCATAATACTTTTTAAATTATTTTTATTTGCCCTGTGCTGTTCCTAGCAACCCTGTGTAGATTCAAAGTTTTTCAACTACATCTGTTCCACTTAACGAGGTTCTAGGGACAGCAGGGGCCACAACCCAAGCTCATACGTGAGCTGTCCTTTGCCTGTAATGCCAACCATGGTGTTATGAAAAGTGAGAGCATGCAGAGGGATTTTGTTGCTATACGGAGATTTGCTCCTGCAACAGGAATGCAAAATCTCTGAGAAAGGAACTTGAAGCGCGTCTCTCTGTATCAGGTTATGAGAAACTGTTTCTAGGAGGACAATAGTTAAAGCCAAGAGAAAAGCAGGATTAAAGCTGCATACGCTGTGTGTGCTATGAAAACTTACTGCTTGCTTGATTGACCTGAAAAAATATTCAAGTCATTTTGACCAAAGTATTGAGCTTCTAGTAGGACTTGCTGATACTGGATTTAGCCAGTACCTATGTTAAAAGAGAAACAAAATCCCGTAGCTAATCTTATTCAGTAAATTCTGTTTTTGTGTAAGATAGGATAAATACTCTTGAAAAGGTTCTGCTTCTGAAGTGAACTTGTTGAAAAAGCAATGTCAAGCCAATGAGAATAGGAAAGCAGGCCCCCGACACCCTAAAAACCATCCCTAAGACACTCTTGGTCTCCCAAAATGAGAAGTAGCATTTAAGACCCCTGCTCCATGAGAAGTCAGTGATGGTTCTTTGGTTTTCACTTGTGAGTATTCCCTAACTTCTATAATTTATGATACTTATGTCTTCTTTTGTTATTTTTGGCAATTTATATTCTGTTGGAGTTATTTATTACCTTTATATTTTAAAATTTATTGTGTAGGTGGCATTTTTAATATTTTCTATGGCAATGGTTATATTAATTTCTTATTTTCAGTGATATATATATATATATATACATATATATATAATCTTTATTTCTTTTTCCCTCACCTAAATTAGAATTGCTAAAGGTTTATGAATGCTCTTCATATTTTATGAGGTCAAATTTCACATTTTTATTCTTGTACTATTTTTTTCTTCTATTTCATTAATTTTAGCTTTAATAATTTCATCCTCCTATTTTCTTTTGACTTATTTTATTGTTCTTCCAAGTTAAGTTTAATACTTAGGTCTATCATTTTCATTCTTTCTATTTTAAATATTCAAAGCAACTCTGTAAAATATTACCCCGATACAATTTTATTGTTATAGCATTTAGGTTTCTGACATTGAAGAGTCTCTTTTTTTGTGGTTAATTCCTTTATACTTTAAAATGGCAGAGTTCTTTTCTCACTTTAGCACAGGGATCACTTATAAATGTTCTCTTAATTTTTAGTTTTTATTTTTACCATTTTCTTATTTTTATATTAGAAAACTATGGCTTAATTATCAATATTTATTGTAAAATATGTCAGTAAAAATATTAACTGGTATGTATGTGTGTATTTATATATAATATTACTTAATTTTCACTTTAGGTAAGACCTATAAAGGAAATTTTTAAAAGATTCTACATTTTCATTAGAAATAAAGCAATGCTCATCAGCAACACTTTCTCATAGCTGAACTAGAATACATTTTGATTAATAATATTAAAGGGAATGGCTGGTTTGGATATAGCCTCACACAGTAAAACAAAAAAAAAATCATCTTTTTTCTTACAACCACAATTTTCCTTGCCTACTGTTTATGCCCAGCTTTAGAAACTTGTTTCTTTTCAGAAATTGTAAAACAAGGAGGAAAAGGGATAGGATAGAACAATCGAAGCTTGTATAGTAATAGTTCCTAAAAATAGTCAAATAGATACAATTAAAAAAATTAAAAATCCAACAAAACAACAAATCTGAGACAGTGTGGAAGAGAGACAAGAAAGGAGATTGGACTGTTGCCCTAGGGGAGATACTTCACGATGAATTTCATATTGTCCCCACATTGTTATGTGGATCTGCACCCCCCGCCATGCCCCTCCATCCTCCTCCACCTTCTCTTCAGGTCATTTATCAGCAGAACCATATGCCATGATTGTTACCTTCTCCATTTTCATTACTGTAACCAGTTAAAAGTATCTATATCTGTTCACCAAGATTTTACATTCTCTGACCTAACTCTCATTAGTGGGCTGTTTTCGCCACCAGGTTAAATGAAGGCAATATTGCCAAATTATCACGATTAACACTCTGCATCGGTATTTAAAAATTGTCTTCATATGTATGACAATTTATCACACGAAATATGTTAATGGGTATTTTATAATTTCCATGGAAGTTAGAAGAGCAGTAGTTTTAGAATAGGATAGAAAACGACCAACACAAAATAGAAAAAAAATAACTTGCCGATAGTAAAACTTGCTTAAGGGAGGAAAAGTTAATTGCTTTCCCTTAAGGTTTTTAGAAAAGTGATACATTTTAATTTTTCTAGGATATTTTATGTAGAGTCAAGCCTACAGGCAGAGAAATCGATAGAGACTTTCTAGATCCATAATTTTAGGAGATTAATTTTTTTTTGTATTAGAAATACCACTTTTTTAGAGTTGAAGTCTGTCTCCACATTATTACAATACAATCAGTTTCATAGGGTTGTTCTGAAGATTAAGTGACATTGACCTTGCTACATGCCTAGCACAATAATTGTCACGTGATACACATTCAAGTAAATGTTGTCATTGCCCCTACTGTTAAAAAAAAAAAAAATAGACTCAAGTGCAATTCAGAGTATAAACTTAATATAGACATTGGAATTTTTTTAAATGCTTTTACCCTGCCAACATATTACATTACCTTAAAGCTAAAAATGAAAAAAAAAATAAAAAATAAAGTTAAAAATGTTCAGTCAAATTTTTGCTCAAGTGAGGAGATGATAATAGTAGTTGAACTCTGGTGTTTTGTTTTGTTTTGTTTTGTCGATTGAATTCTTTCAATGTTCCCTCATGGAATTTTCTAATTTTACTTTCTATGCTAATGACCACCACAGAGAATCATTTTCTAATTCAGCCCTAGAAGAAATTCAATGACAGCGGAGAAATTGAGGAAGAATTTCTTTTTGCTATAGAAAATTATAAAAATTCAAAACTAGGAAAATCATTTTTCAATACGTTCCAATACATTTGCTATATATATGAAGTAAGGCACACAGTACTGTAATCACTCATCAAATGTCATGTAGCATATTCTAAAAACTGAGTAAAGAGTTCATATAGTTCAGATCCCTACTTCTCAATCCAAAATCTTATCCACTACCATGCATTAAGTACAGAAAATGTATTATTAGCCAGATTCTTAACAGGATAGAAGATGGATCCTTTTTTCTCTAGTGTATTCTGTACCAGAGTCATAAAATGCACCTTGAGCAAATCCATGCATATCATACACACATCCAAAAACATACATATGTAGCCAATTGTTTTCATATGATTATAGTCACATCAAACATGCACTATGCACACATTTGGACTACATATTCAAAACTGTTAAGATAATACGCAACAATCTGTGATATTCACTAACAAACTAAATGTTTTGCTTAACAATGTCCCAAAGCATAGTTTTGCTAAAAGGCTAGTTGGCGCTGACAATCTAGAAGGTCATTTCCCTTCAGTTTAAATATACAAAATATCCAATTTCCTGGGTTTTGGTACCAGCGAGTTTGCTAGAATCCACATCCAGGAATTACGCAGCATTATTTCAATTCTATTCAAGTAATACATCATTTTACGTTGGATAGTAAGCCAGAAACATCACAATCAGGTTATCCAGCTGGAAAATAAGCATGTACCATTAGACTTTGATTTTTACTACTCACTACATTGATTAAGATCGGAAGTAGCAATTCAAGCCTTCTGGGAAGAAGCAAACAAATCATAAAAATTTTACTAGCATAACAAATTCTGTTTAAATGAAATGAGAAAGTATATATGCATGTATTAGTTTGGTGAATTATATCTTAATACAGCAGAATCTTTCCATACGTATATGTTTTTCAGTGAAAGTTTTTCCTCATAAATGTATTATTTAATGGAAAATAACCCCATGTGGTAAAAGGACTGTCCAGTTGTAATCGTCAGATCTCGTTTATGTAATGAATTGTCTCCAACAACCAGTTCTATCTCTTGTGCTGACTGAAGTGCTGTGACTTGTATAAGTGATCATTTCAATAGACTTATTCTTTTCTATACTGTGGAACTTGTATGAAAAGGAAGTGCTTTTAAATAACTCTAGTGGAATCAGCTGTCCATCGATTCTTATTGCTCTTGTCCAAATAGTGAAAGAAGAAAATAATACAAGGTGATAGTTCTCAAATTACCATAAATTGTCTGGATTGTCCAGGGTATTTGAGACTTGATAGATAGAAAAGGTGTGGAAATTTGAGAGAAGATACAGGCTTACCAAGTAAAATAAAATAAGACACACCCAGTAAGATAGAAGAAAGACAGAGCCCAATAGGATAGTGATAAGAAGGTCGATTTACTTCAAAGAGCAGCATCTCAAATAACCTCAGTCCTGATTTATGCCTCTTTTTCAGTTTATTCAATGTCTACTCCATTTCACTCATTAAAGTATCCTTGCTTGCATCACGAGGTGTGTGGGTGCCCTGTTGAACGGAATAGTCCCCCTGAGCCACCCACCAAATACGTGAAGTAAGAAAATACAAATAAAATGACTTGGTCAAAGCAATGTCAGGTGAGGAAACAGGAAATCATACAGAAGCATGGGCTAAGTAAGAGTAGATGCTTCTGAATCCTTCTATTACTAGAGAGCAGGTTTTGTACCTGCAATATTTTGTACATTTTCCTCTCCAGTTATTTTGGGTTTGGTTAAAATATGTGTGTGTGAATGAGTAGGCACATCCGAGGGAAAGAATCTAGGCAATATTATACCTATCCTGTCAAAGACAAAAAAAGAAAGGCAGTCATCGCTGTAAAAGAAAATAATTCTGCCTCGAGAGACTGTGTATGTGCGTGTGTGTGTGTATTGCTGTCAAGGAGGATATTGGATATAAGGCAGAAATTACTATCGTGCACACTGAATAGTGTCATATCTCAGAACGGAACACTTCATGCAGCAGTGGTGATGTCTGGGCATGTCTGGGTGCCCCTCCCCTCCCCCCGGGGCCCAGCACCTGACTCCTGGAGGTCCTGATCTCAGGCTCCTGGGGTGGCTGGAGCCCAGCTTCTTGCCCTGGGCTCAGTGCAGAGGGAGCTCAAGCTTCTCTCTCCTTCTCCCTCGGCTCCTCCCCCTCGTGGGTATGGGTTCTCTCCTCTCTCTCTCTCTCTCTCTCAAGCAAATAAATAAATCTTTAAAAAAAAAAAAAAGTCATGGTTTCTGTATTTAATAAAAGTTCTCAGAACAGGTTATGATAAGTAGAGAAGGAACTATGAGTACCTGAGTTTAAATTTGTCTCCTGGTCATGGAATAATAAAGTAGCCACAGCAAATACTTAAATATTAAATGTTAATTTTATTTTATTTTTTAAAAATTTTATTTATTTATTATTTATTTATTATTAATTAATTAATTAATTAATTAATTTTTTATTCATGAGAGACACACACAGAGACAGACAGAGGCAGAAACACAGGCAGAGGGAGAAGCAGGCTCCATGCAGGGAGCCCAATGTGGGACTCGATCCCGAGTCTCCAGGATCACACCCTGGGCTGAAGGCGGCGCTAAACCGCTGAGTCACTGGGGATGCCCAAATGTTGATTTTTGAATGCTCTTAACAAAGTGCCCTGTTGGATCACATGCAAAAATGTGGGATTGCAAGACCATTTTTTAATCCTCAGGCTTGTTTCTCCAGGAAACAAACAAACAAACAACCAAACATTTGTGGCAGAGAGAGTTTAGGAACAGTTGTGATATGAAGACTGATTGTAAAAGCAAAATAAATGAAGCAATAAGGTTTACTTTGCCAGGTAGCATAATAATTCATAAGGCGGGATATGTAATCCATAAGCAATGGATATGTCTTATCCAGCTGATAAATCCTATATGTGAAAAATATATGGGCATATACCTACTTTGAAATGTATTATGTTTATCAAACGCTTTGCAGGAATGATCAAAATTTTATGCTATACATTCTTATTTTATTTTTCTTGGACCTAAAACAGTCACTATAATTGTTTACTTTTATTTATGTTCAGTTTATCTTGACAAATACACAAAAATACTGCATTCTAGGGAATCATGCGTGAATTGTCCCCTCTTAAAAGTACCCTGCTATTACTGTTAGATAAAAATAAAGAAACTTTTTATTTTTGTTTCATTAAATTGTGTTGTATGCCATACACAGGGTACTGATGCAGTGTAGTTTGAAAGGTGAACAGATGGGATTTTATTTTTAGCTCACATTAGCACACCCCATCAAACACTCATTTGCCTGGTATACGCCAGCATAATATAGCTTTACAACGTTAAAGCATAGCTTTGCCAGGCACGTAGAATTCAAATAATAAAAGAAAAATGTGGAATAAATATTCAATTATAACTGATGATCACTGAGTTGCTAAAGCTATTTATTGTAAACAAGTGGTAAAAGAAAAACTTCATTTATATTGCTGGAATATATCCAGCTGTAAGCAATGTATAAGTAGCAAGAGCTTTTTTTTTTTTTTTTTTTCTTCTTTTTCATTTAGAATTACTTTTTTCAAACAGAATTTCCAATGGAGAAGGAAGAAAAAAATTAAGGGTACATTGAAGCCTGTTGAAGCAAATTAAAGAAACAGGTTTGTCAAGATTATGATGTTCACTGTGCTTTGAGATATCACTTCTGAGGTAGAAAAAAATTCGAGATATTTAAAGCAGATGGCTTTGGTCAATAAAATCAGTTATCTTTTTTGTCTACAAAAAGCGTATGCATTTTTTATACTTAATACTATCCTAAAATTTTAAATGATACTTAAATGCACAGTTTTCTTATGTCAACTTCTCAAGGAAGTTAATTTTACTCCTAAGTACTTTATTATCGGACCAATTTTTCATTTGGGTGTCAGGAATATACAAGTATGATTAATTTTTAAATATCACCTTGATGTTTCAGAAAACCTGTGAAACCCATTTAATTCTAGTCCATATATTCTCAATGGGGGCAATATTGTCCCTAACAAGTAAAAAATGGGTTTTTGGTGAGGAAATTTTTACTCTTTTTCTGTATAAAGCCTGGTACATGGAGAATATATAAATAGATATATTTGTAGCATAAAAATGTTATGGGGGAAAAATGTTATGGGGGCAATCAGGAAAAAAATATCCAACAATGCTAATAAAAATCAAAATAATCAAAAAATTAAAAAGGTTAAAAAATGCTGCTCTGGCCTTCCTTTCTTTCCTCTCCTCTCTCTTGAAATTGAGGTACATTTTACATGTAAAACAGTTAACTGACCTCAACCATGGAGTTAAATGCTTTTGGCAAATGCACACACCGAGATCAAGAAACAAAATGTTTTCATTGTGCCTAACAACTCCTATCAGCTTCTTTCCAGGGGGATATGTTTCCATTTTTATATTTGTTTTATTTCTATAGGTTAATTTTTCCTCTTGGATTTTATATAAATAGAATCATACAATATCTAATCTTTTCTTACTTTTTTTTTTTCCTCTATGGGGTTTCTGTGAAAATTGCATGTTACCAGTAGGACGTTGGTTATCATTTCTTTTGCTGATAAACTTTCAAGTTTCTTCCTAGTCTCTGGCTGACTGGTAAGGCTGCTATGAGCATCTCGTATGAGGCTTTTTGCAGAAATATGTTTCGTAGAAACGTGTTTCTCTTGGGATATGCCAGGGCGGGTCTGAGATTGCTGGGTTATAGGGTAACTGTATGTTTAACTTTTATAATAAACTGTTAAGACGTTTTCTAATAGGATGGGGCCCCTGGGTGGCTCAGCGGTTGAGCATCTGCCTTCAGCTCAGGTCATGACCCCAGAGTCCTGGGATCGAGTCCTGAATCGGGCTCCCTGCAGGGAGCCTCCTTCTCCCTCTGCCTCTCTCTCTCTCTCTCTCATAAATAAATAAATCTTTTTTTTTTAAGAGGTTTTCTAAAATGATTGCAAATTTTAACATTCCCACCAACTTACGAAAGTTCTAGGTGCTTCACGTTCTTGACAGCACTTGATGTTGCCACTTCTTAAGTTTTATACATTTTACTGCGTATCTCGTTGTGGCCCAGCCAACAGATCCTATTTTAAACTTTTGATATAAAGTGTTCATCACGGATTGTTTTGTGTGGGTTTTGATTTGCTTTCAAGTTGCATTAAAATGTCATTTATCTTGATCACTATGTTTTTGTAGCTCCCTTAAATTTCGTTCTGGAGGAGTGCCTTACCACGGCCTAGGCCTGCCTCTTTCATCTGCATTTTTCTGATGAGAATGAAAACCTTTCCATGTGCTTACCCCCAACCCTCGAGGCTTTGTCTGAAGGCCAGGAGTCCTGTTCTTAACCTCCGCGGACTGATGGTGGTGTAACACATTCTCAATAATGCCCAAAAGTCAGGTATTTTCTGCTTGATTGTATTTCCCATTGTTTAGGTGGGAAGTCTAAGAGGATTTCCCCCCAGTTTGATGATGCCTTCAACATGAAGTTAGCCCATTCGTGTATTGCTCCTGGCATTTCTTCTCCTTTCTCTCTTTCAGTCCTCCCAAGGGAGGAAGAGACCCTGATTCTAATGGTTAGTTTAGAAGGAAAGAAAAAAAAAAAAAAAAAAAAGAACAAGAGCAAAAAACCCTGTCCATGTTGATTCCAGCCCCTTCCTTGTGGGGTAAGGACAACTTTGCCAGAAGTCTTAAGGCAGGTGCCCCACGGGACAGGCGATACGCTGTCATCAGTGACTGTGTGGATAAGTGTGCCTAAATCATGGGTTCAATACAAAGAAGTTCAACTGTACATAAGTAAAATTGCCAACCTACGGCAATATTGACTTCCTCTGCTGACATAGTTGTTTTATTTTTCCATTTGGTTGTGAAGCAAAGTGGAAAAGAAAAGGAGCGTGTACGTGTGTGTGTGTGTATGTGTGCATTACAGAACAATAATAACAAAAACTCCTAGGAAGGTGAGAAATGAGAGTGTGAAATGTTTAATTTCAGAGGAAAAAAAACAACTCAAAATACTATAAAGATTTAAGACAATAAATCATAAACCTTATCTAAGTTATACAGTGCTTCATGTTTATATTAAAAATAGTTGTATTTAATCATTAATAATCTATTAATAGTTCTATCCTTAACCAGGAAGTTTAATTTTTTAATTTTTTAAAGATTTATTTATTTATTTATGATAGACATAGAGAGAGAGAGAATGAGAGAGAGAGGCAGAGACACAGGAGGAAGGAGAAGCATGCTCCATGGGGGGAGCCCGAGGTGGGTTTTGATCCTGGGATTCCAGGATCATGCCCTGGGCCAAAGGCAGGAGCGAAACCACGGAGCCACCCAGGGATCCCTATCAGGAAGTTTTAAATAGAAACATAGTAAACGTATCAAATATATAAAAATCTGGAAAAAAGTGATTTCAGCAGGAAAAAAAACATCAGAAATATCAGACAAATGCAGCATATTATATTTTTATCTCTCCCTGTGAGGCATATGCTTCCAATATAAAAAAAATGCCAACTTCTAGCAGTCAGGTAAATGACACACAACTGTTTTTTTTCTTCCATGTTCCACATGGTTGATCAGGAAATAAATCATATAAGTTATAAAGGATCAGGAAAATTTTTATTGAGATATTTTATCTCTGACTTATACTTGTGGATCTGAAAAAAAAAAAACAAAAAAAAACAAGACAACCATTGAAACATTTTGCCTCACTCGTTTTCAGTTATTGCATGATTAAGTGTTGATACAAAAGCAATAATTATGGTTATTCTATTATAATTCAAGGATGTTGATTACATTTGTAATTTAAGTTAATTTAGCAAAGTTAAATTCAAACAAAGATTTGTTCACTGTATAAAACAATAAACTAATCCAACTGACAAAACAAATTGCAGGGGCGGTGGTATTGTTTCCTAAGGATTGTCTCTATTCTTTTCAGTAAATTATCTTCAAATTACTACTATTAAATCTATTTGAGAATGTATTATTGTTGGAATATGGGAGAAAATATTTAAAAGCCACAGTTATTGCTACGGTACTATATCTCTCACATTCATCAATCTTATTTTTTTTCCCCTGATCACTCTTAGTTTTAGATTCAATATTTATGATTTACACTAAAAAAAGAACTGTTAAGGGATTGCCTGGCTGGCTTAGGAGAGTGCGTGGCTCTTGATCTCAGGGGTCAAGCACCCCCCCTACGTTGAGTGTAGAGACTATTAGAAAATTGTCAAATGGTTGCCCAGCACCTCTGTGATAGACAGTTTTTTTGAATAAAAATAAAAAAGTAGTCTTGGTTGTTGACTGTCTCTAAAGAACACCTTGCCAGACACCAGTGCCACCTACTATACCAGGCCTCAGTACAGTTGTCAGTCCCTTGAAATCTACAAGGGACCATCAGTACCAGCGAAAATTTTATAATTGCTAATATATGGAATGATGTTATTTACTGGGAAAAGGTAGCATTCTTATCAAAATATTAATGTTTTACGTTGAATCCCATGTAAACTCTAATAAATGGATCATACAACGAATGTAATATTGAAAATCTTACAACTTGTAGAAGAAAACAGGAGAGAAATCTTTATGATCTTGGTTAAGGAAAGAAGTTTTTAGGTATAGTACCAAAAGAATTATCCACCAAAAATTATAATTTATCCTTCATTAAAATTAAGCACTTACTGCCCTTCAAAAGACACTGTTAAGAGAAAGAAAAGCAAAGATCCAGAGTCCGATACTTATCCGACTAAGCCACCCGGTGCCCCCAAAGTCATATTTCTGATAAAGGCTTTGCATCCAGAATACGTAAAGAACTCTCAAAATTCAATAAATAGCAAACAACTGATTAAAAATAGGCAAAAGTAAAAAAATAAAAAATAAAAAAAATAAAAATAAAAATAGGCAAAAGTTACAGGTAGTTAAGTGACCAGATAATATACGCAGATGGCATAGAAGCACATGAAAAGATGTCCAATGTCATTAACCATTTTTAAAATTTAAATTAATATTATAATTAAATATGACCAAAACCTACTACAATGGCTAACTTTTAAAACAACACGTTTGACAAACAGACAATACAAAGTTTTGGCGAGGATGTGAAGCAATTGGTGGGAAGGAAAAATGGCTCATTTTCATTAACAAAATGAAGTGATATTCTAATATACCTCTTAAGAAAATTATATAGTTCATAAAACTGAAGATGACAATGCATGCTAAATATCCAGTATTTTGAGCGTAAAAGTCATGTTTGTATTTAGCATTAGAAGACCAGTTTTTTCCTTAGTTGCTCTCAGTGAACAATAAGCAAACTTGTAAGAGGCGCCTAATTATCAGTCAGCCTGGCTTAGCCACCTACCTTGCCAGTTTTCTAGATTTCCATGTGGTGACGTTCGTTCCAAGCTTCCCAACACCATGACCCCTGCTGAGGTAGCAGAGGTGTGGGAGCAACTCTTTAGAGAGTGAGAAATGGGAGGTTCCACTTTAGGGCACAGACAGCCTCAGGCACAGATCAAGTAATTCCCTTAGAGAACTGCAACACGTGAAAGTGTGTGTGTGTGTGTGTGTGTGTGTGTGTGTGTGTATCTGTGTCTCTGAGCATCACAGACTTTCAGTTGATGGTGGCCTTCGATCTTGGACGAAGTGTCTTGATTTGGAGTAAATTTTATCACTTATTTTCAAATATCCTTTGTCTCTTTCCCCTCCCTTGTCTCTATAGAATTGCTGCTAGATTGTGGAGCTCATATGTCTAGTCTTCAAGTTCTTAAAAAGCCTGTTTTTTTTTTTAATATTTATTTATTTATTCATGAGATACACAGAGACAGGCAAAGACATAGAGAGAGAAGCAGGCTCCTTGCAGGGAGCCCGATGCATGAGGGACTCGATCCCAGGACTTCGGGGTCACACCCTGGGCTGACGGCAGACGCTCCACCGCTGAGCCACCCAGGCATCTCTTAAAAAACCCTTTAATGAATTCTATGTTCTTATTTATATGCACTGATTTCTGGAGGATCCCTCAGCTAGATCCTTCTGCTCATAATCTTAGAGGCACATGTTCCATTATTAGTGGCCATCTTCCCCCCCCTAAAATTTGGCCATTATATTTTTAATTTCTCCCCCTTGTGATTATTTCCTTCTTGTGTAACAGCATTTTGGGGGAAACACAATCTATGTAAATACGCCTTCTCTACTGTTTCACATGTTCTTCAGTGTCTTCTATTAGTTCCTCAGCACTGAATCATCTTATGGTAGATGGATTATATGAAATATGGCTGATATTGGATTTTCAGTTCATGTTTCTTTTTGAACATCTACCGTGAAGATTCCCTGTAACTATAGTGTATGTCCTTAGCCCAAATAAGCACCTTTTGTGTCTTGCAGTGAATGTTAGTTTTTGTGTGGAGGAGCTCTGCCTCTGAAAATTGCGTGGGGGTATGGGAGCGTGGAGAACAGGAGTGATGTTTCTTGGCAGGGATGAGTGCTGGGTACACTGTATGCTGTGAGGATGCACAATGTCCTCACCAGCCAGTTTGTTTTCTGGGTACAGTGACAGAGCCCATATCCTTCAGATGAATTGCAAGTTGGCAGGGGTGCTGCTGGCTATTTTCATCTGAAGCATATTTGAAGGGTTCTTTTTTTTAAATTGTTTTTTTGTACTCCTGCCATACATATACATAAATTTGGTGCTTGATTTGGAGTGCAAAGATCAGAATCAATTGCTATAAATATGGAGAGAGAGCCTGGCTGATTTATTTCATTTATTCATTATTTGCCAAGAAAAAAAATCATCTTCATTTATCTTCAGCTACTTCTGATCTTGAGATTATTCCTTGACTCCACTAGGAGAACTCACTGGGGGCATTCTTATCACTCACCTCAAAGAATTCATGTGAGGATTTGATGATTAAATTTAATAATGTATGTATGGGGCTTAGCCTACACATATTGAATAAATATGGTTGTTACTATAGATATAGTTTTTGTGACTATTATTTGCTAAATATAGCCACTGGGAAAATAGTAATTTTACATATTAAGGTGAATCACCATGTTTTTTTTTAATATTTTATTTATTCATGAGAGACACACAAAGAGGCAGAGACACAGGGAGAGGGAGAAGCAGGCTTCCTGCAGGGAACCCAATGTGGGACTCGATCCTGGGACCCTAGGCTCACGCCCTGAGCCAAAGGCAGATGCTCAACCACTGAGCCTCCCAGGCATCCCAATCATTTCTTTTAGTAAACTGGGGAATGAGAACCTAGAGCACAACTGCAAGTGGCACAATAGGGTTGCGATGCTGAAACATAAATGATGAAATAACTTTGGTGAGCAAGGTTCTATTAAGCCAGGTTCAAACACATTCACCTTTTTGTAGAAAAAAACTGATCAGGAAGTTATATATTCATATGGCATGGACATACACCTTAAAATTTGTTCTTGGGAGTTAGTATAAAGAAGCAATCTTTGATAATGAGAATTTTTATTTAGTAGTCATTCTTTTTCTTATTAAAAATAACTTCCATTTTGGGAGGTTCAGTTTTAGGTTAATTTGGTTCCCACAAACAATGTCTTAAGTCTTCATTTAAAAAAAATATATAGATTCTAGGAAAATGTCTTTATTTTTCTTTTAGACACTCCAAAATGTTTGTTCTCGGTGTATGATTCATATTAATTTTTACTGGAGGCGGATGCAATAACCAAAGAAGGCGTTAGAGAATAGAATTCAGCTTAATCTCTATTTTTAGTTTGAATTGCAGCTGTAATGGAAAAAAAGAAACAGAAAGAAATGTAACTTGGAAACAGTAATGACTAAGCTTCTGGATCTATTTTGTATGTAAAGTACTTTTAGTTAATTGAGCTGATCTTTCCTGTCAACGTAACTGTGCATATGAGGTAAGAGAGACTCTAAATTAACTCCTCCAAATATCATCATATTTATTAGTTTTATATCTTCTTATGTGAAAGATTGGTAAAATCAACTGATTATTCCAAATACAGGTTGTAAGAACAGCAACAGCAATTGTTCCATATCCCTTTAACATTTTTTTTTCAGAGTAATTGAAGTATAATTTACATGCAACTAAAACCATCACCAATCTTAAGCTTACAATCCAGGGAGTTTCAGTAAACTCATAAGGTTATGCAACTCTCATCACAATCCAGTTTTAAAATAATGAAGTCACCCCCCAAAAGTCCTCTTAATAACCTTTTATAGTCAATCTTCTCCCGCTAGCAGCTCCAATAAAGCACTGATTTGTTGTTGCCATAGTGTTTCTTTTTCTAGAAATTTCATATACGTGACATTCTAAAATAAGGAGGCATTTGTCACTTCCTCCTTTCCATTAGCATAAATTTTTCCAAGTCCTGTTAGTGTATGTATCAATAGTTTGTTCTTTCTTTAAGTTCATCTGTATTCTGTTGCAAGAATGGGTCGTATTTGTTGTTCATCTGTTGGGCACTGGATGAATATTTGCATAATTTCCAGTTTGAGGCTATTATGGATACTGCTTCTATTAACATTTGTGTATAAAGTTTCTGTGGAGATAGAAATTCATTTTTATTGGGTAACTGGGAGTGAAAATTTTGGGGAGTATGCTAAGTGTATGTTCAAGTTATTAAGATATTCCAAACGTTTTACAAAATGGCTGTAATCGTTTTAAGATTCTCATCAGACACGGATGACGACGTATGACATTCCCACTTGTTCCAGATCCTAACCAACTCTCCGTATTGTCAGTTTGTTTTATATCATCTATTCTAGGCAAAGTGTAGTGTACTCATTGGTTCTATTTGTATTACCCTAAAAATGAATGACAGTAAGGATCTTTTCAAGTGCTTCTTTGCCATCCATATGTCTTCTTTCATGAAGTATCAACTCATTTACCCATTTATTGAACAACGTCCACTTAGAAAATTATTTATTTAAAAATTATTTATTTGAAAATTATTTATCTGAAAATTATTTTATTTGAAAGAGAGAGAGAGAGAGAGAAACTAAAAGTGCTCCGCTGGTGAATATATGAATGATAAGGAAGCAAAGTGGCCTTATTGGTGATGTGGGGAAAGTTTTAATGGCCTGGATAGAAGCTCAAAACAGACATTTGATTTCCTTAAGCCAAAGCCTCATCTGGAGCAAGACCCTAACTCTCTTCAACTGTCTGAAGCTGGAAGAGGTGAAGAGGCTGAAGAAGGAAAGTTGGAAGCTAGCTCGGGTTGTTGGTGAGGTTTGAGGAAAGAAGCCATCTCTGTAACATCAAAGTGCAGGGTGAAGCAGCAAGTGCTGATGTAGAAGCTGCAGCAACTTCTCCAGAAGATCTAGCTGGGACCATTAATAAAACTGGGTATACCAAAGAGTAGATACTCAATGTCAGCAAAGCAACCTGACCTTATATTGGAAGAAAATGCCATCTAGGACTTTCACAGCTAGAGAGAAGTCAGTGCCCGGCTTCAAAGGACAGACTGACTCTTCTGTTAGGGTTAATACAGCTCAAGACTTAAAGTTAAAGCCAATGTTCATTTGTCATTCTGAAAATCCCAGAGCCCTTAAGAATTATGCTCAATCTACTCTGCTGGTGCTCTGTAAATGGCACCACAAAAGCTGGATGAACAACATCACATCTGTTTACAACAGGGCTTACTAAATAAGTCCACAGTTGAGATCTCTGGAAAAATAAAAGATTCCTATCAAAATATTACTGTTCATTGACAATGTCCCTGATCACCGAGTTACCCTCATGGAGATGTACAATGAAATTCATGTGGTTTTCATGCCTGTGAACACATCCAATCCGTAGCCCATGAATCGAGGTTTCATTTTAACTTTCAAGTCTTATTATTTAAGAAATAATAAGGCTACAGCTGCTATAATGATTCATTGATGAATATGGACAAAGTAAAGATCTTTCTGAAAGATTCATCATTTTAGGTGCCATGAAGAACACATGTGATTCAGGAGAAAAGGTCAAAATGGCCTCCTTAACGGGGGATTGAAAGACGTGTTGACTCCAGCCCTCGTGAATAACCTTGGGGGGCTCAGGACTTCAGATGTGGTGGAAATAGCAAGAGAACTAGAATTAGAAAGTGGAGCCTGAAGATGGGAATGAATTGTACAATCTCATGGTAAAACTTGAGTGGATGAGGAATTGCTTCCTATGGATGAGCAAAGAAGAGTTTTTTTTTTTTTTTTTTTTTTTTAATGGAAACTTCTGATGAAGATACTGTGAAGATTGTTGAAAGGAAAACAAAGTATTCAGACTGCTACCTAAACTTAGTTGATAGACTCCAATTTTGAATTAAATTAAAATGCTATCAAAGGGCATTGCCTGGTTTAGAGAAATCGTGAGAGGAAGAATGACTTAAAGGGGCAAACTTCACTATTGTCTTATTTTAAGAAATTGTTGCAGTCAAAAAAAAAAAAAAAGAAATTGTTACAGTCACCCCAGCCTTCAATAGTCACCCTGATCAGTCAACAGCCATCAACATTGAAATGACACCCGCTACTAGGAAAAAAATTATGGCTTGTAGACAGCTCTGATGGTGGTTAGCATTTTTTAGCACTAAACCATTTTTAAAATTAAAGCATGTACATTTTTTAGATATAATGCTAATGCATACTAAATAGATACAGCATAGTGTACACATGGCTTTCATATGTAGCAAGAAACAAAAAAAAATCCCTTTAACTCACTTTATTGCAATATTCGCTTTATTGCTGTGGTCTGGAACCAAACTCGCATATTTATCTTTGTGATAGGCCTGTATTTTTTTTTTTTTTTGAGTCTTCTTTATTTACCCTGACAATATTTGTTACTTAACTATTTAGGCCTTATACTTCTTTTGTAAAATGTATTCCTACATTTATCTATTTTTTGTACTATTGAGAATGAAAGGTTTTTTAAATTTCATTTTCAGATTATTCTAGTATACAGTGCTATAATTTGTTAGAGTGTATTGCTTCTATCTTCAGATATGTTGCTAAATTTGCTTTGTGGTTGTAGTACTAGTGTGTGTGTGTGTGTGTGTGTGTGTGTCCATGTGCATGCGCACACCTAACCTTTAGGATTATCCACATAAAAGATCTTGTCATATTCCAATAATGATTGAATTCCTCTCTTTCGATCTATGTTTAAATTTTTTTGTTTTTATTGCATGGACTGTGGTTCTTAGTGCAATGATGATAAAAGTAATGAGAGTATATATCTCTGCCTTATTCCAATCTCAAAACACTACATCTTGTATGATTGCCTATGATATTAGCTATTCATATTTTAAAAACTGAGCCCCTTTATCCAGAAGAGAATGTTTGCTTTTATTTCTTATTGCTGACAGCTTTTATCATGGATGCATGTAAAGTTTTCTAAAATGCTTTTTCTGTATCTATCAAGATTATCATACATTTTTTTATCTTTATGCCTTAATGCAATGTATTTTATTCATTTATTTATGAATGTTAGCCCAAATTGCATTCCTGGGATAGATTATATTTACTTGTGATGGGTAATTGTTCATATATATATATGTGTGTGTGTATTTATATATATTATATATATATATATATATTATATATTTATATATATATAATTATATATATATATATATATATATATATATATATATATATAAAACTAGATGGAGTTGTCCAGTATTTTGTGTAGGGTTTCCTGCATCAGTTTATGGGGTAATATATCCTTTTTTTTTTTTAAAGATTTTATCTATTTATTCATGAGAGACACAAAGAGAGAGGCAGAGACACAGGCAGTGGGAGAAGCAGGCTCCCTGCAGGGAGCCCGATGTGGGACTCGATCCCAGGACCCCGGGATCACGACCTGAGCCAAACAAAGGCAGATGCTCAATTACTGAGCCACTCAGGTGACCCTATTCTTTAGTTTCCTTATAAGATTTTATCAGGTTTTGATATCAGGTAATACTGCCAAACAAGTTAGAGTTAGGAAGTTTACTTCTATATTTTCTGAAAAAAAAAATATGCATATGCATATGCATGGTATTACTTCTTCTTTAGGTGTTTCATGCATTTCCCCCAGTGAAATCTTATGTACCAGGACTTGATTTTGAACTATTTTCTAATTCTGCTAGATACTAAATGTCTATTTACACTTTACTTTTGTCTTGAGTCAGGTTTATTTTATTTTATTTATTTATTTATTTATTTTGTATCTTTAAGATTCATCCACTTCATGTTTGTTGTCATACGCAGTTTATAACTTTTCCTTAAGGTTCTTTATATATCTATAGAATCAATACTGACATCCCTTTGATTTCTGATTTTGATAGTTTACTTTTTCAGTCTTCTTGCTTTTTTGACTAAATGTGCACCAATTTGTTCATCTACCAACTTTTCTATTTCTTTTTGTTTTGTTGATTTTTCTGTTTGATCAATATAACTTCCCAGTCTGCTTTTTATGTTTGATTATAAGTTTTTAAACTTCTTAAGTTTATCATAGACTACTGGTTTTAATATTTTCTTTCTGAGTACAAACATTGAGCTATAAGTTCCCCTGTAAATATTGCTTTATGTATTCCATATGTTTCAAATTGCATATTGACTTTTTTTCCAAGCTTTTAAAAAAATTTCCCCTATTTCTTCTTTAATAGTTGGATATTTAGAAGTATGCTACTTAATTTTCACATTTTTAAATGTATTTTTTATTGATTTCTAACTTAATTCCAGTTGTGCTCAGAGTACATACTGTGTCTAACTTTTTAAATATGTATTAAAGTTTTTGTGAAGGCTTATCGTATGGTCTATCCCGGAGAATGTTCCAGGTATACTTGAAAAGAATGTGTATTCTACTGTTATTTGGAGTTTACAGTATAGGTCAATTTAGTCAATTTAGTTAATGTTTAAGTTTCCCATATTTTTTATTAATGTTTACTGCATTATTTTGTGGCTTTGCTATCTGGTTGTCACTTGTCACTTGTCAAAAAAATATTTTTGTCTTAAATTCTATATTGTCTGATATTAATACATCCACCCCAGTTCTTATAGTTACTGAGTGTATCATACATCTTTGCCTCTACTTTCAACCTATTTGTGACTGATATTAATTTGCTCCTCTGTTGAATGGCTTACAGCTGTTCCTTAACTTTTTATTTAACCTGACAACCTTAGCCTTTTACTTGGAGTATTTAGTACACATACATTCAAGATAATAATGATAATTTTTGCAATAGATTTGCCATTTTTAATGTTTTCTTTATGTCTCATATTTCTTTTATTCCTATTCTTCTACTACTTTTACTGCTTTCTTTGTGTGAAATATTTTTATTATGGCATTTTATTTCCTCTGTTAAATTTTTAGCTATATCTTTGAGTATTTTGGGAGGTTGATTTAGGGGTTACAATATGCATGTTTGATTTAAATATAGTTTATTTTAGATTGATATTCTCTTAAGTCTTGTGAATTATAGCAACTAAGTCCAGCATGTCTCTATTTTGTTCTTATTTCTCTGTGCTATTACTATAATATATGTGTTTCATCAAAATATGTTAAAGACCCAATAATGTGCTATATTTTTTTGCATTTTAATGCAAAATTTGTCAAATAAATTTTTTGCATTTTTTGATTTTTGCATTTTATTTATTTATTTTGATTTTTGCATTTTTAATGCAAAATTTTTAAAAAAAATTCTTGACAATTAGTTGTTTTAAGTAATATATTGCAACAGCTTGGGATTTTGTTTTCTATTTCTGGGGGTAATTGTTTTCTTGCCTTGATTTAAACTATAAAATCTATCTCCTCAAAATATTCTATCATTGATATCTCTGCTTAGTTCTCATGTTTATGCTTTTATTTTTAGTACTACTCCCTGGAGGGTGATGCCTGTGTCTTTGTGTTTAGTGGAAAACCAGTAGTTTGGAAAGATTTTGATAAGACTTATCATGTGTCCTAGCTCAGGCTGCTGTAGCAAATACCCTAAACTGGATGGCTTAAGTGGCAAAAATTCATTTCTCATCATTCTAAGGATTGGAAATCTTTTTGATATATCCTCACGAGGTAGACAAAGAGAAAACTCTGGTCTCTTCTTATATTGGTACTGATCCTATTATGGAGGCTCCAACTTGATGACCTCATCTAAACGTAATTATCTTTCAGTCATTCCACCTCCAAATACCACCACACTGGGGATTAGAGCTTCAACATATGAATATGAGAGGGACACAGGTCATAGTATCATGCCTCTAAGGCTTTTATATTCTCTCAGTTCAACTGTATATACATGGAGGAATTTATCCAAAGCTGTAGCCAGTTCTCAAGTGTCCACTGGCTCTCATTTTTTTTACCAGAATATTTCAGTTCTTTCCATATATATGTATATAATTTGAGGTAGCCTGTTGTTTTATGGAGGGTTCATTTCAGAATTGCTCTGGCTCTCACTTCTAGGATCTCTACATGAATTTTGAGTTGTTTTGCTGCTTGTCTTGAGCTGAGGTACAGAACCAGGAGTTCTGTGCGGCTTCTTCCCCATTGAGCTACCAAAGCTGTGGGTTATCCTACAACGTCTCAAATCAATTCCTCCACCTCTGGAGACAAAGTTGCTAAGTTTGTGACTGGCCATAACCTGGTAAAGCTATGATATTTACAGAAAGAGCTGGGAGTGGGGAAAATGGGAGCAGCCTCCAGCAAGAATTCATTGTTGGCCAGCTCTAGTAGTTTTCAAGAGAGAATCCTCAACATTTTTTCCCCCCAATCTTTGCTTAATTTTCAAAGAAATGGTTGTTTTTGACAAGGAACAATTTCATGTTTTCATGAGTTGTCCAATAAGGGGCATACATCATTGTCAAATTAGCAGTCAGTGTGTTGAACTGTAAGGGAAGTGACACTTGACCTTACTAGACATATCTTGAAAGGGATGTTAGTCCTTGGGTTTTACAGAACTTTTCTGGGAGCTGTTGATCTTTTGAGCAACCACAACAAATAATAATTTTGTGGGTAGGTTCAAAAAGTTAATTATTTGAAGTGATATCAAAAATCACCAATGAGGGATCCCTGGGTGGCTCAGCGGTTTGGCACCTGCCTTTGGCCCAGAGTGTGATCCTGGAGCCCTGGGATGGAGTCCCACATCGGGCTCCCAGCATGGAGCCTGCTCCTCCCTCTGCCTGTCTCTCTGCCTCTTTGTGTGTCTCTCATGAATAAATAAATAAAAATCTTTAAAAAAAATCATCAGTGGTTTCAATCAAGACAACCTACAGGGCATATAGGTCTGTAACAACAAGAAAATCCCTGCAATTTGAAAAACAATAAAGACTAGACTAGAAGATCCTAGTATTCAAAAGTACTGACCTCTATATCATCTCATATTTAAGATAAAACATTGAGCATCTCCATTATTTAATATATAAATGAATGCAAATTCTTGACCTTTATGCTGCCATTTCTAGACATAGGGAAATATTTTGTATGAAATTTGAAACCATTTTTGTGAGTTTTAAGTGAAAGTACAACCTACAAAGATATAAAAAACATGGAATTTTTGAATAGGTGTGGCATAGGTAGATGGATTATAAAGTTATTTTGAAACAGAAGAGAAAATTAAGACATTTTGGTATTGGTCTCAGCTTTGTTCTGAATTAGTACAACATTGGAGAAAAGAGATAGAAAGGAATGTATATCTGATGATTGAAGGAAAAGCAAAAGTAGATCAGAGGAATGTCAGTTCTTAGATAAATAATGTAAAAGTAAGATAACTAAAAATATTCAATTTGCCAATGATCAAAACTTGTCTAGAATGAGCAGGCTAAGTCAGCTTTTTTTGAATTCTATTGAGAGTGGACTCCCTGGAGTGATTTGTCAGATCTTTTAAAATACCATACCACACTTGGTGAAAATATAAGAGAATTATGGAGTCATTTTTTTACAGCAAAGATTGCTATAAAATTGTTTTGTAGATAATTATAATTTTAAGTTAAATTAGGTTAATCTGCTTTTTGTGTGTGTGACATTATATAAACATAAACTTCTCAAAGGAGAAAAGTCAAGTTTCATCAGATGCTGGTTTGGGCTAAGTATGTGAATAATAAAATGAATTAAAATAGCTGGCCCTCATTTGTTCAGTTAAATGGTATCTATTTTTGTAGTGCAAGTAAAATCAAAATTAATACAATTACTCAAGAGTTTTTTCAAATGATGTAGTATGGGCTAGATTGGGACAAGAGAAACTAGAAATAAGCCACAGCTCTTATCCTTAAGAACTATTTTTTGGCAATCTAACCTCATTACAACTTAGGTCGCTAATCTATAAAATGAATAGCAGTGCTTATGTTCTGGAATTTTTATAGAGATTATTGTGATAACTTAATTGTTTCACTAACTTTATATTAGATATTTAATAAGTGTTGACTCACTTCTCCTTCTCCCTTTGCCACCGAAAATCCAAATTATGGAAAGGTTAGTCCAATATTTAATGAGAGGACTTATTTTCAGCAATTAGAAAGGCTCAAATAATATAAAACTAAAGTGATTGACAGATCTTGCAAAAGATGACTGGAATTGTTGAAACTCTACTTCTACAAAATTGCTTACCTGGGATGAAGTTAAGGTAATTGAAGTTATATGAGTAGCTATGGGATCTTTATGCAGGAAGAGACGTATCAATCACGTTGCCGGCTATATCAGCAGGTGCTAGTACATGAAGATTTTAATTTAGGTTTTACTTATTGATTGAGTGGTGTTGCCCTTCTTTTGCTCCTGAATAATTTAGGATAACATCAAAAAATACCTTATTTTCTTAAACATTAAATCATCTGAAGTGATTGAAATAGAAAATGATTGCAAAGATATTGGTATTCATACCTAAAAATTGCTAAAATAGCATCTCTTTGTTGCAGCTAAAATGTGCATAGCAGAAAAGGAGTTCAAATTCAATGCATATTAGTTTTCAGATACCTACCATCATTTCTCTCATGAAAATGTAAAATATGATAATAAACAGCTCAAACTCTCAGAGGTAACACAGACATTTCTAATCACTAGTTTACTCTGACATAATTTCTTTCAGTCCAAATAAACTTAGTGCCCTACACCAAGCTTCAAAAATTATATGTATACACACATTAACATAAATGAAGACACACACAAACACACATACACAGATGTAGAAAAGTTCTATTTTTGGTCGTTTTCCAGTGGAAACTGTTTGGACATTTGTAGACAACATTAAGTTTATCTATAAAGTGAAGTAGAGAGTTGTTAATTACACTGCTAATCTGATAAATACAGAAAACCAAATCTAATAACTTAATGATTTAGGAAAATGAAAAGCCCAGACAGATGAGGTTGAAATGTCTATTTTTCCATATGACTGTATGAAATAGGTCCATACATGTTTGTATGAGTGAGAAATGGTCACTGAATGTAATTTTTTTCTCCAACAGTGTTTGACTATGCATCAGTAAAGATAAGTATGTAAAAGTATTTATAATGAGCTTCTGATATAATTTTCAAAGTTGAACATATTTCTTTACAAACATATATTTTGTGGCCATACAGATTTTTGAAATATAAAGATTAATGGATAGACATACTTATGTTTTAGAACTAATATATGATATACATTATTCTGAAACCACTTCAAGCCCTATCAATCAGGTGGGAAAATGTATTTGAGAAGGCATCATGCAAAATATTAAAACTATGAGTGACCATATATATATATGTGTATATATATATGTATATACGTATACATATACATATATATACACACACAAATCATCCCTTTATCCCTTATTTTCCCATATGACAATTTAGCTAATGAACTAAAAAAATGCTGATTTAAACCATAAGTAGTCTTAATGAATAGAATTTCATGATTCTATAAAGAAAATTATTCTTAATAAAGAAGGAGTAAATATCAATATTTGATTCAATATCTTGGTTTAATAGGTTTATTTTTTTAATTACTATTCACTTGGCCTTTTGGTAATATTTCCTCATTATGTGTTCTTCCACTTATTTTTTTCTTATTTTCCAACCAATTATATTATCTACCTAAAACCCATTTCCCCAAATGCGTCTTATAAACAATTTAGTCAGCTAAAGAAAAATAATAGTGAGAAGTGCCCTCATGTTGAATAAGATAGATAAGAGTTTGATTTCTGCCTTAGTCACTGCCATATACTGGCAAAATTAACAAACTTCCTAAGCTGCATTTTCCTCAACTTGAAATGAGGATAATAACATTACCTACCTCATAGGATTGCTATAAAGTTTATAAAATGTCCAGAAAGAGCCCATCACTGTCTTTATAAATACTAAGTATTAAATAAACAGGTATTTTTTGTTGTAATTACTATTTGTATTATCATATTTGGATACCTTATGTTTCAAAGATCTTTTTTTTTTTTTTTTTACCAATTATGACTAAGACAAGACAGATTATTGCCTTTATTCCTTGTGCTCATTTGCAAATATGGCATATTGTTTTTCTTCACTATGCATAAACAACGGACATTAATAGCTCTAGAGATAAAGTTGGGATACCAATAAAAGATGGCTCTGTCACATATAAAATATAATTTCTAGATTTTACTTCTCAGATTTTCCTGTTTATTTCTAATTGCCTCCCAATACATTGTGTCCAGAACATATGTATAAAGATTTATAAATCTTTTGGAATATTGAATACCTCTCCTAAATAAAGCTATGATGAATTATATAAGATTGGAGGATAACCATAAAGATAGACTTGTCTTGTAAAATAAGAGTTTAGCATAATTAGAGAAGTTGTGCATATTAAAAAAAAAAACAAAAAAAAAACAGAAACAAAAAGTTCCCCCAAAACCTGAAAAATAGTTTGTGACATTTTGTCACATTTAAGCTGTTAGCTTTCTCCATTCCAGAGGAGAATTGCCATTAAGGACTTAGTATTCTCTATTATTAATGGAAGATTGATTGTGTGTGGCAGAAATGGATTGTTTATAAAAAGTAATTCATTGCATATACAGAACTGCATTTAAAAAAAAATAAATATACACATACCCATGCATATGCATATCTGTATGTAGATTAGTTGAAGCCACATAAGTCCATTGAAAACCATCTACAGTCTACTTGTTTTTTTTATAGGAATTTTTGAATTGCAAATGCTCATCTTCCTATAATTTATGCTAAGCAGAAATACAAGGATACAAAAACACATTTCTATTGTGTTTTTAAACTGCTCAGGATCTAAAACTTTTAGAAAAGTAGGGGCTTTTTAAAATTTTGCTTTTCTCTTTGGAATGTATTAATCACAGATTCATAGACTTTTCAATTAAAAAAAAAAAACAACACAAAGGTTATGGTGATCCAAGATGGCAGTAAGAAAATACTAAGCTCATGGTATCTTAGTGTCATGGACACATGATACTCTCATGTGTATCCTCCCATGGACACACTGAATCTACAGCTACATATGGATCATTTTCCTCTGAGAAAGACTTGAAAACTAGCTGAACAGCTTTTTCAAGACAAACAGTAAAAGGACCACATCAAGACAAGAGCAGAAACAGAGACACTGTCTTGCCAACCCCCCCCCCACTACAGCAATGCACAATTAGTAGGGATCTCAGAAATCTGGAGCCTTTCCCTAAGGAGGGAGAGGTTGGTGCCCCACATCCATCAGGCACCCAACACTTGAGGCCTCCGCTAGAGAGACAAAACCCCAAAACATCTAGCTTTGAATGCAATCAGGAATGTGTCTAGAAGATACAAAGGGCTATGGGGAACTAAGATACTGCTCTGAAAGAGGTTGTACAGAGACTAGATTGCCCTGGAGTCTAGTGCAGAAACAGCAGTTTGAAAAACACCTAGACCTACATGCAAAAGAAGTTCATTTACTAATGATAAAAAGTCTACTGGAAGGAAAAGCCTTGTTGGTGATCTCTTTGGGGATGGAGGCACTGGTGGCCACCATTTTGCACTGTCCCTTTTTCTTACTAGTGCTAGCAGGTGCACAGAGTCCTTGAATTCTCCCATTGCTCTGCTAAAGTTGGAAGATGCATCCTGCCTCTATGTTTTCCCCTGCTTTGCTAAAGCCAACAGGCACACCCTGCAATCTTCCTCTGCCTCACTAAAGCTAGCAGGCACATGCAGTACATACAGAAGCCATTCCTTGATTGCTTAGGTCTGGTGACTAGGGGACCTTCAGTTCCTGGGTCCTACAGGACTATAACAATCGGAGAGACAGTTCTTGGAGGGCTACTCTGCCTAGGCCACTGCGTGGATAACAAACTAAAACATATTCCCAGTCTTACTGTGAAAAAGCCCTATTTACCTGACCTGGAGCTTCAGCCTGAGGGGCAGTCCTCAGGTTTACCAGACATCAGGAATCTAAAATGATGCTCTCAGGGAAAGTAGGGCAGATGATGCTATCTTTGTGCTCTCCCTTGGCCTTGTTACAGGTCACTGGTAGCTCCCAGAAAGGAGCCAATACACTCACCTGGAGCCCCAGTTTTTGCAACTATCACCCAGGGGCACCTCCAGATCATCTTCCCTGGTGGCTAACAGAGTTTACAGTGAGATCCCACAAGACTTTATATACTTGCATATTTTTAAAATAGGTTCCAATCAGCCTGAAACTAGGTGCTGACTGAAGGTCTTGGCATACCCTCAATAACTGGGACCTATTAAGAATAAATCTGGCTGCTTAAATAATCACATAAGTTAGAGACAATCAAGAGATAGGGCAAGGCTGAAAAATATGGTTTATTTTTACAGAAGGCCACTCCTTCAAGCTGTTGCATTTGATACATAGAAACAAACACAAAAGTGAAGCAAAATGAGGAAACAGAGAAAGATGGTCCAAGTGAAAGAACAATATGAAACTTTAGAAAAAATAAAACAATGGTAAGCAACTTTCCTAATAAAGAACTTAAAGTAATGGTCATAAAGTTTTCCTCACTGAATTGGGGATAAGAATGAATGAAGGCAGAGACAAAATATAAGAAAGCAAAGGAATACCTTAAGTGAAAAAATATACTAGAGGGATTTAACAGCAGACTGAATGAAGCAGAAGAAAGGATCAAGTGACCTAGAAGACAAGGTAGTGAAACTCACCCAAAAAGAGAGCAAACATATGATTTTAAAAAATGAAGATGGCTTAGAGGTCTTATGGGTCAACATTGATTAGAATGACATTCACATTATAGAGAACTCAGGAGAGGAGAGAGAAAAGAGGGCAGAAAACTAGTTTGAAGAAGTGGTGGCTGAAAACTTCCCTAAACCAGGGGATGGACAGATATTCAGATCCAGGAATCCTAGAAGTTCCAAAAAAAGATGAATTCCAAGAGATCCACACCAAGACACATCATAATTAATATGTCAAAAGTTAAAGAGAGAATCTTAAACAGCAAGAGGAAAACATCTGTTATGTACAAGGGAAATCCCATAAGACTATGAACAGATTTTTCAGCAGAAATTGTACAGGATGGAAGGGAGTGACATGATATATTCAAAGTACTAGATGGAAAAAAGTAACTTCCAATCAAAAATATCCAGCAAGGTTATCATTCAGAATTGAGAGAGATAAAGCAAAAGCTAAAGAAGTTTATTATCACCATGAACTTTACAAGAAATGTATGAGCTAGATTGAATTTTATAAGAAATGTTAACATATCTTGTAAAATCAACTTTTTGTGAACTTTACAAGAAATGTTAACAGAACTTCTTTAAGCAGAGAAGAAAGGGCACTAACTAGTAACATGATAACATATGCAAGTAAAAACCTCAATTATAAAGGTGAATATATAGAAAAGGTGGTGTGCGTTAATCACTTTTAAAGCTAGTATAAAGGATAAAAGACAAAAGTAGTAAAATTAACTACAATAATTAGTGAAGGGACAGGCAAAATGGATGTAAAATGTGACATTAAAAACAAAACACAGTGGGAGGTAGTATTTATGTAGTCTTAGAATGCATTCAACCTTACGTTGCTATAAACTTAAGAATAGACTGCACACACACACACACACACAGGCACACAATTATATGTGTAACTACATGGTAACTACAAAGCAAAAACCTATAACAGATACACAACACACAAGAGAAGGAATCTAAACATAACACTAAGGAATCTTAACCATGACATGTAACACCAGGCCACAAGGAAAGAGAGGAAATAAAGAAGAAAGGAACGTAGAGAAACTACAAAATGGCCAGAAAACAATGAACAAAATGTCAGTAGGGACATATCTATCAGTAACTACTTTTAATGTGAATGATCTAAGTTCTCCCATCAAAAGACAGTGTTGCTGAGTGGTTAAAAGTGTGCTGTGTACAAGAGACTCACTTGAAATGTAAAGACATACACAGAGACTGAAAGTAAAAGGATGGGACAAGATGTTTCATAGAGGCCAAAACAAAAAGCAAGAACAAAATCAACAAGACGAACTGGGGTGACTATACTTACTTCAGACAAAATAGACTTTTCAAGAGTCTGTAAGAAAAGGCAAAGAAGGACATGACATAATGATAAAAGAGTCAATCCAATGAGAGGATCTATAACATTTTTTTAAAGATTTTATTTATTCATGAGACACAGAGAGAGAGAGAGAGAGGCAGACACCCAGGCAGAGGGAGAAGCAGGCTCCATGCAGGAAGCCTGACATGGGACTCGATTCCAGGACCCCAGGATAACGCCCCGGGCTGAAAGCGGTGCTAAACCGCTGAGCCATCTGGGCTGCTCAGGATCTACAACATTTGTAAATATTCATGCACCCCACCTAGGAGCACCTAAATATATAAAGCAAATTTTAACAGATCAAAAAGGAGGAAGTGACAGCAATGTAATAATAGCAGGGGACTTTAATGCTCTGCATACATCAATGGATTGATCAGATGGAAAATCAGTTAGAAAACAATGGCTTTAAATGACCCATTGGACCAGATAGACTGAGTAGATATAAACAGGACATTCCACATGGAAGCAGCAGAATACACGTTCTCTAGAACACATGGAATGTTCTCCAGGATCAATCACATGTCATGTCACAATGGAAGTCTCAATAAATTTAAGAAGAATGGAGTCATATCAGGCTTCTTTTCTAACCACAGTGGCACAAAACTAGAAAAATAATTACAAGAAGAAAACTGGAAAAATCACAAATATGTGAAGATAGCATGCTGCTTAAAAACCAGTAGGTCAATGAACAAATCAAAGAGAAGTCAACAAATAACTTGAGCAAATTAAAATGAAATACAAACCAAAAATCTATGTGATGCAGCAAAAGTGTTCTAAGAGGGAAGTTCATAGCAACATAGGAAAACCTCAAGAAACAAGAAAAATCTCAATCTAACCTTACACCTGAAGGTACCAGAGAAGGAAGAACAAATGAAGCCCGAAGCTTATAGAAGTAAGAAACTAATAAAGATCAGAGCAGAAACAAATGATATAGAACTTTTGAAAAATGGGAAAGATCAATGAAACCAAGAGCTAGTTCTTTGAAAAATCAACAAAATCGACAAATGTTTAGAGTCACCAAGAATAAAAGAGGGCTCAAATAGATTAAATGAGAAATTAGCACAGATCCAGAAATTCAGGGGATTGTAAGAGCCTATTATGAATGATTATATGCCAACAAATTGGATAACCTAAAAAAAAAAATGGAGAGTTTTCTAGAAACACACTATCTCCTCAGACCAAATTAGGAAGAAATAGAAAATCTGAAAAAATAGTTTACTAGTAAAGAGATTGAATCAGAAACATCCTAACAAACAAAATTCCATGACCAGAGGGCTGTACTGGTGAAGTCTAGCAAACATTTAAAGATTTTATATCTGCTTTAAATATTTATAGTATAGTATATGCTAAATAGTATAAAATAGTAAAATAAATACTAAAGTAATTAATGCTGATAGTTTTTTTCATATTTATTTAGTTTTCCTTATCATGTATTCCCATTAATGCATATACTTCAGATGTGTGTGGATATGTGTGTGTGGGGGGGGGTGGGTGAGAGAGAGAGAGAGAGATGTGTGGGGGGGCGGTGAGAGGACTAAAATAAAATTAGCTGTACTTCAATTTGTTGGCCTTAGCAGAATCCAATATAAATTCAAGATTAAATGTGAGGCAGTAGTTAAAATGTAAATATCAAGAAAATAGGAGAAGTAGGGTTAGTTACTCAAATCTTTAACCTGATCGAAGTCTTGAATGTTTATGTGATCTTGTCAAAACATTGAGCCTCTTGAATTTCCAGATCTGTCTTCTCAACTAGGAGATAAGTTCACAGAACTAAATCTTCACTGAGTTTCTATTTAATCTGTGAAGTTTCTGAATTACCAAATTGAAATATTATAAATCTCAACATTCATTATTGAATTGCTTTATTTTTATGCAGGTTCCAAGCACACTGACTTAGTTATTTCAAAATTTTAGAATATATCTGTTTAACAACCCATGATAGTTGTTTGTACATTATTTCTCCATCATTATTAACTCCATTAAAAGAGATATAGTGATATTACTAAATATTTACTTTGTAGAAAATACCACAATTTGCACAAATAACAAAGCAGTTCCCAGATGGTACCACACATGGATATCCATATGAAAGTATTAAAACTTTTATATTCCGTGAATTTTAATGAGGTGAAGCAATGAATATAAAGGTTTTGTTTTACTTTTTGTTTTGGGGTTTTTTGTTTTTTGTTTTTTTCCTGGTTTTTTTTTTTTTTTTTTGGTGTGTGTGTGTGTGTGTGTGTGTGTGTTTGTGTGTGTGTGTGTGTGAGAGAGAGAGAGAGAAAGACACAATAGTTAGGCCGATGTTTAGAAATTTGGCCTAATTTTTCAGTAGCAAAAACATTACATCTCTGCTATTCTATATTTAAATATCTATCAACAGCTTTGTAGATCTTAGTAGTCATTGTATTATTTGGTTTGTCTTAAAACAATATAGCTCCATAGACTTTGTTAGCAGGCACAATAGCAAACCATCATCAATACACCCCAATAGGTCTAAAACATTAGGAAAAACTACACAACTATAAAACGATCTACTTCCTTATAAGATAGACAATAATTGTAAATTGCATTTATTAAACATATAAGTTATGTATTAAATATATGCATACCTAAAATGCATCTAGGAGAGCCGCTTTAGCTACAGAAATTCTCCTTTGTGTAGCATAGAACTTTTAGTTATTGTGGATTTATAATAATAGTTCAGTAAAATTTGTGCAAAAGTACAAAAGAATGCAGGAAGAAAAAACTCAATGAGAAAGAATAGAAGATTTACTGGATATAAATAGCTATGCAAAAAGATAATTTAGAAAATAGCCCTTTTTCCCTATATACCAACATAAACAAGTGGAATTTGAAATTAAAAACACAATACCAGGGCAGCCCGGGTGGCTCAGCAGTTTAGCGCCTGCCTTCAGCTCAGGGCATGATCCTGATGACCTGGGATCGAGTCCCACATCGGGCTCCCTGCATGGAGCCTGATTTTCCCTCTGCCTGTGTCTCTGCCTCTCTCTCTGTGTGTGTGTCTCTCATGAATAAATAAAAATATTTAAAAAATAAAAAAAAATAAAACACAATACCATTTATATTAGCATCTCCCAAAAAGAAATACTAAAATAGAAATATAACAATAGTGTACAATATCTATATAAAAATACAAAACTCTGATGAATGAAATCAAATAAATAAATGGAAAGATATTTTATATATACATATAGATAGATGATAGCTAGATTGTCGAAATGCCAGCTCTTCCTAACTCCATCTGTCAATTCAATTGAAATCTCAGTAAGTTATTTCATGGTATAGACTCATTGGTGTTAAGCTTTATATGGAAAAAGGCAAATGACCAGAATAGCCAGCACAATATTGGAGAAGAATAAAGTTGGGGAACTGATGGTACCCAACTTCAAGATTTAGTATAAAGCTACAGTAAGACAATGATATATTGGTGAAATAATAGAGAAATAGATCAAAAGAAAAGAATAGCCAGAAACAGACCTCTGCAAACAGAGTCACCTGATCTTTGACTAAGGAGCAAAGGCAATACAATGGGCCAAGGACAGTTTCTTTAACAAATGGTGTCATGACAACTGGACAACAACATGCAAAAAAAAAAAAAAAATCCTAAACACAGACCATACACTTTTCACAAAAATTAACTCAAATTGGTCATAGACATAAGTAAAACATAACACTTTAAAACTGCTAGTAATTATTTTAGAAGGAAATCTAGATGACCTTGAATGTAGTGATACCTTTTTCGATACAACACCAAAGACAAAAATTCATGAAAGAAATGACTTGGTAATCTAGACTTCGTTGAAATGAAATGAAGAACTTCTGCTTTCTGAAAGAACATCATGAGAAATTAAAAGACAAGCCACTGACTGGTAGAAAAGATTTCTGAAAGACACATATGATAGAGGACTGTTACCCAGCACGTACAAAGAACTCTTAAAACTGAACAATTAAAAAAAAAAAAAAAAGAAATAAAAGAAACCAGCCCCCCAAATGGCCAGACCTAAAAGGCTTCTCACCGAAGAAGATAGAGATGGCAAATAAGCATTTGGAAAGATCTTCCACATCCTATATCATCAGTGAAAATTAAAACAATGAAATACACTACATATCTATTGGAATGGCCAAAAATACATAACACAGTCAGTACCAAAAGCTAAGGAGGTGGAGCAAAAGGAATCTTCATACATTGCTGGTGGAAATGCAAAATGAAAAAGCCACTTTGGAAGAACATTTAGCAGTTTTTTAGAAAACTAAATATGCTCTTAGCCTCGGCAACAATGCTTATTGGTATTTCCTCAGAGGAATTAAAAACTTGTGTCCACGCAGAAACCTGCACGCAGATGTTTATAGCAGCTTTACTCATAATGGCCAAAAGTCAGAAGTAACCAAGATGTCCTTCAGTAAGTGAACTGATAAATAAACTGTGGTACATCCAGATGATTAATATTCCTGACTGCTAAAAAAAAAAAAATGAATTGTCAAGCCATGAAAAGAGCTGGAGGAAGCTTAAATGCATATCACTAAATGAAAAAGCCAGTATGTATTTTCATACTGTCTAATTCCCAACATATGACATTCTATAAAAGGAAAAGTTATGTAGACAATAAAAAGAGCTGTGGTTTTTAGGAAAAGAAATAAATAAGGAGAATATACAGGATTTTTAGGGCAGTGAAAATACTCTGTATTATATTATGACGATAAACATGTCCTTATGCTTTTAACCAACCCCACAGAATATACAATGCCAAGAGTGAAACATTAAGCAAACTATGAAATTTGGGTGATTATGTTATGTCAGTGCAGGTTCCTCCCTGGTTAAAAAAAAAAAAACAAAAAAGGACCATTCTTGTGAGTGTGACGTCGGTAATGGAGCAGCTATGCAAGTTTGGGAGGGTATATAGACAATCTCTGTACCTTCTGCTGAATTTTGTTGTAAACATAGAACTGCTCTGAAAAATTATTTTTAAGTAGTTTTGCACACTCTCATAAGTGTCCATTACAACAGGAGTTAATACCCTTCGGTCACCAAGTTTCATTTTAATGCTATGCCTGGTTCTAAGTCCTTGCAGATACCTTCCATGATTAACTTGCCACTTGTAGATCCAGACCCCTTCCAGCCTAGATACAACTTTTGTCTTGAGTTAGAGTGATTTCAAGTAAATACATTTATAGTTTGCTATGAAGTCCAAAAATCTAATGAATGTTTCTGTATCGTTTAATGATCACATGACACTGGGGCCACAATGGTGATTTTTGCTTCAATTTTAGCAATTAAACCACTTTGTCTCCTATTATCATACCCAAAATGATGCATTGTTGCTCTACTCATACCAACCTCCTTTTAATTTTTACATTGGACATCATCTGAAATTCAGCCAAGTTTCACACTCCAAGATGTGTATCACTATAGTCCTCTCATGCTTAGAATTTGGTGTTTTAGACTTATAACTATCCTCATTTCAAGAATTTCATTATACTATGCCTACTTGCTGTAGGCATACAGCAAGGCATACCTTTTTCCTAATAAGGAATGATTTCCTACTAACTTTCTGTGACATTCTAATATTTTCAATTCCAACTCTTTCTTAATTTTTCAGTTCTGTGCCCAGCAAATTCCTGGTTCTATATCCATTGAGGTAGAAGGGAAGGCGGTATAGCCACTTTTTCCATTCTAGGAGTAGTTTTTTTTTTCCCTCCACTTAAATCAGAAGTGACAATTTTTAGAGCTATTGGTGAGTGAACACAAAAGAGATAAATCAAGACTTAACTCTGACTCTTCAATCTATAGTCCTCTAGGTGCTATGTGACCATATATTCTCATTTGACTGAGACAGATTTGGTTAAATTCAGCTACCCTTATATAATTCTTAATAGTGCCTTCCTTCACTTACAAATGTTGAGAGATGAGTTATATGGTCACCTTAGCCAGAAGTGTGAACTTCAGTAAATAAAAAGAGACTATAATTGCTTACAACATGACTAAAAGGGAGCAGATTAAAGGTAAGCATCATAATATAAGAAGTTTGATTGAAAGTGACTGATCATAGAGAAAATGCCTAATATGTATTTATTATCTACTTTCATTGAAATTTAAAAAGATAAGTGAAGTCTCAGAATCAAGGTCCACCAAGGGTAGTAAAACTAAAAAGCATAGCTATTAAAGAAAATATAGTTAGGAGGATGAGGATAAAAGAGGAATATGATCCTCAATATTGAGAAAATAAAGATAAAACTCATGAGAAAAGTGAAGCAAAAATACAGACTTTGTTCAGGGAAGAGGGCAAATTGGCTTTTGGAACTTTCAGAAATTATTCAAAATGCATTGAAAAGGTCATGGTGGTGGAAACTAGTAAAGACATTGAACAAATTGGAGAAGTGTTTTTAGCAAATGGAATTTTATGGAAATTCTGGAGTAGGTTTAGGATAAATATATGTCAATGAGGTTATAGTCAGCTTGAGACTTTACTTTCATGCTAAGGCCCTAATGCTTCATTTCAATTCAAATATTTCCCCAAAGTATTAGGTTTCATTTTCAGTAGTGATATTCATATATATGCATTTTCCTTTTTCTAAATACTTAAAGATCATCAAACAGTAAATCTATAGAACATGTGATACTAATTTTAAGAAATTCCACTTAATGGTCATTTGTTCTAGAGAAGTAACTCTTCCATAAAATTCAATCTTTAGTAATTAGGTCAGAGTCTTCCAGGAAAAAAAAAAAAAGAAAGAGGAAAGAAAGAAAGAAAAAAAGAAAGAAAGAAAGAAAGAAAGAAAGGAAGAAAGAAAGAAAGAAAGAAGAAAAGAAAGAAAGAAAAAGAAAGAAAAATTGTACTGAGAATAGAAACACGTAATGGTAGTGTCAGATTACTTTTGAAGAAAATAAAGAAAAAGTTTTAGTATTCTCTAATGTTTTCATAGAGAGACGACAAGGCAGGTGGAGAAGGGCCTTCTGACTCTATTAACTCCTAGCTTTCATAATCTTAATGGAAAATATAATTTGAAGGGGATAATTGTAAAACTAAAAGAAAGAAAGGAATTAGCTAATTTAAAATATTTCCTCATAACTTTTATGTGGTTTTATGGGAAATTCTTTTTAAAACACTTATAATTAAAAACTGTGTGTGTGTGTGTGTGTATCCAATAAGCCAAAATATGAAACAATTTATTCTGTGGAAATCACTAAAAAATATCTGGTGTCACTTGTTCTATAGTATCAAATTTATCATTTCATCATCTAGAAGGGCATCTTCTAAGAAAGAAACTATAAACCATGGCTCTATTGAACTTGGGTACTGAGGTATCTCCTATGGTGTTTTACGATAATTACTAAATCCATAAATATATAGTATTTAAAGACTAAGAGGGCTTGCGGCATTTATTTTCTGAGGAAACTTATGGAGAATCAGCGTAATTGGAAACTTATGGAGAATCAGCATAATTGGTTAGTTTATAATGATTTACTAATGCTAAATGGGTGCATGAAAAAATAATTTAATAGAAAAGAATGAGACACGACTGTGTAATCATAATGGCACATGGAACATTTACAATTAAAATGATTATAAAGAGTAGGCTAATGCTGGAGTCAACAAGAGTTGGCCTAGCGAGAAATGCAAAATAAACCTCATAAATACAGTGTTCTGTGTTCTGGAATGGATGTTCTTTACCTGGTATGCCGACACACCTTTGAAACATAATGCCTACTGGTCCCTGTGCTGAAGCATTCCTATTGTTGCTAGAATAACAACCTCTTAAAAAAAAATATGTAAATGGCCACAGAATTAGGAATTAGATTTGTTTAAAAAGGACTAAAATTCACTGCACAGATAAATATTAACAATATTTTAAGTAGAAAGCATCTGGCTAATGTTTCTTTTGAACTGATGTGTCATTAGCTCAATGCCTTATGAAAAAAAAACCAATTAATTTAATTCAGAGCTCGTCAAGAAGGGAGTCGCTAATGCTCTTTGGTCGTGAACTTCATAATATATCTGCTTTACAACATATTCCACAATATTTATAGTAATGGTCGTGTAGTTTTTGTCAATGTTAATGTATTTATAATAATTTCTGAAAGGATTCTTGGTACTTTCTAGATGGGAAAAAATAGATTTGAGGAATGTTAGAACTACATAGTGAAAATAATGATAGATATGGATAACAGTTGTATCCAAGGTATACATATTACATTATATATAACATCGGGGATTTGTGTACAATGATCTTTAAAGTGAATTCGTGATTTATCATGGCAATCTTACTTCTTCCTCATTGAGGAATAGTGAGATTCTCTTTTACCACAGGATCTGGAGATCTTTGGTGATACGGATTATTTTCGATGAGTAACACAATACTTTGATGCAAATTGAGTTGTCCCTTTCTAGCTTTCCAAACCTTATTAGTGAATACAAAGGACCTTAGTTTTCGAACTCTCAGAATTGTTTTATTATCTCTCTCTCCCCGCCCCTAACATTTATATGTGGCTTCCACTACACATACATTTCTTTTGTTTCTAAAAATATTCTCTTTGAGGGTTTAGAGGCAGACCTGGATAACAATGGGGAGAGAGGAAAAGAAAGATCAGAGTCATGACAACACCTAGTCTCCTTTTATCTTCTCCCATCTTGTCTTGCCCCATCCTTACACATGCAAGAGAAAAGAAGTGTTAATTTTAAATTCAAATTTAAATTTAAATTCTAGCATGCCTGAGGACACCAATTTACCTTGGTGAAAATCAATCTAGATAGGTGGGAGGTAAGAGGCACTATATTCTCTAGAAAACATTTCTTCTTTTGAGTAGTAAGATGTTGGACAAGAGAAGTTGAAATAATTCTGTTTGAAAGCATACTTTCCAATTTATAATCTTAAATTAGTATCTGCACTAAGAGAGGATCCTGATGTTTGCTGTTGCCTTAAATATTTCCTCAGGCAAAGAGTAATACTCAGACCATACACTTCCATCAGTTTAAGCCCATATTATACATGAGCTACGTATTGTTGAGAAGTTAAAAAAAAAGACATAGTTACAAGTATAAACATACACAGATCAAGTGTGTGTGTTCATGACTTATTCCAAAATTTTCCAAAAATGAAACCTGAAAGATCATGTTTACTGTTTGGGGAAAAAAAAATGCTGTATCAGAAAATGCTATGACTGCCAAAACAAATATTTTCTGGAACATGTCATATAGCCCAAAGAACAGCTTATTTTTCCCCAAGAAAGCAAAATTTCTGTTTATAAACAGAAGTAAATTGCATCTATATTTTACACAGAAGATATATCATTTTTTTGGTTTGGTTTGGCTTTGGTTTTGCTAAATAAACTTCCTTTTTAACAAATCTGTCTTTATCACATCAAGATCAGAAACCTCTAAGAATGTGATGGAATGTAGCTTTCTGCTTATGTATAGAAATTGTCTTCCATACTTTAGACCAATGTGGATTGTAAAAACATTTTAAAAATTAAAAGTTGAAATAAAACCATATAAGATGATAATTAAATCAGTGACAGGAAAGAGGTAAAAGGATAAAATGAAATTATTGAAATCATTCTACCATTTTTCAAATTGTAGGCTATATTTTTATGTGATCATTGTCAAAATATGATAGATTATTTAAACAATAGTTTAAAAAAAGTAAATGGTAACTCATTTTCACTAAAGTAAATGGTCATTTACTCATTCTCATTCTTGCTAAAAGAGTTAATCACCTTATAGATGTCCTTCATGTCAGCTGTCACTCTGACTTTGTCCCATTTACTTTTTCATTATTTGTTTATATATTTACAGGCCTTTGCACCTAGAAAGCTCAATAGAGACAGAAATCTTACATATCTAAATTGTTCTACTCCCAACTCCCCCAAAAAAAGTATTAGTCATAGAGATGACACTTAACACTTATTTACTGAATAAATGTTTAATGTGTGTAATACATCTCAAATTTAATGTATCCAACAAAGAATTTGTAATTACCCTCTTCAGTCATTCTCCCTGTTTCTGAAGACAAAAATCTTCGTGTCGCCCTCATAGGCTTCTTTAGCACTCACATAATCTTTCCCCAGATCTTGTGAATTGTATCTTCAAGCTGTATCTGGAGACCGACCACTTCTCGTCACCTGGGCTGAAGCAATTTCCAAATAGGTTTCTACCCTGCCCCCTGTCCTCCTTCCACACTATTTCATCCAGATAACGGCTACACAAATGTCTACAAACCCTTTCATGACTAACCATCTTACTCAGGTTGTAAATTCCAGCCCTCAGCATAACCTCCATGACCTGGCCTGTTCTGGCCCCTTCACCTGTCTCACCCCTCCTCACTCTCCACAAGCACACACAGCCCCGCTGTCCTTGTCACATGCTCACTCTGCAAATACACCAAACTTACGTCTCCCAAGCCCTTGATGTTTCCCTTCTGCCGGGGAGGCTCTGGCCCCAGACATCCCCACAGCTAGACCTGTCACTTGACTTAGGCCTCCACGTATGCACCATCTTATCAAAGAGGTTTCCCAACTATTTTGCCTAGAAGAGCAACTCTTCCTCCAGCCCATTCTACTGCTTCCTCGCCCTGTTTTATTGTTCTTCCTGAGAGTTATGGCCAACAGACATTTAAGTATTCATCTGATTTAACCTTCTCTTTCTGATCCCTATCTCCTGCCTAAGATGTTATTCACTGCAAAATCTCTAGATCTAGAAAGCACTTCTTACATAGGGAGTATTCAAACAAGTGTTTGTTAAAGAAAGAACTAAATGGCTGAATGAATTATCAGAGGAGCTTCTCAAAGAGACCCCCTGATGTTTATGAGAGTTCTCTAGCTGTTACCTCAGTAGAAAATTCTTCATATTGCGTAGAACTAACCCCGGCATCTCGACATTAGCTCGCTCCCTCTCTTGGACAGAACTTGTTCTACTTCTGAGTACAGCTGGCTGCTACTACCACACTAAGATCAGAAAGGGGAGGCCCCATTGCTACTCAGTCACTCTAAACTCTTAAGACTGAACAGAGCTTTGATATTTAACATTAGTTTATTGAAGATTGGATGATAACAAGACATCTGATACAGAGAACACTATGAAATTAAGACTATATTCAGAGTGACAATCAAATATTGTTTTCGTTGCTACTTATACATTTTAGAAATAGTATTGCTGTGGTTACTTATAATATTTACTAATTTTTGGAGTCTTTAATTAAATATTTTTACGACTTCCAGAGCAATGCTAGGATCTTATTGTGTTTTAGGTTCATTTACTGCCTTATTGGCCTTTGTGGGGTCTTCGTTTTTTGTTTTGTTTTTGTCAAGTAAGTTAATTCTACACATATTTGATAGCCCACAATGGGTTATTATTAATGCTTTAAATAAACATCTATATTTACATTTACCCTAATATTTACCTTTCAGTGGATTTTCTTTCCAGCAACTGTGATTATATTCCATTACTCTGATAAAATTCATTTAATGATGTTCTTTTACTAGTTTACTAGCAATATATTTTCTCTCCCTCTTTTTGAAAATCTACCTATTTTCTTTCTTTTTGGTAAAGAATATTGTCTAGGGGCTAGGATTATGGGTGGAGCATTGGTTTTCTTTTACCAATTCAAGGTTGTCTTTAGACTGCTATATACATTTTTTTTTTTATTATTAAAAAGTCAACTTTTGTTCTCATTTTCCATCTTTTGAAAATATTTGACTATTTTGGGTTTTTTGTGCATTTTGACTTAAATTCTAGTTAGTTAACATACAGCATAATACTAGTTTCAAGTATACAGTATAATAATTCATTATCATAATTCAATACTCCAATACAACACCCCTGGCTCATCACAGCAAGTGCCCTCCTTCATCCCTGTTACCTATTTCATCATCCCCCTACATCCCCTGTGGTAACCATCAATTTCTTCTCTATAGCTGACAGTCAGCTTCTAGGTAGGTCTGGCTATTTTATTAATATTTTATTTATTTATTCATGAGAGACACAGGCAGAGGGAGAAGCAGGCTCCATGCAGTGAGCCTGACGTGGGACTCGATCCTGGGACTCCAAGATCATGCCCTGGGCGTGAAGGCAGACACTCAACCGCTGAGCCACCCAGGTGTCTGTCTGGCTATTTTTAATATTTGTTTTTGTCTTTAATTTTTAACAGTTTTACTATGTGATGTTTTAAATGCTTATTTCTTTGAATTTATACTGATTGAAAGCTATGTATGTAACTATTTGGCTTGAAGTCTACTTTGAAAACTAATATTTTTATAAAATTGCTGCATCCTCCTTTCATTTGGGACTTTAATTTACATATATCTATGTGAGGGCGTTTCACCTTATTTTATATGTCACTTGTGCCCTGCATTTCCCATCTTTTTCTAATTTCTTTATTTCAACTTGTTTTTTTTTTCTGACCTTTTCCAGTTCTATAATATTTCCTTTCCTATGACGTCTGTTAAATATATATTGTATTTTATCATTTTTATACATATGTTACATTTTATTGTTATTTGCATCACACTTTTCAGTTTAAAACTATCCATTTGATTCATTTTCATAGATTCCAGTTATCTGGTTTTCCATCTTTTCTGCTTTCTGGAACATACCAAAAATGGTTATTTTAAACCACTGGAATTTGATAACTTCCATACCTGGATATCCTATGATTTTATTTCTCTTTTCAACTTATTCCTTAGACTTTGGTCATTTAGTCCAGTTTCCATGTGTGGAGATATATTTTTTGAATTTTGAAGATTCTGTATGTGAAAATGTTAAGACTTTCAACGATGGTACACTTGCCCAGAAGTAATTTAATTTTCTCATGAAGCTAGAATACTGACAGGTCATCTTAATCCAACCAAAACTGTGTTTAATACTCTGTTTTGTACTTCTAAGGCACAGCCCTGAAGAGGTCTCAGCTGAAGCCTGGGCTGCTTCCTAGGACCCTCTACTTTTTCAGGCTCTGAACTGCATTCTCTAGCTCTCAGCATATGTAGATTGTGGGGATTCCTGCTTATACCCTAAAGCACCTTGCTAGCTCCTTTCTTATTGTTGCCTCAGGTTATAGATTCTCAGGAGTTGGCAGTCTCCTTGACAAATAATTGCATGCAGAGTACTTCTGGTGAGCTCCTGTGATTTCTTCCTCTAGAGGATGGTGGCTCCTTAAGACACATCTATCTGTGTGCTTTGCACATAGAACTCTGAAATCTGTCTCTCTGGTCCAGCAAACCCCTAAGTCACCCTTTTTGATTGACCCCTGTCCCCAGCACAGTGTATTGGGATGCGTCCTGAGGGACACATCAGAGGTAAATGTTCATCCTAAAGCGCTGCCCCTCCCTCTAGGATTTTTGCCTGTCCGTTTCTGCCTGTATTGTTTTACCCTGACCCTTTCAAACAGCATTTTTTTTCTTTGGTTGGTTGGTTTTTTATTTTATTGAGACTTTATTGTTGTTCTCGCCAGGAGGGCTGGTCTGATACAAGCCAGTCTTTTATTGCCAGAGACAATTTAGCTTTAAATAGCATTTTATATAGGTCATCAAGTCTCCAGTCTACATTTTTCTAGAGAAATAACTAGTTATGGTGTGATACAGCTATTGGACATTTGGTCTAAACATTCCTATTCTTTCAAATTTTGATTTGTATTTTTTTCCCAGAGGCTGGATTTTGATAATTTTGTATATTTTGTTGTTAAATAATCTAATTATTATTTTATCATATATATAAAGTAGATTAATTTTCTAGAAAGATAGTACTATTACAGTTTTAAATTCGTAAGTTTTCTTATCTTACATTTATCAAAGCTTTAAAATTCTGAGGGCTTGCTCTTTCCTGAAGTCCCATGCTACATATTATTTATCCATATTTATAATCTATATTTTAAAATATCTTTTTTTTCATTGAGACAATTTCTTCGTTGAATTTCGTGGAGAGCTCTCTTGAACTTACAGAGTCACTTCCACTCTATTTTTTCCTAACTGAAGGCCATCTCTTATTTTGGAACTAAGGTCAAGCTTGGGAATGTAATACTAATCTTTAGTATGACTTTCTCTCTGCATGACTACCAACCTGCTAGGGAGGAAAAAAGCAAAGCAACAAAGCAGGTCAATGGCATTAGATATGAAAGGAAAATCCTCTTTGCAGACTCCCTAGAAAATCAGACACCATGTCAGGATTAACTTGATACCTGATAAAGGAGAAAGTTATTGGAGTGAGCTTTCCACATAATATGTTTTTCTCACTTTCTGATTTCACTTTTTCCCCTAAAATAATGGAATGAAGTTTTGGATAAATAAGATTTCTTTACTCACTAAGGAAATCTGACTTAAAGTAAATACATATTAGTTAAGAATGGTTGAGGACGTCCTGATAATAATTAACATTTGGCTTTAGAACCATATTGCTTAAGTTAAAATCCTCAATCTGTAACCCACTAACATTAATAAATTTACCCAACTGTTCCTTCTAAGCTTGAATAAACTTCTTTCTAAAGTAGGCATAAAATATCATCCATACCTCATTTTATATTTTAATAAGCTAAGTCCTGAACAAAGTACCTGCACGGAGAAGCCCTTCATAAATGTTTGATCCCAATTTCATTTTCTACTCCAAGCCCAGTATTAGTGACTGCAAGGTATATAAGGAGCATAATATGCATTCCTATTCTCAAAAAATCAAAGATACCTCTTGTGTCTTTAAACCTTTTTAACATCCTGTTGCCCAGTTGAGAGCATTGTGTTAGATTTAATTTACATATTCCTTTAATCTTTTTTTTTTCTTTTGAAAATCAAGTCAATAGAAGTAACATTTGATTTTGATTAAGGATGCAGTCTATTAAAACTGTTTTCTCTTGGCTGATGCATTGATCATAATTATCTTGTCAGATGTCACTAAAGGCAGTGACAAGGCGGTAATAAAGCTTTGCAAGTTTAAAATAAACTCAGCTTTTTTTTTTTGTTATCGAGCCAGTGTATTCTGGAGCTTTTAGTCAAGAACAGAAAATAAAGACTAGTTGAAATAAATAAAATCTAGCATTAAATAATCTGAATATCAAAGTAGCTTGCTTTCAAAGTCATAGTGTCTTTAGGTAGATATTAATAATGCCTTCCCATACCTAGTGCAAGACACAGCATATGGTACTCACTAAATGCTTAATTGTAAAATCTAAATTAAACCAGATTTCAGGCAGATGAAATTGGGACTTGGGTGACAATGAAAGAGACATAAATGAGAGGCTCCAGAATGATGTATACATTTAAACAGGTTCACTTAGATTAAATATAGGTGTCAATTGCGGTATGCTCAATTCGAATACACAGAAACCGAAGACACGGATATGCAGGTAAGAAAGCTCAGGAGACAGCAAGATTTTTATTATTTTCTTATTTTAAAAGTCAGATTATTTACTTATTTTAAAAGTCAGATTATTTACTCTCAAGACCCCTCCCTTTAAAAAATATAACTGGTGGATATGGGAAATATTTGATCTAAAGTTATTGCATATATATGAGAAAATACATGTCTGAAGATTAATGCTGCTTTTGACTGAGGCAAAAACACAAAGGCTAATATTACCTTACATATTGAAGCCTGCCTTAACTGGCAGGAAAGTCTATTCCGTCCAATAGGGAGTACTAACTACTCCTTGTTAAAGATCTTAAAAAATCCTTCTCATTTTACTTCCCTTTTCTTTTGACAAATGATTAACAATGCCTTTGGGTATATGAAGTATTATTTTTTTCTGATTATAAGAATCAGAATTATGTACTTAGGCAAGGAAGAGTTCAGTTAACTGTGATACAGAAATAATGTAAATGATGCTTGAGAACTTTTTTTTGAAGATTTTGTTTATTTATTCATGAGAGACAGAGAGAGAGGGGAGAGAGAGGCAGAGACACAGGCAGAGGGAGAAGCAGGCTCCATTCAAGGAGCCCGACGCGGGACTCGATCCTGGGACTCCAGGATCACACCCTGGGCCAGAGACAGGTGCTAAACCACTGAGTCACCCAGGGATCCCTGTGAACTTTAAAATTATAATTAACCAGTGTATATAAAGGACTGGGAGTATCAACTGATTACATTTTAATAAAATGTAAAAAAAAAAAAAAAGTAACTCCTCAGGAAGTTAAAAACAAGTTGATACTAAATCAGAAATAATTAAACTTTTGGATCTATTTATTACATTAGACAACCCTTTTTTCCTTGTAAAGGTATTTTAATTATGTTTACACAAGTGACTATTTTAATTAATAGAAAATTGAATAGAAAAGCAGTGTACAATATAATAAAAAGGCCATTTTCCCTAAGCTGCTAGAACTATAAAAGGCTTTAATATAAATCATGTTATTTGTTGCTTGATTTCTCATGTTATGAAACCTGTGAAAGAAACAAAATAATTATTTAAATGAAGTATGTGATATCAAAGGATTCCAAATTTGAACTAGAATTTTAGAAAATGGCTTCTGATATTTATATTGTGTCTTTTGAATGAATTAATAGAACTTTGAAACTTTTTTTTTTGATATTTTATTTATTTATTCATGAGAGACACAGAGAGAGAGAGAGAGGCAGAGACACAGGCAGAGGGAGAAGCAGGCTCCCCACAAGGAGCCTGATGTGGGACTCATCCAGGGCTCCAGGATCACGCCCTGGGCCACAGGTGGCATTAAACCACTGAGCCACCGAGGGTTTCCCCTGAAACTCTTAATTAATTTAAAAAATATTCATTCCTATAATATTGTTTTCAATTTATAGATAGTGATACAGGAGAAAGGAAGTCCTTTAGCAAAATGGAATCTTATGAGAATCCAGTGTTTTTAAGTCTACTGGCTGTCATTGAATCCTTCTCTACAATACAAAAAGCAAATAAAGCAACCATTTGAGATTATTTACTTCCACAAGTATCAAGTATGTTTTTTAAAGAATGCATGTTCAAAAATTATTAAAAGTGAGAAAGACACACAGGTGAATGCTGTATAACTAGAAATATTGTGCCAACTAGATATATTTACACATAAGAAAATATATACATTGTTCACCTTTTAGGGACACAGGGATTTCAAAAATGCCATCTTCAAAATTCCATGATGTGATTTTTATTATTTTCATTTTAATTATAAGAGGTTAAATGGTCTGTCCGTTTACATAGCTAATAAGTAGTGAAGCTGATGAATTAAATCTGACTTTTTCTTAGAGATATTTATTTATTTTTAATAGGCTTTATCTTTTAGAACACTTTTAAGTTCACAGCAAAATTGAGTGGAAGAAGAGTTCCCATATCACCTTCTCCCCCCACATATGCACAGGTTTCCTAATTATATCCCCCACTGGAGTGGCACAGGTGTTACGGTTGGTGAACCTACCTTAACACATGATTATAGTTTACTTCGTTCTCGACATTATACATCCCGTGGGTTTGGACAAAGGTATAAATGACATGCGTCCACCCACATAGTATCATAACAGAGTATTTTCCCCGCCCTAAAAATCTTCTGTGTTCCACCTGTTCATCCGTTTCTACCCTCTAACTTGTGGCAGCCACTGATCTTTTTTACTTGTTGTATTTCTGCTTTTCTTCCAGAACATCCGATAGCTGGAATCATGCAGTATGTGGCCTTTTGAGACCGGCCTTCTCACTCAGTAAAATGCACCTAAGTTTCCCTCGTGTCTTTTGATGGCTTGAAAGCTCATTTCTTCTTAGCACTGAATCAAATTACGTTGTCTGGATATAGCACGGTTTATCCCTTAGCTCCTAAAGGGCATCGTGGTTGCTTCCACAGTTTGGCAGTTATTAATAAAGCTGCTATAAACACCCGTGTGCGGGGGTTTTGTGTGGACTTAAATTTTCATCTTTTGGTAACCACCAAGGAACATAATTATTGGGTGGAATGGTAAGACCACATTTAATTTTGTAAGAAACTGTCTTCTAAAGTGGCTGCATCATTTTGCATCCCCACTAGAAGGACCGTGAGTTCCTTTTGCTCCATTTCCTCATCATGTGATATCTGGTATTGTCAGTGTTCCAGATGGGCCATTCTAGTTGGTATTTAGTAATATTTCATTGTTGCTTTAATTTGCATTTCCCTGGTGACATACGATGGTGGAGCATCTTTTCACATGCTTATTTGCTATCTGCACATCTCCCTTTGCTGATCTGTCTGTCATGGTCTTTGACCCATTTTGTTTTTTTATTCTAGTTTTTTATTTCCTTATTGTTGAGTTTAAGGTATTCTTTGTATATTTTTAAAAATAGTCCCCTGTGAGATATTTCTTTTGCAAATATTTTCTCCCATGAATTCTTTATGAGTAACTGTAGAAACAAGCAAATAATTCTGAAAGGGCAACGTTGCCTGCAACTTTTTATTACCTTGAAACTTCTATGGAACGTCTACTTACTGGGTTTCAGTGTTAGTTTCCTATTGCTGCTGGAACAAATTATGACAAACGTGGTGGTGCAAAACAAGTCAAATCTATTCTCTTACATTTCGGGGGGTGAGAAGTCCAGAATGAGTCTTATCTGGCTTAACTCAAGACATGAGCAGGGCTGGCTTCTTCTGGATGCTGTAGGGGTGAATAGATTTGCATACTTTTTTCAACTTCTAAATGCTTCCTGGATTCCTTAGCTGTAGGTTCCATTTTACTTCACCCTCTTGCTTTAGTAATCACATCACTTTACTCTTTGGCCTCTTGCCTTCCTCTTACAAAGACCCTTTTGATACATTGAGTCCTTCACCTTGATAGATAATTCAGGATAATCTCCCCATCTCAAAAACTTTTTTTTTTAAGATTTTATTTATTCATTCATAAGAGATGTAGAGAGAGGCAGAGACACAGGTAGAGAGAGAAGCAGGGTCCCTGCAGGGAGCCTGATGTGGGACTCAGTCCCAGGACCCCCAGGATCATGCCCTGAGCCAAAGGCAGCACTCAGATGCTGAGCCACCCAGGTGCCCCTCACAATCTTTGTCTTAATCATATCCACAAAAATCTCTTTGCCATATAAAGTAACATTTACAGGATTAGGATGTGGACATCTTTGTGGCGGGCTACATTTTTTAGTCCACCAAAATCTTCTTTGTGGTAACAGAGACTTATTAAGACTATTCCCCTCAACCCCCAAATGGGGGAAGATTTTAAAGTTAGGTGTGAGTTGATAAGATAGAAGAAAAACAGAGGTCTCAGTAACACAGGAATCAAGGGATGTAGAGCTAGACTATTTAAAAAAGGCATACACCATGGTATAATTCAGCTTCAAGGTATTGGCAAATGGACATTCTTTTGGAATCCAAAGCAGCCAGAGGACCTCAGCCTTTGAAATTTGTGGACCTCTACTTTAGACTCTTCATTAACGATGCTGTCAATATTGCTTCTATTTTTGTGCATATCCTTACTTTTTGTCCACCAACTTCTTCCTGACACTGTTCTTTTATCCATCTAATGGTTCCTTATCTAAAACTTCAGAATACTTACCATTTTATCTAATGTACCAATAATGATTTGTTCTGCCCAGTGACTCTCAGTTACTCTGACCCTTTTGCTCATGCTACCAGCTATGCAATTTGCTGTAGGCTTATTTGAAACATTGCTTTTCAGAATGTGGTTCATAAAAGCTCTGTACTAAAATTTCCAAGGATGAGCATTAAAGATGCAGATTCCTGGATATATCCACCTGAATCAGAGATCAGGGCTCTAGGATAGGATCTGAATTTTTAACAAGCTCCCCAAATAATTCTCATACCCAGCAAAATTTGAGAGGACTTATGCTTGAGAGACAACTTGATTCACCCAGATATTCCTATTATCCTTATTTAAGCAGAATTGGTTTCTGAATAACTAGACAAAAATTGTCTGCCTAGCTCCTGTATCTACTGTTCTTTTTTTTTTTTTTTTAAAGATTTTATTTATTTATTCATGAGAGACACAGAGAGAGAGAAAGGGAGGCAGAGACACAGGCAGAGGAAGAAGCAGGCTCCATGCAGGGAGACTGACGTGGGACTCGATCCCGGGTCTCCAGGATCACACCCTGGGCTGAAGGCGGCGCTAAACCACTGAACCACCCGGTCTACTGTTCTTAAACAGTGAAAAATTGAATCAATATGCATAAGAATTCTAGGATATTTTTAGAAGTAAATTTATTGAAAGCTTCAGTCATTTGGTCCATATCTATACCAATATCTGTCTAGCTAGCTTTCTAGCTAGCTACATATATAACACTATATATACTTGTGTCAGGTATTTGAGAAACATCAGGGAGCAACCCAATATTTGAGACCCTAAGGAAGATCCAACTACAGGTAAAAGTTATGTTATTTTTGAGGAAAATTGACCATGGCAGAAGAAAGATACTATACCAGTGGGCTGGCCCTTTAGCCGAGGGGAAAGATTAATGAAAAGTAGCACTTATGGGTCCATGTAATGGTTTCCAGATCCTGTCGAACTCAAGCATGATTACCCCACAAGGACATTACTGTGTAATTAAATCTTTCTTTCTTTCTTTCTTTCTTTCTTTCTTTCTTTCTTTCTTTCTTTCTATCAATCATCTCTCTCTCTCTCTCTCTCTCTCTCTCTCTCTGTCTCTGGTTGCAGAAAAAAATGAATTTAACCTAATATTATTTATTTCCTCCTGAAGTTCAAAAAAAATTTTCTGATTGAATTTTTAAAAAATATATTTATTTGAGAGAGATTGAGAAAGAGAGTGAAAGAGAACATGGAGAGGGACAAAGGGAGAGTGAGAAGAAGAGAAGCAGACTTCACTAAGTGTGGAACCCCATGTGGGGCTCCGTCTCATGACCCTGAGATCATGACCTGACCCAAAATCAAGAGTTGGATGCTTAACCAATTGAGCCACCCAGGCACTCCTCTGATTTTTTTTATTCCTGTTTTGTACATGGAATTTGGTGATATCTGTCCATAGAATCAGAGGCTATGTGATATATGATCTTTAATTGCCATATTAAAGTGAAATTGCACATTTAAAAATAATAAAGACTTTGAACAAACCAACCCTATAACACAAACTTCAGTGATTCAGACAATCCTCATTTTTAAAAGAAAAAAAATATATATATTCTCTGTCTCCCTCTCTGCTTTCTCTCTGTCTCTCTATATATGTATATAGTAAATCCAAAACTAATCATGCCTAGTATTTTAGGCATATGAGAAACAATATTATTTTTACTATTATCTCATCAAGTGTTTATGAATGAAATAGAAAAGAAGTTGAGAATGCCAAATAATGAAAAAGATGTTTTAAAATTGTTCTTCATAGAATGAATTCTAATTAGTTCTGTTTACCTATTCAAAAATTTAAATTATCCCCTTCAGTAGCAGAGAATCTGCTGTTAAAATTTGATTTTTTTTTAGATCCATGTAGCTCAGTTTCAAAGAAATGGAAAAATAGTTGACATTAATTTTGAGGTCTAGACATTAATTTTGAGGTCTAGAAATGTGTTCAATAAATAAATATTTGGAAAATTAGTTTCAAAAAACAGACTCAATCTTATATTAAAATTATGCTAAAATTTATATGTTTACCTAAATTCAAAAACAGTTTATGGACCCTTAACAAAAACATCTAAAATTAATCACAATTAATGACATGTTCAAGATCTATACTTTAAGATATTTTATGTCCAATTTAGTATTAAAAGACCCATATAAAATGTAAAATGCCAAAGTAGTGTCACAAGAAAGTGTTTAATATTTTAAGATAAAATTCTGATTATTAGTACATATTTGTGAATTATTCATTGAGAACACCAAAAAAAAAAAAAAAAAAAAGAAAAATACTCTAGTGCTCACATGCTTATACATGGGAAGCTTAAACTATAAGGTCTAACTTTCTCTCATGAAACTCTAAAGTCACATACCAATCTGCAATTCTAAAATCCCCAAACTCTGAAAACTAAAACCTTTGAAATAGAACAAACTCTCTTGACACCTAAACTTACACTGATGTGAAGTATTTATAATTCATATGATACTATTTAAAGTAGCTTTTCACATATTTTGCTATAGAAATATCAATGTGTTAATTACAGAATGTTATGTCAGACCTATCTATGGGTTTTATGTAATATTTGGTATATACATTCTATACAGTTCCAAAAATCTGAGCAATTCTGAATTATGAAACACAGTTGACCTAGAGGGCTTGAGGACTTGTACTAAGTATTGAAGAATTAAACAGTCTATAAAAAAATCACAATCAAATTTGTAATTGACCACATTTTAAAATTCCATTTAAAATAGTAGGGTACCTGGCTTGATTGGAAGAGCATGTGCCTTTTGACCTCAGTGTCGTGAGTTTGAGCCCCATGTTGGGTATAGAGATCACTTACATAAATAAAACTTAAAATAATGGAAAAAATACTTCTATAACAATCACTATTGAGTCACAAGAATAAAATTATGATGCATGAAATTCAATAAAATGCTAAATTGATGGCCAAAGACTCCTAAATTTAGAAGAAAATTCAATATGTGTTTGTGTGTGTATATAGTTATTCATCTGGATTATAAACCTAGTGAGATGGATGAACATATACCAAGTATTATAGATTTACTAATAAATTGGTAAAAGGCAATTTGGAACAAGTAGATAAAGACAAACAGGATAAAAGAACTTGTTAAAATATTCATAGTAGAAAATTTGAAGTGAGGAAGGAGCACTACAATGTGAAGATGGTTTTGGATAGCAACAGAAAGAAAAAAATGAATATTTTAATATTAGAACCAACTCAATTATTTAACGGGAAAATTAGAATAATGAAAATTTAACTGTGATAATCACCAATATTTAATATACCAAAGTGAATAAAAATTAGGGAAGAATGAGCTTATAAGGTGGAAAAGAGCACACTTTAAAAGAGTCTTACTGAGAAAAGGAACTCTGGTTCCTTATGGTTTTTTTTTAACTTGGTAGTAATTGATCTTAACATTCTATTTTAACATTTTCCTTTATTAGAATTTAATGTATTATTATAAGTAGAACATCAAAGGGCTTTTATTTCTTTAAATTTTCTATGACCACTTAATTATTGACAAATTAATAAGAAATAATCAACAAATTATTTACCTGTCAAAAAGGTATTTCTTTCTTAGAAATTATTAATTAAATTACATTAACAGGACCTTTGAACACATTCATTCACTGGACATAAACTAATGTTATTAGAGCAAGAATCATTTACACTTCTCATGAAACATGGGATAATGACTTAAACTTTTGATATCTTTTATTTTGTCCTTTCTACTACTGCTTTTTGAACTAACATATATTTGTGTAGTCTCATCATACACATATTTTTTTTCTGGTAATATAATCCAAATTCTAATGCATTTTTATTCTTCCAGTGGTTTTTTAACTCTTACTTCAAACTAAATGAGACCACGATAAAAAACACTTTTTTAATTTAATCTTTCACATTGCCAACTGTTACTGATCAATAAGTCAGTCATCTTGGTTTCATCTTATGGTTAAATGGCCTTATCACTCGTATGTTTTCATACATATTGATGAGAACATGCCCCAGTCAGGTAAGTAAAATATAAGGAACATATTAGACTTGGGTTATGAGTTGAAAATTCATATTTAAAATACAGAGCTTTGATGTTTTACAAATAGCCAATGGGGTACAAAGAAGCTCAATTTTCTGGCACGTGTCCCTGCATATTAGTCAATGCCGAATCTTCTTTAGGTTGAGATGAAATCCCTTATAATCTATGTATTTTTATATGAGAGGGTTTTGACCTTTTATGATATCTGAAGATATCCTTTAAATGTATGTATTCCTAGGGGGCACCTGGGTGGCTCAGTGGTTGAGCATCTGCCTTCAGCTCAGGTCATGATCCCGGGGTCCTGGGATCAAGTTCCACATCGGGCTCCCCACAGGGGACCCGCTTCTCCCTCTGCCTGTGTCTCTGCCTCTCTTTCTGTGTGTCTCTCATGAGTAAATAAATGAAATCTTTATATATGTATTCCTACCAATTTGACTAAGGCATTGAGCAATATAAACTTGAAAAAAATAAATTCTTTGGTCACTTGCTGTTCTAGGGCATTTTGATTACTCCGTTAAAAGTTTTGGAAAGTTTGGTATAAGGTTCTCTAGTCTAAATTGGTGCTTTCCACTTTTAAAATGCATATTAGTCACCTGGGGACATTGTTAAAGAGCTGATTCTAATTTAGTCAGCCTGGAGTGGGACCTGAGAGTCTGTATTTCTGACAAGTCCTCCTGTCCTGTGCTGCTGGCCGGTGGGCCACACTTGGGTTTCTACAGCATTGTACCTCAGAGTCTGGTGGACTGGCTTATGGATCCTGATGTTACATCTCTAAAAATTATTTAATAATTAGTCTGTGGCAAGCCCTGGGTATCGAGATTTTTTTTCTTCACTTTTTAAGGTGATCTCATGTGCAACCAAGTGTTGAGGAACACTGCTCAAGAGCAAAGCAATGATTTAGAGCAATGATTTCAGAGTTTCCACAAAACTTCTGAGAAGTTCTGATGACTACAATTGTACAAGTTCATCTACTTCAGGGCTCTTGAGGCCTGTAACTTATATACTTTTAATGGTTGCCATGCAAACAAGAATACCTCTAAAGCCCAACTACGGTCTTGAAATAAGAGAACACTCTGGGAAAATAACACTTTTAATTGAGACAAATTGACCCTTAGGATCAAGTTATTAATGCTCATTGTCCCTTCTCTATCATTAGTAGACATCAGTGGGTGGATTAGTATAGGAGTAGCAAATGAACACTTTGTGTGGTAATAACTGTACTAAATCTGAATATTTCTTGAAACCATTTGCACAACTTTAATGTACCTGTGATTTAGTCATCTCCTTGGAGTGCAATTTTAAACTGTTACTCCCTTGGTTTAGAAACCTGTATGTGGTTTATGACCCGGTTAGTTTAAATTGATTCTTTCCCTATGTACCCAATTAGCAATTATGGTTTTCAGAGCCCAAAGGGGGAAGATGTGTGTTGGTGGTAGAGAATCAAAGTCATTAAATACAAAAACACAAAGGCAAACAAAAACAAAATAAAACCCAAACCAACTTATCATTAGTTACCTCAGAAAACCTACCACGAACATTGTTGGTTAAATTATTCTAAGCTTTTGTTTGTTTTTATGTAGCAACTTGCTCTGTGTTTACAGCTTCTATACTGGATGATGTCAGTTGACAACTGAAATCTTTAATTCTATCCTTAATCCAACTTCCTCTCACTTTCCTTTCTTTGAAGGCTCAGTGTTGATTCTTGTATTTCTTCCCTCCAGAGAACTGGAATTTTATCATCCTTTTTTTTGCTCTAAGCCCTATTTTCAGGGTAATTATAAAGTTGCCACATATACAGTGTGCAATCTGGACGTAGTTATACCTTCTCATATTATAGGAATCCAATACCTTTTAAACTTAAGCCAAACAAATATATTACTTCAATGAGTATAAAATGAAGCATCCGGAAAGACCATGGAAATATCTGTCTGGCATAGAGTGAACTTTTAGCATTGCTGATCTCATATCAATCCCTATACCTAGCTGAACCCTGCTGTGGTTCATAACAACAAAGTATTAATTGGGGGGAAATTTGCATACTACCATTCTGCCAAAACATTCCACACTGCAGTCCCAGCTTTTCCCCTCTTCCCTCAACATGAAAATTCTGTCTCAGAGTGGCTCAAGCAGAGTCCAGAAAATGAGCACCAAGGGAAAAGGGGAAACGAGGTGGTTTGCTGTGGTTGTCATACACAGCACCATCGACTAGAAGCTTAATCAGACATGTATTGTCTCATGTTCTGGAAGCTAGATGTCTGAGATCAAGGTGTTGGTGGGGCTGCTTCCCTCTGAGGGCAGTGAGAAAGTGTCCCTTGCCTCTTTTCTAGTTTGTGGCGCTTTGCCAGCAGTCATTGCTGTTCCTTGGCCCATAGATGCGTTGCCCAGATCTCTGTTGCGATGTTCACGTAGAGTTCTCCCTGTGTGGGTCTGTCTCTAAACTTCTTTTCCAGGGACACCAGTCATTCTGGATTAAGGCCCACTCTAATGACTTCATTCCACCTTGATGACCCCTATAGAGATCCTGCTTTCCACTAAAGCCACATTCTGAGGTGCCAGGGATCAGGACCTCCAGAGAGGAATTCTGGAGGTCATTTCAACCCATGACCCCAAGCAAACTATTGGAGGTCATCTATTCCTTAGGAACTGCTGGCTGAAAATTCAGTGATGACAGCAAAAGGAGACTGAGAACCACTGGTTTTATTAGGAGAACTGTAGATATCTGACTCCCATTAGCGCTTTGGTCAAAAAGATTAACTATGAGCTAACGCTCATCAAACATTGACTGTAAGGTGGGCATTTATCTACGTGTGCTACGTCATCTACTCCACACAGCCATGCCAGGAGGAAACTCAGACACAGGAAAGTCAAGTAATTTGCCCAGGATGAAGCCAAATCAAAATTCAACTCCAGAAAATCTAACCTTAGAGGCTCAGATTTGTAGCCACAGAGACTGTAGTGAAATGATCTGTTTCCACAGGGAGGAGACTCCTTGTCGATGGAGCATTTCCTGATCTCAAAGGTTTCCGCCCGAGATCATGGTCCATCCACTATTTTTGTTAGGTTAAAAAAACAAAAACAAAAAACAAAAAAAAACAAAACAACTTTCTGTATAACAGGGACTAAATACTGAATGCTAAATGAAATCTTTTTAGTTTCATGTACATGGTATAGATTTTGTCTGATTTATTCGGGCCCTTAATTTATAAAGTAATTAAAGTGCAAGTAAATTGTGAAGAATTCTACAGAAACCACTGATTTTTTTTTTTTAAGTACTTTAAAAGGAGTCTTGTTTTGAATTAATAAAGGCATTAAAGTTGGGGTTCCTGGGTAGCTCCGTCGGTTAGGTGTCTGTCTCAGGTCATGATCCCAGGGTCCTGGGATTGAGCCCCACATCGGGCTCTCTGCTCAGTGGGGGAGCCTGCTTCTCCCTCTGCCCCCAAGACCCCACTTTTGCTCTCTTTCTCCCTCTCTCAGATAAATAAATAAAATCTTTTTAAAAAATGATATTAAAGAAAGAAGAAAATATTTATTCTCTTTAGAGAATATAGGTAATTGTGAAATTAGTTAAATGGGCCTTTAAGCCCCTGCCCTTTGCAGCAAGGGCAGTGGACTCAGGGCAGAAAGGGAGCAGCCACAAGGATCTTTGCTGGTTGTGAGAAGAGTTATGCTCTTTGCTGCACTGACATTGTTTTCTTCTCTGCTCTCCATAGTTGAGTTGGAATCAGTCCTATAGAGGTGGGTTACAGGGGCCACTGTGCACACGGTAATGAGTGACTTGACGGCATTTCTTCAGAGGCAGCAAAGCTCAAGACGGAATAACAGATGAGTTTCTAATAAAAGGGAGTTGGGAATTACCTAATTAGTGCCTTGCTGAAGAGGTGGCAAATGTGACACCGGAGCCCTTTGGGAATCCAGGACGGCAAAGAAGGGAGAACATGCAACTTCGAGTGGCAGGCCTCGCATGACACATGAAAACCTAAAACAGTACAAATAGTAAAGTAATATAAGGAAATCCATAGAGTAATGATAACTGTTTATTTTATCCCAAGTGCCTCATTGTTTACTCCTTTTCTTTTTTAAAGATTTTATTTATTTATTCATGAGATAAGTGGAGACAGAAGCCGAGACACAGGCAGAGGGAGAAGCAGGCTCCATGCAGGGAGCCCGATGCAGGACTCGATCCCAGCACCCTGGGGTCATGCCCTGAGTTGAAGGCAGATGCGCAACCGCAGAGCCACCCAGGCATCCTTCTTTTCTCCTTTTCTTAAACCATATTCACTATGAGCATTTATGTTAATTCCTGTGTTCTATTTTTCATTTACTCAGGTCAGAGAACCTGCATTAGGACATGCATTTGGAGCATTCACAAGTATTGGTGGGAAGAGGTCAAAACAGTCTGGAAAAGAAAAAAAAAAAGAATATTTTAAGTAGGTGAGGTGTGGCAGTCAGGGAAGGAAACAGGTCAGTCTTAGGTGGACAAGGTGGAAACAAGCTACACGGAGTAAAGCTCAGGATAGGCAGGAGGTCACAAATCACGCAAGTGCATAAAATCCATGTGTTTGAAAATCCTGCGAGGAGAGAAAACAATTTTGTCGAGTATTCAGGCAAATAGGAAATTGCAGATCTGTGAGCAGTAAAGGAGTAAGACAAAGCAGCAGGAGAGAACAAGAACTTATTAGCAGGAGAAGGACCTTGATAAGTGAGGCAGCGGCCTGCCTTAGCCCAGACCTGGCTTTTGTTTCCTGTGGATCGGGAACTCCTCCGTCAGAACGACTGGCCTGAGGCTTGTCAGTGGAGAGAGTTAAAGACGTTACATTACTAAAATACTCGGAAAAAAAAAAAAAAAAAAAAAAAAAACTTGTTTACAAACATTTTTAAATAATAAATAGTACATACCCCTTTGTATATACTAAGGTTCTCTTACACTTTATCCAAAAATATGAGTAGGGAAAAAAAAGACCACTTAGTTTCAAAAGATTATTTAATGGCGAGGCCATGTATAATTTAGACATTTTATTGGAAATATATCCTCACCAAAAAATTGAAAACGCTAATTTGAAAAGACATGTTACCCCTATTTTTGTTGCAGCAGGATTTACAATAGCCACAATAGGGAAACAACCCGTGCCCATCAATAAACAAATATGCAGGGAAGGGGGGTGTGTGTGCGCATGCCCTCATGCACATGTGTGATGGAGTATTATGCAGACATAAGGAAAAATGAGATCGTGTCATTTGAGACAATGTGGGTAGACCTGGAGGGTGTTACGCTAAGCAAAATAAGTCAGACTGAGAAAGACAAATACCGTATGATTTCCCTCGTTAGTAGAATCTAAAAAAAAGGAATAAACAAAAAGCACAATCAGATCTGTAGATTCAGAGAACAGACGGACGGTTGCTAGAAAAGAAGGGGTTGGGAGTTTGGCAAAAAGGGGTGAAGTGGGGCAAGAAGGACAGGCTTCCGGGTATAGAATGTATAAGTCATGGAAATAAAAGGCACAGCCTAAGGAATATGGTCAATGATAAACGGAATCACAATGTAAAGGTGATATATTGGGACAGGGGATAGCCATGCTTGTGATGCACGTAGTACAACGTATAAACTTGTTGAATTTATACACCTGTATTGTATACCTGAAGCTGATGTGACATGTGTGTCAACTAGACTCAGGTTAAATTTTATATATATAAAATTATTTAAAATTAAAAGATTAGGGATCCCTGGGTGGCGCAGCGGTTTAGCGCCTGCCTTTGGCCCAGGGCGCGATCCTGGAGACCCAGGATCGAATCCCACGTCAGGCTCCCGGTGCATGGAGCCTGCTTCTCCCTCTGCCTGTGTCTCTGCCTCTCTCTCTCTCTCACTGTGTGCCTATCATAAATAAGTAAAATTAAAAAATAAATAAATAAATTAAATAAAATAAAATTAAAAAATTAAATTTAAATTTAAAATTAAATTAAATTTTAAAAATTAATTATTTTATATAATTTCATACATATAAATAATTGTAAATTTAATTTAATTAATATATTAATTTAATTATTTAAATTTAATTTAATTAAAAAATTAAATTAAATTAAATTTTAAATTATTTGTATGTATAAAATTATATAAAAACATATAAAAATATAAAATTATATATATGTATATATATATTATATATATATGGTTAGAGTCCATCTGAAATTCCATCTTGGCTGTTTCCCCTGGTGGAACTCAGAGGCAGCATGCTACACCGGGTTGCTCTTCTCAGCCTGAACCGTACCAGAGAACACAATTTCAGGTTTCACTGGAGCCACAATACTTCTATATGTGCTATCTCCCGTCACCAAGATGTTGTCTCACTAAAGTAAGGGACAGATTCATTGTAATTGGCTGACACTGGGGTGAGTAAAAGCCTGACAGCAATTTTGCGAGGCCAAACTGCCTATGGATGCCAATTCTGACGATAGAAAGTTGTGAGGCACTCAGAGTGTAGGAATCTGGAATTGAGGTTTTTCATAATCTGTTATCAGCCTCCCTCTCGGTTGGTCTGATCAACGGTCCTTCATTTTATTCAAGAATAACCAGTGCTCTTGCAGAACCAAACCTGACCTTTTGTCCTGTTGCTATTAAGGGTGAGCGTATAAATTATAGCCCACACTTAGGAAGAAGTGGTGCCTCGTGCCCGGAAATGAACAATACCTGGAACAGAAATCACAGTCGACCTGTCTTATTCACATTTCTCATTGGTTCCTGCCTTTCTAATATTTATCCCTGAGTTTTCTAATGTTAATATCTGAAGAGAGATGATCTTTGTAAATTTAATAATCATGTGAGAAAGTTCCTGTTTGATCAACGTGAACTGACAAGCAATAAGCTGCAATATTGATGAGACGGTGTTTCTTGTCCTTTCAACACATGTATCTTTAAAAACAAGTTTTTTTTTTTTTTTTTTTTTTTTTTAAGTATTCAGGAAGTCAATTTCTTACTGCTGGGCTCTCTTGCAATTTTCATTTTGTTTTGTCTTAGGAATGCCTTGTGGTTTCTGATCCCGAGGCACTCTTGGACATTATTCTATCTCTCCTGGGTTTCCTGCCAATGGCCTACGCTTTCTTACCTCTGCATCTGGTTTATGCTGTGAACTTTCCCCTGGATTTTCTCCCTCTGCTTTTCCATAAAGCAAACTCCCATCCTTTCTTCATAACCCCAAGTAAATGTGGCCACTTCTATAAATGTTTAGGTCTCTGCCTCATGCTAATCCTTCCTTTATTAGGTTCCAATTCTATTTTGTTAGATCTACATTATCTTATTACTGCTTAGTTGTTATTTTTAAATATCCACTTCCCACAGTCGTACCTGGAATAGCAAATATTAATAAATGTTAATACAATGCTCATCAGTGGCCATATGAGAGAGACTTTGGAACACAACACCAAATTTAACAGTTTGATAATAACCTCTTCTGCTCAGGTATTAGTCTGATCTTTCCCAAATCTATATAATCCACATAAGATTACCTCTAAAGAAAAATGTTTAGTTGTAAAATAAATATCCTAAATATCTTAATGTTGCCTTTGCTTAACCTAAAAATAAGAGCTTTAAAAAATATAATATCCTAAATCTCTTGCCATCTTTTATCAGTTAGAGGGATCCTTGCTATGGGGCTATGTGCTTCAATAATAAGAAGAATAGAGTTGAATTGAATATAATATATAAAATATATATATTATTTATTATTTATTATATATATAAAAATATATTTTTAATTTCTCTACTGTATTTGCGGTTGTGAGAAAGAATGGACCAGTTTGTAGAACACTGAAGACCTGTGGAATTAATGCATTTCTAATAAGAGACAAGTGAAATGAATGCTTCATGTTTCTCTAAAATATAAACATTCATTCATATATAATGAACATTTGACTACCATATTTCATAATTTGCTTAGTGGTAAGCTCTGTGTTTCTATTTTTACAGATGAATAACACTACGCAGCTCAGGATAAGAATTCCGTAGTTGAATAATACTTTATTTTGGCTCAAGGAAGCTTTGAGTGGTTTAATACGTGAGTGCTAGCATCACACGTCCTGCCCAAATACCAACTTTGTTTTTCAGACCTTGCATGACCTTAGTCAGTGATTGAGATTTGTCATGGTTTACTTTTGCCATACTGTTTTAGGAAGAACATTGAGAAGTATCTGACACAGAGAAAGCCCTCAGTGTTAGCTGTAATTATTTCAGTCAATAAGGTCAATTCATTTATAAAAGAAGTCAATAAAGAACATTTACAACAAAATGTTTACAGAAAAGTTCTCTGTTTTACTGATGATGGCATAATTCATACGTTTTCCACATTTTGAATCAAAAGTCAATTCAGAAATCTCTGGAACCTGTGCAATTTGGGACAAGATATTCCTATTTCTGAGTATTTGATTTTTTTTTTTTTTAGGTTTTATTTATTTATTCATGAGAGACACACAGAGAGAGAGGCAGAGACACAGGCAGAGGGAGATGCAGGCTCCCTGCGGGGAGCCTGATGTGGGACTCCATCCCGGGACCCCAGGATCACAAACTGAGCCAAAGGCAGATGCTCAAACTGAGTCACCCAGGGGCCCATGAGTATCTGATTTTACTGTAAGAATTTCCCAGAACTCCTTTTTAACCACTGATTATGTAGTGCACATGACTAAAATTCCAATTTTCTTTTTTATACATGACATTTGTTTTAGTTTTAATTAAGAATTTTTAGGGGCACCTGGGTGGCTCAGTGGTTGAGTGTTTGCCTTCAGCTTGAGGCCCTGGCATCGAGTCCTACATCAGGCTCCCTGCAGGGAGCCTGCTTCTCCCTCTGCTTCTGTCTCTGCCTCTCTCTGTGTGTCTCTCATGAATAAATAAATAAAATCTTTTAAAAAAAGAATTTCTATAATATTAATAGGAAATTGAATGATTTGGTGTCTGGATTTCACTGAGCAACTGTTAGTCCAGGCATCATCAGTGATTACATCTGTAATTCAGTACAGAGAATTTCAGATTCAGTCTCTAGATCAATAGAGATGTGATGTGCTCAATTTTAATCTTGCTTTAAAATACTCATCTAATATCAGTTCACAAGGAGCTAATAATAAGTATGACCATTTACAAGTTTTAAACTTTATCCAATAGAAAATGAAATATGTTAATATTACATTATCTTCATTTATATCTATCACAAAATAGCACACAGTCATCTAGAAAGCCATCAATGACAATGCTTCAGGTTGTCAAATTTATCTTAGTTATTTTTTTCTTTTTAAGGAGTTGGAAAAAAAATCAGAAAAAAAAACAAAACAAAACAGTGCAAACAAAAATTCACACTAGTGAAATTGGTAGGAGTTTAGGACAGTAAAGTAGATGATTCATTATATGGACCAAACTACCATGAAAATCAATAATGGGAAGTTTGTGCTTCTACTGATTCTGCGTAGCCTATCTAAAAACAGGACTTTGGTCAGAGGTCTTAGTATCATGATTGTGAGTTGCCTGCGGCAGTGTCTGTTGGCGCCCTGTTTCCACTACAAAACAAACACTTGAGCACCCAAACATGCACATGGCGAGCGCGTACACAGACACACACACACATACACACACACACACACACCCCAGGCAATTTCCATGGCTTTAGTCATTCTTCATACAAGATAATGGCCGAGTCATTGAACTTTTATTTTTTGCTGATGGATTATAATGTCTGTTTACCAGAAAGGGTGCTATTTCCAGTTTAACGTAGTTTAATGAAGTTGTATTCGTATTAATGTTACCTAAGAAGGGATATGACACCTTGGGATTCCAACTAATCTGACAAATTCAGTTTGCCAAATTTAGCCTGCAGTTGCAGTCATTCGGGTTATGCCCAAAAGAATTTAGTATAACAATTTAAGTGTCATCTTCAAATTTGGGGTTATTTTTGGCTCAAGTACCACTTGGAGACTATCAGAAGTTTGTCTCTATACTGGGACCCAGAAAAACAAAAGTCCTTTTAAAAATATTTAATAATTTCCCAGAGATACAAAGCATTAAAGAAGTGAAACCTAAATCCAAATTGGTGCTTTTGCCTATGGAATGGATTGGAACATTTGTTGGAATGTAATATGGTCTAAACAGGCAGTGTATTCAACTCTGGGAAAATAACGGTGACTATAAGGCATGTACTCAAGAAGCAAAACTAGACTAGAAGAGTAGTCTGTAGAAAGAAGAAAGAAAGTCTTTTGCTTTTATATGGTCTAAGAAAAATATTTAGTCTGATGAGATAGAAGTGCATTTCAGAACCTACTGAATCCTGCCTTTCAATCTATTTTCAGACAGGAAACCTAATTTTTTTCTGAGATTTTTTTATCCTTTTATTTATTCCCTGCAGCAGTCTGTCCTTGCAGTTATTTCCACAAGCAGAGCTGGCCTAATGCTAAATAGTCTAAAATATATTTTTGAAAATGCCAGATATGTATGTTTTAAGCTGAAGTATAACCCTACCCTGGATGATATCCCCAATGTAGCCAGGATTTTTCTAGAAAAAATAATTTGAATAAATTATTTCATGTCATGATATTGGAGTTTTATACTATGATATTGGAGTTTTAATGGTTTATTAAGATTATAATGATCTACTCTAGAAAATGTAGAAAAAGCAAAACAAAGAAATATAAGATACATGCAAAAATATGTCCCTCAAATACAGCAAACTATAATTTGGCATGATTGTTAGCAACTGATAGGATATTAAAAAGGAAAACAGTACAGGAGTTAGGATAGTAGAACCACAAAGAAGTGAAGTACTTTGCAGTGATATTTTTAGAAGTTTTATTTTATGAAAATAGCATAATACATATATTTTGTTTCCTTCCAAATAAATGCATATTTAAAAAATTCTTACAATACCATATTAAAGAAGATAAATTTTAATTACTAAAACTTTCACATCTTGATGTTCAGCAATATTCCCTAATTTCCTACATCCAACTATGTTTATACACATGCACATGTATATATGCATATACTCTCTTTCAAACACATAATGGTTGTACACTAATTTTACATAGTATTTCTATTTGTCCTATAAATATAGGATCCGTGTAATGTATATTCTTCTCTGTTACCCTGCTTTATCATGCTTTTTTGGGTTGGGAGAGGGCTTGAAAATGAATCGTAGAAATCACTCCCTCTCAACTGGCATACATTTTTTTAATGCTATCATATAAATTCATTATTGTTTATTCAAGTTACCTCTATAGACGAACATTCTGATTTTTCTCTCTGCTTTCTTCACGTGTGAATGTTCTATGAGATAATTATTTGCCTAACAGGAAGATTGTCCCATTTAATTTCAACTTTAATAGCTATGCTTGATTGACTATCAAAAAAAACAATTTTTTAACCCACATTTTTATCAGCAATATGATGAGAATATCCCTTTTCCCTGAATATCATCCAACAGTGGCCAATTTTTTTTTTCTTTTTGGTAAAAATGATACCTCATGTTTACTTTAAATTAACATGTAAAATTAAGCATCTTTTCTTATGCCTTGGGCTGTTATATTTTTGTTTCTTTAAATTGCCTAATAGGATTTTTAACTTTCTTTTTTTTTTAAAGATTTAATTTATTTATTTATTATAGACAGAGAAAGAGAGAGAGAGAGAGAGGGAGGCAGAGACACAGGCAGAGGGAGAAGCAGGCTCCATACCGGGAGCCTGATGCGGGACTCGATCCCAGGTCTCCAGGACAGCGCCCTGGGCCAAAGGCAGGCACTAAACCGCTGAACCACCCAGGGATCCCCCTGATTTTTAACTCTTTCTAATACTTTCTTTGTCTTTTAATCTTTGAAGGAGTTTTTTGAATATTGTAGATATTATTTTGATCTGTTTGTCCCCAACATAGTTTTTCTCAACTTGTCATTTTGGTGTTTTTTTCCTCTGTTTTGTATTTTTTCAATTATTTATTTATATTTACTATTTATCTTTGCCTCCATAGTTTTGAGTTTCCTGACTTGCTTTAAAATTCTCTCAAAAGCTAAGATGTACTGTTTTATTATTCTTCTAAAGCATATTATTGTATATAATTTATTATATGCATGTATATACACTTTATACATGTGTAAAATTGTATTATTTGTACATTTTTCTAAAATGTGTAATGCATAAATGTATTATTGTGTTATTTGTTTAATCAGATACACCCATAAGTTAAGTTTCAACTTTATAATATTTAACAAAATATGATTGTCATGGACATAGATTAACTATTTGCAAATTTAATATGTATTGCTAAAATCTATTTTAATCTATCACCTACTTGCCTACTACTGAATTAATATCATCTAAAGTGCATGCACGCACATGTGCACACACATGCTCCCCCCCCCCACACATACATACACATCCCTTCCTGGTGTAGCATCTGATTAAGGAAGCTGGCACAAGGTTGAAATCCTGGCTGGAGAGATTACTGCATGTGTGACATTTGATAAATCATGTAAACAACCTGTGCTTCAAATTCCTTATAAAGCATCACACCAACGTATAGTAATGTGTAGCATCAAACATACAATTGATTATAATAACATAACAGTAGCTAGGCCTGTATGGGGATCATAGGAGTTAATTTATAGACTTTATTCATTTTAGAAGTGTTTTTGCTCATCCGTATTTTTTCATTGTTCATTTTTTACTTTTGCCTACCTCGCAGATTTCTTATTCCCTTTTCATTTCTAGGTAGTGTAATGGATGCTGTGATGTTTCAGGCAGGTGCTCCTGCTAGGTCAGAAGGACTCATTTCCCACATGCTGGGTGTGCTAACATCAATGTTTCTCACCTAAGTCCCTCTGGGACTTGCCCTCCGCTGAAAAGCTGCCTCACTCAAGGCCGTGCTTCATCCAAGAGGCGGTCTCCTTCCAATGGCTCTTTGATGAGGGAATCTACAATTGGGCTTCCTTGCCCAATTCACAACAAATATTAAGAGTCATTCTAGTTCCACAGTTCCCCATAGAACTGGCCGAAGCCCCACTTCCTATCTTGCCTGGTCCTGCTTCATTCACTCTCTACAGATGTTGGTCCTGAAAGTATCCATTAATATACTTTCTGCGGGTAAATCTCCATTTCAAAACCTGCTTCTCAGGGGTCCCATCGCGGATGGTAGAGTCTCCATCATGTTACTCACGTGGCTAACGTTAGTGACAGATCCTGTCCTTCAGTGTCTCTAAACATCCTTCTTTTGTCTGGACTAAAGAGTGCTCTCTCTGCTACATAGCATATTTCCAATCCATAATTATATTTTGAGATTTTTTTCCCACTTCATTTCCAGCTTACCATTCTCTTTTTAGGTTCATATAACACATTTTTAATTAGAAATCTATGTTTTCTGGAATATTTATCTTCCACTGAATCTCTCCTGTAGGCTGTCATTATTTTAAAAACTTTATTGTCTTCTGTCTTCTCTGAATATTTTACTTCACTTAGAGCTGCCTGTTTTACTGGAGCAGGCAGTAGAGTAAAGTTTATTTTAAGTAAAGTTTATTTTATTTTTTCTTGTACTCATGCTTTTGATCACTCTGGTAATCTTAGTGGTAAAAAAAAAAAAAAAAAAAAAAAAAAAAACAGCAGAGTGGTTAGAAACAGAGGAGTCCATTCTAGAAAGTCAAGTGATGCTCCAAAAGTAACTTGAGATGCTAGAAGAGGCCTTATGGCTCGCAGGACTTTTCTCGGTAGGCTTGGCTATAGGGATGGACCTAGGACATCTGTACCTCTTCCCACCACATCTGTAGCACCCGGTTACCCACGGTGGCTTCTAGGATCACACACATGAGGTTGTGGCAGGTCAATGGACACCAGGAGCCAAGTGTTCCCTGGGGAACATGGAACATTCATCGCCACACAAGTAATCCCAGAGGTCTGTCCCTACTTTTGTCAGGATGAGAACTTGCCAACATCTTTTGCTCACATCCTAGCAGAGCAGGGATATCTACTGCATGCTCTTCTGGTGCATCTCATCGTGATCATGGCTGATTTTCTCAGGAAATCTCTTTTTATCAGAATTGGACTTGGATGGAACTTTAGAGATGCTTTCCTGAGCTGTTGTCTTGAGACCAGAAATAAAAAAATATATATATTTTATATATATATTTTATATACTCACATATATAAATACTTATATATAATATATATTTATATATATTTTAAATATATATTATATAATATATTTATATTTATATATATTATATATTTATATATTTTATATATATAAAATGTGGAAAATATATGTGGAATATATAATTTTATAAATAAAGTTCGTGAATTTTGATATCTTATTTCCAAATTTAGGTCCAAAGTATAGACAATGTACTAAAAAATGACTATTGGATACAAAGTTGCCTACCTCAGCAGCATAAAAGTAAGGATGCAGCTTTCTTTTCTTTTCTTTTTAGTTGAAGTATAGTTGAGATTCAGTTTATCTTAGTTTCAGGGGTACAACCTAGTGATTCCACATTTCAGGACATTGCACTATGCTCGTCATGATAAGTACAGTTACCATTTGTCGCCATCCAGCATGATTACAATAATATTGGCTCTAATCCCTATGTTGTATTTTTTCCTTCCTGTGATTTATTTATTTCATAACTGGAAGTTTTTAGTTTTCTTTTATAATGTGATATATAGAAGGAAAGTATAGAGGTAGAGGAAGCTCAGGCATGTTAATTTTTTAATATTATAAAGCAGGAAGATTAAAAGTACAGGAATAGTAGTCAGAATACAAAATAGATATTTATGTACATTAGTTCAGATTTCAAGGGCCATACATGGAGAAATTAATGCCGGGATTGTTATCATTGAAAAATTGAAATTTGAGAAGAGGAGCCAGTAAACTATATTCTCATTTTTCTTAGCGAGAATTCTAAGGAGAACACCAAAAAATTTTCAAACATAGAAATATCATGGTGATATTATTATACAGTAGTAAAAGGTTTCCATCAAAAAATTAGAATTGCAAATTTTTGCAAAGTGGTGACTTCTGTATAGTGGCACAGGGGTATGGATTTGGGAACAGTTGCTTTTCTCTTTGACCCCCTCTGTACTTATTCATGTGTTAATTTTGATAAAAAGAAAAGCCTCATAAATATTAATGATAATTTTTAAACTAAAGAAATAAATGTCTAGAGTGGAATTTCAGAAACTGTGGAATCTAGGTGGTAGTGGTGGTACACTTGTAGCAATCATTTGGTGCCTTATCTCAAATTTATTTTCAAAGTAGAAAATTCATTTATATAAGTATAAAAAGTGATATCACCATAGGTGAACATGACGCTGAAACCCTTAAAATGTACTTTGTACCACGGAAGCATTCCCATATAATGGAGGTAGGCTCCCCAGATATGGTTATTAATATACAGGCATTAAGTAGTCTGTGGAAGGAAGCAGAGCCATGTGGGGGGAGAACTTGACCTGGGGTGTAGTCTTCAAGACAAGGCCCCAGTCCACCTGACAAAGGGCTCTGAAGCTTGGCTGTCTCTCTTTAGCATTGTATTAGGCTGAGATAAGATAAGCAGACCTTCTATCCATTTGCTGATTATTCATCACATGTGGACTCTTCCTGGAAAGCGATGTGACATTAGGCAAGGCAGATATCTTCAGCTTTGGCATTTCCCGAAGAGGACAGACAGCTGAAGACAATATTCTGAAGGGACCTCCAATACCTAAGGCGATGCCCTTATTCTTGAAGGGGGATCTGAGTGATGTATCAACACAATTTATGCCTGGTGTGGTTGGTTTACATTCCTTTGCTTCTCTTAATTTATGCAAAAAGCAAGTTCAGGCTTCCGATGAGCATCACTTCCAGAGAGAAATTTAAAAGAGGAAGATTAGTGGCTCCCACAACAGCTCCCACCACTAAAGCTGGTCTCCGGGATGCAAATAAAAGTCTGTCTCTCCTATCCTTTCTAGGTTTTTCTCTCAGCTAGTATTCTGTTCATCTCAGTGTTACTTGGAGGCATTTCCCTGAGCCATTACCAGACCCTAATCATGTCTGGGTTGCTGCCATCGTCTATATACGGTAGAATTTGGGGGAAACAAGTACCGATGTGTGTCTGTAGATCAACTGTTACACATAACACTCCCTATCCCATATGTAATAATAATCTTACCTCCTACTAATGACAGGGGCAGTTACTCCTGCCAAGATGGCTTTTTCTCTTCTTGCCTGCTGGTCTCTTGGAATGAGGATTCTAAAATACTCAGCTGGATATTGTAGCTTCTGGTTCAAGAGGACTCTTGCTGGTGCTTCTCATGGAAGTGTTCCACTATAGGAGCCAGGATCACTAATCTGCAGAGCCAGAGTTGCAAGAACAGAAATGTAAATTCTCCAAGTAGGTCTTTGCTTGTGTTGGTAAGCGGGAACTACTTCTGCTTCCATTTTTCGATTCATGGGTGCTGCTTACTGGATATGGAGCACTAAATAAAATTCTTTAATGTGTGTACCCCTATGTCCCGGAGAACGGTGCCCCATCTTATTGACTCCTTTCAACAGTCTGTTCCAGAGCTTTGTCAGGCATTTATGGGTGGGGCTATATGTGGTATAAAGTGGATTTTATGTCTTACTCAATGTTTTGTGGATCCTGTGTAAACATTCTAGAAGCTCTCCGGGGTCAGTGCTCTCTGGTAGGCATTAACTTGTGACTCGAAGATTTCACACTTTGTACCAATTCCTCTATGTCCTCCCACGTATAATTACCCCAGATTTTCTTACTTTAAATTTCATAATCCTTTTCCTTCCCAATTTCTGACCAAGCCACTAGCCTGTCCATTTCTGTGGTCTATATAGTTTACCTATATGGTCTAACTACTCATGGTGGATCAGGATCACCTCATAAAATGCCTGAACTTCTATCCATAAGGAGAATTTTCCCATGACATCCTCTTTCAAAGCCACCCCTGAGTAAAGATGCAGGGCAGCTGTCACTGATTTTTGGCTTGTACCCACATTCGGACTCCAACCATTCTGCCAACAAGGCTCGAGGTTTTCTTCTTCTCGCACCTGGTTGTACGTAATCTCCCACATAGGCCCACAGCTGGGAGATGGGGGCAGGTCCTTGGGGCAAGTGTGAGAGAGGACATGGGGGCGCTGGGCTATGTGCTTAACTAGCTTACTCTCTCTCATCCTCAATCTATGGGAAGAAAAAAGTCATGATTCTTTCAGAATTGGAGCCAACTGACTGAGAAAGAGCATCAGTTCCCAAAAGAAAGGACTTTGTAGAGCCACTTATGTGAGCAAGAAGATTAGATTGTATTCAAAACATTCAAAAATAAATAAAGCGCATATGCCCTAGCTAGCATGGAGTAGACAACGGAGAACAGCTACGTCTCAAAACTGGAACTGAGAAGTACATAGGAAAGAAGCAAATACTCCAGTTGTTTCTCTCAGAGGCTCTGTGGTCATTTGTGCATCTTATTGGAACTCTTGACTCTTCCCATGTCTTTCCTATTCACTTAATATTTTGTTTTATTATTATTATTATTTTTGTTTGTTTGTTTTAAACTTGCTGCTAAATCAAACCCTCCTGCTACGTAAGTCTGGATGGCATCTGAGACCAAGAGACTTCACACTTCAAAGAAAACCTAAGCCCTTTCAAGTAGTGGAAGAGCATGAAGAAACCTGTTATGGGACACTTTGCTCCTCTCAGACCACTAACGACAGATAAACAGGGGAGCACAGGTAAATTCTTTCACTAATCTGCAAGAATCACAAAAGACAGAAGAGTGTTATTGTGGATTATTCATCTCTATTCTTTGAGCATTTTTTTAGAGATGAAGTACAACTTTTCTTATCACAGAAAAACAGTAGGGTAAGATAACATTACTTTCCAGATTATAGAAATGGGTAAATTTTACAAGATTTTCTTGTTTATGAGAAATTATATGAATACGGCATTTAAATGACAGTAACGATTATTTTATCATTTTAGAGATTCAGGACTGAGTGGGAAGTTGGGTATGAATGGAGAAGTGTTGCAAGTAGATGAGAAAATTAATACAAATAATTCTTGCGTTCATAACTCAGGATGGAGCATGTTATACTAAATTTGAAAAACAAAGGAATGGAATTTGCACTAAGGGTCGTTTATTGTATTAAAAGTCAAATAGATAAAAATAAAAAAAAAAATAAAAATAAAAATAAAAAATAATAATAAAAAAATAAAAGTCAAGTAGAAAACATTTAATGTGAAAAGGAGATTAATAGCTACAAATTTCCAGTTATAAAATAAATAAGTCATGGAATGTAAGATACAACTTAAAGAAATATAGTGAAAAATATTGTAATAATTTTGTATGGTGACAGATATCGATTCGACCTATTGTGATCATTCTGTAATATGTAAAAATATTAAGTCCTTCTCCTGTACACCTGAAAGTAATATAATCTTGTACGTCAATTATAATTCAATGAAAAATAATAAAAGTTTTAAAACTGAGTTTTAGTGATTGACTTTACTCATATTAACAAGAACTCTTTTTATTATTAGAGAATAAAATTCTGAGAACCAGAATCAGTTTTTTTTTTTCAGACTTCTATGTTTCTTCTCCCTGTTACACAGTCCTGACCCACAGTAACTGTTAAAAATATTGCTTCAATAAGTAAAAATTGTTAATAATTCAATAAAGCTATCTTAAATAAGATTACAAAATTGTGAGTTAAAATGAGATTAGTGTCATGATGACCGTTTTCCACAGAACCTTTATAATGCCAATATACATTACATAATTCAAGGATATTTCTCAGACTTGATCATATAACCTGTGTCTTGCAGTGCATTTAAAAAAGAAAAAAAATAATAACATTCATATTCATCAAGCTGTGTTATTGTTTGATCAATGGAAATATTTATAATAATATTTTGTAGATATGCCCATTTTGTCCTTTTTGATAATTCCAAGGGGAGTGGGGCATTTTCGAGTGTGCATGTACCACAGTTTATCTCAAAAGTGCTTACTAGTTAAACAGAGTTAAAATAATCCTTAGATGCAAGGCTATCAGAGAGCTTTGTACTCACCAGGAGCCTTGCAAAATATTTTTAGAATTATCTGTGTCTTGCAGATGCTCTTAAGCCACAGAGAAAATTATTTAATAGGGAATTTATATTCCATAAAGGATTCTGCAGCTGAGAGACTGGATTGCATGACTGACCATTGATGGAGGTAAAATCCAGCACGCCAAACCACATCTGTGTGAGATCGTCTGCTGGTCCCTGGAGAACAAGTGCATTGCACTCAATGCCCCATCCCTGTTGGCTGGGGTGTTCCATCCGATGGACTCGGTAGGTCCCCTAAGGCTTGGTCCTGAGGGGCCTGGCTGGGGGGACAGATAAAGCAAAATGAATATTTAAGTCTTGAGAGGATTCTTGAATTGGATCTCTGGCATATTGGATTAAATGGCTTTAAGTATTCACAGAATAAAGTATTCCTCAGAAAGGAAAATCTCGGAGATTGTTCAGGCTACAGAAGAGAAAACCGTGTAACTATTCCGATCAGAGTACACAAACAGAGAGGGAACCGAAAATATTTCCCAAAACTCTACTAGATCAGTGTTTCCCAACAGTGGTCTGTAGTTATAATCAAGGAGTACAGAGTTTTTCTACATAATTAGGAAATATGTTTTCATTAAGGTAGTTAACATATATATTTGAAGAATTAAAAACCTATAAAATAAATAATAACACAAATCTTTGCTGCACTTAGGTTAAGATCATTTGAAGGCAGTCCATTTTGAGTCCGTGAAATTCAAACACTAGGAATTACTTTGATTTATTTTATGGTCCTGGGAAACAAACCCCCACGACGGAGAGAGGGAATAAAATAAAACAACACCGAAGTGTGTTTTACTGAAAGATAATTTTTAAGTACTTTACAAGTTATAGTGTGTCAACCATCATTTACTCATTAATTTTCCATATAGTCATTGTCTTATGATTTTATGTAATTATCTAAAATAATGTTTCGCCAGCCTTAAAATTAACTCAAGCATAGATAAAAATAAGCTACACAGCACATTCGAGTTCTCTTATCTTTAGGTGTCAGAAACTTGTAGAAAGAAGGGGCAGGGAAGGTGAGAAATAATAGTATATAGCAAATATGCAATGCAAATTGGACCTTAATCTTTGGCTAATAAATCAAATAAGCAAGACAATTTATTAAAGAGAAAAGGCTGATTTCCTTCGTAAAGCATGAGCATGTTTCTGATTTTGTGCATCCCTTCTTAAACAGGTTCTGTTTCCGTTTAGGTCTTAGTTTCTTTGTCAGCACTATCTAATCTCAAATGTAAATTTTTTTTGTTTCAATGTAAGTTTCCATTCCACTTGCAATTAACTGGACCACATTATTTTCACTTATCATTAATAGTATAAATCAACTAACATTTTGTCAACATTTCTGCTCCTATTAAGTACATTATTGCCAACACAATCACACAATATTTCTTCCCGGTCCTACCAGGGAAGATTGAGCCCTGTGTCAGTTGAAATCCCGAGAGAAAATAGCACACTCAAAATAGAATTATGAGATGAGAGTTTGTACGGATCATTTACAGAGCTGTAACCTCAGATCTGAAGGAGAGTAGGATACTCCTGAGCTGGTAGCTTCTGGCTGTCACTCCCCGCTATGCCTGTTAGGACAGAGAAATTGTCAGAAAGTGGAAAGAGAAAGACCTGTGTAAAGAAGGCGAATCTGATGGTTCTGTTAAAGACGAGCCAGCCCATGGCGACACCATGGAAAAGGAACAAGATAAATACCCTGACTTCACTCTTTCAATCTGTCTTCCATCTTTCTTAATTTTTTTCAATTTCCTTCCTGGTCTTCCTCTCAACCTCTTAAGAAAAATTATCTAGAACTTAGAAATAAAAATAAAGTGAGAGAAGACTGCAGGTCTTTTCAATGTCATCCTGGGGTATCATTTAACAAGCCATCTGAAAGTTATTTATTTCTCTAAGAGCGTGGAGCAGTGTTTGACCTTGTTATTTATTATTAATTACGGGCTGAGACTATATGAACTTGCATGTTAAGTTGCAAATTTTTGTCTGTGGAGATCAGATTATTTCTGTCTGGTAGAAAAGATAACCTATAGTGTGTCACCCTGTAGGACATTCTTATTGGTTTTCAGTTTAATTAATGAGTTGAAAAATATCATTGACACCTTTTCATCCTATTTTGTGAGTCTCATTTTTAACGGAGCCTGGTTAGAAACCAGAGGACAGAAGTGCCCTGTTAATGTGATCCATACAGGTCAGCCTTAGGGCAGAAAGTAAAGTGGAGAAGGATGGATCATAAATCTCAAGGAGCAAATGGAAGATATTCTATCCAATTACAATCTTTGATCTGATATAATATTTTTTTCTCTTCCCCAATCTGACTAGTCAGGTCATGAACACATTTTAAAGTACTGTGAGTTTATGTGCAGTATTTTTTTTTTTAAACCAATGAAGGCACTTTTGTGCAAAGAAGTCATGGATAGAAGCCACTAAAGCCATATAGGACAGATTAAAAAAAAGATTTATTGGGGAAAAATCTTATAAATAAAGAGATCTATATAGATATATAATATAGATAGATATAGACATCGTAATAAAATGCATGTTATTAGAGATATATAATGGAATCCTTTGAACTCCCATTATCTCTCTGCTCAGGCCTGGAAATGGAAATGTTTGCAACTTGGGCAATATTTCAGGAAAGAGGAGGCCTTACCCCATAATGTTCTGTATGAATTTATAGGTTTAATGGAAGGAGATGAGCCAGAAACATCTTTGTGACTGTGCAGTTATAAAGATTCCCTGATTAGATATAGAAGCTTCCAGAGAGTCCAGGAGATGGTATCAGCCTTTCCTAATGAGCCAGCTCTGACCTACTGAGCAGCGTCCTTGTTTGGCTACTGAAAAGAAGGGAATGAACTTCCGGGGGCATCCACATTTCTCTTTTGTTAAACAAAAGTACCTCCACTATCTCTGATTGACTAAAAATGGGACATCGGTAAGATCCCACTCAACGAGGTTAGAAAGACACGTGTCCAATTGTGAGGAATTTGCATTATGAGTCTCTTCCTAGGATAGTTGCAAAAGTCCTTTTGTAAGATGTCTGTCCATAACGTAATACCCTTGACCCCGTTCACATCCTTGATTTGGATCTGGGATCCAAATGACTGGCTTACTGGACATAAGTCAGTGTATCTGTCTCATATCTGGCATGATGAGCTCCACAAGAACCCTGGGATCACCATTTTGTAATAATCATAAGCAATATCTATGACAGAAAAGGGCAGACCAAGTGCCATCTGACATAGTCAGTATCTAAGTTCATGTCTCTCCATGTGTCTCCTTTCTGAGCAATATGTTCATCCATCTGCTAAGGTCATATGAACCATCCATTAATAAACTGCAGTCAAAGCCGCATTATATGAACGATTTACTCATTCATGAGACCAAAGCAAGCAAGAAAAATAGATAAGTAAACTGTTATTCTTTGGACAAAAGGGAGGAGGAGAAAGGTTTCTTCTTAAATTTTTCTAATCTAACTCTGTGACTCCTCAGTATTTACAAGCTCACCAAGGCAGAAGTCAGTATGGCCAGGTAATCCTTTTTTTTTTTTTTTAATTTTATTTATTTATTTATTTTTATTTATGAAGTCACACACACACACACACACACACAGAGAGAGGCAGAGACACAGGCAGAGGGAAAAGCAGGCCCCATGCACCAGGAGCCCGATGTGGGATTCGATCCCGGGTCTCCAGGATCGTGCCCTGGGCCAAAGGCAGGCGCCAAACCACTGCACCACCCAGGGATCCCGGTAATCCTTTTTTTTATTTTAATTTTCAGATTAATAGTGGCTTCCATATGCATACAACTACTATTTTCATTGGTCAGCCCAATCCTTTATTGTGATTTTATTACTATAAAAGTGTTGTACATGGATATGGTAGGCCATGATAGAGATGGTATCTGCACAGACTGATTGGTTTTGTTGGTCTGGATGTTTTCTTTTAGAAGTGCTTGCTTCAAATGAACTTTTATCAACAACATAGCATTTAAGTTAATGAGCCAGTGTTATAATATTTTTCATAGGGAAATGCTACCTGGATACATATTTATAATCCATCCGTGGGTAGGTCAAAGGCATACAGCTAGCTAGCACATAATTTTCAAATCAGAACATAGTTCTGATTCATGAGTTTGTGTAAAGGTATATTTCAAATCATTTCCAGGCTTCAAGAAGCACCCCCACCAAGTATCCAAATACTGTGTTTTGTCCGTAACTTACTTCCATCATGATAAGCGAATGTCGCATTCCACTGGATTTGTCCATCTTGGAGGCAAGGTGATTTATCAGTAAGCTGTAGGTGTCAAGTTTTGTGGGTGAGGCCCCAGCAGGCCGCTATTTTGGATAAAGAAGTAGATAAGACTATCTCTCTGCCTGATAGGTGAACACTTGAGAATGGCTAAAGTATTATATTGGGGAGCTGGGTTGAGATACTAATAGGAGGTACCATCTTAATTTTTCAGAGAGTTTAAGTTGTCCTATCTCAGAATATTTTTTCCAATTAAAAAAAATTGTAACATACACAGAAATAAAAATTTACCATTAAACCCATTTTTAAATGTACAGTTTAGTGGTATTAAATGCATTTATAATGTGCTACCATCATGACCGTTCTTCTCCAGAACTAATTTTGTTTCCTAAAACTCCAACTCTGTGCCAGCTAATAACTCCCCATTTCCCTGAGCCTCTGGAAACTACCCTATTACTTTTTGCTTTATGATTTTGGCTACTCTCTTATAAAATTGGAATCTTACAGTATTTTTCTTTTTGTGATGAGCTTAGTACATTCTGCATAACGTCTTCATGGTTCATCTATGTTGTAGCATAGGTTAGAATTTCCCACTTTTTAATGATGAATAATATTCCACTGTATGCATATCCTACATTTCACTTATCCTTTTATCCATTGGTAGATGCCTGAGTCCCTTAAATGTTCTAGCTGTTATGAATAATGTTGCTCCAAACATGGATGTATAAATATCTTTTTGAGAACCTGCTTTCATTTCCTTTGGGTATATACCCAGAATTAGAATTACTGGTCACATGGTAGTTCTATTTTCAATGTTTTGAGGAATCACTGTACTGTTTTCCATAACTGCTATATCATTTTACATTACAAACAGCACAAGGGTGCACAAGGGTTCCAATTTCTCCACGTCCCTGGCAACACCTAGTCATTTCTCCACTTTCCTAGTAGTAGCCATCCTAACAGGAGTGAGGTTTTGATTTGCATTCTCATGGTGATTAGTAATGTTGAGCATCGTTTCATGTGTTTATTAGCAATTTATATATTTTCTTTGGATAAATGTCTATTCAAGTCCTTTGCCTGATTTTAAATCAAATTATTTGAGTTTTTGAATTTTAGTTCTTTACACAATTTGGATATTAACCCTGTAATAGACATATGACTCGTAAATATTTTCTTCCATTCTGTGTGTTGTCTTATTACTCTGTTGATAATGTCTTTTGATGTACATTTTTAAAAAATTATCATGAAGTCAACTTGTCTATTTTTTCTTTTATTGCCTTTGGTGTCACATCCAAGAAATCATCACCACATCCAAAGTTGTGAAGCTTATGCCTTATGTTTTCTTCTAAGAGTTTTATAGTTTTAGGTCTTATATTTAAGTCTTTGAATCACTTTGAGTTAATTTTTGTCCGTGGTGTTAGGTAACAACAGTACAATTTAATTCTTTTGCATACGGATAACCACTATCTCCAGTACTATTTATTGAAAGATCGTTCTTTCTACCATTGAATGGTCTTGGTACCCTTATCAAAAATCATTTGACTATGTATGTGAGTGTTTATTCCTAAGCTCTCCATTCCATTCCATTCCATTCCATTCCATTCCATTCCATTCCATTCCATTCCATTCCATTCCATTCCATTCCATTCCATTCTTCTATGTATCTGTCATTATGCCAAAACCACACTGTATTTAATTACTGCAGCTTAGTAAGTTTTGAAATCAGTAAGTATTAGGACTTCTAGGTGTGATCTCTTTCAGGATTGTTTGGCTGTTTGGGGTACCTTGAAATTTCATATGAATTTGAAGAAGGGACTTTATATTTCTGCAAGAAAAAAAAAATCATTAGGATTTGATAGAGATTTCATTGAACCTGTAGATGACTTTTAGTTCATTATCAACTTCCAGCAGAAGTCTTCAAGTCCAAAAGTCCAGAGACCAATGATATTCTATGAAGTCTTTATCCATTGTTCCTGATACCTGAGTCTTGCCATATGCATCTGTAATTTCTTGGGACATGATGAAGAAAGAGTACTGTTGTACAAAGCTTAACTTAATATATCTGGACTACTTTTAACTCTTTTTTGCTACACAAGCTCTCCTGCTAACTTAGGCCATCTCCAGTATCAATTGATTGTAATGGCTATTGCAAGATTCTTGGTGGATATTGTGTTTAAGATAACCAAAAAGTCCCAATAAAATGTTGGAGCTCCTTTTGTGCTTCTAGGACCAGCCATCTATTTTGGAAATTCTTTGGCGTATCGCCCAATTTGTCACAAAATCGTTACTTGAATGTCAGGGGATATGATTTTTATTTCTTTTACTCTCATTCAATGCTCAGCTATTCTTAGTCAGTTGTACTTGGTGACATGCCATCAACATGAGCCATTGTGAAAAAAGTTATCTTTGTAACCGAACGCGTGCCTGTCCAGCTCTTCCTCACACTGTGCTAGTTCAGTATCTCTCCAAACAGTTGATAATGTTCGTGGCATGACTTGCCAGGTAAAGGCAAATCAGTTTTGTGTTTCTTCTTGGAATTATTGCAAAATCTAAAACATTAGTAAATATCCAAGTCTATAATCCAAATGCAACTATTGACAGCACTTTTAGTCATTGCTACAAAATCGTGTATTCAGGGAAAAGGCAGCTACTACATTTTTACTGAAACCTTTATTATCCACTGTATGATTCTAAACAGTAGTGCCTTCTGTGGGGCACACAAGCTGTTCCAACTCTGTGGGAGAAAACTCAACACTTTTTACTTTCCTGGTGGGAAAATTATGTCATTCACACAATTGTGATAAGTTTTGCTACTATATAGACTTTTTTTGTTTGTATATAGACCTGATCATGTTTTATTCTGACTTGCTCTACATCAGACGCCATGATTGCATTCAATAAAAACACAATACAAATATCTGAGACTTAGTCCTTTTCCCTGTTTATCCCATGTCCAAGTTTTCCTGAAGTCCAGTCAGAGTCTTTTTATCAACTTTTTCATCATCTTGGCTACCATTTTGAGCAGCTTCTACAGGGAACAAATCAGCCCACTAATTTTATCCCTTTTTCCGTCCACCAATTTTGTGGATCTTTTTGTGACTATCCAAGAGCATGACTATGAGGAGTCTCACCTTTCCAGTTTTTTTTTTTTTTTTTTTTTTTTACCTTTCCAGTTTTTACATCTGTTGTTAATCTACTCTTCTAATTTTCTGTGTATTTTAGAAAGTAGCTGGCAACTTTCCTCTTTTTCAATAACCTAATTTTTTTTGTTTCTCATGGCTGATAGACTCATAATCTGTTATTTCACTTAATTCTAGGATCGAAGGGAAAGGTTCAAGGGTCTGTTAAAATCTGTCCTCCGGGTCATAGTTGCTCCTCACATGCATGAGCTTGGAAAAAATACGTCAAGAATTCCTTTGTAATGGGATCCTGAAATAGTAGACACCATAACCGCATTGCCACTTTTCTGTTTGTTTGTTTGTTTTTGAACACTTGGCTACTAAGTTCTTCATGTTCTGCTATTACCTTTAGCAGTGAAATTTCTTATTCCCATGGTAGACTAAGTAACATTGTCACTGTCATAAAGCAACAGAACAAAATAAGACTCTTTAGCTTTATTGAAACTAATTTTCGTATAACAGGTGGAGACAATCCAATAGTGCCATGTGGTAAAATATAAATGAAGTTATTAAGAGAAAAGCATGTAAGCAAAAAGTAGTAAAGCATACTCACCCCCTTCTGAAGCCTTGTAAGTCCAGCACTTAGGCTGGGCAAGGGTATGTGTGCCCAATGGCCAGTGTTCCGGTGAAGCAATGTCTTACCTGTAATCATTCAGATTGTTCTAACATTGGCCACATATATCTTCTTTACTGGCTAAGATAAGCTTTATAATGCTTTTGTGGGACACCTGAGTGGCTCAGCAGTTGAGCGTCTGCCTTTGGCTCAGGGCGTGACCCCGGGGTCCTAGGATCGAGTCCCATGTCAGGCTCCCTGCATGGAGCCTGCTTCTCCCTCTGCCTGTGTCTCTGCCTCTCTCTCTCTCTGTCTCTCATGAATAAATAAATAAAATGAGAGACACAGAGAGAAAGGCAGAGACACAGAGGGAGAAGCAGGCTCCATGCAGGGAGCCCGATGGGGGACTTGATTCCGGGTCTCCAGGATCACACCCTGGGCTGCAGGTGGCGCTAAACCACTGGGCCACCGGGACTGCCCAAAATCTTTTTCTTTTTCTTTTTTTTTTTTTTTTAAAGATTTATAATGCTTTTGTTAGATCATAGTTTTTAAAGTCACCAATTACACTGTAATTAGCTTTAGTGATTTAGCTGTGCTTCTGACTTTTTTCCAATAATTAGCCAATATTAAGTCAGAATCACACCACTAATCTCTTTCAAGGATGTTTGTTTCCACATAGGTTTAAATTTTCATATGTACCTATAATATCGTAGCTTTTAAGATATGAGGAGCTCTGGAAGCAAAAAACGACAGCTTGGGTAAAAATTCTAGAAAGAGTGCTTCAGTTTTATTTAGGTTTCAGAAGCTCAACAAAATCTAAGCAGGACTGATAAAAAGAAAACTATATCTAGTCACTAATAATCACACTATTGAAACCAAAGACAAAGACAAAAAAAAAAATCTTAAAACTGTTTCAAAAGGGTAAACAGGATGGATGGCTGAATTTTCAGTGCCTTCTATGGAAGACAGGAGTGGATTGCACAGCATTTAAAAACTATGAAACTATAATTTTAAAACCCTAATAACATAATATTTCAACCCAGTGGAAGTCACCACCAACAACGAAGATGAATAAAGAAGACTGCACTTCTAGTGCAGAAAAAAAGCAGAAGCTGAGAGAATTAATTTCCAATGAGCAAGTGCTATAAAAAAATGCTAGATGGGATTTTTTCAAACTGAATGAAAATGATACCAGATAGAAGCATGGAGCTACAAGAAGGAAAAGACATTAGGACTGGCAGGATGTGGGGAAATCCAAAAAGACTGTTCATTTTTTAAAGCAACAACATTAAAAGACATTTTGAGGGATTTAAAAGCTATGCATAGATACCATTTTTCTCTTTGTCCCACTGTTTTCCATTCCTTGTTCCCCTAGCCTATAATCTATCGATTATCAGAAATATTTTAGTATTCTAATTCATCTGTTTGCTTTTTAAATATAAAAATATAAATTTATTTTATTTTAAATATATAAAAACTTCATTACTTTTAAATTATTTATTTTTAAAAATATTTTATTTATGAAAGAGTGAGCATGCACATGAGCAGGGGGGAGGGTCGGAGGGAGAGGGAGAAGCAGACTTCCCATCTGAGTGCAGAATCCTACCTGGGGCTGGGATCCCAGGACCCCGAGATCATGCCCTGAGCTGAAGGCAGACACTTAACCGACTGAATCACACAGGTGCCCAAAAACTCTTACTCTAAAATTTTTATATTCTACTTTATAATTACTTTGTACTGTTTTATCTGATATTTCCAGATATTTATAATTAAGATTACAGATTTTAGTTTTATTTTGTTGGTTTTTTCTCTTTTTAGACCAACCAAACTAGTTTTATACAAAGTAACTGCAGAATTTTTCAGCAATCTTTATTTTGTTACAATTAAATGTGACTTATAATTGACCTTGGCATGACATCAACCATTGTCTATGGTTCCCTCGTACTTTTTTTAAAGTCAAGGACAATTAAAGACTATTATGTGAGCTTTAGGCTTACATAGCACAATACACTATTAATCTTTTCCAATGCTTATGCACTGTGTGATCCAGTGTATTTTTTAAAGATTTTATTTATTCATGAGAGACACACACAGAGAGGCAGAGACACAGGCAGAGGGAGAAGCAGGCTCCCCACAAGGAGCCTGATGCGAAACTCGATCCTGGGACTCCAGGATCACAACCCCAGCCAAAGGCAGATGCTCAACCACTGAGCCACCCAGGTGCCCCAATCCAGTGTATTGTTGCAATTCACTTTTAACTTACATTACACATTTGTCTAAAATATTTAGATTACGTTATATTCTGTAATCAATACCAAGAGAATAATGAAAAAATAAAAGATGCCAAGACTTTAATATATGTCACATGTAGGTGTTTTACTTCCAGTGTCCCTCTGTGAAGATTTTATGTGGACTATTTAATAATGGAGAACAAGTATGCTCACCTGCATTTTGCATAGAAATATTTTTACTGCAAACATTTCATAACATTCTAAGAGTAGTTACATTTTTCAATTTATCTTATGTCCAAAAACCAACCCACAGCATGTACCTCAGTTTAAAAAACCCACTTCTCTTCATGTGCTCAACTTTCCTTACTCAGATTTTATGATGCATGAATTTTAGTTACCAAACAAGCTAGCACAGAATATTGGCAAATAGTTGGTACCGTAGGGCTCAAACTATCCAAATATTTGGAAAGTTGGGATGAGGTCAAAACCAGTTAAGTGGTCATAAGTCATGAATGATTAAGCTTCACGGCACACATTAATTATTGATATATACTGTAGATAAGTTTTCTAGTTGACATATACTGAGAAGATTCCCAATGTTTAAAACTGAATACTGATACAGGAGTAATATGTGGCCTATATAAGAAACTCTGATAAATAACACCAAAAAGACAATCATTAAAATATTAATATATTAAAATATTAGGAAAAGGATATAAGCTTGTAATTTATAAAAATAAGGAATACTAAATACAAGAAACTGAATAGGTATTCATAATAATACTTAGTTATCAAAAGTGCTAAGTAAAACATCGATGTCACCTGACTGATATTAAATTATATTAATATATTTAAATTATAAAATAGACTGACTAATTTCAAGTCCTGGTATAGAAGAGGTAAGATCTTAAAGATTGGGAATACTATTGAGGGTAGTTTAATTTTTTAAAAAGATTTTATTTATTTATTCATGAGAGACACAGACACAGGCAGAGGGAGAAGCAGGCTCCCTGCGGGGAGCCCAATGTGGGACTTGAGCCTGGGACCCCGGGATCACGCCCTGAGCCAAAGGCAGATGCTCAACCATTGAGCCATCCAAGCATCCCAAGTTGGCTTAATTTTGAAGACAACCTTACCTAACTAGGATGGTGATAGGAAAAATATAGTGGAAAAACGCATGAAACATGTTCCTGTACTTAGAAGTAATAGGATGGAGGTACACATAATGATATGGGTAGGTATGTAAGTATCATGTTTTATGATAGCCTTAAAATGCACCAAAACCTAGGAATCTAATAAAATATGTATAAAGTTCTACCTAGCAAACAAAAATCATTTGGATGAATTAAATATTGGGATCAATTAAATAGATTTAGGTATATACCATATTTATGGGGTTGGAAACAATAATAAAATTGTTAATTGAGCTATATGTTAATTGTAATCTCATTCAAAGTCCAGAAGTTTTTTGTGAAAATTTATGAGCTGATTCCAAAAAGTCATGGAAATAAAAAAGGCCAAATATAGATAATATGTAATGTAAAATGTAAAAAGAAAAGATAATGTGTAATTATAAACACAATTTTAAAGACATACTCTATTAGATGTTAAGATTTAATAAAAAGCTATAATTAAAATGATGTTATAATTTAAAGGATAGATACATTGACAATAAAATAGTCTGAAAATAGACTGGCAGGTTATATGATATCTTCATGTAGGATAAATTTGGCACTGCAGTATTTTAGAGAGATTTTTTTTCAATACCCTTGCTAGATCAGTTGAATAGTCATAGAATAGGTTAACAAATTTAACTTCCTACCTCATAACCTTGCACCATATGCAAATAATAATTCCTAAATGTGAAAGGCACATATTTGTGTGCATGCATACATACAAACAGGTGTGCGCACACTTTTTTTTTTTTTACCCTAGAAGAAATTGTAGTAATCTACCATCTGAACTCTGATAAGAAAAAAAAAAAAAAAAAACTTCTTAAATAGGACAGAACATTTGCTAACCATAAAGGAGCAAATTCACATTTCATACCACACTAACATTAAGAACACCTGCTACTCTAAAGACATAGTTAAGTCTTAGAAAAATTCAAGTCATAGAAATTGGAGAAAGATATAATAACTGTAATTAAAACAAGAGAGATGCCTTTTTTGGATGGTAATAATGGGCCATAAATGAAGAGATTGATTAACTAAACCTCCTGCACTTGATGACAAGAGAAGGAAGGAGGAGTTAGTGACATCCCTATGAAGTTTAAAGAGACGTTGGAATAAAAAATAAATTATACAAATATGAACCATCACAATCTTCACTAACAAATCATTTTTATATGGTAAGGATTAGGATTCCAGAGACACTACATTGTTTCTGCCTCTGAAATATTTACACCAAAGAAAATGGAACAGAAGAATACTTGAATTTTATTTAATGAGCTGACTTAAAATAGTTGAGTGATTTACGGTAAAGTTCTCTATTCCAGCTCCCATGACTTCCGTTCGGATATTAACAAAATAGTATATATAGAATGTATGTAGTATATGAAAAAGTTTACTTTGAATAGAGATAAACTAATAAACATAAAAATAAAATTCACAGTGCTCTATTTAGTCAGTCTTTCAGCTAACATTTATTGAACTTTTACTATGAAAACTAGGTCTAGTCTCTTTTTTAAACATTTTACCTTTTCTAATTTAAATCAGATTAAATCTGAAAATATCTGTTGAACATATACTATGTAACCAGAAGCTTGGTTTGCGTGCTGAATTATAAGAAGTTGAAAGATAGTCCTACAGTGAAGGAGTGTATCTTATCTCAGAAGACTGTAGGTTAGTGAAACAATTAGATGACATGTATGGGAAAGATCTGACAAATATTAATTTATTTTTAAGTGTCAGTTTGTAGAGGTCTTTTTTGTTTTATTTATTTTATTTATTTATTTTTCTTTTTGAATTGGGAGAGAAATGTTGATATATAAATGAATTGAGTGGTGCCACTCGTCATATTCATCTGGGGACAGTACCGCACATGTGACATTTTTTTAATGCTTCTTTGGTAAGCCATTTTGCCCTTTAAAAACAAGACAGTAAAAAAATAAAAAATAAAAAAATAAAAACAAAACAGTAAAGGACATTACATCCAGCAAATGCCTATATAGATACCTCACACACTGCGGAAGTGAACGTGTGGCACTTAACGGGCACATGTTGGTCCAGTGCTCGTCAGACACTTTAGGTTAGAAGGAAAAAAGCAAAACAAAGTATAGGGAAGCAAAGAAGCACCAAATCTGTTTACTTGAGAAGAGTCGTGCAGTTTGTCTACAGAAATGAAGTTAATGGGTGTGGAGGGAGGTGGGTTGAAATTCCATGATGTGTCATTTCAAAAATAAAATTTCAGGGATTTGTTATTTCTTTTATTCAAATAGAAGTAAATAGATATCCATGACCATCTCTAATTGTACTTTATTTGAAAAGACTATAAATGTGTGTGTGTGTGTGTGTGTACATATACACACACATAGGAATAATAGTTGAAAAAAAATAGTTGTTGAATTCTATCCCTTTAAATAGTGGTACAAACACACAAAAAAATGTTCCTACTTAATCAACAGTAAAATTAGTTTCCACCCAGAAGGTATTAAGCAAAGATGCAGCAAGCTGTTTGTCTGAGATTAAAACTCTGGTGAGCCCAAGCCAGAAAATGTGAATGCACAGAGCTCAGCCTCCCTTGCTAGTCCCAAGTCCCACCAGTGGTTTGCTGGGGCTTCCAGGGCTGCTCAGGTGCCTCTAGGCCACGTCTTCCCACTACTGGTCATTCCATGCTATATGGTCTTTCCGTGACCCTGTGCTTAACTATGGGGGTGGGGGTGGGGGGCTCGTAAAATACCCACCCCTGACTGTAACTCAGTTCGAGTCAGTGGTGCACTTCGAGAACCAGTTCTGACCCATACCAAGCCATCGTTCCCACCTGGTAGGTTGACCTCTAAGGTGCTGACGAGAGCCTGTGGGGGGCAAATGACTTGACGTAAGAGTCTCTGTTTCAGTTTCTAAGGGTGCACGTGCTGGGGGGCTGGCTGGAACCCCTGCTTCCCGGGGGGCCAGCTTGTCACAATCCCAGGGTACTTTCCCCTTCTCCCTCTTATCATAAAAGATCACAGGACTTTTTTTTTTTTAAATAAATCTATAGTTTTATTAAGACAAAACTGACAAATGTGGTATGAAGTTTACATTTAAACAAAGTTTTCACAGAAACCTAACACATGCCTAAAAAGATTTTACAGTGGAGTTCTAGAGTGCAGGGCTAGACGATGTCAAGAACTGATGGATCTCATGATTCAAGATGGCGTTTTGGCAATTTTTTGTTTTGTTTTGTGTTTTAAAGTGAACCACTGCCCCGGTGTGAAGGTTTAATCTTCTCCTGAGACCGGGGCTTTTGAAGTCATTCAACTCTTGAAGTGATTCAATGAACTTGTGCTGTCAGTTACTGAACCCTGCCACCAAGGATTTCAGAGTTCAAAGTTCAGATAACAGGCTCCAAGAGTTGTCCACCCTAAGAGCATGGGCCCTTGTCTTTCTCTACTCTCCCACCTTCTATACCACCCTCTTCTCCTCCCCAAATACCTCAGCCAATGGCTTGGATAGATAAGCTGTTGTTTAAAACTTCATAATTGGAAAAGAAAGGATCTTCTTACCCATTTCAAGAATTAGCACCTCTATGACCGAACAATCTGCCTATGTCTACGCTCCAATAAGACGTTCCCTCTTCAACCACCTTACATCCCCAAAATGGCAGCTTTGGTAACTTATTAATTGGCTTAGTCCTTTGTTGGGAACAGCATTAAGCTCAGGCAGGGAACACCTGCCTTACAGGCAGTTGCTCTTAAAATTACTTTCAAGCATGAGACAAAAGAATCATCAAGGGTGGTTGTCCTACTTTTAACACTTCCTTTTTAACATCTTTTTTTTTTTCCAGATTCTTCTACTATTCCTCTATTCTTCCTGACCATTCTCCTCTTCTCTTCTTCTCTGCTTCTCAATATTTTATTCTTACCCAATTTTCACTTTACACTTTAGCATGAAGTGTAGGAGACACTGTTACTCCCCCAAAGGTGGTGGCATACCCCAAACTTATATCCTCTGTTTTTCTCTGGTACAGTCCCCCTGTTTTTTTCCACCAGTCTCCAGGAAATTTCTACTTCCCTGTCTTGCCCTCAGCCCAAGATGACCATATTCCAAAATGAAATCACTATTTCCTGTCCAAATTGGTTTTATTCTTCAATTATTTCCACTTAATTCATGGGCACACACTCCTTTCTTCATTATTAAAAACTGTAAATCTTGACATTCTTTCTTCCTTTCTTTTATCTTTTTATATAATCTTTTGGGGGAAAGTGAAATAACGTTTTACTTTCAGCCTCTCCTGGGACTGCACCCTCCTGTCCATTCTTTCCCTTTGCCATCCTAGTTTTCATTTTCATGGCTCCATCCTATTGTTTTTCTACAAACTCCCCAATAGATATTCTTAGGCCAGTTTCTCTAAAACAACTTAAAAAAAAAAAAAACAGCATTACCCTATCACTTCCTTTCTGAAGATATATGAACCCTGTTGCCTGGCATTTATGACTCTCCATACATTCATTTTCTGGTATTTATCTACTTTTATTCTATACTGTAGTGGAACTTCCTTGTTGGGAGAAAGAACTGAGCAACAACCCCCCCCCTTTATTTTTCTTAAAATATACACATTCTCTATTCACAGGCTATTTGCATTTTTTTTTAAGGTTTAGTTGTTTTCTCTCTTTGGTAGAAACTGTTCATTGTCTAATTCCCAGATTAATCTTTAACTCTTCATACAACGCTTCTTGCACTCACTGTTCTTTTACCTTTGTGCGACCCTTCATCGCAGTTACCGTCAACACCGAATTCTATTCCTTCATCGTTCCCCACTTCACAATATTTTATCAGACTGATGGCCACATCAAAGGGAAACCACATAATTTCATCTTTGGTTCCCCTATGTAGAGACTCTTAAATACTTTTTAGCAGATTAATACTTTGATTATTGATCTAGAGCCCACTTAAGTACACCTAGCAATCCATGACCTGTAATGGCATCTGGAAAATTTCTGTACAGAGGCAGTCAGTAAACATTACAAGGGAAAAGATATCTTTGGTAGATTACAGGTGACATTCTTGTTTATATAGTACCTTCTCAGAGGAGCTTTGTCCTTACAAGAGGAAAAATTATGGTGACTATGAGAGATCAAACTGAAGGTCAGTGTTCATATTTCTCCCACCTCCTTTCAACATAATACATTTCTAAATTACTATAGCATTTTTGTTAAGGTAAGGATCTCCAATGAGCACCTAAGTCTTCCTAATTGTCATCCTCTGGTGGCCCGTGGATCCCAGGAGGTGCAACGATAGTGTATTTATCAGTAGTTTGTAAGATTCTGAAGAATAACAATGAATGATTGTTATAAAAGGGATAAATTTAGTGAGGTTTTTTTTTTTTTTTTTTCTCCAAGTCTTCAGTCTGGTTATGGGAAGTGAAAGACAACCAGGTAATGGGACCTATAAGGAGAGGAAGGTTTCTACCTTAACTTTCCAGGCACAAACATAATTTTGGTCTTAAAAATAGTCCTAATTTCTTGATATATTCTTTCTTCAGATAACACTCATAAGTTAGTGCAGGGGTCCAGCAAGGCTTGGATCACTGTAGTAGACACTCCCAGGCTACTAGACATATTGGACAAAGCTGGATGCAAATAAAATTCTCCATTTAGCTACCGATGCCTGACAAAACTGATGTAGTTTTACAACGTTATTTGAATTTATGACCAATTGTGGTAAGTTATTCTCAAATCTTCTTAAATGCTTTTCACTAAGTCTGTCATTTTACAGACAGCACCAAGAAGACATTTTGGGAAAGGAATTGTAATATCTTATTACATATGGGCTGGAGATGGAGTTTTGTGTGTGTGTGTGTGTGTGTATGTGTGTGTGTGTGAATTCTAAGGAATGCTTCTCCTTATGCAGGTAAAAATTGAAATTCTAACAACTCAAGCAAAATTGTGCAAGAGGTCGTCTCAGCAAAGTGATCTTATAATATCACTGCCATCTTCTCCAACACTCCAGGCAACTTAGAATATTGTCAGGCGACATGAGTAGTAGCTCCGTGTACGGTGGACATAGCAATAGTGCTGAAGACAGAGCTGCATGGTTTTCCGTACCTGCATTGCTTTAGTGTTATGCATCTGGCACATAAGTATGTAAAAATAGAGCTATAGGATAGCAAAAATATATGTATAGTTTTCCTGCTTTTTTAATTTCAACGTGTTTAAAACAGAAATGCATGTACACAGCTGGAAACATGATTAAATACTGTCTGTACACACACATATATATATATAATTTTTAAAAATACAATATTTATGAGGGTCACTTAAAAGAGAACCAACGCTATTATATTTTCTGGAAAGGAATCTTCCCATCACCAGAAGTCGACAGTCTGCTCAGGCAGCGACATAAACAAGCAGAGACCCGTAGGTGTGAGAATTTCTCAAATATAAAGCAAGACCTTCAGGGACCATATCAGACACCACTCCTGTCCTAAGTGACGTTCCCTCAGCTCATCTTTTTACTCCAGGAATGTCAATGGAAAGCAGCTGCATGCAAATATAACCTAATTGCAACTTGCTTAGCTGAATCATGGATCTCTAGCTTTCTGCTCCGAGATTATTGTCCACTGCCATATGGGATGCCCAAAGGAACCTACAGACAAATCTGACATATCTGAGAATCTAGAATGGTGTAAGTGTTAATACTGCGTCCTGGTAAAACCCTTGACTAATAGGTGTTGGCATCTGAAAGATTCTCACTTCTTTTTCCCTGAGGCAGATGATTCTGAGATGGTTGGTATAAAGATTTTCAGTGTCCCCAGTAGGAACGAGCCTAATTTTCCTACAGTGATGGCCAACTTGCAAACTTACCTTTGGGTAATCTTTTTCTTCTTCCCATTTCAACCTTCCCAGTGACCTGCTCAAACCACTCCATCACCCCATTCCTCAAAATCACTTCCTGAAATAGCATAGCTGCATCTAACTCTTGCCTCAGGCTCAGTCTTTAGAAGGAAGAAAGGACATACATTGCTAATAAAATGACCCCCCTGAGAAGCTATAAATGGATTTAAACTCTTATTTTAGAGAAATAAGAAAAATCTATGACTCTTCCTGGATGTTACCTTATGTGATCGATTATGAGAAACATTTTTTTTTTAATGACCAAAATGAATCCCCTACGTGGCTACCACTGGAGAAGGAATAGATGTCTAGAGCAGATTATTGATTTTCAAAAGTATATTGACCATTTCAAAATAAGAAAATTTTAATGCTACTCTTACTATACTGAGATGATGTATATTAATGATGCAAATAATGACTGATGTCATTCTTGTTCCAAGGCTGACCGCTCATTCAGCTTATAATGAACTGAATGTCACTAAATTTGATCACCTGGCCTCTAGCTCAGGAAACAGCGTGTAGTAAACACTTGTCAAATCAATCAGTTACCATGAACAAACTCCTGATTATATATCAATTATACTTAGATTAGTTGTAGCAACGATAGCGGTGCCAACCCCTTTGGCCATTCATCTACTGAACCTGGTAATTTGGTATTCCCAGGAGAAACAGTAGTATTGTCATTTTTTTAAACTAAGGAAATTTGCCATTTATTTAACAGGTTCTCCAGAATCTTGGTGGGAACTCCAGGAATTAATCTGCCTGTTTTAAAAATATAAATTATATTTGGGCTTTCAACTATCAGCTACCAGTTTTAAAAGATTCAAGTTCAAACTCTTGAGAAACACGATAACTTATTCACAGGAGGACGCAAAAGAGACCTTGAAGGAGTCCCATTTCACTTTTCCAAGCAGCGTAGCCATCATTAGAAGAATTTTTTTTTAATTAATTTTGCCGAACTTTCACAACTTACGTTGGGAATCACACATATGTTTGCAAATCACACACGTGTTTTTGAAAGCAATATTCTTCACTTATTGAATGATATTTGTTTAGTGCCTCATTTGTAGCAGAGGCTGTGACATAGAAATGAATAAACTATAGTACTTGCCTTCTCGAGGCCCATTATCTAGAGAGGGAAACTGTAGGCATAATTACAATAAAAATGATGAATTCTTTTTTGAGTATAATTGACACACAGCGTTATGTTCGTTTCAGGTGGGCCACACGGTGATTCCACAGGGCCATCTGTCAGGCTCACCGCAAGCGTAGCCTCTGTCTGTCACCACAGAACACTCTCACAATTACCTTTGGCTGCATTCTCCATGCTGTACCTTTTATAAAAATGATGAATCTCTTAATAGTTGTATGAAGTAGTGCGCTGTCGGAGCAGAGTGGAGGGATAGACATCTTGCATGATTCTTCTTATCTTTTCTTGCTAACTTGTTATATTTAACTGAAATTGATTTTACTGTTACTATTTGGAACAGATCCGGAAAATATCCTATGAAAAATGAAATGTCAGAGCAAATCCTATATACATTATTAGTCTGGCTCTTAATTTATCTGCCCTGCTCTTTACATAAATGTTTATTCTAGATTGATCATCATCATCATCATCATCATCATCATCATTTTTAGAATTCATTATTTTTGCTGCATGTGGTAAACATACTGGGTTTTGTAAACCCCCAACTGCAAGCATATCATAGTAGAAAGGGCAGTCTTAGAACTCAGGAAGCTCTACAGTTGTGGTGAGCACAGCATAAAGTATAGAGAAGGTGAATGACTGTGTTGTTCACCCAAAAGCAGTGCAACATTGTGTGTCAACTACACGCAAATAAAACAAAACTTAGGAAGCTCAATTTCTAGTAATGAGTGTGCAGCTAACCCACAAGTCACAATCTCTCTGGGTCTAAATTTTCTTTCTCTTTAAAAAAAATATTAGATTTCAATGGATTTGTCAAGATTAAAAGTACACAGTATAGGGAAATTTGACAGAGCTTAGCAAGCAGAATTTTGGCCAATTTTATTACAACACTGATAGAAATATAAAGACTTCCTTGTTCTTTGTGAAAACATTCATCTGGGTCTAAGAATAGCTTATGAGTTATGCATTTTTTAAAAAATCTATAGCATGATAGAGACTGTAAACACTCATTTCTTCATTTGGGACTCTAATTCAATCTTTGAATAGCTTCTATTTTTTGCTTTTAAAATTCTGATTCTACAATTTGTCTTATTTTCCTTTTGTCTTTTTCTTTCAGAGTATCTACATATCTAAACAGAATATGTAGATAAAGAAACAGCTATGATGTCCTTTTCAACTAAAATTTTTAAGTGGATTTATTCAATAAAATGCACAATATCTTTAAAATAAGAATAAAAAGAACAAAAAGGGGCATGTGGGTGGCTCAGTCGATTAAGTGTCCACCTTTGGCTCAGATCATGATTCCAAGGTCCTGGGACCAAGCCCCCCATTGAGCTCCCTGCTCAGTGGGGAGCCTGCTTCTCCCTCTCCCCCTGCCCTGCCCTCAGCTCATGCTTTCCCTCACACTCTCTATATCTCAAATAAATGACTAAAATCTTTAAAATTAAAAGAACAAGAAAAGTATTAATTGGTTAAGTTTCTACTTCTGATCAGAAATAAAAAATGATCCTTTTATTTTTTAAAATATACTTAACAAATAACACAAAGTAAGAAATTATATACTGAGAATTTTAACGACTTCAAGATTAACACAAATCTGTATCAATTTTCATAAGAACAATTAACTTTAATAAATATTAAACAATATTATATCTTGTGAAGTGTGCAGTAAAGAAAGCTAACAATTTTAGGCTTAATTTAAAATCAGACATATTTGGACAAATTTGGAAAGTGTGTCCTCCAAAATAAATATATGTCATTTAGGCCTACTTAGCACACAAAAGTCCATTTAGATAAAGATACACCTTGTGCATTTACGATTGTAATAGTAACCATATTTTTAGAATCGGTTCTTATATTTTCATAAGGCAAACAACTTATAAGCTGGTTATCCTTACTTAAACACTTTGAAGATATGAATGCGTTTAATAAAATAGGAAGTTTAGACAAAACGCTAAGTTTAAAGAACAGGAAAAGTAATGAATTAATAAAAAAAAATTCAGGGTAACTCAGATGACAATAGATTCACTGGTATCTGTGAAACATTTGTTTCTCTATGAAATATATACACGTGTAAGAGAGAATCAAGTGGACATTAAGGACAGTCAGGTAATACCATATCCTAAGACTTAGGGTCAGCAGAATAAACTGGAAAATCGTGGAAGAGGAGAGCATGTATATGCCCCGCATGCCTTACAGCTACAAAGCTGGTTTTCTGTTTCACAGGTGAACCCCAGGTACCTGGAATAGTGTCTGGCACACATGAGAAGATTAATTATTCACTTAAGAAATGAGTGAATGAAGGTAGAGTGTTGGGGGGCTTTCGGGTAGATTCAGGACGATTTCATTTAGGGCTAATTGACTGCTTTGACCAGTTTCGCTTCTATTGATACACGACTGGCAAGCACAGCTCAGGCCTTGAGCTGAATTATGACGGTGCTTTTAGCATCATTTTCAGCGGGACCCTGAGCAAAGGCTTGGCATATGGTGCTTGGATCATGCTCCCTGAAGAAATCTCCTGTGAGCCAGCGCTCATCTTGCCTTCCGGATCAGGGGGCTCCAATTTTCTCTAACCACGTTAGTGAGCTTTAACTTGTACCAGTTATGAATAAAGATGTCACCTTTACATATTCAGACTCTTCCAGTGTTTAAATTCTGGAGAAATATTAGAAATCTTGATTGTGACTTACCATCAAGCCCAGACAGTACTAACGTCGCTGTTGCATTTCTCTCAGTCTTGCATCTGCTTTAATTGGTTTCACATTCAGGTTTAGATAATTATCACCATCTGAAGACAAGCAGCATGTAAATTGATTCAATGAAATGAAAACATAAGACAGGTTTTCAATTAAAGAATCAATACTGATTATGCGACTTAATAGTTATGCTTTACGTATCAACTCACAAAGTATGTTCACTCTCATCTTATTTGAATCTTGGAATAAAATAAGTGTGTGGTAGATATAAATACACTTGTTATTTTAGAATTATATAGACAGGAATCCCTATGGGATAAAACAAGGGAACTAACTTATGAATAAATATATTCCAGAAGGAAGAGCGCAATGCATTTTTAGTAGACAAGGAATAAAGACATTCATTCACTGACTGGAAAGGCTTAAACTGGAATTGGATAGACCTAGTTTTAATTTTGGCTTTATATTTCAGTTGTGTGACATGAATAACCTGCTCATCAACGTCATCTTCAAAGTAGGAATAAATAATAGTTATCTTATAGGCTTTTGATTAGGATTAACTGATAAAATATACGAGATATGAAATGCGCAGCACCTAGTAAATGTTCAAACACCTAGTAAATGTTCCACAGACAATGGCCAAAGCAACACCAAAGTAGCGTCAACTGCTAGAGACCTTGGGCAAAACCGGGGAAGAAAAGTCCTCTAAAGCCTCACAAGGTCATAGGTGAGATATATTTATTGCATATGTAGGTATCCGCTTTATTTTTCATCAAAATAATTACTCTCCTGTAAAAATACATTGGATATCTAATTTCCTGTCCCTCACACCTTAATTACCCCAATATCTTATTGACCACAGCACTGAAAGTGATGCTTGACACAAGCTCACTCTTTCTGGTCCCTTCTTGAGCACAAATTCTTTGCTGATCCACAGAGGTACATTCTGAGGTCCCTTTTGTACATCCTCCTAAAACAAGACTCTAACACAGGTTTCATTGATTTGTGTAATTCTTCATGCTCAACTCTTTGCGTATTTTCACAGGGAGCATAACAGTTTCCATATAAATGATCTTCTATAATTTTAATTATTCCAAATGTACTTAATTTTGAGGTTTATGTTCAGAAAGCTCAGAAGACAATATCTGTGGTGCTAAGTTAACAAATTTGAGCATTTTTCCGAATCCAAAAATGTATGCGTATCATTTTCTTAGTATGGTTTATATTCACCGAATAGAACATTTAGTACTTTTTATAGCACTAAGATAAACTTGACTCACCCAATCTTTTAGAAAAAAAATACATGAAACTACTTTATTTATTTATTATTTTTCATGAAACTAAATGATACTTTGATATTACTTCTAGTGTAAGAGTTACTTAATGGGACATCAACTCTGACTTTTTTTTATGATAATGAATATTTCATTAACTGAAACCAAAAGACTACTTCTTACTATGATTATTATTTTCCTAGGTTTATCTTCCTCAGCCCAAATAATTATAGATTAAAAACACAATTGAATTTTAATGTAAAAACATAGCCCTATACGAAAGGTAGGCGCTCAACCAGTTCTGGAGTAGAATCTTGTGTGTGTCGCTTATTAGCTCTTTGGCACCGTCTCAGATCTTTTAAATCCTTCTAGGGACACCTGGGTGGCTCAGTGGTTGAGCATCCATTTTTGGCTCTGGTTGTGACCCCGGGGTCCTGGGATCGAGTCCTGCCTCAGGCTCCCCGCAGGGAGCCTGCTTCTCCCTCTGCCTGTGTCTCTGCCTCTCTCTGTGTCTCTCTCACAAATAAATGAATCTATGTCTCTCAAATAAATAAATAAAATAATTTTTAATCCTAGGGTGAATAATGATATTTGCACCAAAATTTATACTAAAAGAAAAATGCACACCACATCCTGTATACAATTATTTACTTAAAGTAAGCACAAAAAAAAAAAAAGTAAGCACACATTACTTATACTCGTATATAATATATAATGACATTTTTGGAATTCAAAATCCGGAGTTTAATTTTGGAGTACTATAATTATTAGAAATGCCAAATCTTGTGATATCTTGTAACCTGCCTCCAGAGATGAGGTAAAAGAGTGAGGCTCTAACATATTATACTTCTGTGTGAATAAAGTTTGACATTTTGCCATACGTTCCGACCAGTTCCGCATGATTCCTCTGATCTCTCCAGCATACTCCTACACCGTGTAGCTGGCAAATCTAAAAATGGACCTTTCACATTTTTCTTGTGCTTACTCATGAAACCACTTGCCTGAACTTCTTTTATACTGTTCATCCTTAATTGTTCCCCACATTCTGTGCTTTTGTCTCTTTCTTGTCTTTCTGTCTTTTTCTTTTTTTTCTTTCTCTTTGTATTCTTTCGTTTTAGTCTCTCTTGTGTTCTTTTTCTTTATGTTGCAGGTTGGAGTTTGGGGGATTTGTCTTGTTTGAGGTTTTTAGTTGTTATTTCTTATTTCTGCTTTTCTTTCTTTTTTCGCTTTCTTCTTCTTTCCTCTTCTTTCTTCCGTCTTCTTCCTCCTTCCTTTCCTTACTTTCCTGTCCTTCCTTCCTTCCTTTTCTTTTCTCTTTTCTTTTCTTTTCTTTCTTTTCTTTCTTTCTTTTTCTTTTCTTTCTTTTCTTTTCTTTCTTTTCTTTTCTTTTCTTTTCTTTTTCTTTTTTCTTTTATGTCTGTTGCCAACCTCACAGTCCTGACATTTAGGTTCATTTTACCACACATGACCTACTTTCCTCATGGTCTACAATTTAGAATTTTCTCTCAGTTCCTCTGACTTCAACTAGCTTGAGGATAATTTTCCCAGTCTTTGGGATGATAGAGACTACATTTTACCCCTTAATAGGAGATACTCCCACTGAGCTCCCCTTAGAATTATGAACAAACCTTACATATACTCCAATTAGTTTTATTTTACAAAAGCAGCATTCAAAACCTAAAATTGGTTTGACTTCTAAGCAGAGATCAGTAAGCTACAATGACAGAGAATACATGAGCAAATCCTCAACTTCCAGTCTGCACAGCTGTACCTGGAGGGCATAACCATTTGCCCCTAATTATGTTCCCACCCACTCTCTAAGTATGGTTCTAGAGTCCCTGAAGAGATGACCTCTTGCTTCAAGAAATGCTGACCTGGTTACAAAAATCGTTCTTGTTTCTGTTTCCTGTGCTTGGTATCTGGATGTGCAAGATGAGTTTCCCACTACCCAGCCCCTCCTCGTTTCCTACTTCTTTAGTTCACATTGCTCATTCTCTCTCTATAGATCTTCTTTAAAGAAAATACAGAAATACAATAATGCATTATTGCATTACATATAATACATATTTAGTAAGATAATTTCTTAAACATTTATAGAAATAAAATAAATACATGTGATACCTAAAAACTTATAAATAAAAATTTATATATGTATAAATTTATGCAATGTATGCTTCTTGTATTTCTGTATTAACCTGGAAAAAAAAAGGAAGAACACTGAATTCCCAAACCTTGTAATCAAATCTCTCTTCTTGGATATTTGCTTCTCTCTGTTAATGGGTCCAAGCCATGAACTCTACCCCCTACGGTAATTGCTTCATCCCTGGTCTTCTGCACGTGGTTCCACCTTGTGTGCTTACATGGGAAGCCACTATCTGCTTGATCTTGCAAGTTTGTGCTGCTGCTCTAGATACTGACTTGATCTGCGTACTTACGTTGGGTCTATTTATGTGATTGCGCCTAACTCCACCAACCCCTTGACTTCAGACATAGTCTTTCCTTTGGGATTTGTATAATTCCAGCACAGTTCTCATCTGTTAAGGTATCATACACTGTCCCCTATCATCAATAGTCTGTAGGAATGCTTGCTTCATCAGATTATTCAGCTCAATTCTTCCCATGTTGCTTAATCCTGCTAACATTCATTACCAGACTCATGAATTCAAGTAGTAATTTGCAATATTAAAAAACTGGACTGAAATATTTACCACCAGAACACACCATCATTTCTGTTGACTAAAAATAATGTTTTTATTTTTTTTTTTTTATTTTTTTTTTTTTTAATTTTTTTTATTTATTTATGATAGTCACAGAGAGAGAGAGAGAGAGAGGCAGAGACATAGGCAGAGGGAGAAGCAGGCTCCATGCACCGGGAGCCCGACGTGGGATTCGATCCCGGGTCTCCAGGATCGCGCCCTGGGCCAAAGGCAGGCGCCAAACCGCTGCGCCACCCAGGGATCCCCAAAATAATGTTTTTAAATACAAATACAGACATAGGTCTGTTAAGAGAATCAGATTTAAAACTCAACTTTTTCAATTAATGATGTTAGATAATTTTATATTTCACTATTAATCTGGTTTCATTTCTCTGGCTTTGAGGCTAAGTAGAATTTTATTTCTCACAATGTAATTATGATTAAATAAGCTTTGGACCTGGCATGATAGAACTGGTATTGTTTTATGAAGTGGGAAGATTATTCTGAAGGCCTTTTTACTGCCTTTTCCTTCATCAAAAAATAGTGTCATCTTTATATTAGCTAGTATACATTAAAAGGCTCAACAAATTTCAATTTTATCTAAATTATCTGAACATCTCTTTAAACCTTCTTAGCTGAAAGGTAGCCAAAATATTCCCCACTGCACGTTATTAAATAACTTTCAAATCGTATTTGCACATTTTTCTGTATTTGTCAAAGCCATTTTCTGCTGCAGCCTGTAATCAAAGCTTAGCATACTTAGAAAGAAAGCTATAACCACATTATTTCTCTTGAAGCAGGCCAGACTATTGTAAAGAAAAATCTGGCTTGCAGAATTTAATGGAGAGACTTTGCATTTGATTGCACATTGGTAAAATAATGAAATCATCCTCATACAATCACTAACTTCAGAAAAAAAGATAAATTACCAGGTAGATTTTATACAATATGACAACTTTGAAAAAATAAGACCTGGTAATTCAAAATCTATAATATTAAGTCATATAGTTTTTCATTGATCACTGTTACAGCTTTTTCTTATTGCCAAAGATGAAATGAAGGAAACCAGAATCCTGCATGCACATTTTCTTTGACTTTTGTAGATGAGTACCTTTTTTTAAAAAACTTAATTGTTTGACATTAGTTTCATGTAAAGAAAAACAAATCTCTTAGTGTATTCATTTATTCATTTATTTTATGTGAGATGCCAGATAATTATTTGACACGTTGCTTAGTAATCCATCCTCTCTCTCACATCGTTTAGGATGCAGTTTGTATATACAATGATACACATTTACGTGTAACACACTGGCAATAATTTAGAGAAATTTAATTCCCTTCGACAATATTTCAAGCAGTTAAAAATATGGATGCTAACCATCTGCATGAGATAGATGCTGAGAACGCAAAAGATTTTTAAAAACTTTTAGTTTGAAGCATTAATGGATGTGTAGATATCTAAAAGCAATCACTATATATTTTAATCCTAAATTTTTAACATAACACACAGATATACACATTGTAGTAACCTGATGAATCAAACATAACCAAGTTCATTATCTCCTGCATGAAGGAGGAGCACCAACCCGACAGTCTTCGTTGTGTCTGAACAGAAGATTAGAGTGAGAAATTTATGGAGATATGAGATCTAGCCTTGTGTGGCTTAAGATGGGTGTTTCACTGTGATAAATCTGAGCTTGACTGGGCAAATTGTATATACTTCAGGTTGGAAGATCTTTCAGCAAATTTCAATAAGCAAAGAGTTGTTTAATAAGCAAATGTTTTGTTCAGTTGAGAGAACTAGTGCCGTAAAAACTTAGGCTAATTTGAGCTGTCAATTTTGGGAAAATTCAAAGTTAGAAAGTTGCTGACACTATGAAATTATTAACTGGTTTACAGAAGTATCTGAGTGAAAATGTTTTGGAGTAAATAGTAATCATGTTCACGTAGGTGGTCTTGGTGCTCAGTTCTGATGATTGAGCCAGAAGTTTAATGCAGGAAATGTTATCTCATAGTCATCCTTTGGGGATTTGGGCTTTGGGGATTCATCCTTTGGGGATTCAAGGCTGACCTAGAAGATATACCATGCTATCCGAAGACTGTCAAAGCACCATGAAAGGCCTAGATTGGCAATCTAACAAGTTACCCTGCTGCTGTTTCATAGATGGTGGTGGAAGGCACAGATTTCTGGGTCAGAAGCAAAGGACTCTATTACCCATGGAAAAACAGTAACTAGAGTGGTTCCCTGAGTTCCCTTGGTTTCTTTCCAAGGTCTAAAGAGAGATGACTGGAGAAGGGTGACATAGGTATGCTGGGATGCTTTCCCATGTAGTGAATTGAATTGTAATAGAGGGACACTGAGCTTGGGGAATATTAATGCTTTTACAGCAAGCGAAAGAGAGCATGCTCCTTGTCGCATAATAATCCACCATTCATCCTAACAAGTATTTGGCAATACTCAAATTTTTATGAATATGTAACTTTGGTGAATCTTCTGATTAATCTCACCAAGAGAGGTTAGGGCCAAAACCATTTGCTTTCTCTCTTAAACTATTACATTAAAGGGAATATCGATAGAATTATAAGCAGCATCATGAACTTCAGTATTGACCTCAGCATGCCCCCAGGGCCCCAGACTCAGTCAACTATGAGTAAGTTCCAGGGGCAAAGTGCTAGGTCTCATTTCAGAAAACAAGATGAAGTCTAAGGGGAGGCTATCATCCATTAGACACTTGTTCGGTCTTCTTTAATCCAGTGGATTAAGAAAAGATCATTAAGATTTTTCCACCCAGTATAAATACAACTTCATCTTCTAATTCAAATTAATATCTTAATATATGTTTTGTGAACATCTATAGAAAATGAGTAAGAAAAAATATAGATTTTGTAAGTATATTAATGCAAGTCAAGTTTAGAAATATATACATATATTTGACTTATTTATAAGTTATAAAACACAACAATACTTCTCATAATTTATAATAATAAATGTAATGAGAAGCTAAAGTTGTTATTTTTTCAAATTAGGGGTATGATAGAAGATAGGGTACTCTCTGGTAAACCTGTGTAGGTATCTGACTTTAATTTTTACTGATAATTGAATAATTAAAAATATAAATAGCAGTCAAAATTAATTTGATTAGACATCATAACTGAAATATTCTTATTAAGTTGATGGAAAAAGTATATAATAATATAAATTAATTGGTCCAGAATTAACATGTAATTAAACATTTTCAAAGATGAACTAAGATAGTAATTGACTATTGTTGGAATAAGTATTTTATAATGTAGTTGGATTAACTAGATTTGTCTACAGGTTTTATTCCTGTATGTCTTTTTTTTTTAATTTTTTTTTTTTTACTTTATTTATGATAGTCACACAGAGAGAGAGAGAGAGAGGGGCAGAGACACAGGCAGAGGGAGAAGCAGGCTCCATGCACCGGGAGCCCGACGTGGGATTCGATCCCGGGTCTCCAGGATCACGCCCTGGGCCAAAGGCAGGCACCAAACCGCTGCGCCACCCAGGGATCCCTATTCCTGTATGTCTTAAAAAATGTGACATTCCAAAAAATATTCCAGTTACATTTTAATATCATCTGTTAACCAATACTGTTTTAGGAAATATTTTTAAAAAGTCAGTTTTAGGATTCATTCTCTCTATATGCCTCTAAAATAGTCAACTCTCACGGAAGAGCAAAGAGCCTCCTCTTAACCATATAATCTAAGACCAGAATATTCCAGCATAGGCCACACTGTATGGTGCCACGTTTCATACTTCCTCTCTCACTGAAATAGTTACAAGACAGAAAAGAAGAAGATGGGTCCTATGCTGTTTTATGGAGTTTTGAATAATTCTAATAATCCAATAAACATTTTACATAGTTTTACTCAAGACATGTGCAATGTTGATGATGTTCTTCTCATTCAATTCTTTCTTTTGATAATCTGAAAACACTCCAAAGACTCAGATATACAATAAATATCATTATACTAAATGGGTTCAGAAATCAAGTAGGTTGTTGAAAACTGGCCATGCCATGAAGATTTGTCAAAAGCACCTTTCATGTGGTGAATAACAAATAACATAATAACTCAGTAATCTACTCCAAAAGTAGCCATTGAAGATGCTCCAAAGTTCTTGTCAAAGAGTCAATCCTAAATTACATTATATGAAATTATTTTTTCTTGATCATAGCTCATACTGTAAAGTAGATAAAATGTTTAGCATATATACATCTTAGTAATATTTTAACTGAATATGCTACTAATAGCAATATATTTCCAGCAAAACGTGGTCAATTTCATACACTTGCATTTAGTTTTATATTACTGATTACTCTGACTTTTGAAAATAAGATCAAAATAATAACCCAAACCAAATAGGATTAATGTCATTTTTGTATGCCCTCCAGCATTTCTTTACTACAATGCCTGTTTCTCCTCAGTAGAAAAACCTCCAATTTCTTTTAAATATTTTCTCTAAAATTGCTGCTTTTGAGCTTAGCGTTCTACTGACAAATGATTTAATCACAAAAAGGCTTATAATCACTCACTTTAGGAAGAAATGTCCTCCAATGGACACCTAGTATAGATAAATGAAAGGAGAGCAAAGGTTAGTTTTCTAATAATTCTAGTAACCTAGGAGGTAAATTTATAATATGGCAGGAAGCTCAAAATAGGCGATGTACCTTTTATCCCAATATGAGATCCCTAACTGTACCGCCAAGTTATGAGTCAGATGACTATCTTTTTATGCTTTACAATAACACCGGATGTGTTTTTTGTAGGTGTTTCTTTTTTCTTCACATACCATAAGAATTGGTATCGCTCCTAGCTCTGATTTTTTTGTCTTTTTTCACACTCAAGCTATAATATGTTAAATAAGTTAGGAAATACTTTTCTCTCATGTGAAAGGAGGAAAAGTCATGATAACCTTCATTTGTTCTATGGCAAACTACTTGTCCTCCCAACTGCAGGTCAGGACCACCAGTGCGGGGGAGGGGGGGAGCTCATCTGAAAACACTCACTTAAATTGCCCCAGTAGACATCATTAGCTCTCGGATCTGCACCTGAACCACTGGTTATTTCCCCTCAGCCTTCTCTGAATCTGACTGAACGCTCTGTCTGCAGTTTCCTAGTGTATATCAGTGTTATGGGCAAAGTCATCATTGCTGTTTTGGCAAACACTTTACTTTTAAATATTTTGTTGTTTTGTTTAAGTAGCAGTTTCTGATTTCTCTGTAAAAACTTTTCTCTTTTTTTTTTTTTTTTTTTTTTAAGAGAGAGAGAGAACATGAATAGGAGTGGAGAGGGGCAAAGGGAGAGAGAGAATCTCAAGCAGGCTTAACACACGGGGCTTGATCTCATGATCACAATCAAGACCTGAGCTGAAATCAAGAGCCACCTCTTGATTTCAATGGACCAAGTCACTCAGGCACCCCATCTTTCTAAAACTTTTAGGGAACACAGTTAGCAGCTCTGTACCTCTGTATATTTTTGTAAAAAGAATCATAGCCACAAATAATTTTATGTTAAATGTTCAAATGTGTCTTTATTTTCATTACTTTTTTTATGTCACTTTTTTTTCAGTGACTAATTGGTTTAATTATTATTTTTTTGGTCAGCGATTAACAAAAGTAATAGATAATTTATATAACCTTTCTATCCTTTGGTATCTAAATGAATTGTCTTATTCATTTATCTATAAGTCATCCATTTACACTTTGTATCATTCCTCGGTAATAGAAATTGGTGGATAAGAAAGAAATATAAGAATATACCAAACATAACAAGATTGGGGCGGGGCGGGGGCAGCTCGGGTGGCTCAGCAGTTAAGCATCTGCCTTTGGCCCAAGGTGTGATCCTGGAGTCCTAGGATTGAGTCCCATGTCGGGCTCCCTGCATGGAGCCTGCTTCTGCCTGTGTCTGTGCCTCTCATTCTCTCTCTCTCTCTCTGTGTCTCTCATGAATAAATAAATAAAATCTAAAAAATAAATAAATAAAACAAGACGGGGAAAATCTGATAAAATGACATTTCCACTTTCAAAGTATTTTAGTTTCATTTTTGTGATGAAAACCAGGGATGGGAAGAAGAAAATTGTGGGATATATATGAATTTCAGAGGGTTGGATGAGCGACACAAGAAATTCATCTGATTTTAGAAAAGATAAAGAATGCATCATTCTTTAGAATTTCATCAAGACCATGACGAATATTTCTTAAAGTAATTTATGATTGAAAAGAATCACCAGGTAATGAAATAGCAAGAACTGTTAGACTTTACTATTTCAGGACTCTAGAGTCTAGTTCAACATTTGCAGTGTCCAAGGGAGCGCTTGATTTAAAAAAGAGGCAGGCGAATTTTGACTTTTCACATAGCATCGACATGTCCTGCTCCTGACCCTAAGACAGGTGGCTGTAGAGATGGTGGCCCACATTCCTGGTACACCTGGCTGATGCCAAGTGGGCAATAAGGATCTGCTCCTTCAAAAATTGAGTTCCGTGTTTTAATGTGACTGGCAGTTCAGAGATCAGCATAGAGGCTGGCTGTTATTACAACTTCATCAGGGTGAAGAGCTTCGTGGGAAGATTCTGTTGAATTTAGAGACAAAATGCCATTCCCTCCCCCCTTTTCTTTCCTTACTAGATGAAACAGTCTGAATGCAGACATAATAGAGCATGTGGCAAGAAATATGGGCCTTACAAAATAGTTTGGAAAATACTAAACAAATGGATAATTACTGTCCTCCTCAACAGCAATCTCTGGGATGGAAAGGAACCTTAATTTTAGAATTACCACATTACAATATTAAAAATATAAAGTTCTCAACAAAAATTACAATTTATATAGAGGAACAAGAGATATGATTCATTCATTAGCAAAAACATAAATCATAAGAAACCATCCCTGAAGAAGCCCAGCAATTGGACTTACTAGACAGACTTCAAACTAGCTGCCTTAAATGTGCTCTGAAGAACAAAAACTAAATCAGAGGAATGGTATTGAAAACATAGGGAATATCAATAAAGAGATACAGAATTATAAAATTTTGCTGGAATGGACATTTGTTGTGAGTCACAAGCTGGTCAGAGCTCTCTTAAAAAGAAATAGATGACCTGAATAATCTATATTTATTTAAAAATTAATCTGTACTAAAATATTTCCCATATATAACTCTCTAGGCAAAGTTGTTTTTTTTTTCTAATAAATTCTACCAAATGTTCAAAGAATCAGTAATAGGAATTACACAATACTCTAATGAAAAAAATGAAGATGAGAGAATACCTCACAAATAGTTTTATGAGACCAGTGTTATCAAAACCAAAGACATAAAAATATAAAAGGACTTGGTAATGCACCCATGACATAAACTCAGAATTTCTTTACACAAGGTCAGAAAAAATTCTAGTAGTAGATATGATAGATAATACATCCTGACCAACTGCTTTTATCCAGTGAATGCAAGGTTGGTAAATATTTGAAGATTAATCATTGTAAAGCACTGTTTCCATTTTTAAAGGATAAAATACAGTCATCTGAAATGGGTAAAATGTTTCAAAAATATCTTCCCCATTTATGATTTACGATAAAAATGATAAAAACACTCAGCATTCTGAGAATGGTAGAGATGCTCCTTGAGTTGATACAAAGGTATTTACAAACACAGTATGGTTAAATTATAATTATATAGTGAAATACTGAATTATTTCCACCTAAAGTTGCAAAAAAGGCAAGGATGTTCACTCTCACTTCTACTCAACAGAGGAACTCAGTGATTGGGTATTGTGGTGTGTGTTTTATCTGTAAGTTTGGATCATGAGAACAAGGTTCTTGCTGACATTGGTAAAGAGGTATCCACACATGTTATCAGTTGAAAAGCTTAAATAATTTTGTGGTTTCCAAGTGTTCTGATTTTATCATGCTGAGTCATAGTAATAGGTCTTGTCTGATTATTGTCATACTATGAAACCTACTTATGTTAATTTGGGAACTTCATAGCCTAGTTGCCAAGACAGTTTTCATTTTCCTTCAAGACAATGATAAGAATATACAAATACCTTCACAGTGTTCTTTTTTACAAAGCAAAAAGTAGATTGTTCAAATTAAATGACTAATTTGACAGAAAATGGTCAGTTTTTATTTATAATATTTAGAAAACACAATATTTATTGCTGATAACTCACCAAAAGCATAAGCACAGAAGACCACAGATTTATGAACATCTTTCTGGCCAAATTGTTGTATAAAATAATTTCAATAATGTTAATTTCAATTTTAATTTCAAAAAATTAAATTTTAATTTAAAATAACATTTAGAAGGCATGACCCGTGTCTAACACACCATATTTGACGTGTAGCATTTAGTGTGCCGTTCTTGGGTTCCTTCCATCATAGACATAAAAGGCATTTCTCTGTGTATCAGGTGTCATATTCTGAAATCATTACGCTTCTTCACAAATGGTCAAGACCAATCATACCACCAATAGAACACTTTGTGAACCTATATTTGTTTTAAAAGATTCATAAAGTTAATGATCTTTTTTTTTTCCTAAGGGAATGATAAGTCTGAGTTACCTCATTTTAATAAATGCTAATTTGGGAGCACAGTAATTTTTTTCAAGAACATAATGGCATGAAATCCATGCTCCTTATAATCAAAAATTAATTTATGCATATCAAAAAATAGAACTCAAGAGAATACACATACACACACACAATTGTTCATTTTTAAATATTTTTGTCAAAATCTGAATCCCATTTACCTAGTCTTTAAAAAGACACTTTAGACAATTAAGAGGCAGTAAAATATTGTAAGCAAGGAGTAATTTGGTTGGATTTATAACCTGAAAATGTAATAATAATTATAATAGTAGTAGTAGTAATAATTAAAATGACCTAATTCTGATAGCAGTGGATGATGGATTAGCTATGGCCAGGGTGTTATGGGATCATGATGAGGACACTTTTTCATTGAGTCAGTTTAAAAAAAAAAAAAAAGATGTGGAGAATTTTAATCAAAGCATAAGGTGAGTGGATGAAGAAGAGGAAAGCAATTTGAGAAACGTGTAGCCAACAGAGAGAACTTCACAAAGACTGAACCTTGAGGACAGTATGCTAAGTGGAATGATGCAGTCCGAAAAAGACAAACACTGTAGGCTTCACTGGTTGGTTCTTAAAATATTCAAATTCCACAGAGGCAGAAAGTAGAATGATGGTTACAGGGGGTCAGGAGGACAAGGGAATGAGGAGATAGTGTTCAAGGGCATAGACTTTCTGTTTTGCAATATGAAGATTTCTGGATATGGAGTGAGGTAATGGTTGTACGCTATGAATGTATTTAACATCAAAACTATATGTTTAAAAATGGTTAAGATGGTAATGTTTTGAGTATTTTACCACAATAAAAATGCTTTTTTTATAGAGACGATTAGATAGAAATACTTGATGTGAGCTAACGTGTTTTAAAAAAATCATTTATCCAATCAAATATTTGCCAACGACCAAGTGGTTTAGTTTCAGAGGACAACGGTACATTTTTCCCTGGGACCACACATACAGATGGGAAGGCATGTATAGACATAAGGAAATGTAGATTAAAAAGCTACCTCGTGTACCTCGCTTGATCTCTTTGAACTAAGAGGTGAAATTATTCCTTACACCTAGGACAGGAAAGACTCAGGTTTCAGAATACACTTGACCCTTCAACAACATTTATACATGGTTTGAACTGCATTTATACGTGGATTTTTGTTGATAAATGAAGTACAGAACTGTAAATGTATTTTGTCTTTTCTTTGATTTTCTCAATAGCAGTTTCTTTTCTCCAGTTTACTTTATGGTAAGAATGCAGTATATAATACATATAACACACAAAATATGTTAACTGATTAGATTTTTGGTCAAGCTTCTAAGCAATGGTAGGCTATTAATACTTAAGTTTTAGGAGAGTGAAAGTTATACGCAGATTTTTGACGACATGAGAGGTCAGGGCCATCTGACCCCTGCATGGTTTAAGGGTCAACTGTAGTTAATAATTATGTGCAAGGATAAAGGGACTTAAGCATAGAAAATTCTATCAATGCAACTACTTGTTATAGTAACTAATGATCCATTTTATTAATAAAATAAGGAGATGACCAGACTAAAAAGTTGAGGTCACCAGGAAACAGTTGCATTATATCTTGCTTTTTCAGGGGAAAACAAACATTTTAGATGGGAGATTCTGGAGCTCTGCTTTGAAGAGTCTTCCCAGAAAGATGTAGATAAGAAAAGTTTTATGGTTCTTCCCATTTGTGAGAACTGGAAGGAAAGAATATAAAGAAAAATAGTTACAGGAGAGGATGGTAAGTAAGAGATAAACAGATTCCTAAAATGTTAGCGGAGCCCAGAATGAGTTATGTGACCCTCAAGCCATCTCGGAATCAGTCACTGGAGAAGACTATAAACAGGGAAAGGAGCAGCAATTTCTCTCTCCCGGTGGCACCTGCCAATAGCAGCCTAATAAGGACACCCATGCCAGCTGTGCAGGGCTTTCGGACACAGAGTTTAACAAGCTCTGCCAAGATATTTGTGATGTGTGTCACTCACGTATCAGGAAGCAGAAGGAAGATGAAGCTTGAGGGCTGTGTCTCCAAAAGGAATAAAGTGGCAGAAACAAATGAAACGATAGATGTTTAAGGGACTGTGATGGTTAATTTTATGGGTCGACATGGCTGGGCCACGGCACCCAGTTTCTGGTCAATCTCAATTTTTTTTTTTTTTTTTAAGATGTGATGAACATTTTAATTGTTTGGATTTACATATAGCAGGTTACCTTTCATATCATGGGTTGGCCTTGTCCAGTCACTCAAAGGCCTTAAGAGAAAAGACTAAGGTCCCCTGATAGAATGACAAGCCTCTAGACAGCCTCTAGACTAGACACTGCAGCACTAATCATCCCTGGGTTTCTAGACTACGGGCCTGCCCTGCAAATGTTAGACTTGCCAGTCCTCACAGGCTCGTGAACCAATTCCTCAACATCTCTCTCTCTCTCTCTCTCTCTGTGTGTGTGTGTGTGTGTGTGCGCTTGCGTGCAGACACATACACTATTGCCTCTGTTTCTGTCAAGAATCTTGACAAAGTGAGGACCAAAGATGAAATACTATTTGGCTCAATGAAGAGGATACACCCTCGTCCTACAGTGAAATGTCATTAAATAACTTAAATTACATCAGGTAATATTTGCCAGCAGTAGTCCCAGGATACAGTCTTCGAGCAAATAAACAAAAGAAATAAAAAAAAGACAGAAAAGGAAAAGGGTGGTGGGGGGGAAGCATTACAGTCTATCAAATTGAAAGAAGCTGCATTGGATTCGCTCACTTAAGATTCGTAGTTCACATTAGAATACTTCACGTGTAGGAAATCATGCAGTGAAGACAGTTGTTGGACCCCATTTAACCTAGGCCTTCACAAGCTCGTTTGACCATCAAATCCTTTGTGGTGTGTGTGTGTGTGTTTGGTAAGTCTGGTACGAAGCATTCAGTGGGACAGAGACGATAAGAAGAGTGTGTTAGTCAGCTCGGGCTGCCATAGCTAAAGGCCATACAGTCGGTGGCTCAAGTGGCAGAAATTCATTTTCTCACAGTTCTGGAGACTAGTAGAAGTCCAAGATCATGGTGCCTGGAAGGTTGGTTTCCCCTGAGGCCTCCCTTCCTGGCTTACAGATGCCTCCTTCTGGAACTGAACCTGAGGGGTTCACCACTTGGGGGTGCATCACATGGAGCACAACCCAAGGGAGCGATGAGAGCAAAGAACTTTTTATTCCTAATTACAAGAAGGAGGCAGGGAGAGAGCTGTCCATGCAGTGTCTTTCCATGAGGTTATTTGAGGAAGCCTTTCCTCAGTGTGTTGGCGGGGATAGCGGGGGCAAGGAGCTTGCAGATGCCTTGGGGAATTTATACGTATTCTATTATTTGGGCACCTGGGTTCAGTTTTGCATACCCAGCATAGCAACATGCGAGTCCCTACATCATGTGTTCAAAAAATAGCAGGAAACCCCACCATAGGGGAGCTTTTAGTTATTATGAGCTAAAGGGAACCTCGGACGACCCAGAGAGGGTCCAGCACAGGTCCTCAGCCAACTGGGTAACGTTAGGGTGAGACGCACAGGTGAGAAGCAGCTCACTCATTGTCCCTTTGGCTGAGCCCCCGTTCCTTCCCTGCTTCTGTCCCTTTCTCTGCTTCCCTTCTCCGGGAGCTGTCAGCCTGATGTTAGCATCCCGGCTAACACAGCTCTTCCATCCCTGCGTTGCCATCCCCTCTGTCATTGCACACTCCTGGTGCCCCCCTCTAATTACAAAGGCACCGGACAGAGTGGATGAGAACCCTCCTCTAGGTCCCCAGGTAACCCTCTTTACCTTCTCATAGGTCCTATCTTCAAACCCAAGTCACCTTGGGGGGTTAGAGCTCCAAACGACAGATTTTGAGGGGACATAATTCAGTCCATAACAAAGAGTGATTTTTCTTTGGTCTGATTTGGTTGTTAATTATTGGCTAGACCAAACTTTAGCTGGTCAGGTCGTAGACACCAGCTTGGAAGGACAGATGGGGCTTATATAATGTGTCTTCAGCAATCGAACTCGCAGGATGCGAGCAGAATTGATGGGAGCCAGGGGCTGGGAGGAGGAGAAGAGGTGGAGCCGCTGTTCAGGGGGCATAGAGTTACAGTCACACAAGATGAAAAAGTTCTAGACCTGCTATACAATATTTCACTTAGAGTTAAAATACTGTACCATACACTTAAAATTTTGTTAAGAGGGCATATCTCATGTTTTTACCACAATTAAAAAAATAGATCTCTTACTGCATGTAGTGAAAACTCTTAAGATTTCTTATTTATTTTTATTATTGTTCCTGTTTGTGCTGAAAGAATTTGCCACGAGTAAACCTGCACCACGAGAGAGAGATTTTAAAATGCTCTGTAATCAGAAGGAAAATAACAACATCTGGAAAATTGTATCCACCAAAGGAAGTGAAAAGAACAGAAATGATAAATATGTAGATACATCTGAAATATACTTTTCTCTTTTGTTTCTTAAAGATGATAATTCAAAGCAAACTTAGTACCAATGCACTGGAATACTTACAATCTTTGTAGAAGTAGAATTTATTACAATATCACACATTGTACAAGTATCCCAATTAGCTCTGCACACATTGGCCTGCGATTATTTCTGCAGAGATCTCCAGTAGTTTCCTCCAGAAGTGAGGGAACGTGATGTGGGGATATGAGTATGTTTTTAATCATGTAATTCCATCACCCAACAGTGGGTATTTTTAGTTATCTGTTATTAAATATTTGTTGAGTGAAAGATTAGAGGGCTCCAAAAGAGATATTTTTTCTTTCTCAAAACATCTTTATTTATTTTCTATCAAAGCCAACACTCTATACTAAAATATTGGAGAATTGAAGCATGAATTCGTTAAAGGCCATTAAGTGAGCAACAAGAAAGCAGGTTTTAAGAAGCAAATTGTCTAGAAAGTAAAATTATTCCTTAGCAAGAGTCTTCTTCATCTAGTTGATTCACACTAAATATTTTCAACTAATGTATCTTCACACGTATAGTACAGAAATCTAGAAATCTGTTTAACACGAGTCTCTTCTATATTTGTCAGTCATCTTTTCCATGTATCTTTATTTCTAAAAACAGCATTTGCTACCGCAAAATGATTTGTAATATTTAAAAATATGTGTGTGTGCGAGAAATAATAGAGTAAGTACTTAGAATATTTTTCCATTAGTATAAGGTTCTAAGGTGTAGATGTAACTTGAAACTAAGAAATTAATCTTATTTTGAATCATTATTTCCACAGCTACATATATCACACTATTTCTGATACTGGTTGTTTCTAACTGATGCTCTAAGTAAAATTACCTACAAAATAACATGTAAACTTAATAATGTAGACTATTTAAATTCCTCCTTTTAGGAATTTGCAAGAAGATAGGGAATAAGTCAGCACACTGAAATCAGGTGATAAAGCATCCATATTTATAAATAAATTAAAATAACGACAGAATTTAATTTCCTTTTGTGCATCTCCTTTGTAGGTAAAATAAAATACATGCGAAACTTGTAGGTTGTTGGGAGATATCCTAGGGCAGTGGTGTTGCAACTAAATTTATGCTGTATTGCTGTGCAAACACCTCTAGGAATTTGTGATTTTGGATTAGAGATTTGCTCAACTACTGGGAATTCTGGAATCGTCCCCCACCTGCCAAGTGTACCAGCGGGTGAACATCAGGGCCACTTAAGCAATTTGTAGTTCTCTTAACTGAAAAATGACTCTCCGTGTAGTCATTAAGATGATTATGGCATCTTCAGCAGCAAAAGTAGACCATGCTCTCAGCAATTATATTTTTAATCGCCTCTCTTTGTTCTTGTTTGTACTAGCTCTCATAATAAATTCGTGTACAAATTGGGCCCAAAGCACGTGTACCTTCAAGAGTCCATCCACTTACTCCTAGTGCAGAAATAGTGTCTGAAAATTGTGGGTTCGCTAAATTAATATTTGAACAAGATATGATTGTCACAGGCATCTTTGGCGAATGTTATTATTCCGATAGGCCCTCATTCAGTATATATTATTTAAAAAGACACACTCTGGCTTTAAAGACTTTTCAGTCAGTCTAGTAGGTAAGATGCATATTTTCACAGTAACTGGAACGCAACATAGCAGGGTTTCTCGAACAGTCCATGCAGGGAGCTCTGGGAACAGCAGGAAAATTAACACCTGAGGACATCAGGGAAGGTCTCGAAAACAATAGTAATTAAGCTTCATTTTTAAAACTGCATGGATATTGAATGGGTACGGAGCTGGGAGAAGAGCAGCAGGAGGGATACTTGTAGTGATGGAAGAGTCGTGCGTCTTGATTGTGTTGGTGGTAACACAGATATGTGTAGGATGCGCTCACAGACACACAGACACAGAGATGAGTATGTGTATGAATGGTGAAAGCCAAAAAAGATCTGTGGACTCTATTAATTTTATATTAATATAACATTAAATTTAATTGCCTGGCTTTGCTACTGTACCAGAGTTATGTCAGATGTTGTCATTGAGGGAAACTGGGGGACAGGCAAGTGGAGCTTCTCCGTTCTGGTTGTGCAACTTCCTATACGTCTACAATTCTTTCAGAATAAAACTGTGTCCAAGCATCAAAGAGCAAGCAGGTTGCAAAGCTCCTGAGCATTAAAAAATAATAATAATAATTAATTAAAATAAAGTTCCTGAGCATTATCAAGGACGCAGTGTATGTGAGCCTGCTGAAGCAAGACTTCGATTGATTCAAATGCCATAAACACTGACTCCACACTTGTCTGCGGACTGTGCGATGTGTTTCTCTCACTTTCCACAGTGAACATATCAGTTCACATGTATTGGAGTTACACAGACCTTCTGTTACAAGAGAACGGATTAGGTCCTACCGGCTTCAAGAAGACTTCAGGAGGAGTCTCTACTTCCCAAGCACTTCATATCCTGTCCCCCCAAGACAGACAGACAGACAGACACACACACACACACACGCACACACACACACATACTTTTTCAACTCAGATGTTGACAGTTATCCCAAGGGACACTATTTGAACGTCTGGGCACTGGCTGTCATGGGCTGAGTGGTGTTCTCCCGAAATTCATATATTGAACTTCTCACCCCCAGGCCATCGGAATGTGACTGTAAAGATAGGGTCTTTAAAGTGGAAATTAAGTTAAAATAAGGTATGGGAGTGCGGGGTGGTGGTGGGGGGTGGGGGCGGTGGGTGACTGATTCAATCTGGCTGATGTCCTTATAAGAAGAGGAGATTTGGGGGCACATGGAGAGAACGTAGAAATGTGCCTGCACAGGGGAAAGGGCACCTAAGGACACAGGGAGAGGGAGCTCATCTATCTGCAAGGCATGCAGGGAGGCCAAAGAAGACACTCAACCTGCCGATGCCTTGATCTGGACTTCTAGTCTGCAAACTGAAAAAAATAACTGATTTTTAAGCTACCCAATCTGTGATATCCTGCGGGGGTATCCTTAACGGACTAATGCATTTCACATATTGACTTTCACTCCTTAGCTTTGCTCATTGGCCCTCAAATCTTTATGTAAAAATCCCTTCTTAAGGCTTTATATTAAAAAAAAAAAGGCTTTATACTGCAAAGTAGAAATGTGTCTTACTTTATATTTAGAGGAATGTTAATGTCAATTTTGAATAGATGAAATGCTTTACAGTCTTCCACAAACCTTGCATTAAATGCCTTCTACTATACCTCAAGCTATATAATTATCTTTTTTTTTAAAGATTTTATTTATTTATTCATGAGAGACACAGAGAGAGAGAGGCAGAGACACGGGCAGAGGGAGAAGCAGGCTCCTTGCAGGGAGTCCAACGTGGGACTCAATCCCGGGTCTCCAGGATCACGCCCTGGGCTGAAGGCAGATGCTAAGCCATTGAGCCATCTAGGGATCCCTGTCTATACAATTATCTTATGGTGAAAATAATACAGCTATTGAGGCACAGTCTTATTTTTCTTCAAAATGTGCTATTCATTTTTATAGTGAATAACATATATGGGAAGTATATGTTTAAGACTTATTGAGAAAAAAAAAGACTTATTGAGAAAAGCCATCAGCCTCATCTCTAGCAGTTTGCTGGCTTATTCATTTCCTTTATATAATGAAAGATTTGATTCAATATTTTGATGTAAAAGATATTTTTATGGCCTGGTAAAGAAGCTATTCTCAGACGATAATGACCTAAGCATCCCACTCTTACACATAAACAAGAGACGGGTTTGCAGATCCCAGAAATACGGCTGACCACCATCTAAAGGAAATAATTGTGTTTCAGTGACAAGCTGGTACCTTGTCACTTGTTCTCTTCGGTGTTCTCTCAATAACCATCTAAACGTCTGACAGTTTGGCGACAAAGATGCTCAGAGAAAGGTTTGGAGACAAAAACTTCACTTTCCATCACAAACAAATGTTTTCCATAACTCTCCTTCTTCCAGTGCCTACAGTGTAATTGCTTTTACATACTTCTAATGTTAAAATAAAATACAGTAGAAACCAGGCTTGGCGATCCTCCAAATGGCCAAAACCATTTTAGCCATGTAAACAAAACTAAATACAGCTCATTTCATGAACACAAACGAAACTTAAGTTACTTCTTGTAAATGCCAGTGATAATCATAAAAGAAACAAGCCATCTTCCTTAGAGTGGTATAAGATAAACATTTTATCCAATTGCTAATCATTCAACCAATTCCTAACCATTTTTAATGAAACCACCATTGTAAGAACTCATCATTGTAATATTTAAACAACTTCCCCATTTTCACTTTATAAGCTATCCTGTAACATCAAGGCATTGAGCTTCTCATCAGTTTTGGATTTGAAGTCTCCCAGTTTTATGTGCCAAAATAAACTCTTACTACTTTTTATTGATCAGGCTGTTTTAATTTTGCTATTCTGGACTTTTGACATTACCTTAAAAAGTTGCTACAACTTTTGCCTTAATGTAAGGAATGATACCAAATTGAGTGCTTGGCATATAAAAGAATTCATAAACCACTTAATTGACAATGATATATACCAAATTGCATTTATATTTTATCCTAGTCTTATAAGTTGGCATGCAACTTGGAACTAATTTTTTAAATTTCTACTTTTGAGAAAATATGGCCTTCAAAATATTTTCATTTCTATTTGGGTTTTTTCCTTGGCTTTAGTTTCCTTCTCTCACTGTTCATGCTGCTGTGGTTCTATTTCTATTATCATTTTTAGGAAAGCAGCATGACAGAGGGGAACGTAGAAGACTCAAAATCAAGAATCTTGATGTTTAGACCCAGTGTGCCACTAACCGCTTAGTGTGACCCAAGATAAGTCAAACACCCTCTCTGATCCTCAGTTATTTTGCCTATATACCATCTCAGTCTAGATGATTCCTGTTATGAACTGAACTGTGTTCCACCAAAATTTATAAGTTGAAGCTCTATCCCCTATTTTGACTGTATTTGGAGATAGGTCTTTCAGGGGGATACTTAAAGTTAAATTAGGGAGGAACAGTAGGTAGGGTTCTAATACTATAAGACTGGTGCCCTTGTGAGAAGAGGAAGAGACTTCAGGAGTTTGTGTGCATGGAGAAAAGGCCATCTGCAAGCCTCAGGAGAAATCAACCCTACTTGGACTTCTAACCTACAAAACTGTGAGAAAATAAGTTTCTGTTGTTCAGGTCACCCAGTGTATGGTATTTTGTTATGGCAGCCCTAGAAGACTAGTAAAGATCCTTAGGGTGTTTCTACTTGTCAACGTATTCCTCTTTCCTCTGGGTGTTCCAAATCAGAGACCATATAGGATAGAATTGAACATATAAGCAGTTTAATACAAAGAACAAAAGAAAAAAATATTTTTTAAACACTGCATAACATCTGTTACATTTAAAATGTCTTTATCAGAAACTATAGAACATTTATGATAGAGATTCAGGAAGACACAAAGAAATGGAAAAGCATTCCATGTTCATGCATTAAAAGAACAAACATTGTTAAAATGTCTCTACTACCCAAAGCAATCTACACATCTAATGCCATCCTTATCAAAATACTACCAGCATTTTTCACAGAGCTGGAACAAACAATCCTAAAATTTGTATGGAACCAGAAAAGACCCTGAATAGCCAAAGCAACTCTGAACAAGAGAAACAAAACTGGAGGCATGATGATTCCAGATTTCAAGCTATATAATAAAGCTGCAGCCATCAAGACCAAATGGTCCTGGCACAAAAACAGACACATAGATCAATGGAACAGAACAGAGAACCCAGAAAAGGACCCTCAACTCTATGGTCAATGAATCTTCAAAAAAGCAGGAAAGAATATCCGGTGGAATAAAGACAGTCTATTCAACAAATGGTGTTGGGGAAACTGGACCACTTTCTTACACCAGACACAAAGATAATGGATGATTTCAAAATGGATGAAAGATCTAAATGTGAGACAGGAATCCATCAAAATCCTAGAGGAGAACACAGTCAGCAATATCTTTGACCTCGGCCGTAGCAACTTCTTGCTAGATACGTCTCCCGAGGCAAGGGAAACAAAAGCAAAAATGCACTATTGTGACTTCATCAATATAAAATGTTTCTGCACAGTGCAGGAAACAGTCAACAAAACTAAAAGGCAACCTTCAGAATGGGAGAAGGTGTTTGCAAATGACATATCTGAAAAAGGGTTAGTATCCAAGAGCTGTAAGGAACTTATCAAACTCAACACCACAATAACAACTAATCCAGTTAAAAAATGGTCAGAAGACATGAACAGACATTTTTCCAAAGAAAACATGCAGATGGCTAACAGGCACATGAAAAGATGCTTAATATCACTCATCATCAGGGAAATGCAAATCAAAATTACAATGAAATAGCACCTCACACCTGTCAGAATGGTTAAAATTAACAACACAGGAAACAACAGATGTTGGAGAGGATGTAGAGAAAGGGGGAGCCCTCCTCTTGCACTGTTGGTGAGAATGCAAGCTGGTGCAGCCACTCTGGAGAACAGTATGGAGGTTCCTCAAAAAGTTAAAAATAGAGCTACCCTACGACCCAGCAATGGTACTACAGGGTGTTTACCCAAATACTCAAATACAAAAATACTGACTTAAATGGATATATGCACCCTGATGTTTACAGCAGCATTATCGACAGTAGCCAAGCTAAAGAGGAAGCCCAGATGTCCATGATATATATATATATATATATATATATATATATATATATATATATATATAATGGAATATTAGCCCTAAAAAAGAATGAAACTTTGCCGTTTGCAATGATATGGATGGAACTAGAGAGTATTGTGCTAAGTGAAATTAGACATTCAGAGATAGACAAATACTATATGATTTCACTCATATGTGGAATTTAAGAAAGAAAACAGATGAACATATGGAGAGGGGGAGAAATCTGAGAGAGAGGGAAACAAACCGTAAGAGATTCTTAGCTATAGAGAACAAACAGGGTTGGTGGAGGAAGGTGGGTGGGGAATGGACTAGATGAATGACGGGTATTAGAGGGCACTTGTGATGAGCAGGAGGTGTTATATGTAAGTCATGAATCATTGAATTCTATTCCAGAAACCAATATTTCACCGTATGTTGGCTAAAATTTAAATTAAAAAAAGAAAAATAAATGTGACGCTAATTCAAAAGAATATCTTTATCAGAAGATTCACATGTAATTTCATTGTAGCTGTTTTTTTTCAATATTTCATATATAGTCATTTTATATCAAAAGTGAAGTTTTTTTTCCTAGACAATTGGAACCTTCTCATTGCGTCTATATCATTTATCATATGGTGATAAAATTACAAATTAGCTTAGTGGAAATTTCCTTTGGAGCAAGTTTCAAATTACTACAGGAGCAAGATAATTATTGATTCTAAGTTAAAAAAGCATATACAGCACATTAAATGCAGACAAAAAAGCAGGAATCAATATTCTTGACTCTGGATGAAGCAAAATAATTAGAGATATGAACTTACAAAAAAATAAATACTAAAGACATGATCACTTATCTCTGATTGGGAAATAAATTCTTATGGGAAACTTATCAGCAATATCACTACCCCCTTTTCCTAAGATTTTCATTTAGTGTAACAAAAACCTGCAGGGAGTAAAATCTGAAAGAGTTTGCTGTTTCAGCTTCCCCGTGATTAGGTAATGATGACCTAAGTAGAAAAATTAGAATGATTTCAGGCCTGCAGCCAGTAACATGTTCAGACTCTCACTTAGCCTGGATGCCTCTTGACTGTAACAGGAAGCCTGAGGTCAGGCAAGAGATGGGTTTTAAATGGTCTCAAGTGTCAGCAGAAGGTTGCATAGGCGGACTTGAAGTTAGAAGTAATAGAAAAAAAAATAATACCATGTGATTAGAATTTTAACATTATCAAATTTCAAACGTGAAATAAATCAAAACCCAAGACATGTGTAATCACCTATAAATTTATTACAAAAGTACAACCACTCTAAATTCCTTAAGTCATCTGAGAGGAAATGCCTATGTTTTCTATGATGTCAAATAAAATCAGTTGTAGACTAGAGTTCAGTGATAATTATTAATATATCTAGGAGGCTGGATACTGGCGCCATAGGTCAGATAATGAAAGGTAAAATATATTTTTTTAAAGAATTCTAATTTCTTACTTAATTTAAAATGTCAGATTGGAAAAATGTGTATATTAAACCCAGAGTCAGCACCTCTGAACTAGTCATGATTAATGACAAATCCACTCACTTGATAGTCTTCCCACTGAGATAGTGAAGCGTGGAAGCAAACTGCTGATTACACACCTGCAAGGGCTTTTCATTCAACCTATGGGGTCCTGCTAGAATGCTTCATGATCATGGCCACTGCAATCATTACCTCCTAGGAGAGGAAAAGTAGAGCAGCTAATGTTCCTAACGCACTTACTTCATTCCCATCACTAGGAAGATACTGTTTATAAAATTCTATTTGATTAAGTGTTGCATAATTTCATTTTTTTTAAAATAGGGGCTTGAGCAGGAGCAAGACCTGAGCTGAGATAGACTCAGACTCTTAACCCACTAAACCACCCACGCGCCCTGCCATAATTCCATTTTTATTAATGGCGGCAAGATTTGGATGGATAAAGTTCTTAATAGTGTGACAAATATATAAGAGCAAAGGTAGGGCGTCAAGATTGTCTCACGTTTCTATCCACCTTAAAAAATCTCAAAAACAATCATACATGTGAATGCTGAAATACAGAGGTTTTAGTTGTAAGATGATGACTGTAAGATGGTAAGTGTTTTAAACTTGCGCAGCCACATGCTTTAGACTTAGATCATGTACTGGCATTTGTATTTCGGAAGAGACAGCGCTGCAATGAGAGACTTCTTACAGGACTGCTTCCAGGAAAGGGGGGATAGAGACCTGGGATACGAGGCAAATAGCAAGGGTGGAAAGAAATTAGAGGTGTAGGAAGAGATATACATGATAGGAAAATGAAATATTTATTGTTCACAATAGAGAGGCATGTCATATGCAAATGCCTCTCACTTTTTAAATGTTTCCTGAATCATGATTTGAAGAATGATTCGGAAAATTGGACTCTTTGAGAAGAGTTTGGTCAAAGTAACAGCAGACATATTTATAGGGAGGGGTTAATGCCTCTGACAGGAGTTACCATATATCAGGGAATGCAGTACACCATGCAGTGCTCTAAGCTTATTACATGTGCTCATTGATGTGCTCATCTCTACAAACTTAGGGAATAGGATTGTTCTTATTGATCTCAGATCCTTGCTGTGTATTGCACCAAAGTCCTCACCCACCCACCAGCATTCATACCTCGTCTTTCTTACCCATTTCCATGGATGAACCATCCACACTCCTATAGAAATCAAATTCCTCTACATGCGACTAGGACTTTGCGATGGGCATCCTGTGTTGTAGCTCCTACAGCCTGTGCCTCAGCTGTATTGGATCATTTTCATTGACATACAGACATGTTCTTCCTTTCTTTTTTTTTTTTTTCCTCTCATTTTATTCCTATTACCTGGCAAGCTACTGTCCCATTTATTTACCCTTTGAAAGAAAATTCAAAAAAAAAAAAAAAAAAAAAAGAAAGAAAATTCAACCACACTCACAGTATCAAGTCCATTTTATCCAGTGTCTCTGGAGCCCACATTACCAGCTCCTAACCACCCCCTCCACCAAAATACTCTTAAATATCAGCAGTAATCTCCATGTTGCTCAATTTATTGGCCATTTTTATTTGGCTTTTGGGCATCACTTGCTGTAGTTGATCACTCTCTCCTCACTGATAGACTTTCGCACCTGGCTTAATCACACCCAGAAACTATCCCCAGAAAAGCAATATTTAAAGGTCATCTTTCCATCTTGTAAAGGCAAATTCAGAATGGAACATATAATTTTCATCTAATACCATTAGAGTTTTGTAAAAATGAAGGTATCGACAGTCATCTTTAAAATGTATAGTGCCTAGGACAAGAGTATCAGTGGGTAGCATTTGCCATGTGTCAACATTTAAAAAATCATAAATCACTCTTAAAAAATTGTTAGAATATATTATGCATTTGTATTTTGGTTTATATGCTTCCCCCCAACTTTATTGAGATAAAATTGTGTATTTTTAAGATATACACCATAATGCTTTGATGTACGTATACATTGTAAAATGGTTACAACAATTGAGCTAATTAACATCCACCATCTCACATGGTTAATCATTTTTTGTGTATTGTTGGTATATCTTGAGAACACTTAATATCTATTCTCAGAAAATTTTAAGAATACACTACAGCATTGTTAACTATAGTCATCATGCTGTACGTTAGATCCAGAAATTACTCATTTTATAACTGAATGTTTGTACCCTTTGATGTTGACTAATATGCTTTTTTAAATTTTTATTTTTTTAATTTTAAAAAGATTTTATTTATTTATTCATGACACACACACACACACACACAGAGGCAGAGACACAGGCAGAGGGAGAAGCAGGCTCCACGCAGGGAGCCCGATGTGGGATTCGATCCAGGATCAGGCCCTGGGCTGAAGGCGGCACTAAACTGCTGAGCCACCCGGGCTGCCCAACTAATATGTTTTTATAACAATGAGACTTATTTATTTTTTTCCTAGACTGCTTTTCTTTTATCTGTTCCTACAATGATCTTGACTTTTACTCATTCTCAATTACCAAAAAATTTATAGCAACAGAAAATGTAATTGCATTTAAAATATTCAAATGTAAAAAAAAAAAAAAAAAAAAAAAAAAAAAAAACATTCAAATGTGAGAGGCACCTGGGTAGCTCAGTCAGGTTAAGTGTTGGACTCTTAATTTTGGCTCAGGTCATGATCTCAAGGTGGTGAGGTCGAGCCCTGCATCAGAGTGTGTGCTGGGTGTGGAGCCTGCTTAAGATTCTTTCTCTCCCTGTCCCTCTGCCCCACACTCCCCCACCATTTGCTCTTGCTCTTTCACTCTAAAAATAACAAATAACTATTTTTTAAAAAAGTTAAAATGTAAGTATGCTTTAATCCAAAACCAAATTGAAGACAATGGAAAGCATTGGAAAAATAAAATTATTGATATATATTTCAAAATCCATTTTTATCATTTTCCGAAACACCCATTACTTATATTACATACCAAAACAAAAATTGCAAGTAATAAATGTGAAAATTTAAAGTAAATGCTTAGGTGAGGATGGAATTTTAATTTAGGAGGCAAAAATGAAATAAATGTTGGTAATAATAAACATATCCAATATTCAATATATCGTCCATTGACATGTCAACATAATAAACTGTTACTGCTTTTCACACGTAATATGTCTAGACCCCCATTTATATGAATAGGAGTGATTCAAATCGATAGATATTACAAAATCTTCTCTCAGTCATGATGTGCAACTCCTGCAAATGCCATGCTAATTCATGACTTCTTTAGAACTACAAATTGATTCATGAAGAGAAACAAACAAAAAGATTTTATCTGCTGTTGAGAAACAATATTATGCAAGAAATTATTGCATTCTTGCTGAGAGGGATTTGACAAATTAATTAATTTGTCTTTTCATTTACTGATTTCCACTACTCCAATTATCTCTCTCTACATGCCAGACTATTGTCTGTTTCAACATCAGCAAAGACACAACCCACAGACTATCCCGGCAGTTGAACCCGGTCACTCTGTGTTCCAAGGATATAAGACAAGAAATGTGGAGAGGAGTGCTGAGAAGATTGAAAGGTGTTAGTCACAAATAGGATGTTTAGGATTACAGGTAGCGGTGTGCCAGTTTTGAATGCCAGATCGGAAGCAACAGAGGTTTCTGTATATTCTTTAATAAATTTACTTTTTCTATGCATGCAATATTCAGGGCCCTCTCAAGATGCCAGCATAAGAGAATTTTGTATATGGATTTATGGTGTAATTTTGTTAATTATTATTAGTTATTATTGCATTAGGGTGATTGTCATGTCAACAATGCATAAGGCACGACTATGACACGCATCACTGATTTACTGACTATAAATGTTCTGGAGACTCCCAGAGATGAGACTGTCACAGAGGAAAACAGAACAAACTGAGATGTGGACATTAACTCCCAGTTCATAGCATAGCTCTGGCTCTATCCGATTTAAAGAAGAAATTCTCCTACATAGGTGTTTGTTTATTTATTTATTTTTTTGTTAATATTACTGACCAAAAAAATCTGGAAGACCATTGGAATACATCATAGAGCCAATCTGAAAAATAACTAAATTGAGATTCGTAGGCTAAAATACATCACAAGGAAATGTCAACTATATATTCATATTGTTCATATTATGAGTGTGTTAAGTATTGCATTTAGTACTTTAAGTTTTTTATAATAGACGGTTTTTGATGTTGCAGGATTTGGATTTATAAATTTTAACCATAGTTTTAATAGATAGCACAAAGTATCATTTAATTCCTTATCTCTCAAAGCAGCTGCATCTTTCTGAGCGCTCCGAATTGAATTGGCATTTGAATCTCAATACAAACTTTAATTTCTTGGCTATTTCCATTATTCTTTGCTTTGATAGGAACCAAAGTTCAAAATGTAGGGAAAGGAACAAGGTATGAGTCAACTGAAATTTGTTTGAGCGGGGAAAAAAAATAACACAATGTGTTGCCTATTCATATGAGAATCTCTCAGAAACCAAAGGAGATGCTTAGATTTTATTGTTTACCTTTAAATTATAGATCTTATTCAAATCTGAAATAGACTTAGCAGATCTAAATAAATGCTTATAAAAATTGAGGAAACACTGTGAATGACATACCTGGGTACCAAAACAGCAAGACTTACTTAGAAAAGGTACAAATGCTTGAAACTATTAGCATTTAGCTAATGATAGTCTAGTTCTTATTTTTTTAATGATAGGCTAGTTAATTCAGAAACCTATAAATCTATTGTTTAATCAGGGGAAACAAAATATTTCACATAAATTATTATAGCAAGTATTTTTTCTAGAATAATTTAGAGAATTTAGTTTTAAAAGGTGAAATGGGAAAAAGGGTCTTCTTGTGGCAAAAGGTTGTTAAGAGTGTAACCTTGGACTGTTTTGTAATCTATTTTTTTAGTTGTATGAGTTCTTTATATATTTTGGATATTAACTCCTTCCCTACATATGGTTTACAAATGTTTTCTCCAATTCTCCCATAGTTACTTTTTCAATGTTTTTAAATTATTTATTTTGCTGTACAGACACTTTTTAGTTTAATATATTTACACTTGTTGATTTTCGCTTTTGTTGCTTGTGCTTTTGGTGTCAAAAACAATGTCAAGGAGCTTCTTTCCTATGTTTTCTTCTAGAAGTTTCATGGTAGTAGGTCTAATGTTTGTCTTTGATAGATTTTGAGTTAATTTTTGTGAGTTATAGAAGATGGGGAGTTCAATTTCATGTTTCTTCCTGCAGTTACCCAGTTTTCCCAAGCGCCATTTGTTGAGAGATCGTCTTTCTGCACTGAGTGTTCCTCGTTCTCTTGTCAAATATTAGTTGACCATAAATATAGAGGTTTATTTCTGAGCTTTCTATTCTGTTCCAATAATCTACATATCTATTTCTATGCCAGGACCACACCTTGTGATTACTTTAGCTTTGTTGTATAGGTTGAAATCAGGAAGTGTGATGTCTTCGGTGGTGTTTTTTCTCTGGATTGCTTTGGCCATTCAGAGTCTTTTGTGGTTCCATACAGACTTTAAGGTCTTTTTTTTTTCCTACTTCTGTGAAAAATGCCATGGGAGCTTTGAAAGGGTTTTTTGTTGAAAATATAGATGGCTTTGGATAACAATATTAATTCCTCCAAAACAAGAGGACACTAAATAGACATTTTATGCAAAGAAGACATCCAGATGGCCAATAAATACATGAGGAGACGCTCACTGTCAACAATTTATCAGGGAAATGTACATAAAACACGATGAGACATCACCTCCCACCTGTTAGAACAGCTATCATTAAGAAGACAGGAAATAAGTGTTGCTGAGGATGTGGAGAAAACCAAACCCTCTTTTACTGTTGGTGGGAATGTGAATTGGAGTAGCCATGATGGGAAACAGTACGGACGTTCCTCAAAAACTTAGAACCAGAACTACCATATGCTCCAGCAATTCTACTTTTGGCCATCTACCCAAAGGAAATGAAAATAGGTTATCCAAGAGAAATCTGCGCTTCCATGTTTATTGCATCATTATTCACAGTAGCCAAGATATGGAAACAGTCCATTAATGGACAAATGGATGGACAATCTAGTGTATACACACAATGGAATAGTATTCAGCAATGAGAAAGAAAGAAATCCTGCTATTTGCTACAACACGGTTGGACCTTGAGGAAAGTAAGCTGAGTGAGACAGAAAAAGACAAACAGTGTATGATATCACTTGTGTGTGCAATCTAAAAAAAAAAGCTCAACTCCTAAAAACAGAGTGTAGAATGGTAACCACCAGGGGGCAGGAGTGTAGGGGAATTGGGGAGATGTCTCAGGGCACAAACTTGAAATCAGTAGATAAATGGCGCCAGGAGATTTAATGCACGGCATAGTGAATATGTACAATACTGTATTATAAACTTCGAAGTTGCTAAAAACTAGATCTTAATTTTCCCCACCACAAAAAAGAAATTATAATTGTGTTAAATAATAGGGGTATTAGCTACTGCACTGGTAGTAATTGTATTTTAATATATAAATATGTACAATCAAATCAATAGGGCATAGGGGTGCCTGGGTGGCTCAACAGTTGAGCGTCTGCTTTGGCTCAGGTCGTGACCCCGGGGTCCCGGGATCGAGTCCCACGTCGGGCTCCCTGCAGGGAGCCTGCTTCTCCCTCTGCCTGTGTCTCTGCTTCTCTCTTTGTGTCTCTCATGAATAAATAATAAAATCTTTAAAAAAATCAATAGGTTGTATGCCTTAAAATTATACAATGTTATATGTCAATTATATCTCAAAAAAAAAGAATACAACCCAGTTCTCTCCACATACTTGCCTTGATTATTGCACCAAAGCAATCCTGGTTAATTTGGACTGTAGTGTTAAGGACATCTATGATGGATGGCAATCTTTTTGTTAAAATATTTGAATATTTGATCATTTCTTGTTAATTCTGTGGATTTTAGTTTTTTGTTTGTCTTCCCCTATTGAACCCACTTTATTTGGCAGCCCATGGTAGGGAGGGCTCTAGGTCCCCCTCTCTTTTTTAAAAATAAAAACCAAGAGGTTCAGAGCTCATCAGTGGAACATAGAAGAAAACGTATTTTATTCACATGATTTTCTGATTTTTAATATGAGTAAGTAATTAAAGCTACATAAGCACTAATTGAACACCTTGATCCCCAGCCATATTTTTTTTTTTTTTCTGGGAAGAACTCAGTTTAAATTATAACAAAAAGAAAATAATTTTAGTTGTGCTTCAAGTAAGGCTGTGATTCTAACCATCATTTTTGTTTTACTAACCATCATTTTTATGTCACTAATTAGAATATTATCTTCCAGAAAATTCATTTAATTCTGTTAAAAATTTTAAGCGAGCTTTTATTGTAGTTATAAAACTTGTCATTATATTCTTACCTTTAAACAAAAAAAACCTTTTCAAGGTAAGGAAGATAAAATTCTAAAGAAATAACTTTAATACTTTATGTTTTACAAAACATTTATAATTCTACCAATTTCCTACTCATTGACATTTTCAAATGAGTTATTTCATAGGCAATTATGAACTTTTGTTTTCATCAATTGAAATGGTCTTTTAAAACTTACTGTTAGTGATTTTTAAGCCCAAATGGTTACAAATAAAACCATTTTAGGATAAATATGGAAGGGCTTTGTCAAAATAGTATTCTAATCAGGATGCCTGAGGTGCTCAGTGGTTGAGCGTCTGCCTTTGGCTCAGGTTGTGACCATGGGGTCCTGGAATCGAGTCCCTCATCAGGGTCCCCTTGAGGAGCCTGCTTCTCCCTCTGCCTGTGTCTCTGCCTCTCTCTGTGTGTCTCTCATTAATAAATAAGTAAAATCTTTTAAATTTTTTTAAAAAATAAAATAAAGTAGTATTCTAGTCATTGTGTGTGGTCTTAAGTACTTGTCACCCCAGCTTATTCTTCTCTCTTCGGTATGGAGAAATGGATGGATATTTAAATCTTCTTAACAGGATTAAATATTAGGATGTTGTTTTTTGCTTTGTTTTATAACTCTTAGGGTGATTGTGTGCTGCTTTTCCAGCCATAAGTTTGGATGCTGAGACCCTCCCCTGATCCATTTACTCTCTTTGCTTAGCACAAGGCAAGCCCTGAGATACCCTCTTCACCAGCTGTGATGTTCCACACGCAGGAGCTTAGGAAGAAACCTACATGTACCGCCTTCACCCATTCAAGCTGCTATAACACAGTATCACAGATTGGATAGGAAGAACTAACATTTATTCCTCACACTTGGGAAAACTGGGAAGTCCAAGATCCGGGCTCTGGCAAGATTTGGTGTCTGGTTAGAACCTCCTCCCTAGACGACAACATCTTCAGTCCATAATATCACCCCTTCCACCACCCCCCACGGTGGAAGGGGTAACAGCCCTCAGGGTCTCTTTCATAAGGGCACCAATTACAATCATGAGGGGTTTCACCAATGACCTAATTACCTCCAAAAAGCCCCACCTCCTAATGCCAAAACACCAAGGTAGGATTTTGACCTGTGAATTGGGAGATGGCATGAACATTCCATCTGTAGCGTGTCCTATTAAAGCATGGTACGTGAGCATTCCTAGTACTAGTAACCTTCGAAGTCAGAGCTGAAGAATTTACAAAAGAGCTGCTGAGCCCTCTGATATGAAATAATAGGAGAACCTAAATAGTCCACGTATTTTAAGACCAGAGCCCAGGCTCACACATCAGACTGGGGAACCGACAGGCCTTGGTGCACAAGACCTGAGGATGGGGGAACAGGTGCTCTGTCCCCTGCCAATCCCCCTTTCCAAATTTGACAAGTTCCCATTTTTCTCTCAGCGGAGTTGGTTCTCTCCCATAGGAAACACTGTTGTCTGGGTAGGAAATCTTAGAGGATGTGAGAGTATAATAATTTGAGCATATTGAAATAAATATTTCTACCAAGAAATGTAAAAGATGGTAGAGCTGACTTCCGACGTTCTCTGTACTTGCCTACGTAAGACAGCAGCAGGCTCGGTCATGTACCTCTGCTGGGTTTCCAGCCTCTGTGTGTGCAAACTCCTGACCATCAGCCTATGCCCTGCTTAGTTTTTTTTTTTTTTTTTAATTGATTATACAATTTGTGACTGCCTGGATGATTTACTTATACACTTTATTTTCTTGAGAGCTTCTGCCCCCGCTTACTATTTGTTTTATACATAGTAAAACAATACACTAAATACTGTTGTCTGGATGGAAAAAAAAAAAAGGAGCACCTGTTATGTGTTCTAGTCTCCCATTATAAAGTTCCAAACAGAAGTTAATGGAGAGAGACTTGAATTTATAGTGATGAATGGAATGATCTGTTCTCTGGGTCTATCTGTCAGATACCCTGGGATGCCAAGAGAAGGCTTAGGTCCTAGCTTCTCCCAAGGGTGAATCCTCTTAAGGATTTATGATGTGAAGACTCCTTATGCCCCAGTAAGTAGGGCTCCCTTTATAACCAGAGTCAGCTTTACACAGCCCCAAAGCAAGTTAGCCAGATAAAAGCGGTAGAGTGACTTAGAACTACGAAGACTAATCGGCAAATAGTATCTTTTGCAGGTACGTGTGCTAGATGGTAGTAATGTTTTCACTTGCTAATTTAATCTGTATTATTTAAAAATAATATGAAAATTCCGCATGGCTTTCCCTCCACTCCTGTGAGGCATGCCTGGTCAATATATTAATTGTTTAGTATAATTTTAAAACCATGGAGCTTGGTTTTGATTAATTAATTATGCACGAGGGAAACATTTCCTAAATTCCTTTTCTTTTGGTATGAAAGCATGCAAATTAAAAAAAAAAAAGAAAACATCAAATTTATACAAAGGCCGTAAGAGTTATTGATTGAACATCTGTCTGCCTTTCCGTATATTCACCAAATTTCATCATTTGGACACATTTACTATATCCTCTACTTCTTTTCCTTTCTCCATCTCTGATATTTTTCCTCTTTGACTAAATCATTCGAGATCAAGTCATAGGCATCATGATCTATCATTTCTTTTTTTTTTTTATTTTTTTTATTTTTATTTTATTTATTTATTTATTTATTTTTTAATGATCTATCATTTCTTAAAAATTCAGCATATATGTCATAAGAGCAAGGACATTCTTTCACACGTCTGTTGTACAATGAATATATTCAGGAAACTTAACGTTGATATAATTGTATCTCAAATTTGCCAGTTATCCCAATAATGCCCTTGAAAGAACTTTATGAGTTCGGGATCCAATGCAGAGTCATACATTTCATTTGCTTGCATGTCCTCTCAGCCACCTTTACCCACAGGAACAATTTCTCATCTTTTTTTGCTTCTCATGACACTGACATTTCTAGAATAGTTTGTGGATTTGTCTTATTGCTTCCTCTTAATTAGGTTAGACGGATGCATTTCTGGCAACATTCCCCATAAGTAGCGTTGTGTCATTCCAAGTACAGGCCTCTGGGGATACGATGTCCATGGGCCTCATTCTCTGTGGGCTAACTGGAGACATTCGATGAAGGTGATGGTTCTCAAATCAGTACATTAATAAATAGTGTGTTTTGAGACTATGTAAATATACTGTTCCCTTTCAAAATTTAAATGGTTTCAGCACTCATGGATAATTCTTTTCTGAAGCAAGAATGCAAATTGTGCGGGCGCCTGGGTGGCTCAGCCGGTTGAGCATCTGCCTTGAGCTCAGGTCATGATCCCAGAGGCCGGGGATGGAGCCCCGCATCCACCACGGCTCTCTGCTCAGCGGGGAGTCTGCCTCTCCCACTCCCTCTACTCCTCCCCCCGTTTGTGCTCTCTCCCTCTCAAATAAATAGATAAAAAAATCTTCCGAAAAAGAATACAAATTGTCACATGGAGATTTTTTTTTAAAAATCTATTATTCTCACACCTGCTTTTTATTTATTATTTTACTTACTAACATTTAAATTACTGACATTATTTATTATTTTACTTACTAACTATGACTCATTCAGTGAATTAAAAACCATTGTATTTGCTTTATAGTTTCAAGTTAAAAGGTCCAAAATTAGCCAGTGGGAGCAGCTTCAACCTGGCTTTTTTTTTTCTCTTTCTCCTTCTCCTCCTCCTCCTTCTTTTATTTTTTGATTATTCTTACTTTCTGGGATTAAAAATGTTTAATGATTATTTTATTCTCACCTGCTACAGCCTTGGAATTAGCAATTTGTCCAAAATTCCTTGTTTCTTTAAAAGTAGAGAATGGTTTTTGAAAAGCAAGATATGGTTGCTAGGGACATTTATTGGTACCAGGTTGCCATTGCAACTTTTGCCATTGGATTCTTTTAACAAAGAAAACTATAGGTAGGTAAGTTTGTGGGAGCATAGTTTTTTTTTTTTTTTCCCCATAAATACACACACACACACACACACACACACACACACACAATGAGTTTATACTTGGTATCTTTAATCCCACATCAATGACATCACGCATCAACAGCCCAAGGTTCATCCCTGCCCCACCCCTCCCATTCCATACTTGTATCACTCTTCCCACAACATGAACATTTGCTTCTTGTAATATCAATATATTTACTTATTTTCTTAGTTCTACAGTATGCACAACTTACTGTGCAAGGAAACGTTGACCTGGTAAGGCCTCGACTGTTACCCTTGAAAAGAGGTGCTTATAAGTTTAGCCTTTGGCTGACTCTGGGAACTCGGACTGTGGAGGGTTCCCATACCCCTAACTGATAAGAGCCGCTCACTGTGCCTACAGTGCTTGTGCGAGCAATATGCTTTCTACTGAAAACTTGCTTTCCTTCTCAGGATCTGTAATTTCTGTGCATGCCCGACGAATGCCCCTGTATGGCCAGACCTAATAAAAACCCTGGGAAATGATTCTGTACGAGCTTCATTGGTTGGCAACACTTCATATGTATTTCACGACTCCTTGCTGGAGAAATGAAGCATGTCTTGTGTGATTCTGCTGGGAAAGGACCCTTGGAAAATTGCTCCTGGTTTCCCTAGACTTCCCTGTATTTGACTTTTCCTCTTAGTTGATTGCGCTCTTCATCCTTTCACTGTAATAAATCATAGTCATGAGTTCAACTATATGCTGAACGCTCTGAGTTCCCCTTAGAGAATCCCTGAACCTGAGCCTGGGGGTGGCCTTGGGGACTTCCAATACACTATGAACAGAAAACCCTTAAATAGAGTTAAAAAGTATATAATTCTTTTGGTCTTTAGACTTAGGGTACATACTGAGAAATTGTATTTTTTTCTTTCTACTTTTTATTTTGAAACAATTGTAGATTTACACAAATTAACAAGTTTCCTCCAGTAGTTATATTTAATATAACTATAATGCAGTCAAAAGCAGGAAATTGGTATAATGTATGTGTATGGTTCTGTGCCATTATAACACCTGTTCAGATTCCTATAACCCCCAGGACAATGAAAATACAGAAGTATGCCTCATAAAGAGCCACTTCAGACTCGTCATTTGTAGTCACATCTGATCCCCATCTTACCACGTTGCTGGTAACATTGATCTATTTTTATTTCAATAACTTTGTCATAATGAAATGTCATATAAATGGGGTCATACAATCTGTGATTAGTTTTTTTTTTCACAAAGTAGTTCTAATAAGATTAATCCAGTTACAGCTTTTATCAGTGATCTGTTTCTTTTTTAAGCAATGAAATGTATTTTTAAAGCAGCTTAGGCGTAAAGCAAAAATTAGCATGAAATATAGAGCGTGTACATCTACCCCCTGTAATAATATGCATTTAAGTCCCCTCCACATTTTCTCATGTCCTGATAAAACGTTGCTTTTTAGCACTAAGTAATATTCTATTTTCTGGATGCACCAGTTTATTCATTTACCTACTGAAGGATGTCCTGATTGCTTACAGGTTTCTGCAATTGTGAATAAAGTGGCTATAAACATCCATGTGCAAGTTTTTATGTGGACATAAATTTTCAACTATTTGGGTAAATACCAAGGAGTAAGACCACTGGATCATATAGTAAGAGTATATTTAATTTTGTAAGAAGCCATCAAACTTACAAGGTGGCTGCACCGTTCTTCATTCCTACCAGCAATGACTGAGAGTCCTATGTCCTCACCAGATGTGGTGTTATCAGTGTTTTAGATTTTGGCCATTCTAATAAGTGTGTGCTGGTGTCTCATTATTGGTTTAATTTGCAATTCTCCAATAACATGATATTGAACATCTTTTCATATGCTTGCTTGTCATCTGCACATGTTATTTGACAAGGTGTCTGTTCAAGTTTTTAGCCTGTTTTATTTTTCTTTTAAGTTATTTGTTTATTTTGGATAACAGTTTTTTGTCAGATGTGTTTTTTTGAAAATATTTTCCCCCATTTTGCTGAGTATCTTCTCCTTCCCCTGATACTGTCTTTCACAGAGTAGATGTTTTTATTTTTGAGGACGTCTAACCTATCAATTATTTCTTTCATGGATTGAGTCTTTGGTGTTGTATCTAAAATGTCATCACCATACACAAAGTTATCTAGATTTCTCCTGTGTTATTTTCTAGGAATTTTATGTACCGATCTGTGTCCATGTTCATGTTTTTGCATGCGGATGTCCAGTTATGCCAGCACCATTTGATGAAAAAACTATCTTTGCTTCTTTTGCACCTTTGTCAAAGAGTAGTTGACAATATTTACATACATCTATTTCTGGGTTCTCTATTATGTTCCATTGGTCTATTTGTCCTTTTGTTCCCCCACCAAAACCACACTGTCCTAAAATTGTAGCTTTATACTGGGTAGCCAACTTTATACTGGGTAGTCCTCCAACTTTGTTCTCCCCTTCAATAATGTGTTGGCTATTTTGTGTCTCCCTATAAACTTTAGAATTAGTTTGTCAATGTCTACAAAACAATTGCTGAATTTTGATTGGAATTGCATTGAATCTAAACATCAAGTCTGAAAGAACTGTTATCTTGACAATATTGAGCTTTTCTACCCATGAACATGGAATATTTTTCCATTTATTTTATTCTTTTTTTTTAAATTTCAGTCATTAGAGTTCTGTGGGTTTCCTCATACAGATCTTGTACATATTTTGTTAGATTGATATTATTTCATTTTTGGAGTGCTAATTATACAGTAGTATGTTTTTAATTTCAAGTACTGTTTGTTTACTGCTGCTGTTATAGGAAAGTGGTATTCATATTTTACCCAAGTATCCTGCAACCTTGCCATTTATCATCTATTAGTTCTAGGAACTTTAGGATTTCTACTTAAATGATTATTTCATCCACAAAAAAAAAAGACTGTTTTATTTCTTCTTTCCCAATCTGTATACTACTACCACTTCTCCTTCTCCTTCTTCCCCTTCTCGTTCCCCTTCCCCTCCTCCTCCTCCTTTCCCTTCCCCTTCCCCTTCCCCTTCTTCCTCTTCCTCTTCCTCTTCTTTATTACTGCATTAGCTAGGACTTCTTGTGCTATATTGAAAGCAGTGATGAGAGGGGACATTCTTACCCTATTCCTTATCATAGCAGAAAAGCTGTTTCTCACCATTAAGTACAACATATTAACTGTAAATGTTTGTAGATGTTGTTTATCAAGTTGAGGAAATTCCCATCTATTCCTAATTTGCTGAGAATTTTTATTTGAATGACTTGGAATTTGTCAAATGTTTTTTTCTTTTCTTTTCTTTTCTTTTCTTTTCTTTTCTTTTCTTTTTTTTTTTTTTGCATCTACATAATCATATAGTTTTTAGTTTTTAGTTTGTTTGTTTTAGCCTATTGATGTGATGGATTTTCAAATGTTGAACTAGCTGTGTATACTTGGCATAAATTCCATTTGATACCCATGTATAATTCCTTTTATATTTTATTGATTTAAATTTTCTCATATTTTATTGAGGAGTTGTTGCATCTGTTTATGAAAGATACTGGCCTGTAGTTTTCTTTTCTTGTAATACCTTTGTCTGATCTTGGTATTAGGGCAATTCTAGTCTCATACGGTGAGTTAGGAAGTAGTAGTTCTGCTTCTACCTTCTAAAAAGATGTAGAAAAATAAATAATTTCTTCTAAAATATTTGGTAGACTTCACTAGTGAACTCATCTGGATTGGGTGCTTTCTGTTTTCGAATGTTATTAATTACTGATTCGATTGCTTTAATAGATATAGGCCTATTTAAATTGATTATCTCTTCTTAAGTGTGTTTTGGTAGATCTGTCTTTCAAGGAAGTGTTTCATTTTGTATTTAGGTTATTAAATATGTGGGCATAGAGTTCTTTATAATATTTTCTTATTCTCCTTTTAATGTTAGTGGGATCTGTTGTGATGATCCTTTCTGGTTTCTGATATTAACTTGTGTCTTCTCACTTTTTTTCTTAGGTAGCTTGGCTAATGGCTTATCTATTTTATTGATATTTTCAAAGAAATAACTTTTGTTTTGTTGATTTTTCTTTATTCATTTTCTGTTGCAAATTCACTGACTTCTCTTATAATCTTTTCTTATTTATTTTCTTCTGCCTACTTTGAATATTTTATTTATTTATTTATTTATTATAGAGGGAGGGGCAAAGAAAAAGGGAGAGAGAGAATCCCAAGCCGACTCCACTCTGAGCACTGAACCCCATGCAGGGCTCGAGCTCATAGCCCTGAGATAATGATCTGAATCAAAATCAGGAAGTGGACACTTAACCAACTGAGCCACCCAGGTGCCCCCTTCTTCTGCTACTTTGGATTAATTTGCTTTTTTCTAGTTTTAAGGAAAAGATTTAAATTATTGATTTTATATCTTCTTTTCTAGTATATACATTCAATGCTATAAATTTCTAAGCATTGGTTTTTGCTGCATCCCACATATTTTGATAAGCTGTATTTTAATTATAATTTAATTAGTTTTTGAAATTTCTTCTTTGGTTTCAGGACTATTTAGAAGTGTATTGTTTAATGTTGAAGACTTTTGAATTTTCCAGCTATCTTCTGTTACTGATTTCTAGTTTTATCCCGCTGTGCTCTGAGAAGACATTGTTTGAATTTTATTCTTTTAAATTTGTTAAGAAGTTCTTAATGACCAAAAATATGACTTGTGTTGGTGAATATTCCATATAGTCTTGAAAATGATCTCTATTTTAGGATGAATTAGTCGATAAATGTCAATTATACCCAGTTGGTTGATGGGGCTATTGAGTGTAACTATGTCCTTATGGTATCATTATCTATTAAATCTGTCAATTTCTGATAGAGGGTTATTAAAGACCCCAGTGGTGGAATTTATCTAGGTCTCCTTGAAGTTCTATCCGTTATTGCCACAGGTATTTCAGTGCCATGTTGTTAGGCACATGCACATTAAAGATTATTATGCCTCTGGAATATTGATCTTTTATCATTAGGTACTGCCCTACTTTATCCCTGATAACTTTTCTTACTCTCAGGTCTCCTCTGAAATTAATATAGCTTTATTTTATTAATATTATCATGCTATATCTTTCTCCATTCCTTTATTTTTAGTCTTTTGGGTTTGGTGTTTTGTCCCCCAGACAATCTCTTTCTTTTAATTGGTGTATTTATACCACTGTTATTTAAGGTGATTATTGAAATAGTTGAATTCACATTTCACTCTATATAATCATTTTCCATTTGTTGCCCTCACTTTTGTTTCTAATTTTGTTTTCCTTTTTTTGACTTATGTGATTTTAGTTGAGCATTACATATAATTTTATTTTCTCTCCTTTCTTATAATATTTCTACTTTTTGAGTTGTTGCCCTAGAGTTTGCAATTAGATACATTTATATCTAATTCAATTCATTTTCAAATAACAATATATCCTTTCATAGGTATGCAAGTACCTTACATCAACAAAATTGTTCTAATCTCTCCCTACTATCCCTTGTTTCATTGCTATCATTCACTTCACTTAACATAAGCATATATATGCACACATAATCAAATTCATTATTGCTATTCTTATTTTGAAGAAAATATTATCTCTTAGGTCAATTAAAAATAAAAAATGTTTTTATTTTGCCTTCATTTGTTCCTTCTCTGGTACTTTTTATTTTAATCAGAGTTTCTTATATCATTTTCCTTCTCTCTGAGGAACATTTTCTGAATGACAGTTTTTTCTGGCAACAAATTCCCTCAATTTTTATTAGTCTGAGAAAGTATTTCTCCTTCACTTTTTTTTTAAGACTTTATTTATTTATTTGAGAGAGAGAGAACAGGAGCAGGGGGAGGGGAAAAGGGAGAAGCAGAATCCCTGCTGAATGGGCTCAATCCAATGCAGGACTGGATCCAGGGACTCCGAGATCTTAATGTGAGCTGATGGCATACACTTAACCAACTGAGCCACTGAGACTCCCCTCCTGCACTTTTAAAGAATAATTTCACCGAGTACAGAGCTCTAGATTGGTAGTTTTTTCTCTCAACACTTGAAACATTATATGTTCTCATTCATTTGGGGAATATATATAATAGTGAAAGGGAATATAAGGGAAGGGAGAAGAAATGTGTGGGAAATATCAGAAAGGGAGACAGAACATAAAGACTCCTAACTCTGGGAAACGAACTAGGGGTGGTAGAAGGGGAGGAGGGCGGGAGGTGGGAGTGAATGGGTGACAGGCACTGGGGGTTATTCTGTATGTTGGTAAATTGAACACCAATAAAAAATAAATTTAAAAAAATCAAAAAAATAAATAAAAATTGTTCTAATGTTTAAAATTTTTGAAATTTTATTAGGAAGATGTATCTATCAAAATAGACTTTCATGTGGAAAAAAATGATGTGTGCCTCAAAAATAAAACACTTGAAATATTTCACTCTCTCTTCTTGCTAGCATAGTTTCTGAAAAGAAGTCAAATGTATTCTTGTCTTTGCTCTTCTATAGATAAGGTCTAGTTTCCTCTGGCTTCTTTCAAGATTTTTTCTTTATTTTTGATTTTCTGAAGTTTGACTAAAATACGCCCAGGTATAATTTTTGGAGGTGAGGGGCATTTATCTTTCTTGGTGTTCTCTGAGCTTCCTGGATGTGTGATTTGGCATCTGACATTAATTTGGGGGAAATTCTCATTTTTGCTTCAAATATTTTTTTCTGTTCCTCTTTCTCTTTCTTCTTCTCCTGGTACTCCCATTTAACATATGTTAGTCCTTTTGTAGTTGTCCTATAGTTCCTAGATATCCTGAGGGTTTTTGTTTTTGTTTTCAGTCTTTTTTTCTCTTTTTCAGTTTAGAAGTTTCTGCTGTCCTATCCTCAAAATCAGATATTCTTTTCCCAGGATTTTCTAGTCTACTAATAAGCTTATCAAAGACATCCTTCATTTGTGTTACATTATTTTTTTATCACTGGCATTTAAAATTTTTTTCTTAGAATTTTCATCTCTGCTTATATGATCAATCCATAATTGTATGCTGCTTACTTTATTCATTAGAGCCCTTAGCATATTAATCATAGTTTGTAAAATTCCCAGTCTGATAGTCCCCAAATTCTTGCCATATCTGACTCTGGTTCTGATGCTTGTTCAATCTTTGCCAACTATTTTTTTGCCTTTGAGATGTTTGTAAATTTTTTGTTGACAGCCAAACATAATGTATTGGGTAAAAAGAGCTGCAGTAAATAGGCCTTTGAAAATACAGTGATAAGCTGTGGGAGTTAAGAAGCATTCCATAGTCCAATGATGTGGTCTCTGTCATTTGGTGAAGCTTGTGTCCCTAGAATGTGAACTTCATCAGTGCTTCTTGTCATCACTGCTCCCTTACAAGGGCAAGGATAGCTAGAGGGTCCTGGAGTTAAGTATTTCCCTTCCCTTAGGTAAATTAGGCTCTGAAAATACTCCAACAGCTTATATTCTGTTAAAATACTTTCTCCTGAGGGTAGACCTTGTTAAGAAAAATAGAATGCTCTGGAGTATTTCAAAATGATTACTTATCTTTTTTCCTTGCCAGAAGCATGAAGGGATTTTTTTCTCTGATATTCATTATGTGTCTCTCGGAGAGCTCCTGCAGGTAAAACTCACAAGAGCTTGTGGGTCCTTCTATGACTGAGTGCCCCTGGAGTTTTTAACTTGTCCACATAGCCTCCAGCAATTCACCAATTTATGTTTTTCTATTCAGACAGGGTTTGCTGTGGATGTTTCTACTTCTGATTTTTTCTTAAATCCCACTGACAAGTGCCTTAGCCCATAGAAGCAGAATTAGAATCAAAATGAAGGACACCCATTTGATAGAGGGAGAAAATGTGAGAGAGAAATCAAACAATGGCTGAGTATATGTCTGGAAATGTATGTTTTAATTTGGGAGTAATTTAAATGTACAGAATAAGTTTTGTTGATAAATGAATAAATAAGACATAAGTGATGCTCAATACAATGGAAGAAAGTAACGGAATGATGTGATAGTTAATAATAGCGGTAATAACAAGTCAGGGAGAACTTCTGAGACCTACAAGGTGAGAAGGAACTAAAAATCTGATATAGGAAAAAGACTTTGCTGTCCCAGGATTCGAAACTTCAGCGTGCCTGGAACATAATTTTAATGAGTTACATACTCTGAAATTTGGGAGACAGGAAAGAGTCAGATGAAATTTTCAAAAAAAAAAAAAAAGAAATTTTCAATAGTAGTGGTAATGGACATTTTTTTCAGTTTCTTGAATATATTGGATATAATCTATTGTGTCTTTAAACAGAAGGATAGTTTTGGATGTAGGTTTTTATTATAATGTACTTTTTATATAATTATATATAATTTGTATTACATATTTATATAACTTATGATAATAACTCATGTTAATTACATATTAATGTTGATATTAATGAAAGAACATATATATATATTTTAATTTTATAAAGGTATCCAAGATGGATAGTGAGTTTTCCTTAACTATTCAGAACATATGTTAGAGATTTTATTTACTTCCTCTTTTGGTCTATTAATATACAATCTTTTGTATGGTTGCAAATATACTTTTAAACATATGTGTCTGTATATTCATGTATATTATAAATATAAATAGATGTAGATATATCTAAGGTTCATCATAATTTTACATTCACTATTGGGATAGATTTTTCTAAACTTACTCTACTAGATATCTCTGTTTTGAACTTTTTGTTTTTTAAGATTTAATTTATTTATTCATGAGAGACCCAGAGAGAGAGGCAGAGACACAGGTAGAGGGAGAAGCAGGCTTCCTGCGGGGAGCCCTATGTGGGACTCGATCCCAGGACCCCGGGGTCATGTCCTGAGCTGAAGATAGACGCTTAACCCTTGAGCCACCGAGGCATCCCATATTTTGAACTTTTTATAAAATAATCTCTTTATTTTCTTCCTCTGTTATATTTATACTTTTTAGAATGTGCAGAATTATTTTTAAGAGCTCACTCTTATTTCAATATTTCTTTATATTTCAGAGGTTTTCTATATTATAAAAACTTCCTGGACCTAAAAAATATCAATGCTGTTGAATTTTTACTTTTTTAAAAACTTGTTTATGTTAGAAATAAATCCCTTATGTTAAGGCATTTCTTTGTTCACCTTGTTGCCATATATGATGATGGCTCTATATAAATCATAAATAGCAGTAATTCTCAATCATACCATTTAACTTCCATAATGAATGTTTGGACATCCTTCAAGAGGATACATTATCTGTTCCCTTGACAGTGATGGGAATAAAATAACATAAAATTAACCTTGATGCTCTTTTAAGAATTTTCTGATGAATATTTAAAGATAATATTTCTTTACTAAAAAAGCAGAATTTCTAGCAAAACATGACTAAGGTTTTAACAGCAAGAATTTTACAAGTATATTCTAATTATTATACCATGTATAATTATGGTTCTAAAATCAGATAGAACATGTCCCTTATGGCTGATTTTTTAGAGCCTGGTCTTATTTAATTCCCCATTTGTTCCAAAGAAAGAATGTCCTATCTCTAGAGATAATATTGATATCCCTACCCTCCTATATTTTACCAATGCAAATGTACTATATTTAAATGTAACTAATGAAAGAAAACTGGATGATGGGTGCACAGTGCCTCATAACATTTTCCTGTGAATCTACATTTCCAGAATGAAAAGGTAAAGAAAAGAAAAATTATATTCCACTTATTCACTAAGTATATTGAGATTATTTATCAGTCCACAGACATTTGAGCTCTCTCCATAATTTGGCTATTGTTGATATTGCTGCTATAAACATCAGAGTGTGTGTATCCCTTCAAATCAGTATTTTTGTATCCTTTGCATAAATTACTTGGTAGCACAATTGCTGGATTGTAGGGTAGTTCTATTTTCAACTTCTTCAGGAATCTTCACATAGTTTTCCAGAGTGGCTACACCAGTTTGCATTCCCATGCACAGTGTATGAGGGTTTCCCTTTCCCTGTGTCCTTGTCAACACCTGTTGTTTCATGTGTTGTTAATTTTAACCATCCAGACAGGTGTGAGGTGCTATTTCATTATAGTTTTGATTTGCATTTCCCTGATGATGAGTGATGTTAAGCATCTTTTCATGTATCGTTTAGCCATCTGCATGTTTTCTTTGGAAAAATGTCTGTTCATGTCTTCTGACTTTGTTTTAACTGAATTAGTTGTTTTTTGGGTGCTGAGTTTGATAAGCTTTTTACAGATTTTGGGTACTAACCCTTTTTCAGATAATGACTTTTGCAAATATCTTCTCCCATTCTGAAGGTTGCCTTTTAGTTTTGTTGATTGTTTCCTCTGCTGTGCAGAAACTTTTTATGTTGATGAAACCACAATAGTGCATTTTTTGCTTTTGTTTCCCTTGCCTCAGGAGACATGTCTAGCAAGAAGTTGCTATAGCTGAGGTGGAAGATGTTACTGAGTGTGTTCTCTAGGATTTTGATGGATTTCTGTCTCACATTTAGATCTTTCATTCATTTTTATTTATTTTTTGTGTATGGTGTAAGAAAGTGGTCCAGTTTCATTCTTTTGCACACTGCTATCCAACTTTTCTGACACCATTTGTTGAAGAAACCAAACAAAAATACTTTTAATAATTCACTAAGGGCTAACATTTTACTTCTTTACCTCCTGCCTATATTTTTAACCTATTTCAGGAATTTCAAAGAAAGTTGAATTTTATGTAAACTTCAAATTATCTTCAATATATAGCCATATTCATAAGCTTACCTCCCAGTAACTTTGGACTAATTCAAGTTCTTCAAGACATCTGTATGTGTAAACCTATGTACAAATATGTTCCTCCATTTGAATCCTTGTTTCCAAAACATGGTCAGTGATGAACACAAGTGATATCACATGGTTATCTTTGAAGATAACAAGGGATTATATACATTTCAAACAAGCTTTATTGGATTTTAAATAAAGAATGATAATTACAGTGGACACATAAAAATGCTTACCTTTACTCCTATAAGATGATTAATTAACATAATTTTACTTTTCTGTTTTGCTAAGCATGAGTCAAAAAATTGTTATATGACACTTATGAAAAATAATTCAAAGAGTATAGAATAAAGCATTTCTATGAACTTTATATTTTTGGAGCTGAATAAGTATAATAATAAAAATAATAATAACCCACAAGTTTTCACATTTACTGAATTTCAGGAACACTGTTATGTTTAATTTGCATGAACTCATTTTATACTCAATATATTCTCCTAAAGTAGGTGTTAATATAGTCTTTTTTTCACAAATGAAGGTAATCATTGTCTTGAAAAGGTAAACATTCTTATTTTTTGTGTATGTTTAAGTTACAACAAATAAATGTCATGAATCTGTGGATTGCTTTGGGTGGTATGCACATTAATTCTTCCAATTTATGAGGATGGTATATCTTTCTATTTGTATCACCTTTAATTTCTTTCATCAATATGATTTCATTTACATGTGGAATCTAAAAAACAAAATAAATGGAAAACAGAAACTCATAAATAGAGAGAAAAAACTAGTGGTTTCCAGAGGAGAAGGAGGATGGTGGGTCAAATAAGTGAAGGGAATTAGGAGGTACAACCTTCCAATTATAAAATAAATAAGTAATTGAAATGAAAAGTACAGGATAGGGAATCTAGTTGATAATATTGTAATAGTGTTGTATGGTGACCATATTTATAGTGGGGAGGATTGAGTAACGTGGAAAATTGTTGAATCTCTGTGTTATACACCTGAAACTAATATAACATTGTATGTCAACTATACTTCAATAGTAGAGCAAAATTGTGATCAAATATTGTGTTGTGATTCACTGTATATTGCTTCATAACAAAACAACTTCATATGTGTAAAAAACAAAACAAAACAAAACAAACAAACAAAAAAACAAGCCAAACACCAAATGCAGGATTTCAAGAGTAAAAAATAAAACAAAATGCTGTCTGCCAGCTACACGTCTGCATAAAGAGAAATAATCTTTACCTACTTTACCTAGGTGATGGTAGGTAAGTGTTTTTAAGTATATATGTTTATCCTACATCATCATTTTTCAGCAAGTGGCTATGCCATCTCTTTTCCATCCTTCAAAATTACCCCATAACGAGACTTTATTATAGCATCCAATCTCTTACTAAATAGGTAAACTGATGAATTAAAACAAAGTTTCCTATTCAGATAGTGTTCCCTGTACACATTAAATGTGAGTTTTAAGTTTTAGAAGATTAAAAAAAATCTTTTTATACATAGGCAAGTCAAAAACATGAATAAAATGGAAATGTGTAATTTGTTGGATTATTTAGAGTCTTATATTTTCAGTTTTTCATTAGTGCCATTTACTTTTCTAGGCATTTTCAATGTATCAGCAAGGAAATAAGACCAAAATTTTTCTGCTCATGTATTATACGGTCTAATGTGGCAGGGCAGATGGAATAATAAAACTGAAAAGCATTATAGCAGGTGTTAATATATAGGGCTAAAAGTAAAAACATGAAGCAAGGTAAGAGGACTCAGAGTTCAGGAGAAGGCCAGTTAGCAGTTTTGAAGAGTGTGATCAGAGTAGATCTCTCCTTTAAAGGGCACATTTAAGGAAAGACAAATCAAAGTGGCAAGACTCTATCTACAATGGACTGAATATTTGTGCCCCCACCCCCTAATTCATATGTTGAAACCCTAATCCCCAATGTGATGGTATTAGGAGGTAGGCTCTTTGGGAGGTAATAAGTCATGATAATTGAGACCTCACGAATGGGGTTAGTGACCTTATAAAATAGACCCTAGAATGCTGGTTAGCCCCTTTTGACCATTTGATGGCGCATTGAGAAGATGGCTGTCTATGAACCAGACTGACTTTCACCAGACATCGCATCTGCTGGCTTCTTATTCTCAGACCTACCAGCTCCAAAACTGTGGGTAAAAAAATATATTGTAATACGTCATCTGATCTATGACACTTTTGTTATAGAAGCATGGAATTGAGTTAGACAATAGCTAAGCAAAGTCAAAGGGAAGCATATGAAGCATTTGAAGAGCTAAAAGATTATAGCAAAAATCTAAAAGCAGGAGTATGCCTGGTTGATACAACACGGGCTAGCAGGCCCGGAGCAGGAGAGCAGAGATGAATGTAAGAGAGCAAATTCATGGGAAAATAGGTTATGTAGGTTCTAATGTCTAAAGGACATTCTACTTTTTACTGCAAAGGAAATAGGGGTCAGAACAGGGTTTTGAGCAAAGATCTGACTACTTTATTGAGACTAAACTACATGTGGTTAGGGATGGAGAATAGGTAAAAGTAGAAAAGAGAAAATTCTTTGACTGTGCTTGAGTTAATCCAGATCAGAGATGTTAGAGGCTAAGACCAATGGAGGGAGATAAGATGGGTCAGATATTTGATTTTTTTTTTTTTTGAAGGCATGCCAGCAAGTGAATAGTGCATGTGTTGGAGGTTAAAATTAGGATGAGAACAGGATAACTGACAATAGTCATGTTTGCTAATACTAGAAGTCATTTTAAACTTTTTAATTTTGAAAAAGGCAAAATTTAATCACATGTGTTAATTTTAGAGAATGTTTTATCATGGCAAAAAACACACTTATATGGAGAAAATAGTTTTAATGAGATACTTCTATATAAATGGAATTTTTTAAAGGAGTCATCCTATTCAAAATTCAAAAGCTTTAATAAAAACCGTTTATTTTGGAGCATGAATAATGGTATCTAGAACCAGTGACTATCAAGTGAGGTAGAAAATATAAATTATAAAAACATTGTTAAGAAGACCCGTGCTTAAATGTGATAACTTACAATATTTATTTTTATGTTAAACAAATGAAATGGTGTATTTTCTTTTTAACATATACACATACTTTTCAAATTAAATTTCTTGGCTATAATACAACATCTCTCTTTGTGCTCAGATTAATTCAGTGAGGAAATATCTCTCGCAAAAAAAAATGTGAAATTGGAATCAAGTGTAGGAAAATATCCTTTCTGTTAAAATATTCTTCTTATTAAACTTTTAATAAAGGTCAACTAGAGAATGAGGCAAATATAATTTAGAGTAGAGCCACTGAAACTTTTAATATAAGCCTTATCGTAGAAGGACTTCTTATTTTGGGAACTGCAACACACATCTTTCAAATAAAATTTAAAAACATCAAATGCCTGATGGGGTAATTATGAGAAAGATAGTTATATCTGAATGCATACATTATACTGCAGGTGTGAAATTTCAGACTACACTGGAATCATTAAAATGACATTTCTTTTTTGAAGGTAATAAGAAAAAGACTATTGAATTTGACAAAAATTTTTGTCAATATACAAAGACTAGTCTAAAACTTTAAAGTACAATTATATCCCCTCTTTTCAGACAAGTATGGTTTCAATATGTTTGGCATACTGAACAATATATTATATTTTGTTCCCATCCACAGCATGAATCACTCCAAGATTTGCTTTGAAACTATACTCAGAGGTTGAGAGATCAATTTATATCCCATGAAAGTACAGTAACCGGTCTCCCTTTAGCCATAGAAAGCATTGTGATTTTGGAAGAGAGAGGAAAAACAAGAGTATTTTAATCAACCAGAGGTTCATTCTCCTTATAGAGTAAAACATTTCCATATTAAGCATCTTATGCTTATTTTGTTTTTCTTGGATCTTTGGAAGGAAGTGCCTGATTTAATGCTGTATCTAACGGAACCCGTTCTCAGTGTTTTCCTGGTCAAAAATGTGTCATTTATTTAAGTGGTTTTCATGCCTTCTATTAGTCCACAATATTTCTCCTATTGCAGCATTTAATTGATACTGGTATCTTAGAATAAGTTTATTTCATCGGTCAACATAACATTTATGATCCATTCATGTGCATTATATGTCACATGCATTAACCCATCTTTTACATGTAATTGGATTTGGAAATTGAGGGGCTTAAAAATCCACTTACATTCAAGAGACAGATACTAGGAAATTCATATTCCACCTGCATATCTGTATTTCCCAATAACAAAAACTATTACAGATTTTAGTTTTCTCCCATTATCTTATAAATTGCTGTGTAAAGTGATGGACAGACAGACATAAGAGAATCCACCAACTCATGTCTCATCTGGGACTTTGCTCATTCAGTCTCCTCCTCTCTCTTTCACTTCCGGTCTGTCTCACTTTCACCTGCCTCTTCCTGCCGCTTCTGAAAATGTTCAACTTAAATTCCTCCCCATCCTCTTTTCTTTCAAAACATCACCCCATTTTCCTCTATTCCTTTACCAGTAAATTCCATCAAATTAGTTTGCGTGTTCTCAGTGTTCATTCCCTCCCTAATCTGTTTTTGACTCAACTGAAAATGTCTCTTAATGAATTACTAATACTCTTCGATTGGTCCAAAAATTTTCAACTAAATAGAACTTTGATATGTATACAAACAGGAGTGATAATGTGATCTCCACTTTGCAGGATAGGGGCTGCATTGTGAAAAGTAATCTCTTAAGGGCGGTGGGGGCAAGACTCGAAGCAGGAAGACTCATGTATCATAGAAGTACAGTGGTCTTGGCTTAAGCTTGGATATTAGGCCATGATTATTTTTAAAAATTAGATTTAGCTGGGATGCCTGGGTGGTACAGTCAGTTAAACATATGACTGGGTCCTGGTTTTGGTTCAGCTTGTGATCTTATGGTCATAAGATTGAGCCCCAAGTCAGGCTCCAGGCTCACTGTGGAGTCTGCTTGAGGTTCTCCCTCTGCCCCCCACACACACCTGTGTGCTCTTTCTCTCTCTCTCTCTCTCTCTCTCAAATAAGTAAATAAATAAAAAAAATAGATTTAGGCTGTGTCTCAGAAAAAGTTGGACATAATTTATTTCAAGAATAGTAAAACTGAGTCACAAATAAAGGTTTATTTGTTTTTCCATTTTTATGGAAATGTTAAATAACCATTGGGCAGGAGAATAGAGTCCAGGAGTGAGGCATCAGAGTTGTGAAACCAGTGAACAAAACTGTATCACTATATGAGACCAAATAAGCTCCCCTGAGGAGGGATTTTAATGGGTTTGACAAGATGTAAGTCCTCACCTTTTTTTTTATTTTATTTTATTTTTTTATTTTTTTTTTTTTACACATACGTAATCCAGTATAACTATAATTGTCACAGTCTATGTCAGACCCCCAGATCTGGTTCATTTTATAAATGAAAGGTTGTACCCTTGACCAATATTTGTCTATTTCTCCTACCCCGTAGCCCCAGGCAGCCACCATTCTACTCTCTGCTTCGTGAGTTCAACTTTATTAGACTCCACATATGAGACCATAAAGTATTTATCTTTCTGTGTGTAGCTTCTTTTACTTAGCATAATGTCCTCTAGGTTTATCCAGGTTGTTACAATGACAAGACTTCCTTCCTTTTTTGGCTGAGTAATATTCCATTGTATGAATATATATATACATACATATATATACATATATACACACATTATTACATAACAGTGTATGAATACATAAAATATTCTATTAAATGAATATTGAATGAATGGATAAAATATATACTTCATTTTCTAGAAGTACACTTCAGAGTCAACATACTTGCCTAAGTCAGCTAGTCCTCAATTAAAAAATATATATATATTTCTTCTTTTTCTCCCATTACTATTAGCATCCTATGGAACTGATGACCTTAGAACACATGCTGTTTCAGAATTCACATAATAGTATGCACAACGTTATGAGAGATTATTTGACATAGAATGTTTAATTTTATGATTATAGGTTTTAACAGCAGAATTATACTTTGCATACTGTGCTAGTTCTACCACTTAGGAGGGAAAATTGATCAAAGGGTAACATACCTAATTTTTCCCAGGCCACAATGTTTTTCCCACCAGGAAGAGGGGATAACCAATGGCACCACAGCTATAGTGTTGTGAATTTGTCAGATTAAGACTTGTTAAGTGGAGGGCAGGGTGCCAGATGATGAGCTTTGTTTCAACAACAGACCACAAAATTGGGCAGGAGAATAGAGTCCAGGAGTGAGGCATCAGAGTTGTGAAACCAGTGAACAAAACTGTATCACTATATGAGACCAAATAAGTTTATTGTAATAGAAAAGTTTATTGTAGCTCCTGGAGGAATTACCTGGTGATCTCATGGTGATGAGATCAAGCCCCATGTCAGTCATGGGTCCAAGGTCCAAGTAAAGTCCAGATAGAGACAGCAATAGGATGTAGGACACATGCCTTTATTATAGTCAGTGGGTGGAGTACTCTGGGGGTACCTGAGCTAAGAACTAGATTGATCAATTCATACTAAAAGAGTGGGGTTTTAGTAAACCCTGGAGAGGTCTTTTGCTAAGGTACCCATTAGAGGTAGGCCTTGGGAGGCAGGGGAGATTATTGATCACAAGAACCTTTTGATATTTTTTTTTTTTACATTTTTATTTATTTATGATAGTCACAGAGAGAGAGAGAGAGAGAGAGAGAGAGAGGCAGAGACACAGGCAGAGGGAGAAGCAGGCTCCATGTACCGGGAGCCTGACGTGGGATTCGATCCCAGATCTCCAGGATCGCGCCCTGGGCCAAAGGCAGGCGCCAAACCGCTGCGCCACCCAGGGATCCCAACACAAGAACCTTTTGGAAGTCAGATTAGGAATTTATACTTATGACTCTGTGGGCATCTAAGGCTTGCATTTACATGAGCAACTAGTGTCAGTTTAAGGTAGCTGCTGTCTACTTGACCAAACAAAATGGATACTAAGGCAGCAACACTATGGAGTATGTGAGCTAAACACTCCACACATGGCCAACCTAAAAGTCCCCGGCCTCAGCTTCCAAGAAATAGTATCAGAAGTTTTATCTTCTCAATTTACATAGAGCTGTGACAGAGACTTTCAGATAATATTGTTTTAATTCAGCTATCTTATGCTAGTAATAAGATGCCTCCTTTGACGTAGGTGTTATGATACTGGACATATAAAATCACCCATTAAAGAGAAGGTCAAACCATTCATTGTCTTTATTTTCAGATCACCAACTAATGTCCGAAAGATATATCCAAAACCCATCTGTGAGCTACACGCGATCATCACTTCCCACCCTTGAGGAACAGAATCAAGGTACATTAGAGTAATAATCATTGTCATGATGAACAAACCCTAATGGATATAATGACTCAGACATGGTATGTTTATTTCTGACTCATGGAAATTCCAGATTGGCAATTGACTCTCCTAAGGGGTGATTTAGGAACTCAGTGTCTTTATACAGCACGACCCCACCATATTCAGAGTGTCTTTAAATATTATGATGTTCACTGCAGCAAGATGGTAGGGAGGAAAAGAGAGAGTGGAAAAGCACATTTGTTTTCTAAGAACATCTGTCTTAATTGTGTCACACATCACTTCATTCATGATCTCAGGCCATCTCATGGACCAACACTCTAGGAAGAGGTCTTCCTCCTGCACACAAAAAACAGTTCATGATGAGCCTACACTTAAATACAAAGTAAAAGGACAACACATTGAAAGAGGGGAGACTATTTTTGTGACTTGGCATATACAATACATTTTAAAAATGGTTCACAGAAAGAAATAAGGATAAAAATTGATTAGGCTTCATTAAAAGTAATAATTCTACTCATTAGAATATATCATTAAGAAAATGAATATGTAAAGCACAGATTGGAAGAAAATAGTAGCCAAAACACATTATCTTTACAAGTACTGGTATCCAGGACATATAGAGAACATCCATAACTTAATTTTTAAATTTGGGGGGAAAAGGAAGGAAATACGTGAACAGACAATTCAGAGATGTAGAGCTAATAAGAATTTGAAAAAATCTCAACATGAACAGTCCTCAGAAGTGTTGTAGTTTAAAACCAGTGAGAAACACCTACATGCCCACAAAAAAATGACTAAAATCTAAAATTTAAAAAGACTTACAATACCTAGTGTTCCCAAGGATGCAGAGCTGTCCGAACTCTCAGACACACTTTGTGGGGATGTAAAATGGTGCATACTTTTGGGAAAAATAAATGATGGCTTCTTATAAAACTAATCAGGCATGGTCCTCGATCTAATGTGATCTTGTGATTATTAGTAAGAAATATAGATTTGGTCTTTGTCTCCATTCCTGATACAAAGGTCCTAAAACCCTAGGAATTTCCTATGATAAGAGTGATGGATGTGTCTTGATATTTGTAACAAACTCCTGTCAACCTGAGTTTATGTTATGAAACGACTTTTGGAGATCCCTAAGGACGAGGGCTGTTGCCAGGGGAACAAACCCTGAGACACGAGGGTTGGAATTTTCAGCAACATCTCCAGGCCTCTGGGGAAAAGCAGAGGGGCTGGAGATTGAGTTAATCACTAATGGCCAATGGTTGAATCAACCATGCCCACATAAGAAGCCTCCAAAAACTCCTAACTGAAGGGGTTCAGAGCAATTCCAGAGGTTCTGGGAAAGTGATCCACCCAGAGAGCATGGAAGCTCCTCCATGCTTCTCACACAACTTGCCCTAGGCATCTTTTCCATCTAGCTCTTCCCGAATTGAATCATTTTTATAATAAAACAGTAACCTAGTAAGTTGTTTTTCTGAGCACTGTGAGCCGTTCTAGCACATTATTGAACCTGAGGAGAGAGTCATGAGAACGTATTGCCAGACAGTCAGGGGCACAGGTGATACCAGACGCATCTAAAACTGGGGGGAGAGAGGATCTTGTGAGACTGAGGCCTTAACTCATGGGATCTGATACGGACTCCAAGGAGAGAATGTCAGAAACAAATTGAATTGTGGGACACCCGATTTGTATTCAGTGAGTTATAGAATTGCTAAATTCAAGGGAAAAAAAAAACCCATATAACTGGTGTCAGAAGTGTTGGCGTGACTAGGAATAGAGAGAAAAGAAAGAGATTTTCCTTTAGCTTGTGTAGAGAAGGAAACATTTCTTCTCCTTTCACCCAACACTTCTAAGTGTTTACCCTAGAGAAATGAAAATATGCGGATGGAAAAAGCCTTATGCATAAATGTCTGTGGCAGTTTTACTTATGATTGCCAGAAACTAGAGGGAGCCCCGGTGACCCTCCACAGGGAAGTGAATATACAAACAGTAGTATATTCATAAAATTGAATAATACTCAGGAATACAAAGGACTGAAACAATGACTTGTACACAACCATGGGCAATTCTTTGAAACAAAATATTGAGTGAAAGAATCTTTTCACAATGACTACCTACTATAGTATGATTCAAAAGATATGACTCTAAAATCAGCAAGACTAACCAATGGTAAAATATATTGAAATAAGACATATTTTGCCTCTGCGGAATAAGAGAGGGACTATGTAGGAAGGAGCATGAGGTGCTTTTCTAATTGATAGTAATATTTTATATATTAATAAGGACTTATTATTATTTTATAGTAAAATAAAATATGAATGGTGATGAATATATATACAATGTGTTCACTGTAAAATTCTTAAACTAGGCTCTATGTTGGAAAATGTTTGTGATAAAATACTAAAAACAATTTGGGTTGTTTGGATTGACAAATGGCCACATGCTTGTTTGTTTAAGCACACTCCTCGTTGAAACCCCAGGTTTGCACAAATTTGAAATCTTGAATCCAGTTACATCTTTAGACTCACATAAAATGAGTTATAAAAAATAAAGATTTAGAGGTTTTAGTAGTAAGATACTTGAGTCTATTTTTCTCTTATTCTTTCAAAAAGAAAAATCTTTATTCTCATGTCATTTTCTACATAAATCTTAAAGCCATTGGATAGCTAGAATTTGAGGTCTTTAGTATCTTAGATTTTGGGGTGTTTAATTTGCCTTTCTGTGGTAATATGGGATTACGCCAGAAGTGTAGCTAATGCTATTGCACATTTTCCAGATGTTCTATCAGAATCACACAGATTTGGGAGATCATTACAATGAATTATTTTCCTCTTAAATATGAAATCATTTACAACAAAAGCAACTTCACCATGGAAGCTGAGATTCAGAGATACCAAGGAGTCTCTCCAGGTCAGATGGTATAGAGGGCCTGACGGATGCAGTGGCACATCATAGTTTCATTAGGATGGCACTTTAAGAAGTACTAAAAGAAGATAAATGAATAAATGAATGAATGCATGAGTGAATGTGGATACTTATTTATTTAAATTTATATGCAAAAACCAGATCTTCGTAATCAATTCCGGTTTCAAACTTTATTTGACTCACTCTCAGGTATACTGTTAGTGTGACATGGTTGATAAATCCTGGGTTATTTTAAATGGAAAGAAACAGCCTCAGTACAATGATGCCCCCAAGCACTTGTAGTTACATGTTGGTCCTTGGTTGTAGAATCCTGAAAATGAATTTCTATGCAATTAGTATATCATAGTAAATTTCAATAATGGATGCTTGCTTAAATAAAACTGTGTTTTATCAAATGAATATCTATCATCCATCTATCTACTGAGAGACCTGGAATGATGGGCCAAGTGAGACAAAAACTTATGAGGTCAGAAATATGAGTTGGCGGTGAAAGACTTTTGTGGTAACGAGTAACCTCTTGAGGGAAGTCCCATGGCTTTGGTACTATCAAGAATATAGTTTGTGATACAAGAAAATATCATAGCAATTAAGCATGAAAGAGTGAGCTAAAATCAGTCTACAAGGAACAAATTCTTAAAAGAAAATTTTACATCACCATTAATATCTAGTTTTAACACCGATAAATGCTGTTTTTTTTTTTTTTTTAAATTCTTTTTGGTTAAGGCCAAAATAGATTAAATGGAACATACTTGGGATACACACACACAAAAAAAGAAATTCTAGGGAATTAAGTGCAATTGATTATAGTGTGGGATAATTGTGGATTGATTTCTTTGGTGGTAATTTCAAGTGGACTAAATTCTCATCTGTTAAGAGTGGTTTTATGTAGTGTAGAAATATAGAATAAAGAACCTCTTAAATGTCTTGAGGTTCTGTATTCAAAGATTCCTCCCCAAAATGTATGATAACTTTTATAATGAGTAAGTTTTAAAACAACCAACTCTAAAATGATTCTTGGAGGATTTAATGTTCTATTTAAATCTCCTTTGATAAGAGCAAAGGTGAGAATCCTCCAGATTGTTATTTATAGCTCATGCTCTTAAAAATATTATTTTATGTCAAATGTTTTTTCACTGGATCATGGCATTAGGTTAAAATTCATAACTGAAATTTCCATTATGAAGTCTTGCTTTAGAGTTACATTATCGCTTACATGTCAGTGTGAAGCGACACTCATGCCCACTCACATTTACTATTTAATAAAGCCTTACTGGTCATTTGATCATTTTTTTAGTTGGTTTTAAGACTATGAAAGATTTAGAAAGACCAATATCATCCCAGACAATTATTTTTAAAGAGACTGGTTTTACTAACATTTTTTAAGGTCAAAAACTGATTGTGGATATTTTATGAATAAGTAATATTAATCAGTATGTTATAATAAGAAAACATTTATTAGATAATATTTTAAAATTTTATTTTAAAAAATTTTAAATGAATGTTGATTCATTTTTGTAAATCAAAATTTAGAGAATCTGTGGTGTGTATCTTACAAAACAAGATTAGTTTATACATTGACAACCATTGGTTTGGCAGAGTTTTATTTCCACTGGTTTCTCTTCAGTCTCACCTGAAAGCAGGTATTGGGTGTTTTTCCTTCTTTAACACCTTACTTTAGTGTTCTTACTCAATCTGCATATTAGAAATCACCAGAGAGACTTAAAAAAAATATTGATGTCTCATTTTCACCTCATATCCATTACAACAAAATCTCTGTGGCGATGGGGTGTTGAAGCCTGGGCGGTATTTTTAAGTTATGTGAATCTGATATGCATTTAGGACTGAGACTTGCCTGACCTTCCAACCCCAAGTATGGACTTGAGACTGATGCACTGTTGTGACCTGGCAGCTTGTTGGAAAGACGGGATCTCAGATGGCACTACAGGCTTCTTGAGTCAGAATTTGTATTTTAACAAGATCCCCAGGTGAAGGCATTTGCATAGTAAAGTTGGAGGTATTAGAGTCCTGGGCCATGCGGAGGAGGGTTTGTCTATTTGATGTAATTAGGGACAGCAGAGCAGCGTGCACCTGTTCTTGAAAGGAACATAGAGGAACAGGAGGATGTCGAGAGGAAGGCTTCCATCTCTGATCACAAGAAGGCCTGCTGTGAGAGCCCCACCTCACTAGACAGGTGGACGGTGTCCTTTGGGACTGTCACGTAGTCTCACTGGGACATGAAAAACTTGGAGCCTGCTTTGGTAGAGCGAGCCACCAGCTGCCAACCCTGCACGCCTTCATCCTGTAGGGGAGCCCCCCCAGGCCCTCCTGAGGGAACACCTCCCCCTCAGGGACAGGGCACTGCTCGCTGACCCTGTCCTGCTCTTCCTTCCTCTAGTCTTCATCCCGTCTAGTGCTTCTCGCATAAAGTGAGACCAGTTTCCTTCTAGACGTTAGCCTTTTAATCTTAAAATTGTTTTTATTTTCTCAAAATGCCCAACGCTTACAAGCAAAAGATGAAGCTTTCAAACTACTGTCTTTGTTAGGAATTTGAAATATTAAATAGGACCTCAAAAGCAGAATATTTTAGTTTCTTTCTCCGTATAATCTTTCTATAAGGTTTTGAATTTTGAGAAAACAGATGTCGCAAACTCAATACAGGAAGGAAGGCACAGAAGATGACTTTGAGGGAAACTCTGGTCGATCTAATATTTAACAATGAATGATGAGGATAGCTCTGTGTAGTTATGGTTAGAATATTAGTTCTTAGATCTGTAATTTTTTTCCTGGTGGTGCTTTGATATAAAGACTCTTTATACTTATTTTAACTCTAAGGGATTTCATTTTAAATAATATTTGTTGATTCAGCACCTCCTGCAAGGAAACTACAATTCAACATAATTTGAATTTTATTGTAAATAGTATATATTACTTACAAGTCTTCAGGCACTCACCACTTAATAAAATCATGTCCCTTGCATGATATCCTTGGTCTCTGAGAGGTACTTCCTAATAGGCTGATTTCATGTATGAAATTCATTACAGTGGATCAGAAGGATTTTTTTTTCTTGGTAGGATGAAACTAGGTGCTATAGTTGCACACATAATAAAGAACAACATTTGTCTAGACGTGTCATAACTTTTCAGCATACATGTGGCCTAAGTCAAAGGAGATCTTGGTCTCAGTCTAGTTCAGAGTACACAGATATTCAGCGCTGGATTATTCGGTAATAGTATTCGAACAGAAAATTTATGTTAAGCTGTGTCCGCATAAAGTGCTATTATTAGGAGTATGATGTTTTATGTGCAAACACAGGCAAATACTCATACACAATTTGCTTTGTGTTAATAAATGGAATGTGTCAGGGATCATTTGTGATACAACATTATTGAGTATATTAGACAATAAGCAAGTGGTGTGATAAAACCCCTACCCGCGGCCCCAAATCTATGGATATGGATTAATTGCTACTCTTCTTAGATCCAGGCACGCAGGGATCCAAGTTTCTTCAATCTTGAAGTGTCACTAACACCGCCTGAATGGCTGACATTCAAGTTTGCCAAGATAGAAAAATAAGTTCTATCAACTTCATAAAATTGGGACAGAAATGAATGTCCATGTTCTTATGTGAACTAGTAAGGAGTATTCAGTGTTTCTTTTCTTTTCTTTTTTTTTAAAGAATTTATTGATTTATTCATGAGAGACATAGAGAGAGAGAGAGGCAGACACACAGGCAGAGGGAGAAGCAGGCTCCATGCAGGGAGCCTGACGTGGGACTTGATCCCAGGACCCCAGGATCACACCCTGGGCCGAAGGCAGACGCTCAACCACTGAGCCACCCAGGTGTCCCAGTATTCAGTGTTTCCACCAAAGATATCACAATGTAAATAACATGATAATATATGGATCTATACATGCTTGAGGTTATTATATGTAAACACACACAAATGTATATGCACGTATATATGAGCATGTATGTATATATAATGTGCACATACAGGTACATATATAGGTATTAAGTACATAAGCAGCTTCATATATAATATGCATGATATATGTCAGATATATGAGTATATTTACATAAACGTGAGTATATGTACATTATACATATGAGTATATTTGTATATATATGAGTATACGCTTGTGTATACATATGTATACACACACACACACACTCATATGTAATGTGCTTAGGTCGTGCTTAGGTTCCATTTTTATAGTAACTATGTACCTTCATTACATTAATTAACAATATGTTTTAATATCTACTATGAGACCAAGTTGCTAAATGCGTATTTATGGAAAGAGTGATTTGCTAATGATGGATTATTTAACCATTTATTATTAGTGCAGCTGCAGTTTTATAAAGTTTAGAAACACGTCTATTCTTATTTGTGTTACAATAATTGGTGTGTTGGAATACGTATGGGTGGACCACCAGATCCTTCTTCTAGCATTCTATTTCTTTTCGCCATAGATGTTTCAGAGGAAATATTAGAAACATATATAAATAGACACTAAAGAATTACTGGAGTAATTCAACACATGCCTGCTTCAGCAACTTTATTTGAATCTTTTTTATATTTGTTGTTTACAACAACTCTGAATAAAATGTAAATTTTCCCACAGGTTCTTAAAATAGATGTGTTTAAAAAAATTCTCAGGAGGAACATATGAGTTGAATAACAAGAAGTTTTCCTTTTATAAGTCTCTTTAGCATATTTTTTCTTGGGGCAATTCAGGCAGACTAAACAATTTTGACACAAATAAGAGCTGCTTAAATTGTAATTTTAAAAGAAGTCTTGAAATAGGTATGTCTCCTCTTGAGAAGAATTGATGTGCATGTAGTATGAAAACTCATTCCCAAAAGATAATTGGAGCATTTTTCTTTTATCTGTGAGTTGATTCTTAATAATCAGAAAGTGTTCTAATTTTAAAGATGAAGGGGAATAAAAAGAAAAAAAAAAACCCAAGTTAGCTCAAAAGATAATAGCAGAATGAACTAGCTGCAAATACAACTCTCAAAATGCTTTGTTCTTTTAAAATATATCTTACTATGGCTTCTAAAATTAGTTTATTAGTTTAACAGAAACAGAAGAAATAATTTCCATGTCTCTGCTTATCATTTTAAGCATTTTCTAGTGTGCATATATGTACGCACATATGTATAAATTTATATAATTCTTAATCTTTACTCAAACACATCAGATTTAGATTCTGTATCTGTACCTCAGATAGCATTACATCTGTTTTAAAATGTTACTATCTGAATGTGATCCATTACACAATTACTCAACCAAGGTTATGCAGTTAAAGTTCTCACCCATTTTCCCTCGACTAGAATTCAGGTGTACAGTTCAATCCATAAAATGTATTTTTAAAAACTAATTGTTTCTTACTGCTTCAGTTATGTTCTTACACGTTTGGGAGTCACAAGTCCAAAATGGGTTTAACTGGCCTAAAATCAAGGTGTCTGCAGGATCGTGTTACTCCTGGAGACCCCAGGAAAGAACCCATTCCTGGGGTTCTGAAGCTTTTGGAGGCTTCCTGCATTTCTTGGCTCATGGCCCCTCCCATTTTCAAAGCAGGAAGGCCCAGCTGAGTCTTCCTCACGTCTCATCACCCTGACCTCTGCTGTCTTCACATCTCCTTCTCCCTCTGACCACCCAACTCCCTCCTCCACATTGAAGGACCTCTGCCGTTACAGCGGAGACAAATGAGCAACACAATATTCTCTCTCCATCTCATGATCTTCAGTGTAATCACAGCTACCAAGTTCCTTTGGCCGTGTAAGGTAGGACACTCACAAGTTCCAAGGACTGTCCTGTGAACATCTTTGTGGAGCGATTGTTCTGCCCAACGCAAAAAGGCATATATTTTTTCCTTGTAATTTCAGAGAATTTCTCACCTTGCCTTCCCCACTCTCACTTAATACCAGGTAATCATTATTAACCATGTGATGTGCATCCTCCCAGGCCATGTTTCAAGTGTAGCTACCCATAAATAGGAAGATACTTATATCAAGGGACAATTCATCCTGTTATTGAACTTGAATTTGCCCTTCAAATACATTTTGTGAATATTTTTCAGAGTGTTGTTTTCTTTTCTTTCTTTCTTTTTTTTTTTTTTTAACAGACCTCCTGCCATAGGTTTACATGTAAACACATTTTTAACTTGGTGATTACTGCCAAATTGTTCACTAAAAATGCTGTGAAATTTAGACACTCACTTACTGTGTTGGTAGCACTCTGTTCCTTACAGTTGTTTGTGGAGATTAGACATTATAATTCATTATAGTATTGGTCAAATTGGGAAAATGTGTCATTTAGGTATTTTAATTTACATTTCTATGATCACTACTGAATCTAAGTGTGTCTTCATAGATGCTCAAGGTCTGAGGTTTAGGCACACACTGAGCACCTAAAATTCATTATTTTGCTCCTTTTATTTCCTTACTGCTTTAAAGATTTGTATAGTGTCATACGCCTCTTGAAATTCTTGAAATGGTATGTGGAATTTAAGAAACAAAACAGATAAACATAGGGGAAAGGAGCAAAAAAGGAGAGTGACGCAAATCATAAGAGATTCTTAATTATAGAGAACAAACTGAGGGTTGATGGAAGGGAATTAGGTGGAGGGATGGGCTAAATGTGTGATGATGGTATTAAATAGGGCACTTGTAGTGAAGGGCACTGGCTGGTATGTGTAAGTGATGAATCAGTAAATTCTGTTCCTCAAACCCATATTACTCTATATGTTAACTCACTAGAATTTAAATATTTTTTTAAAAAAACCCTGTACAGGGATCCCTGGGTGGCGCAGCGGTTTGGCGCCTGCCTTTGGCCCAGGGCGCGATCCTGGAGACCCGGGATCGAATCCCACATCAGGCTCCCGGTGCATGGAGCCTGCTTCTCCCTCTGCCTGTGTCTCTGCCTCTCTCTCTCTCTCTGTGTGACTATGATAAAAAAAAAAAAAAAAACCCTGTACAAAACCAGATTGTGGAGACAAAATTTAAAAAGTGGAACAGAATAGTGATGGTGGGCCATCACCCGAATGGTATTTATAGTCTTGCCAAGGGATGATGCTGTATCTCATTCACGTTTGTCAGTAACATGCTGACCCCTGACACATCCTAAACTCTAACATTTTTTCTGTTCTTACTACGTTGAAATTATGTCCAATAATAGATGGATAGATCCCTCCATCCTTCAAAACATATCGTATTACTTTTCATAATATATTCTTCATTATGCACTATTTATATCATGTTAGTCTTCACTTTGTAGTTCCCTGTCTGCAGCAAAATAATTTTTCTTCCAAATATCTACGCTTTAAAATAAGACTTCTTGTATCTGATTCCAGTCACTGTCTGTGATTGCTGGTTTTGTTCTCCGTCATTATGATCTTTTAGAAGAACAAGACCAAAACTTAGAAGGTCTATGTGAAACAAACATAAATGTCCCTGGTGATACTACTTTTACCTAATGCATATCAGTTTTCTATTGTTGTAATAAGTAGTTACCATAAACTTAGAGATTGAAATAACACAAATTCATTATTGTATGGCTGTGTTCATCCATAAGTCCCACATAGATCTCACCAAGCTAAATTATTATTAGAAGCTCTACAGGAGGATGTTTTCTTGCTCATTTGGGTTGATGATGGATTTCAGTTCCTTGCATTTGTGGTTGGAGGAACCAAAATCCCTTTTTTCTTGGTGGCTATCAGCTCAAGATCATTCCCAGCTTCTAGAGGCTGATGCATTCCTTGGTTTATAGCTCCCTTTCTCCATCTTCAAAGACAGTGCTGTGAGGTTGCTTATTGGCCATGTTTCATGTTTTTGACCCTTCCTTTTTTCATCACTTCTCACAGTGCTCTCTTGTCACAATCAGGGAAGATTCTCCACTTTTAGGGCCTCATGTGATTAGACTGGGACCACCTGCATAGTTACAGGGTAGTCTCCCATCTCAAAGTCTTTACCTTTAATCATATCTGCAAAGTTTCTTTGCCATGTATGGTAGCATATTAACAACTTCCAGGGTTAATATGTGGACTTCTTGGGTGAGCTACTATTCTACTTTTGGGATGATTGAAGATAGTGGAAAGAATTCTTCCTTAAAAAGTTAGAAAGTATATTTAATGGCTTAGAGGTACAAGCAAAGTTAACTATTTTATTTGACTGTTAAAACTAAAAAGGTGAGACTCAGAATAAGGAAAATAGCCTCGCTGCATTCTTTGTTATCAAAATATCTACAATGTTAAGACCTAAAGAGAACCTCTTGTTTATTTTTTTTTTTTGAACCTCTTATTTAAAAAATAATAGTCATTTGTTTTAAATGGGTATGAATGATGTGCAAAGTTTTCATTTTAAATAAGGCTTCTTACAAGTCACGTGTTATAATACAAGCTCCATGAGGGCAATGACCCTCAATTTCTTGTTTATTGAAATACTTCAGTACCTAGAACTGTACAAAAAACATAGTAAGTGCTCAAAAATATGGGTGGAATGAATGAAATAATGGACTGAGTGGAGAATAATCAACAATGCCTTAATAAGGAATACTCAAATTTGATATAGAAAAAAATGAAATTAATGTTACTAAGATCCCTGATAATCATAAATAACTACTGTAATAAAAAAGCCTGGTATAGAAGCATAGCAAAATTCCTACTCCATGTTTTCACAAAGATGGACTAATATTTGATATTTTGCCCTCACTATTTCTTCAATAATATCTTTTGTTGGTCCCATTTTTCAAGTCTTGCTAACTTTGCTTTTGACTTATAAATTATTTTAAGTACAGTATAATCCTCAGCCACTTAGTTTAGGCTTCATATATGTTTATTCACTTGTTTGTTTTTGGTTATGTTACAGTGTGTAGTAATAAATATTTGATTCATAATCTTTAGCCTATGGTTTTCCATATCCTGGCCTTTAAGATAAACATGCGTTGCAATTCAAATATAAATAATTCATATCCTTATTTATAAAGCTGTTATATGCATAATTTGCCAAATTTTGTTTGTACAATGTCTTGATTGTCATGGTGAATTTCATTTTCTAAAGGAAAAATAGATTAAGTGGGGAAAGAAAGTTTTCAGTACTTCTTAATTGGGTTCTGGTAAAGAAATTACCCTAGAACATTAGTTCTGCATTCAGTATTAGATTTCACATTTTAAGAAAAATACTAGTACATTTTAAATAAAACATTGGCATAATTTTTAGAGAGCAACAGGTAATAAGGAGAACATATCTATGAAGATATTTCATGAAAAACAATTAAACAGAAGATATTCACCCTGGAAAAAAGATGCTTTTTTTTTTTTTTAATTTTTATTTATTCATGATAGGCACACAGTGAGAGAGAGAGAGAGGCAGAGACACAGGCAGAGGGAGAAGCAGGCTCCATGCACCGGGAGCCCGACGTGGGACTCGATCCCGGATCTCCAGGATCGCGCCCTGGGCCAAAGGCAGGGAAAAAGATGCTTTTGAAAAAGCATAATAACTTCTATTCAAATAGCTGAGGGGCTTTGTGTGTTAGAGGAATTGGACTTTTATTATAGGTAGATCTGCATTAAAATCAATGGGCAAGCATTACCCAAGTCATGGTTTGGTCAAGGGAAACAAAACTTTCTAACTCACTAAGTTCAGAAATTGAATCAAATATAATACGTGTTGTAGTAAGTGCGCTATTATAGGAAGAATTCAAGCAGAGCCAGCTACCAAGCCATAAGACATGAAAAGAAATGATAACATTACAGGACATAAAAGTATTTTGTACCAATAGAGCTTGGAAGCAACGCAAAGCAAAAATTCCACCATCCGTTGCTAATAGCACATGCTAATTAAAAAAAAAAAAAAAACCTCATTAAATGGTGAAAATGAAAACATATTTTACTCAATTAAATTATTTTCACATGTAAAATATGAATTTATATGCAACATGACAGCATAGTTTATGATTATGTGTTTTTTTCTTGTTTTGTTCTGTGTATTCTTCTATTCTAAAAAGACATCCACTTTCAATTTCATCCGTCTCCCCTCGTGAGGGTTTTATACTCTGCGGCTTCCACAAAAAAATTCTGCTTCCTTTCCAAAGATATTTGAATTTCTGACCCCTAAGTTTGAGATAAAAGTTGGGAAATGAGAGAAAAGCAGAGAGAGATCACATTAAACGAGAGGGGCTGATATGCAGTTTCTAGGAACTACTCCCTGCGGTCTGTGCGATGCGCTGGCTTGTTTTTTTTGTTTTGTTTTTGTTTTGTTTTGTTTTGTTTTGTTTTAATTTCTTTTTATTGGAGTTCAATTTACCAACATACCGCTGGCTTGCAATAGGAAAGTGATAGGAACTTTTGTGTAGAGGGATGGAGAGGGAGAAGGAGGGCCAAGAAATGGAGGGAGGACAGTGCCTGAAAGACAACCTCTGGTGCTAGAGCTATGTCTAGGCAAAGGCTCCTGTGGACCTTTTAACATAAAATTCTGAAAACATTGGCACTAAAGAATCGTGCTTCCTCAGGCAATGATAAGTCTATCAAACAGTGGCCATACAGAATTTAAGATTAGAGGATCTTCCATTTTCTATATATCCTGAAAGCTGCCTGAAGGCTTGGGAAAACAAAAGAATATTAGAATATTAGAAATATTTTGATTTAGAAAACAATTTTTTCTAGTTTGTTTTAGTTTGTTTGTTGTGTTATACACCCAACTTTCACAGTAAGAGCTCATATATATAATATGTATATTATATATAAGATTATATATCATACATAAAGAGATATATAAAGAGAGGGAAAGGCTATTAATATATAGATCTGCTCTGTAGCTGCATGTGTATATATAACTATTCTCTTTTTTTCTTTCTTTAAAGAAAATTTGAGGCACATATTATGTATGTGTGTGTACGTACACATAGATCCATGTAGAAACTGAACAATGTTCACTTTGGGGAATGGGATTTGGGAATGGAAAAGTAGAAGAGAAGAGCTTTTAATTTTTTTTTTTAAGATTTTGTTTATTTATTCACGAGAGACACAGAGAGAGGCAGAGACACAGGCAGAGGGAGAAGCAGGCTCCCTGCAGGGAGTCCTATGTGGGACTTGATCCTGGGACCCTGGGGTCATGCCCTGAGCCAAAGGCAGGCGCTAAACTGCTGAGCCACCCAGGAGTCCTAAAAGCTTTTAATTTTTTTAAAAGATTTAATTATTTGCTTATTAGAGAGAGAGCCCTAGACAGAGCACAAATGGTAGGGGGGAGGGGGAGGGAGAAGCAGACTCCCTGCTGAACGGGGAGCATGACTTGGGGCTTGATCTCAGGACCCTGAGATCATAACCTGAGCCAAAGGCAGACACTTAGTTGACTGAGCCACCTAGGCGCCCCGAACTTTTAATTTTTATGATAGTCTTCTGTATTCTTTATAATTTGCAATAAGTATGTAGTACTTTGTTATAGACATTAAATATTTTTAAACTTTCAATAGATAACATCATATGACTTTGTCTATTCTCCTTCCTCTGCCTTGACTACTCCACAAGAACAGGTGTTGTTTTGTGTGTAATTTCTTTCTTGATGCATCTTCGGAGTGCTTGGCATATGACAGGCACTGAATAAATTTTGAATGCCTGACTTATTACTAGATGGATAGGATCATACTCTAAAAGGGCAGAATGATTTCATTCATGTTTAATGAACATATGGTAATATGCTATTATTAAAAATGGTGATAGCAATGCTTGTTTTTTTTCTTTTTGATGCTTTATAACATTGTCAAACAGTCTTTTTAAAAAGAAGAGAAATCTATAATATTTTGAAAATTCCTATCATAATGATGAAAATTAAGGAAAATTTTAGCGCCATTATTTACAGATTAATCTCCATCACCTGGGCATTGTGAGAGACAGGGCTTGCCTACTATGTGAAGGGCCTTGAGCCTCACTGTCCTGAAAAATCTGACCCTGAGATTTTTGACAATAGTCTCCAGCTAAAGTTATTCATCAAGTGAGTGTATCTTTAATTCACTGAACTATCAGTTGGCAACTGTAATAATTTCAAGTCCAACTCAATTTCGGAAAACTTGCTCTCCAGTTCATCATCTCTAATATATTGGGAGTCTCAAAAATTAACATGTCCTGAGCCTCTTTCAACCCCTTAGAAACATCTGAATGCCAGATGCCCTGAGAAATCTTTTTTAAACCCTTGTTCTAAGAAGTTATTTATAAATTGTGACAAAATGGGACACCTAGTCTCTAAGTGTTAATTCCTGATGTGTATTATTATCATTTTCTCTATTTATAATATTTTATGTAAGAAGCACTAAGTTTAGACTTCCAGCTCTAAATTTAATGATCTTTATCTCTGTCTCTTTTCTTAACTATCACTGGAGATACTGTCTAGGGAGAGAATATATGAGAACTCAAATCAAATTTAACAGGCTAGTTTACTGATGAAGCTAGGCAGTCTCCTGTATGTGATTCCTTTAATGTTTTACTAAACATTGTTCTCTACATGAACTTGATAAGCATTCGTTCAAATGTAACCGTAAGGTTAAGAGGAAAATGTTGAATATTTTGCTGATTTCCATGTTTTTATTTATGTTAGGTCTACCAAAAAGTGAGGCCGTCACTCCTCCCTGCGGTAGTTACCCTCGGATTTTTTTTTTTTTCTGATTTGTTTTTAAAACACAGAAAACAGAAGCTTTGGCAAATGAATAGAGAAAAATCAAATTGCTCAGTGGCTCTTCATTTATTTATTAAGATAATGCTGAATAATATCCATGTATTACCAGCATCTTTTTCAGGCTTGTATGGGAATTTGGAATTTTTACCCAGATGAACACTTCTGAACTCTAAATGCTGAGATCTATTTTTGTGTTATTAGGAGCATGGAGAGGTATCTCCTTCCCTACTCTATCTGGTGCTACACAAATATTAGGATTTCTAATAAATGTAGTTGTAGGCTCACAATTTTCAGATATGTTAGCATTCCTTACCTAAATCAACTATCCTAATCTAGTACTTTGATAAAATTCTTTGAAAAAGAAAAATGTTATTTATGCTAGAGCAGTTGGGCACCTTTTGGGAGCAGGGACCTATAATAATGTCATGAATGAGTAATCTTATTTGATTAAGCAATAGTAAAATTAGTTCTTTCAGTGTGACTGTGACTGTGATCTTGTTCATCAAAATTAAATGAGATCTGATTATTTTATTATAATTTCCAAAGTAATTCAACCGATACATTTTATTTGAAAAAATTTTCCAAAACCTTAAAAAAAAAAAACCTTTCACAGATACTGACTGTGATCTAAACAACTTTGTCTAACAAAGAATAAATAAAAAATGGTTAAAATGTAGTACCATCATTTGGAAGTAGAATCACAAGCTTTAGACACAAGTGGAAGTTAGCGAAGGAAAGTATGCTTTCATCTGTGCTGTCTCCTTAGGTAGGAGTTATTTATTCAATCAAACCTTTTTAAAATTGAAATAGTCAATTTTTAGTTTATGTAGGCAATACATTAGTGTTTGCCGTTATCTGAGATACCATGTTGGCCTAGTTCTGCTGGCATTTACATGTGTTACTAGGCATCTTCTTTTACTAATATTGATAAAATTTCAGAATACTAGGCAAAAAAAAAAAAAGAGATTATGGTAAATTGAGTACGTATTTGATTGTACTTTTTTCAGTATGCCAAGAAAAGGGAAAATAGTAGCATAACCCTGCTGGAAACACAAGAATAACAGTGAAATAGCTTCAAACAGAGGGGCTGAGGAGTCTTTAAATTTCTGAATGAATGGGATGAAATTAGCTAGAATATAACAACTATGGCAGAGTCACCTAGACATTCTCTTTTCCCATGGGATAAAATGTAATAGAGTAAGAAAGTGCAGAGGTGAGCTCAACAGAAGGGAATTAAATCCCCACCTGAAAAAGTGAAATATTTAAAGTCACACAATATAAAACCAAAACAAGTTAAAACTATCTAAGTGCTATGGGCTGGGTGGTGGAAGGATCAAGCATATTGTCTCTGTGGTTTGGGATTTAGAATTTAAATCCCCACCTTGACACTTTAATCATCGTCTTTGGACTATGTGAAATATAGAGCATAAACAGACCTCTGTATAAAACCAATCCTTTGGAATGTTTAGGCTCTCCATTAAAACAAAACAAAACAAAACAAAACAAAAATCCATCCAAACAATATATTTTAGTAGTTTAAAACTAGAACGGAATAGAATCTTTAAAATACAAATCCTGAGAAAAAATAATGCATTAAAACCAAAATTTGGTAAATTATTTAATGCATGTATTGATGACTATATCTCTATATATACATTTAGACATTTTCTGGATATAATATAAATAAAAGTGAAAACAATGTATATGTAAAATATGCATTGCCTCCTAGTAATGTCTGAAGGAACACTGTCACTGTCACTAGTTCCACTACTGGTTCATGTGTCATCTGCCTCAATTTGGAGATGGAAATGACAAGTTATACCATTGAAATGTGTCAAAGTGGTCATAAAATGAAAATCTGAGAGGTGGAAACAAGCAGAAAGGTCAGTTAATTATACCTTCCTTCAAAGAAGAGAATACTTTCCATGATATCCATGACCAGTGTTCATCTACAGACGGCTAGAACCCTTCCAGTGACAGGAGCAAACGCCTTGAGAGACAGCCCATTCTTACTTGGAGCTCTGATAGTTACAGAAACACATCATTTTGTTTTGAATTAAAATCTACCTCTGAGCAATTACCATCCGTGGAAGTTGCTTTTGTCATCCAAAGCAACACAGTTGACTGTAGTCCCTATTTCCCATCATAGGACATCAAATATTTGAACGTCTGAACCCCTTAAGTCTTGCCTTGTGTAATTGAAACATTTCATCCTTTCTCACGTGCCCTCACGTCACACTGCTTCAAGGCCTTTCACTCTCAAGGCCAATCATATGCTTGAAAAACTATAGCTTATAAGTATCATTCCTGAAAATGATGGCAAGGAAATATAAATGAGGCATTTCACATTTAATTGGGCCAGCACAAAGTACTGTGGAGCCGCTGACTATTTAGATTTGAAATTGTTTTTCTATTAATCCTGCTTTTTATTAAATGAGATGTTTTCCTACGAGCATCTTACATTTTCGAAATACACAGAGCTTAATCATGTGCTGCTTCCAGTTTTGTATCTTATTAACAGTTGTTCAATATCCTACATCCTTTAACTTTGTAGCTGTTTCTTTAAATATGACTAAAGAACTTCACATTTGGCATTACTAATCTCAAATTGCAGATTTGCTACGTGAATCTAGCTTAACAATAGCATTAACAGGATTCACCCTTTAGAATCCCGATTCTGCCAACTCATAGAATAGCTTTCTAGCTCTCTTATAATTGTAAGTTATTCAACATTTAACTAGGGATGTTCTCTAAAAAAAATGTGTTTCCAACTCATATTTGGGTGGTATGATCTGTCACAATCATTCCTGGTTTTGAAACCCCATCTCTTCTGATCAGTGTTTATATCAGTTTTAGTATCGAATAGTTTTTTGGTTTCATTTCTGTTCCATAAAAATAGTTGATTCAAATTTTAATTTTAATTAAATGATACTAACGAAAGAGTTCAGTTACATACTTTTAACAAATATGTGTAGAAATATTTTTTGACAGTCATCATATCTTCCTAGTTATATCAGCAACTATGTAAAGTTTCTCAAGCACACCAGTCAAGAGTGAAATGTTCTCTATGACCTTGCTGAAGTAAAGAGCATCCTTAAACCCATTTTTCAGACCTAAATTCACCTAAAAATGATATTCAATAAATTTTAACAAGATAGCGATTCTTGGTATGTTTTATTTAGTTTATTTATGCAAGTTCCATATAATCATATTATTCTTTTTCTTGTGTTTCCAGAAACCATATCTTTAGTGTAGTCTAGAATTGTGCCAAAATGTATACTTAGATATGTAAACATTTATACACAAAAGATGAACAACCCAAAAATCACAAATAATGAATGGAAATTACTCAAGTGTGAGGTTAGGATTAATAACAAATCTTTTTTAAAAAATATTTTATTTATTCATGAGAGACAGAGAGAGAGAGAGAGGCAGGCAGAGACACAGGCAGAGGGAGAAGCAGGCCCCATGCAGGGAGCCCGAAGCGGGACTTGATCCCAGGATCCTGGCATCACGCCCTGAGCCGAAGGCAGATGCTCAACCACTGAGCCACCCGGGAGTCCCTAATAACAAATCTTTAATTACAAAACTGTTGAGGATGTTCTAGTCAATGGGAGCTTCCCTAGAGTATTTAAATCTGTCCTTGGCTTTCTTCATAGTATCTTGGTTGTAGGTCCTTAAACGACCAAGTACGTTTCTACCTTTGTTTTACTGATGTGGATTAAAAAAAAGTGTCATGCCACTTGTCTCAAAAAAGTCATTCACAGAGCATTTTATGACAATGTAACAATTGATGTTTACCTGCACAGCAGTTAAGCGTAGCAAACACATTCTGTTAGATGCATCGCCTTACTCAACAGGCAAAAAAGTGACCTCCTAGAGCACAGCCGTCTAGAAGAGCTCGTTGGCATCCGTCAACACAGAGATCTACCTGGATGCTCTGAGGTCTACAGGATGACTTGAAGCTATGTTTGTACCATAGCTTTAGGTATGTAGTTGCCACATTCACAATTCAGTTCTTGGCCTATAGAATCTGTCAAATAGGGTGAATTTTAAACCTCCAGAGATTCCAAATTTCCTAGGAAAAGGTTCTTGCTATTTTCAGTTATGACAGAAACCTCAAAAGTTCTCTTCCATGCTAACGGGGGATTCTCTTTTTTAAATCTATATATATGGTTTATGATATTTTCACGTAAGTGTATGCATTTCTTTTATATAGAATATTTTATTGTTTGAAATATTTAGTCCTGTGGTATAAAAACCGAGAAACAGGCAAAGGCATATTCATGGCATATACTTTTTCTCTTCATAGCCTCAGATTTCCTTCACTATGTTTTATAATATATCACATATCCACAAAAAGAAAACATGGATTAAAGACCTGACTATTAGAGCAAAAACTGTAAAATTCTTAGAAAAACCATGGACTTAAATTTTCATGGCAACGGGTTGGGCAGTGACTTTTTTAGTTGCAACATCAAAAGTATAGGTGATAAAAGAAAAAATAGATAAAGTGGACTTCATAAAAGTTTTTTTAAAGTTTTGTTTTTCAAAAATTACCAGCAAAAAATGTGAAGAGATGGGCACCCTGGTGGCTCAGCAGTTTAGCGCCACCTTCAGCCTAGGGCCTGATCCTGGAGACAGGGGATCGAGTCCTGTGTCAGGCTCCCTGCATGGAGCCTGCTTCTCCCTCTGCCTGTGTCTCTGCCTCTCTCTCTCTCTCTCTCTGTCTCTCATAAAATCTTTAAAATTTAAAGATTTGATTAAAATGTAAATTTAATCTTTAAAATTTAAAATTAATTTAATTAAAATTTAAATAAAATCTTTTAAAAATGTGAAGAGACAACCTGTAACAGAGAAGAAAGCATTTGTATATCATATCTGATAAAAGATTTGGATTGAGGATGTATAAATAATAATAAAAAGACCAATTAAAAATTGACAAAAGCTTTGAATAGACATTTCTCCACAGAATATATCGGAATGATCAGTAGGCCATGGAAAGATGCTCGACCTCATTAATTATTAGGAAAATTCAAATCAAAACCTCAGTGAAATACTACTTCAGACTTAACTAGCATGTGTATGATAAAAACAAACAATAACAAGGGTTATGCAGAGAAATTAGAACCTTCATACACTGCTAGTGGGAATGTAAAATAGTGTCACCAGTCTAGATATAATTTGGCAGCTTTTTAAATAAATTACACAAAAATGTAAAATAGGATCCAGTGATTCTAATTCTAGGTATCTACCCAAATAAACTGTCAACATATCTCTGAATAAAGATTTGTATGCAAATGTCCGTAGCAGCATTTATTCAAAATAGCCAAGAGTGCAAACAATTCAAATGTTCATGCACTTGAACATGGACAAACACAAATATTATTCTAAAGACCACATATTCTATGATTTCATTTATAAAGAAGATCCAGAAAAGGCAAATATTTAACAACAAAAAATAGATTTGACAATAGTGGATGCCCTTGGCTAGGAGCATAAATGGGGATTGGCTGCAATGGGCATTAGAGATCTTTTTGAAAATGATGATATGATCTAAAACTGGATTGTGCTGATGGTTGCATACCTTGGTAAGTTTACTAAAAATCTTGAATTATACACTTAAAACTGGGGAATTTTATGGTATATAAATTATACCTTAATGAAATTGTTTTAAAAACTCACAACTTTAGCATTGAGAGTTTTCTCAAATCAGCGAGAAAGGGTTATCTGGGTGGTTCAGTGGTTGAACATCTGTCTTCAGCTCAGGGCATGATCCCGGAGTCCTGGGATCGAGTCCTGCATCAGGCTCCCTGAGGGGAGCCTGCTTCTCCCTCTGCCTGTGTCTGCCTCTCTCTCTCTGTGTCTCTCATAACTAAATAAATAAAATCTTTTAAAAAATCGGCAAGAAAAAAATGAATGTCCTACTGGAAAGTGGTGGTCAGAATGGAAGACATATGTAAGCAATATGCATATGTGGAACATATTCAATTTCAATAGTTAGGTAAATTAAGACATAATTTGTTTCATTTCATTTTGCTTTATATTTACTATTCTGTCAATAAGAATAGAATTAGATATAAGACCATGAAGATAAAGCTCTACACAGGGCAAACTTATTCTGTAAAAGAAAATAGTAAGTAATTCAGGCTATAATAAACACAATAAATGTATATACATCTCTGTCATAACTATGGTAAAAGAAACCAGAAAGAATATGTAAACCAATGAGTGCTGCTGTGTTCCAAAAGAACTTTACTTACACGTGGTGGCCAACCACATGTGGCCCAGGGGCCATGGTTTCCTTGACACTCTCACAAAAGAAACATGGAGCTTTGAATTGTCATTTCTGAAGACATACTTAAATTCCATTTATAAATTTTTCTCCCAAGGGAAAAAAAAATCAGAGTAAATAATTAGAATATATATATAAGTATACACATATTATACATTATATAATTATAATTTATATACGTATAATTAATTTTTGTTGATTACATAAATGCATAGAGTGAAACTCTATACAGTTAAATGTATATTTATGCAAATCCATATTGATTGGCTTGGAAATACAGTCAACATGTATTAAAAGAAAAAAATCTGTTGCATGGATTGTAATGATTCCATTTTGTGAAATTATATGTGTACATAGCTATGCACCATTGTATACCTATACTTTCATAGGAGCAAGTCTAGAAATACGTACTTTTAATTTTTAACAGTGTTCTTATTTGTTGGTATGATTTCTGATAATTAAATGTCTTAAAGATTGTATTTCCTGTTTTATCTTTCTCTAGTGAATCTATAAAGCAAAGCTTAAAATAAAGTATTAAAAATCTGTATTGGCACATTCTCTTTAATAATTAAAAACATAAAAATCTGTTCTTAATATACTGATTTGAAGTTTCTAGTTAATTAAACTTTTATGAATACTCACTACATCGCTACGAGAAAGTACTTATCAACTACATTAAATAAAGTGCATAGCACATTACTTCAAAATCGGTTAATTAAATATTCAAATCCATGTCTGAAGTTGAAATATGACTGATTAGAGACAATCAATTTTTAAAGCCATTTGAAAAATCCTAATGGTTGATTCTTTGTAAAATTGACCTGGATCACTAAGTTATACACTTTTAATTATAGCAACAAACATATTTCTGCTACATATTATTTTGTACAATCATTCATTAATTTCCCCTACTATCTTTCAAATGTCATTTGAACTGCTACATAAGCTTCAGAGTCTAAATCATTTTAATTGCTAAATTTCCTTCTCAGGACTACTTAAAAATAAAAAGGCAATTCAGGCAATTAATCTGCCAGTGAAAAAACAACACAGATAAAAGCCTTGATTAGTTAGAAGCCACCTTATCAGACACTTCAGTTAACTATAATTTTGGGAACACATCAATTTTAGGAGAAAAAGGAAGGACAAATTTTAGATTTAGAAACAAAGTAAACAAAATCTCCTAAAACAAAGCTTTGGAAAACCTACTTCTTTGCCCTTAAAAGCAAAGTTTATCATTTAAACCCCTTTAATTCCTTTTTACCAAGACTCAGAGGAAAATGAGACCTTAAAGTGTCCTTCTACTGCTACTTATTCAAGTTATATTTTCACTTCTTGACTCTGGTCCTTTGTCACTCCGTGATTGAACTTTCAACCATACCACGTGTTGCGTAGCATTGTTCCTTTTATTATTTTCTCCTTTTTCACTTGTCAACTTGAATAAAGAGATAAACAAGTCTGAATTCCCAGAAATTGAGTTTATTTGGGAATGGCAGAGAAATTGCAATTGGAGAAATGGATGGGACAGCAAGCTAGAGGCGAGTCCATTGAGGACTTGGGTGGGCTGTGTTTATTTTGGGAAAGGAGTGCCAAGAGGAGGGAAGTCCAGCTGGAATCCAATAGTAAGCTCATGGGCTTGAGAATGGGGATGACTTCTTGGCCATGTTCATTGGTCAGGAGATAAGTCTCAAACTTCTATAAATGAGGCATTGACAGGAAATTAGTCTTTCGGTTAAGTGTGAGAATCTCCATCTCCCATTCCCCCTGCACCAGTTTAGGTTGATGTCCTTTGAAACACTTACGTCCTTTACCCTTATCTCTTAGAGCTCGAGAAAGTGCTAACTTCAAAACCTAAGTTCTCCAACTATTCAACTGCATGTGTCTTACCTGCTTCATTACTCTGTATTTTTATTGTTCTCTACCCTGAAATCTGTCTTCTTTCCAACCATTATTCTAAAATATTTCCTAGGTCCTATACCACCTCTCAAAAGCCACAGTCAATGCAAAAACATGGGGTCTTTATTAAGAAAAACTTAATTTCCCCAGCGATGTTTATACAAGCTCAGGCAAGCTGTTTAACCTCTCTCCATCGCAGTTTCATCTTTAAGAATTATAGCTCTCATTGCTTTTTTGTAGACAGGTTTGAAAAATTGAGAATAGGGGATGTGAAGTAGCTACTGAAAAATTTCACATTTTTAGAGCAAGTATGGAACAAATAGTAAATATTATTTTAAATGTGTTCGGTTTACAAACATCTGGGGATGACTTCTTCATCTACTAAACACCATTACACCATTTTAAGCATTTTTCTCACCTATGCATTTTGTTATCAAATTATGTTACCCTAATCTTGCAAGCGATTATTGAATCCACCGGGCTCCCCCTCAAAACTAGCAGTATCACTACTCAACCTTTCAAAAGCTGCCTATCAGCTTTGTATCAGTCTCCCAAATCTTTAGCACCACCCAGAGACATTTGTTACGAGTTTCCAGACTATCCCACATCTTCACCTCAAATCTCCTCCATTGCAATGGGGCTGCTCTTAAGTTTCTGGATTATGACAGTGCTTCTTTTCCATGTTGCCTGGAATCTGCTCATTCTCTCTCATTCTCTCTCTCTCTCTCTCTCTCCTTCTCCTCCCCTACCTTCTTACTGCTTTCCCACCTTGTTTCAGAATTGAATTTACATACCATGTTAGTTGTAATAAGCCTTCCCTGAACCCTGAGGCAAAATTACCCCCTTTATAATATCCCCTGTAACTTGAATATATCTGATTTCTGATTTTGCATTACAACATTGCATTATATTTAATGTTTTCCTCTTCCTGACTTTTTAAACTGTAAATGCAATGATGTACTGTCTTGGCCTCCTTCATGGATAAGTCCAGGTAGGAGTCCCCCAACAAATGTTCTTTGAGAGAAGTAACAAATCATTTTATATTCCAGTCATTTCCAATGTGCTGTATGAATTTATGTTAAGAAACTACGATACTGAAGTAATGGAATATTCTAAAAAAAATAATAATTTAGGTTTTCGTTGTTTATATGATGAGATATTTGCCTTAACCCCCAACTGTTCAGAGTAACCAGAAGATTGCACATTTTCAGACTTAGTGAAAAAATGCAAACAGACATTGCTGGGATTGGCACAATAAGAATAATAAGATGTTATGTAAAAAGTACAGAAATGTATCACTTTCAGTTGAAATGGCTCAAAAAACAGCTCAAACTAAAAAAAAAAAAAAAAAAAAAAAAAAAAACAGCTCAAACTGATAATTTCCTACAGTTTCTAAGTGTGGATTTAAATAAGTGGACAAAATTCTTTGGATCAGTATTTTTCTGTCTTTCTACAATTTCCTAAGTTTAAAAAGTTTAACAAGCTGCTTAGTGACAAAGTATGTGATGAGTTTCTACGTTGTAAGATTCTGTGCTTCTCATACAGGAATGAGAAGAACATCTCCCTCAAAACCAACTTCTGTGTTACCCTGAAACAATTCTGATGCTGTGTTCCTTCTGAAGAAATTTTATTATCCACCAGGAAGATGACAGAAAATTATTAACTTCTCTTGAGTGATCTTAGCCTGTAGTTCTGGTGTAAAGGTGGGCCTTTGTGAAATACAGAATAAGTGGGACAGTTGAAGCACATATGGGTTGGGCCAGAGGGGAAATAAAATCACACCGTCTGGGACGTGGGAATTCATCTATTATCTGCAAAAAATACCAAGAGTGATTTTATAAATAGTGAAATAATAGAGAAATAATAATAGATTAAGGAAATAATTCTAACTCTATGATCCAAAATCTGGAAGAGAGGCAGGAGAGATGAGGTATAAAGTTACCTGAGGGCGTTTAAGGCATTGACTGCGGATCTCTCCAAGCACTTTTCATGCACTAATCTACACACTTCCCTCACTTTACTGCAAACTCTAAGGTCTCATCTTGGTTTTTAAGGTGAAGACAGGTTTTAATAGGACACACGTGTGCTGCGCTTTTAATCGCCACTCACTTAATCTACTGTGGCGTTGTCTTTTCCTATGATATCTCTGCGCACAAAGTCTCCCTTCTTGCTTAGAATGCTCTTTTTTTGGCTTCCCTCCCCCAGGGCCCCAGGACTGAGCTTGGTTAACTCCTCCTGTTCCTTCAAACACATAAAAAGCAACTCTAACCTCTAATCAGGACAGAACCTCCTGTGAAGCCTCAAAGCATCATCTCTGCTCTCCTTCGTATACTTGCTGCAGAAACAATTTACATTGGTTTGTGTGGTTATTTGATCAGTGTTTTTCTCTCAATTTCACTGCCACACGCTGGAATGGTGATTGTGTCTGTTTTCACTCGGTTGTGTTTCTGCATGTTTATAATCAGGGTTGCCAGATTTAACAAATAACATTACAGGATGCCCAGTTAAATCAGGATTTCTTATAAATAATGAATACTGGCTTTTTTTGTTTTGTTCATTTTGTTTTGTTTTAGTATAAATCTACATGTGGCACACTTACATCAAAAATACTATTAAAGTCATTTATCTGAAATTAATTTTAACTAGGGGTTAACTATAATTAAAATTAATTAATTGTATATTATATGTAAATATAATGTATAATAAATAAGGTATATAAATATACATAATAAATATAATGTATAATAAATGTAATATATATGCATATAATATATGATGCATATAATAAATTATATAATAAATATATTAAATATATGATACATATAAAATATAGAATAAATATATGATAAATAAAATATATTATATTTATATAATATATATACAAAACATGTGACCCATTTCCAGTAGCCTTTGTCAGATATATGTGAGATATATTTTGGGTGTCTGAATGTGTCCTGGATAAATGTTTAGGACAATCGACATGCCAGTGTTTGCCTGGCTGTAGCTTTAATTTTCCTCTTCACGTGGTTTCTTGAAGTGTGGCCATCATGATAACTGACAGCCTTAGCTTCCTTCACAGCCTTTGGCTTTATACAGAATAGTTTCATCTCTTGAAATTATGTGTTTTCCAATGGCTGTCCTCCTTGGAATGGTCACATGCTCTCCAGACACCACTTTCAACCCTTGCCAGTTATTTTACACCCGGATGCTTTCATCCTTAGAAAGAACTGTCTTATGCAATAGACACATTATGGACAAAGCATATGGCCTATCCCATTTCAAAGGACCCCTGAATGCTTATGACTCGAGAAAAATATAAAAGTAGGAGAGGAAAGTTGTAAATTCAAAACTTTAAAAAATGTATAATTAAATGACTAAAAAAGTGTTTCGGTTTCATTAATTATTAAATTTAACATGAATAAGAACAATCTGTCGCTACATTTGAAAACAATGTGTATGAAGGATAGTGGCGGAGACATCATGGTCCATCATGTTTTAGAGCCCACGTAAGAAATTAAAAGGTAATTTCAATTCTTAACTAAAATTTAAAAGTAACGTGGATATATATGTATTTGTTTATGCTATAGAACGCTGTCTTTAAAAGCTAGGGGGCCTATGAAGATCTTAAAAGAAGCTAAACTTGTATCTACAGGTCAGAGTTTGAGAATTTTCATACTTTTAGAAAATAAAGTTGAAAGAAAATACTTAGGAGTAATGGTTATGAGCTCTGGCTACCAGTGCAGTCTTTGATACCTTAAAGCCAACCGTACTTTTATACTGCTCCTGATGTAAAATATTCCACTGGATTCTAGTTTCTCTGACTGGGTCTCTATTGTCTCTTGTTCCTATCAATGGCTTGGCCTAATATTCCAGTTTTATTGGAAATTGTTTAGTTTTTGTCTATTTTTCCTACTGGGTCCAGGAGTATTGTTCCTAACTTGCCCCACAGTGAAAGATTTATATAATGCTAAATGTCTACATATGAATTCTAATTTTTAAAACACGTATTATTCACAGACTCATGGTAGAAACTCAAGCATTTTGTCAATAAAGAATATATTTTAATATCTAATTCAGTCAACATTGATTTATATGTTCTATTATTTTACTTTGGTTCTTGGAAACCAACAACATGACTGTAATTACTACCTACCATCTATTGTGTACTTTCTGGATGTTATGTTCTTCCTGTCAATGTAGATTTCCCCCAAGAAAACAGCTGTAGATGGGTCAGCCACCTTGGTGTTTGCTCCACGCCAGTAAATAGATAAAGTTCCAGACTTCTTCCGTCGGTGCTGAAATGGGTCATGCCTGGCTGTGTCTCAAGATATGTCATATTCCATGGAACTAGTCTCCTGAAGACATTTTAAAATTATCTTTTCAGAGTCAACATAAGATAGCAGATGGATAATCTGCTTGAAGGCAGCTGAGGTCATATATCATTAGGCATCAGGGAAATTCTATATGTAACCAAACATCTGCATTTGCAAAATAGAGCTGAAAGCTTTCCAAAAAAATTCTCAAAGCCTAATTTCTTGCCAATTTAACATCTGAAAAATGTAGAAAAGGTAATCATGAAAACAGAGTCAGTGAATTTTTGAGCTGAAAGGGCCCTTAGAGATCAGGTTTTCCAACTCAATAATTCCACAGATGGAAAAACAGAGCCAAGAGAAGTTAAGCATTTCACCTAAGTTCACAGAACTAGTTAGTGACTGACAAAAGTGGGACTGAAGTGCAAGTCTTTCGCCAGTGCTTTATTACCCCACAGCCACCCTCAGTCTATCCAATTGATTAAATACTGGGCTCATTATATATTGTGGACATTAAGGCTGCACTCTAAATATAATACCAAAGTTCTCAATCAATTTTAACAAAGTCCCCGTAATCATATTGGAAAAATGGCAGTCAAAATTATCTTTCATAGATGCCCAGAGAATGCTTTCTCCTGAAGGAAATAATATCAATTAGAATAACAAGATCTTTATAAAATGAATGTTCCCATTTGCAGAATTAAATATTTAGAACTTCCCAGAAATGCACTGGCATGATTGCACATGTTTACATATTTTCTCTGCAGTTTATAAGAATATCCTAAGTTTTGAGGAAATGTGGAAAGGGGGTTCATTTGTATCATCCCTGGGAACTAAGCTATAACTTTTTTTTAAATGCCAGAAACTATGAAGAATTTTTGATAGATAGAGGTTAGATGTGGCTCAGGACAGCTTGATAAATTATCTTCCTGTAATAGGATGGCTTAATGGGAAAGCAGTGGAGACAATGGACCACTGGGGATTTGGTAAAATGAGGCAAGGGCTGACAAATGGATTGGTAAATTTGATTCGAGGCTTTTGGATTTCATTTTGCTTTGGCTCTTTGGTTTTGTTCCAATGGTTTTTAACATAGGTGTTCCAGTGCAATAGGTGTTTCCATCACTGATGGAAAGATGCAGTTGATGTTTGTGCTCAAGATCCTGGAAATCTGTCAATACTGAGACTGACAATAGTCCTACTTAACAAAAATCTGCCCCATATTCTGCATATCTCACGCTTGGAACATATCACTAATTTTTCATGTAGGTAAAACCGATTTATTAGTAGCTGAGACTAGAACTTTCACTTCATCTTACTCATAAATATGAAGTATTATTGAATAGTTTTAGCCCTCACTCTATTTTTCCGGTAATGTTATTACTGTGGAGATCAAGAAAAGATACCTTTCAGGGGAGAGAATGGGTCATTCCTCATTTTGGAAACTATTTCTTGTAATATTTGAATGGCCTAAGTCATAGAATTATTTCAACCTACACTCATATGAGTGCATTCACTATGGTTCTACATTCAGATACAAACATCTAACTGCTTCAGCATTTCTACTGGTATAATCATCTTCAAGATGCATATATTAAAAATAGGTTCTTAGAAATCATTTCCCTTTAATATCACCTTTATATTACATGTAGGGCATCATATTGGTTCTTTTGACATGTATATAGTCACAATTCCAAATTGAATTCAATACAGTCAAGGGGAATCATAGAATATTTTCTTAAAGCTGGAGCACTGTGTGCTACCAGGTGTGAGCCCCTATTTTTGTCGGTGTTCTAGAGAACGAGAAGACATTGTTGTTGGGCTCAGGAGCCCCAAAAGAGACTAAAGAATGACCTTGTCCTCTGCAGTGCCAACAACAAGCAGGACATTTTGCTCTAGATCCAACATCACTGGCTCAAATGCAAACAGAGGCCAAACAGGTACTGGGTAGGCAGTTGTGGGGTGGGGATGGAGGGGCTTTGGCAAGTAGAAAATATTAGGAATGCCGCCCTATCCCGTGGACATAGCCACCCATCTCTAGCTGATTGATTATTGCTCTTAACGGTAATAATTTATTTTGGTGAAGACGTTGATGTGCCCCCAGAATACAGCTTCAAGGAAGGTCTTGGGGGTAGAATTCTATGGTCAGTTTTTGGCTGTCAGACCCAGCAGGGACTGTCTCAGTTGCAGATGGTCATCCTGCCCCCCCCGCCAAGTATAATCTCATACCAGCCAGCACAAATCAAATGCCTGTTTGAGGCAGAGCATAAGTATAGAACTGCCTTGAGCAGCTGTAGCTCTAGAGCTCCTGCCCTGGGGTCATGGTGCTTGCCTCTCGCCGACTACCTTGCCTCGATTTCTCCTTTTTGTTAGCATCAATCCTGAGGGCACTTCCTAATCAACATTGTGCCCACTAAACCTCCCAGAGAACCAAACGTGTGACACGCAGGGTAGTACCTCATGATAATCCTAAAGAGAAATTGGCAATGTGCATCCTCATGTGACCTCTCCTGATTTTCAACTGTCTACAGCTAATTTAAATCTTCCTCCCATCAATACATCTGTAAGGCTACATGTAGATCTCAGTTACGGAGAACACAGTTCAAAATTTGGCCAAGACAAGTTGTCCCAAAACAAGAATGAATAAAATCCCGTTTCACTGTTGAATGGGTCCCAGCTTAGACAGCAAGTGAATTTCCTGATGACCCTTCTCTTAGACCATCCGTTGGCCATTTCTGCTTGAGAGGACAGACTTCCCGAGGCAGCAGATTTCTGCCAGGCTAAATTACGTAAGGTTTGTTGAATCCAAGAATGAGCCACCGATGGTCACAGGCACCTGGAGCATACTCGTTCGTGCAGTGTGGTTAGCAGTCTGGTGAAGTTAGGTAGAACAGGAAAGGCCATTTCAGTGTCAGAGGTGACAGCCAATCAAAGTCTGGCACAATGAGTCACCACTTTCTCAACAACAACAATACAAAAAAACAAACAAACAAACAGAAAAAAACCCACGTATTTCTCTTCTCAGTTTATTCATGTCCTTGGCCTCTTCTCATATCTGTTCAGTCAACCGTTGGTGACAAATTCTCCTCTTTGACATTTTAGATGAAAGGTCGAATGGTCTAAGTGTCCAGGAAATGTAATCAAAAATGATTACATAGCAGACCTCAGAATAGATATTGATAAACACAAAATGAAAAGATCAAGGAAAACACATTCCTGTAAAATAAATATTACAGACATTTTCATAAAACTGTACACAAATAAAAACAAGTTACTTGGTAATTAGTCAATTAATCAGTCAATTAACACAGTAAAAAAAACACTCTTCTAATGAACTCTTAAAATCAGAGAACAAGTAAAACTGCACTGACAGAAAATAATGGTGTTAAGAGTGTTCCATATCACAATGTATGCTACGCAGCCCATGTAGAAATCAAAGCCAAATCTATAACATTAGGGCCACTTATTTTATTAAAAATAAAAATAATTTATTTATTTATTTTATTTTATTTATTTTATTTATAATAAATTTTGTTATTTATTTTTTAATAAAAATAAATGCAAGATCTAAAATAAAGAAGAAGAAGAATGATAAGGCACTCCATTAAAAACCACGTAATTTGTAAGCACAAGAGTTGTTCTTTGAATAAATAAAAATAAAACTATTCATATAATACTGTGAACAGGAGCTGCATATTGTCTATGTGTGTATTTGTACGTATATGTTGAAGGTCGTGACATGTGACTAATCATACGTGCTAATTACACTATCAGAAGCAGGAGGCCCTGATAAAGATTCCTGAAGAATGGGATGTGAGAGTAAGCCTGGTCCAGAATTATGAGAAACAGGATGTCGGAGTCAGCTCAATGTAACTACCTAAAGACAATTAAATACCTGCTATTTTACTAAAAGTAGGATTGTGGGTGACAACTGTAGTTTTCATATAAATAGTGCTTAAAAAATCCCCTATAGTTTTGTTGCTTCCTGCTGGCTACCTGCATCAATTCAGGGTAGTTTTTATGAATTAGCTAAATTCTATATTCGCTAATGATATAATACGGTATATATGTTTTGGACCATCTTAACTGCGTAAACCTGTTTGCTCAGTATCTTTTTTATGAATTGTCCTTTTGAGATTTTGCATCAGGTTAGTCATTCTTTCTACTTTTATTGTCAATTTTAATAATGTATCCAAATAATATTATCCATTTCAAAACAATTTAATTGGTGGATTATACATATCTGCTACAATTCCAATAATAATAATAATACCAGTGATGTTTATTCTCTCTCTCTCTCTCTCTCTCTCTCTCTCTCTCACTTTCATTGGAGAAAAAAGAAATCAAGACTGAAAGGAAATATGCCAAGTCATAAACATAGAGTTAGCCACTTTGCAAATTACTAGCTACCTTGGTCAGTTAATAAGAACCCAGTAGATATTTGCTGTTACTGGGAAGAGAATTAACATGATTTCTGTCAACATATCAAAGAAGAAAAGCCATATTATTATCTTTATAGATGTTGAAATATGGGTTTATAACAATTGACATTTGAAAAAAAAATAGACATTTGGTCCCGACGAAGATATTTAATAGTTAATGTGATCTGAGTGAGCACCAAATGTCTGCCCAACACCATGCAGTTTCAAATGTATTGTTTCAAAAAAAAATGTATTGTTTCATTCAATTCTTAAAATGGCTCTGGTTGGTGCTAAAGCACTCTTATCAGACAAGAGGACTAAGGCCTAAAGAGGTAAATCCACTTGTTTGCAGTCGTGCAAGAAGTAATCTATTGGACTGAGGAACAATGGGATAAGTAGAAAGAGAGCAGGAGACGCAGATTGCTACTTTTGTACTTTTTCATATGCTTTTCCAATTATTGGGTACTTTAAATCTAATTTATGAATTGCCTATATATATATACATATATATATATACATATATATGTGTGTATATATATAAATATACACACACACATGCACATGCACACACACCCATAGGCACATATGTACACATATGTATGCTTATATAGAGTAGGGTCTGCATTACTGATATAAAAATCATATAAAACCATAAAAATATTATATGATCTAATATAAATTAAATGAATATATGAATTATGATACTATATGTAAAGAGAATCATTTTTAAAAGAAAATTGCTCAAATGTAGAGGCTTATGATGCATTAGAAAGAATATATAGTATTATCTCCTTTAATATTATTTTCATAAAATTACATAACCAAACCATGTAGTGATAATCACATTCATTAGGTCATAAGTATTTGTGTAGCTTATTTCATTCTGCATTTTATTGTATTTCATAGTTGTCTGCCAAAAGAACGCCATTAACTCAATAAAAGCATTTAAGTAAAAATACGTATATAAATCATAATATTTATTTATGTTTCCTTTAACATGTTCGTATTGCAAACATATACTGGTTTACAAACTGCATTTACAGTTCAGGGTTCATTGGAATCATAGCTTACATCATGAGATCTGGTTATCTTCCAGCGTTCAAAGATAATTAGCTCACAGGATACCCTGGGTGTCACTGGAAGCCTTGCATCCTTTCTGATACCTGCCGGGAATTTTAGAGTGCCCTTATCACAACTGGTTATTCCTGAGGCGGATTTGTGACTTCTCCTACCCTCTAGGAACTTTTCACGTCCTCCTTCTTATAGTTATTTCCTTATTTGCAACTTTTATGTGAAAGAAAAATAGACCTTTTAGCCCCCCCACCCCCCCAAAGTATCACTGACGAGCAGTACTGAACACTGTACTTCGTCACAGCCCAGCATATGGTACAAAATTAAATTTAGACGTATTTGGACCTTCTGTTCCTTAAAAGTAAAGGGACTATCTTTTCTGTTCCATCAGGGGACTTGAGGTTGTCCTCCCTGCTAGTGTGGCTCCCGCCTCCCGTTCTATGGAGGAGCTCCCTCTACTTTCTCCAGACTCCTTCTTTCTCTTCTAGTTTGCAGATACCTGACCTCTGAACTCTTACTCATTTTCCCCTCAGACAAGTTTATTCTTTGATTTATTTGAGTGCTACCCTAAGAACAATCTTTTCAGTTACAGTGACTCCCAAAGTGTTCTGTTAACCAAAGTCATCCTCCCTCCCTAGGGGAAATATGAGGCCACCTCTTAGGTTTTTTCTTCCCACAATGTTTACATTAAAGCAGCCTAATAAATAAATAGCGATTTCTAGCAATCAACGTCTGGTCTCACAACATTTCTATTGTGTGGTCATTTCAAGGACTACAGATTTACGATGATCTGCTTCTCTTCCCCTTGGTCTCTCACACCCGACCCTAAGGCCGGCCTGCTCCCACGAGCCCCTGGCCCACATGGTCTCTAATCACATTTCAGTTCACACAGATATTAAATGAGATGGGTGGACTATAAGGTTTCTGAAGATATTTTCCATTTAAATAACCAGAAGTGTGCTTTCACATATATCTAGTAAGCAAGGGAAAAAGAAAGATAATTGACCTAACTAGTACATTTATTTCATTTGCTAATAAAGCTTTCTTTATGATTTGAAATATGAATTCTCAAGCCCATTAAAATGCAGTGCTAATTATATTTTCAGAAGTATCCATTTATTTCCTTCCTGGGTTTTAATAAAAACAAGCTTTTAATTTTCAGTACCATCTTTATAAGACGCTTTTATTTGTAGAAGTAACAGTACTTCAAGAATAATATTTTTTTTTTTCTTTGCACCATGTCTCGTGATTGTAAAATCTAATCTACAGCTCTAAGTTGGGACTTCTCTAGGGAGAGCTGGGGCGTTGGTGTCATTTCGCTGAATTCTGTGTCTCAGAGAATTCTTAGAGATTTACAATTGTCTGAACCAAACTAAGCTAGGAGAGTCAAGAGAAAGTAAGAATAATTATTTGGGTTTTTTTTTTTCAAGTTTTTATTTGCATTTCCCTTAGTTAACATTCAGTAAAGTAGTTTCAGGTATAGAATTCAATGACTTATCACTTACATACCACACCTGGTGCCCATCATAAGTGCCCTCCTAATACCCATCACCCATTTAGCCGACCCCCTCTACCTACCTCCCCTCTGTGAATCCTGTTTCTTCCCTAGAGTTAAAAGTCTGTTTCCTGGTTTCTCTCTCTGATGTTTTTAAAAGAAAGACTCCTTTAAAAATTACAAACAGTCAACTATATACTTCCAGTATATTGTTTTTAAGCATCAACATCTGTCTACAATAAAATGAGAAAATAAAATGAAATAAGACAAATAGGATTTTGCATTGAAAAAAAAAATTGCTTTGAAATGGTCAACATAAGGGAAAAATAACTGAAAAGCAGAAAGATACAGTATTTTATGATATTTTCCCTGGTACTTAACCTTGTCATATACTATTCAATTAAATAAGTATACATTCTTCTTCTCTGAAATATCATATTTTAGGTGGTCAAATCTGGTCATACCCCGTCTTTCTACAACAGAACTTCATCTTCTAAAACTGTACTGCTTAAATAAGTTGTAGGTTGCACATCAAATCTCTTAGACACACAGTTGTCTTGCTATGACATATTCTCACTCTTTGTCTCTTTTGTTGTTTTTTTGGGGGGAAGGGTTATTTGTTTTTAAAGATTTTATTTATTTATTTATTTGAGACACAGAGAGAGAGAGGCAGAGACACAGGCAGAGGGAGAAGCAGGATCCCTATGGGGAACCCAGTGTGGGACTCAATCCAAGGACCCCAGTATCACGATCTGAGCCAAAGGGGGCACACAGCCACTGAGCCCCCCAGGTTCCTCTGTTTTTCTCTTTTGAAGGGAATTATTTTCAAATAAAATTTTCTTCCACCTTATAATAAAGGATATGAGTTCACTTTTTATGTTTGGCTACTGTCCGCTTTCAAGATCCAACACTCCCCTTTCCTGCCCTACCTTTGGGCAAGCTGATAAGAAAGACCAGGTGCTCCTTTCTCTGGGAACCAGAAGTTCAAAGTAATCAACCCCGAGCCCATGTGTGGGGACCTGCATCCCACCTACCTCTTACATACACACACACACACACACACACATACACACACACACACAAAGTCAACTTCCTGTACTCTGACAAGCCATATTTTTTTTCACCCGCGGAGGCCAACACTTCTCTCCCAAGGAAGGTTCACTGTATGAACAATAAACATGGCTTCTTGGTATGTGTGGGTAGCATCATCGGTCCCAAAATCCAAACTAAATTTTGGGTGAGCGGCCTGTCATGTTTCTGTTTCTGTTCAGCACACTTCCACTATTTAGAAAAGATCTCCCTCTGCCCATGGGATGATACAAGTAAAAGTCTTTCTTGGCTATTAATTTCTCCAGGAAGGTGATCATATGAGAAGAGCCTTCTTTTGTAATCAAGAACATAGGGAAGAAGAGGTAATTGTTTATTTCATACAGTTCCCTCTATTTTAGTTTTTTAATCAGTGGGCATCACAACAACAACAACAACAACAACAACAACAACAAATCAGTGACTGCCAGCATTGTGGCTCTTTAAGGAAGGTGAAGATCAATTTAGCATAATAATTTTATTCTCATTTTCTGATTCACTTCTAGGAGTAGGGTTCAGTTGTACATTTTTTGTCCCCTGATATACCTGAAATAGGTTAGACAAACAGACTAGCTGCACAAATCCAAAGCCTTATTCTTTTTCTAGAGCCAAAATTTTCCCTATTTCTGCTCTTACCTTAATTATTTTTCCCAGGTACAAGGTTTATTATGACCCACTTGGGGTTATATAATTATTCACATGACCCTATAAAATTAACCTTAATTCAATGTCAAAAATTGTAATGCCTTACATTTAATTCACCATAATTTTTTTTCCTATTATTAAATCCCTAGAAAGAAATTAAAGGACATAAGTAAAACTCCTTTAGAAATTAAAAAAAAAAAATAAACGATGGAATCATCCTTGTTTTATCTTAGAGACATCATCTTACCAAGATCATACCACAATCCAAAGTAAAGCTGTCTTTTCTTATGTCCATTTCAGACATTAAAGGACAAGTACAAAAACACATTCAAGAGAAAACTGGAGGTTAAAACTATGACAAGCCAACATGTGCAGAAAGTAATTCTACAAAACGAAGTACCCTGTGCTCATCCCCTAGGGTAACATTATGTCAGCATGTCAGGCTGTTACTCTGACAGAGTAACCCGAGGGAGGTTGAACAATGTCTGTGTCTTAGGTAATGTCTTGGTTCAGAGAGCTCAGAGGACCTGTGCCCTATCGGGTTCATCTGAGCACTAAATCTTTAGAATAAGTAGATGTGCTTTCATTTTAAACCCAGTTCTTTCTAAAACATTGGTCAGACCGAAATAAACCCCAGGTCCCTAAATTTGCCTTTCACTGTAATCCCTGCAAATGCAAAATATGGGAGGCCTATGACATCAAAGGCTCCCAAACTTCCTGTAAAAGTGTCCCCACCCAGAGTGCTCTCAGTGTTCCTGGAACCATACTGAACGTGAAAATAATTTCTAGAATCATATTGATGTAGCTTAACAGATACTGATGCCATTTTAACCTGCTGAGGTGGTGAGACTGAGCACTATGGCCTTGAGAGCACTTTGGCTGTTAACGTAGCACCCATCAACTTAACTGTTTGATGTATTATTAGGAAATTTTCCGCGAAACGATCTGCTATCACCATAATGAAGTTCTGTGCTTCCCATTATGCAAACAAATGGACAGTGTGGTCAGTGTGGATTTCTTCCCAGAGTCCTTTCATGGCCTTATGCTTAAACTTTGCTTTCTGTGATTTCCAGAAGTCAGCAATCTACGCGGAGTTAACATAATTTAATTAGCCATTTCAGTTATTCTCGCTGCTTGGATCACTAATGCTACAAGATTAAAGACTTAGTGCCCTCTTAAAATATTTCTTTCCCGATTCCAGTCCTTTGGGTCCGTATGTGAACTACAGTAGGCTTCTGTTGTACAAGTACCAAGGTTAACTTTGGCAAAATTCCTTAACAGCGTCCTTATTTTAGTTCTGGTCAGAATGTGCGCACCACAGCCCTTTTATTCATTGTGTTTGCCTCTCATGGAGTAAGTCAGTGCCTAGATACCAGTGTTTTAATGTTTCCAATATTACTAGGAGATTCTCTTCCTTCATAATTGCATGACAGCTGTGACCCTGGACAGACTATCTGTGAGAACAGAATGTGATTCTGCAGATCAGCATGCATCTTATAGTACAGTTCTAAAATGAAGGACCTATGTTTTTTGCTGAGAAAAATGCCTTTTACCACTATCCCCTTAAAATTAGGATGGTTTCTTATTAAGAAAGTGTCAAAAAAAAAAAAAAAAAAGAAAGTGTCAATGATAAAGGAGTGTCAGACTATTGAATTCTTCCTTCTATTTTGAGAGTCAGAGTTGACTTGATTGCACTAATTTGACTGGTCAAGTTTATATCTTGTAATAAGCCTTTCCAAATTAGGCTAGAAGGAAACTAGCATAGGGAAAAAATAACTATGGCTTTATCATGGGCTGGTTTGACTTGTTAGATGCTGTGGCAGCCATCTTTCAGATCTTGCCAAGATGAAGACCTCAGAAAAAACAAATGAATGTAAAGTATGCTGATCTTCCCAGGACCTTGGGATACCTTGTTATTACTTATACTTTCTTCTTAGAATGGCCAAAAAACCCTCTTTAGAGGTTACACAGGTCACTAGTACCTGGTTATAGGTAGTTTTCTTGTAGTTTCTCAGGATCCTGGACTTCAGAAATCTCAAAATTTTCAAACCATTAAAAAATTCTGCTTCTAAAGACTAGCATATGCCATATTTAGAAGGCATATAGTAAAAATGCACAAGTTCTTTAAATTTTTTTGTTTTAATAAGTTAATTTATTTCAAATGGTGCCCAAACAATTTAAGGATAAAATATAGTAGAATCATTCTACCAGGACATTTTTAAGATTTTTATTTCTAAATAATTATAGTACCATATTACTTTATAAAGACTGAAATATAAATTTCGCAACTTATAATTTTAATGATCCATTGAACACCGACTCTTTCCGTCATCTTGATTTATTTCCACAATAATCCTAAATGTAGATGCTACTAATCCTTTTTTTCCTGCAGCTTTAGCCAATTTATATTTTAAAAAGATATTCAAATTTGGATAGTTTTTCCATATTATGAGATTCCAGATTATATGAGTCTTGTTTACTATTTGAAAAGTAAATTGTTCAATTTGAGGGGAAAACATTTTCTAAGGAAACACTGAGAAGGAAGATTTCTGCAGAAATCTTCAAAAAGTAAGAATGCCGTCATAGAATGTCAAACACCTAAAATATATTGCATTGTCACCTCTGGCTAAAATGGGACCTAACCTATATTATGTCTTCCAAGAGCAATCAGGTGTATGGTTGCCATATTGGAGGAGTGGTCCTAGAACCTCTGACCCTATGATACATCATATGGTGCACAAAAGAGTCCAGGAAGAAAGTTAAAAAAATCTGTCAGCCCAGTATGAACCTTGAGCCAATGTAGGAGAAGCCTATACCTATTCCAGTGTGGACATAGCCAAACTTTCCTAGAAATGAGCTGATTTATCTATTGCTTCCAAAGATTGTATCACCCTCCAAGGATTAATCAGGAACCACTCTGTTTATTATCATCATTATCATCAATGTTACTATTTTAAAGCTTTTTTTTTTTAAATTCATTTATTCATGAGAGACACATACAGAGAGAGAGGCAGAGACACAGGCAGAGGGAGAAGCAGGCTCCATGCAGGGAGCCCGATGTGGGACTCGATCCTACGACTCCAGGATCACTCCCTGGGCTGAAGGCAGACACTCAACCACTGAGCCTCCCAGGCATCCAATGTTACTATTTTAATCTTGACTTCTTCTGTGAAATAAAGGCTAGAAATCAGACTGACTTGGGGACTAAGATAGCAAGTATAAAGTATGTGATAAAAAAAATAAAGTATGTGATAATTTATGGAATATCTTTTTATTTAATCTATATGTCTCTGGGATTTCTCTTATAAGATAAAGGAGGATTATGTGGAAGCAGACATTTTTTGAATGAAAAATAAAGACAATCTCCATATAAAATTCTGTTACATGAAACATTCGCTGCTTCTTAAATTTATTCATGCCATGAATATTAGTAAAAGCAAACAGTAATTGTGAAAATATTCTCTATGGAAAGTTTACAAGTGACACAAAATACTTTTTTCATGGAATAAAAAAGAAAAATTCATGTACATGAAAATGATTCAACACATCTCATTGAAGGTTTTCTTCGCTGTGTGACCTTTACCAAAAACAAGACTATAACCTTGTATATATTTTGACTTTGTTTCATAGATTTTAAAAAATTCTACAATATTAAAATTCTGTGTTAGATATACAAAATCCAAATATCTAATCTAATAGATAGATCTCCTTATGTGTAAAGTGGTATTGCTTATCTTAAATTTTAAGCTTTTAGGAGTGACAGGTGCAGTATTTTCAAAGACTTAAGCCATGATCCATTTATTATGAATATAAAAATTAGTTGTGTGGAGGATTACTTTAGCTTTGAAAGGCTCACTTATGCTTTAGATAAAGGCATTTTCATATAGCTTTATGAATTTAAACCTTTTAATGTGAAAACCAATGTCAGACACTAAAATATGAAGTGCTGTTCTTCTTGTTTAACTTGAGCCACTTGAAATAAGTTATGACTTTGTATATCATATAGGTATAGAAATTACCCTCTTATCTTGTTGATTGATCTATAAATAAATAATATATACATCAGTAAGCTCATTTAAAGTGAAGCCGGGGGCTTTGTAAAATCCTACTAGTAATCTTTGCAAAAAAAAAAAAATAGAACTGATCATACATACAAAGTTAAAGCATCATAGTATTATGGTTATATCTACCCATAAAATACCATGAACAGTTATTTTAAATATAGATGCTAACGTTACTGATTAATTCTGATTATTTTGTATGTAATTCACCTAAGCATTTTGCTTTTTTCTCTTCATCTTGCCATCTGGTTAGTCGAAGCTCTCACAAATGAGAATATGCAGCGAGACACAGGATACAAACTAGCTGGGGGTATGAAACTCAGTGGTACAAGATTTATTGACACAGCTGCTTGATTTATTTTAATGGTTTTTTTTTTTTTCCTGTTTTTTGCAAAGCTGGAGGCAGACACATTATGCAGGAAACATGATGTGGTAGTTTTAAATGATGGCACTGAAATCTCTGACACTCTTCCCATCAAGAGGTGGAGTCTATGTCCTGTTTCCTTAATCCTGGCCTAGAGGTCATAGACTGGTGTAATAAATTTTGAGACAATAATACTGAATAAATTCCCAGGCTTGATCACAGCAGACCATGCAGCCTCCTCCAGAGTCTCTTGGAATCCCTGCTCACCAGAAACTCTGTTTGGGAAGCTCAGTAGGTAGGAAGTAGGACTCTCTTAAGCTTTGCCGTGCTGAAGGCACCGGGATAATAAGCATTGCAGCTGACAGCCTACACTGAGCTTGCAGCTGACAACCAACAATTGACAAGCATGTAATTGAGTCTCTTGGATGACATCAGCAGAAGAGACCCCAAGCAAACATTGCCCAGCCAACCAATTACCGAATCCTTGTTCCACAAAATTGTGAGCAAAATAAAATTATTGTTTTAAGTCCTAGAGATTTGGTATTGTTACATGAGAATCAGATCACCTGGGCCCCAACTCTGCATCCTTTACCCGATTGAGGATATATTCATGTTTAAGCTGAATTTGATTTAGGAACCAACATAAACACTTCAGGAAAAAGAATATGTGTGTTGTATGTTCAAATTCTCCCTGCATCGAGGAAAATACCCAGATTACCAAAAGGATATGATAGCAGGAATTCAACTTTTTAGGCCATCTCGCCCTTAGCTTGCACCTGTGGGTATGTGAGAGGTCTTGTTTGACCAGCTAAAAGAGCAGGAAAAAAGCCTGCATTGGGTTTACAGATGGCTCACTCAGTATTTGGATGCAAATTGAAAAGCAATAATGGTTGCATCACAGCCACATTTGTGGTGCCCTGGGAGACCGTGAATGCACAGGAGAGAGAAGAGGAGTGTCACTTGGAGCCCAGAGAACTGCTGAAGCGAGGGAATTGTGGTTCATCCACGCACCATGCACCTCCTCTCCTTTTGGAAGTTTTTCTTCAGGAAGAGGGATGTGTGGGACCCGTGGAAGACTTGCCTCCCAGACCTGTGTGAAGGATTAGGTCTGCGTGACTCAAGGGTTGGATGGACTCTGGCGACAATAGAATGTGCTTTTCAGGTCTGTGACTGCAGGAAATGGAACGGATCAAGGGCTCCAGCTGATGTGCTCTGCAGTCTGTTGCTCCACTTCCCGTGTTTCTCCCAGGCCCCCCCAGCCAATGGCTGAGTGTGGGGGGTACAAAGGCAGGTGGTGAGGGACTTCTCTGACAGGCAATTTGTATCAAGAATTCACTGATAACCTTACCAAACCGTCCTTCAAGCTGCATTGCAATCTAGTACGCTTCACGGATTGTCCTGTAAGACATAGAAACTTCTTGCAGTAGATAATATTATTATCATTTACTTTTAAGGACAACAGAAGCTTAATGATGTCAGGATCATTTTTTAAGGTCACATGGTTGGAAGTGTTACAGCTGGACTTTCCAACCAGGAAGTCTGATAATAGAGTCTGTTTAATACAAATTAGCTAAAATAACATTTCCCCAATATGATTTTTATTGAATCTTGTATCATTTTCTTTTAAGCACCAAGAAAGTTAGCGTCTGGGCTCTGGGAGGAAATGTAAACCTTTTTATGCCAGGACTCAATGCAAACAAGATGCATATTTAAAGTAACGTACCTATCTTATTAGTGACTCCGCAGGTGAATTCTGGTATATACTGTTACCAGACTTATATAGGCTACACTCTCATGAAGTAAACCACAATATATGTTTTAGAAAGAATATATTTAGAAGACATGAGTAAGGCATCTTGGTTTTTGGATTGCACATTTTAATTTGCATAGGAAGGCTCAGACTCAATCAATCAATCAATCAATTTTCAGTGATTCAACACGTACCGAGTTCAGGGTGCTGACCTTATTATGAAATCACCACCATGGCCCCAAGCAGCTAATTAGGCACCTATGATGGGCATTTTCATGGGTATAACCACACTTCTATGTATATAGCTGCAATGGGTATGCAGATAACATCATACAGTGCCTTTCTGGAACAATATGTCTTAAAATTAGCATAGTCGACAATAAGTGATAGTTTAAGCAAATCACTTTGGAGAGGCTCTCAAAATGATTTTAGTAAACCAATAAATATTCTTTGTTTCTTTATATTTTTGAATGTTATATAACTTTCCAAGTTTCCAGACTCAGAGGTTACACTAACAACATCTTCCTAAGGATATAAAAAATGTGTACGTTGAGATGAAGAAAAAGATCTATTTATACAAATTTGGCATGTCAGCCAGTAACAAGGAGACTTAAGGCTTCAAGAGGAATTATTTTAAATTAAACTAATTGGAGGTTTTATTTTAATTAGTGCTCTGAGAAGATTGTTGCAAGAAATTAAAATTCAGGTTTTTTTTTTTTTAATGAGAAATGGCTTAAGGCAAATCATTTTCACTTCTCACAACTAAACTTTAAGTGAATCATGGGAAGTAGAACACTTTTTTCTGAGTGACCTACCATTAAATACAAAAGTTTCTTCAATATGCTTTCAAAATTGTTACTTTTACTCCTTGTGCATTTATAGTTGTACTAACTTTCTTTTTCAATACAAAACATCTGCCAGTTGAGGTAATCCAATATTTTTTCTAACCCTAAAATTATTTCTTTTAAATGGGAAGGAAGCATTTCTTTCATAAGAGAATAAAGTATACAGATATAGATATACTGTGGCAATTCAAAAATATTAAAGCTATGTTTCTTCAACAAGAACCTTTTAAGGGATCCCTGGGTGGTGCAGCGGTTTGGCGCCTGCCTTTGGCCCAGGGCATGATCCTGGAGACCCGGGATCTAATCCCACATCGGGCTCCCAGTGCATGGAGCCTGCTTCTCCCTCTGCCTATGTCTCCGCCTCTCTCTCTCTCTCTGTGTGACTATCATAAAAAAAAAAAAAAAAAAGAACTTTTTAAAAACCAACATTAAGAACCATTAAACAATAATTGTTTAATTATTAAATATTAAGCAATATGAATTGTGATCTCAAATAAAAAAATGTAATCATTAGGCTATGTTATTTGAAAGTCATGGGATGTCTTTGCTAATTTTAATATTTGAAATTTTAAAAATAAATTTGAATAGAATTTCATAATACACTTCAAAATAAATACATATATTTAAATGATTAAAATTATTAAATATAAACTTATATGAATAATATTATTAGCAAAATTCCAAAATAATTGCTGTAAATTTGGTTCTCTTCTTTCAGACAGATGGAATGAAAATAATAATCAGACACATTCTTATTGCTTAGTAGGAGAAATCATCAGTTCACAAAGAAACAGATGCCTTTATCTTAGTGTTTCAAAAAACATTGTCAGGGGCTTCCTTCTGGAGTTCTGAAACAGAGAGAGATATCTTCAAATATCTATTCAAAGGCAGACTCTGGAAGCAATCCTTAATATAAGTTGGGACATGACACTGGAATGAATTTTAATGTGTGCAATTTTGCAAGGAGAATCATGAATTAAGTCCAGAATAAAATTGGACTTCATGTCTTTTAAAATGCCCTGAAAAAATATTTCTTTCTTAACCAGAATTTACATTATATTTAAGAGGCCTAAAATCATTAAAAATTATCCTTATATATTATACTGCAAAGATGCATATGAAATTCAGGAACCTAACTGAAACTTTGGAAACTACCCCAGAATCACTTATTAGTAATGTGATCACCAAAAATCCAGTAAATTCTTAAGTTCTACAAGAGCATTTGTTATTGGTCTACTAAAATATCTAATAAATATTTGCCTTTGGCATCTTAATCTATACAAAACTGAAGACATTAATTTGTCACAACATTATTTGAATGGGATTTTTTTTTGAGAATTAGGCCAGACTAACCTTTTTTTTAAAGGAGACCAGGTTAAACAATTTTACCCTTGAAAAATTAGCATTATGGGACAGCAAACAACTTTGATTCTAGCTCAGCATTATATCTATATCTATCTATACCATATATAAATATGTATGTAAATATATCATGGATATATATACACACGTACATACACATATATTTTCCATGTATGAAAAGCATGATCCTCATTCTTAGGAAACGTGGTAGGATTTGAAGATTTTATGGAGCTTAAAGGAGGGAGATGCGAAGTCTGGCCACCAAAATTTGAGGCTGAATACATGTACAAGCACACACACATCTAGATATTTGTAGGTACATGCAGATATATGCATTCATTTTGCTGCTTTTTGCCTTTATAGTCCCTTGTTGGACACCGAGAACACATTCCGTCTTTTATCATAAGGTCTCACACACACTATTTTTCAATATTACCTCTATCATTTACTCTTTTACATATAATAAATGTTTGACAAAATTTTGCTCAAAAAGTGACATGAGCTTTTAAGGAAACTTTTATTCTGTGAGGCCTGAGGCAGTATGTGTCATTTCTCAGCATGCTAGCTTATCCTAGACATTTCTAATTTGGAGTTGTAGATATTTTCTTTTTTCATTTTGGAAAGGTGCTCATATTCTATGGAGTCGAGAGAAACAAATGGCATGAGAAGACATCATTCTGACACATTTTCCTTCTATCTTACAATTATTTTGTAATTGGGCAGTTGTATCGATATTGAAAAGTAAAGTCCTAAATATGGCAAAGGATACCTTAAAACTAAATTAAAAGACAAATGATAACCAAGATAAAATAGTTGTCATGAAAAGGGGAAATGTTAAAATTCCTTACATACCAAGAAGTCATAAAATACAATTTTAAAAATGCACAAAGGTAATTCACAGACCAGGAAATGCAAATGAACATTCCTTAGTTTTTTTTTTTTTTTTTTTTTCAGTTAACCAGGGTTCTGGAGTGCTTAGTCTGTAGCAGATGCCATTCCAGGTGCCGTGGAAGCAGGGCCTTCTAAATGAAAAGAGCAAGGGGGAAAGTTCTTGGCTTCCTAGAGCACTTACAGTCTCGCAGGGAGGAGCTGCGGAACTGAAAATAAATAAGTAAATAATGGGATGTATAGAGTTCTGGAAGTTGACAGTGTCCTGAAGCAAAATTAAGTAGGGTGAGGGGACCAAAGGGCACAGAGGCGGGGAACATCGCTGCTTTATACAGAGTAACCAGATAAGGCCATATTTATAAAGCGGTATTAATCAGGGCCCTGAAACAAGTGAGGCAGTGTGGGTCCCTGGCAGAAAGCAGAAGGAACAAGACACACAAAGTCCCCAACGTGTGACCTTGATGGCTTGTCCGATGTGGCAAAAAATAAAAATAAAAATAAAATAATAATAAATGAGCATATGGAGTAGAAATTCGGTGATGTCAGAAAGGGAGCTGGGCCCGGAGCTTACATGTCTTGCCGACCACGGTAAGGCTTTGCTCTTGACTGTCAGTGAAGTGGGAAGCCGCTGGAGGGTGTTGAGTAGGGTCAGCATGCAGGTGACATTAAGATGTGTGGAATTATTTGAATAACCTGAAAATGTGAGTATAGTAAAGAGGTCTGAGGTCAGGGCACTGCAACTTGTAGACCTTAGTGAGTGAAGCTACTAACAGGACATAGAGAGAGATTGAGAGAGAGAGAGAGAGAGTAGAAGTAATGCGGGAAAGACCCAGTTATCCCAAAATGCAGAGCAGTAAATCAGTTTAGGGAGGCACAGTTAAAATATTTCCAATTATTTTGATGGCTTAATGTAAGATGAAGCCTGCAAGCGAAATATGTGGCTTGGCAACGTGGAAGTCATCGGTGGCTTTGCCAAGAGCTGCTTGAATGGACGGTGAGGGAAGAGCCGTGTGGGGTCAGCAGGGGTTAGAGAGCAAACACAGGAGAACCCGCAGGAGGGGACAGAGAGCACTGTTTCAGGAGTCTGCTGTAAAAAGCAGCAGAGAGATGAAAAGACAACTAAAGGAGACGTGGTGTCAAGAGGATTTTCTTAAACAAAATGTACTGTTCTTTATATTCAGACGTCCCCAGAGCTGTGATAGACAGCAAATAGAAAGGCAAAGAACGATGACACAGCAGGTGGGGGGGGGGGGCTATTGGATCAATATTCGTAGGAGAGCAAAAAGGGGTGAGAGAGAATCTACAGGTAGAAGGTGAGCCTGAGGGGCCAAGGCAGCTCATCCGTGGCGTGTTCTTGAGGGTGCCTCTGGAAACACCTATCACACCCAAGAGCCAGTAATCCAGGGAGATGTGTTTGTATAAGTGGGAACATGGGGAAGCGATACACGATGGGCTCTTAATCAGCCTTGACCCCAAAACAGCAAAATGGAGAAGGGCGCCAAGGCAGCTTCCTAATGGAGATGTGGCCTGTTAGTCAATGGATAAATCATAGCGACTACCTACACGTCTGGCTTCTCTTACTGTTTCTAAAACTCACATATTTGTTCGATATCAAGTTTTTCTCAACCCTGTCTACACATTGGAATCCTCTGGAGCCAAAGAAAACCCAACCTTAACAATACTGGGGGCCTGGGTGCCACCACCAGAGATGCTGATGTAAACCATCGGGGGCGGGTCAGCCGAGTTTCTGAGCATCTGAGGAAGTTTAGACCTGGAAAAACATCAAAAAGCAAATTGAATATTAATCAATAAACATTGGTTTGATTTAATATTTGTAAATTATAGGAAAATCGGTGCATTTATGTAGGTAGCCGTATCAAGTTTATATGAATAAATAGGTCGGTGGAATGGCGATGAAATGATGAAAGCAGGAAAAGTTGGGGATTTTGGTTTAGTTTTTTGTCATTGGAATTCATATGTAGTATTTATGAGTTTGGAAGAAAATCTGTAATACTATATAATGTAATAAGATCAAATTAAAAGTAAATAAAACACCTGATTTATGAAACCATCATTATCTTCTGCCTTTTAGTGGCTGTTTCTTTGAAAGAGAAATATAAATAAATAAAATAGCTTATTCAATACTTATTGATCTGCTCAGGAGGATAACTGATCATTTCATAATCTTTGACTCTTATTTCATCCTAAATAGAACTGTCTTGTTTTTTCTTCCCATTTCCATTTATACATTTAGCTGTATTCCATTTGCTTTTAATTTTTTCAAAGAAAAATCACTTTGGCTTTGCAGCCTATATTCCATTCAGGTCCCCATTTTATTTTTACTTGATACTTAAATCTCATTTTTTCCCCCTCTTTTTCAAGGTGCCTACCTTTGGGTTTTATTGAATTTTAATAAAACAGAAAGGAGATCCAGTTCATAATGTTTTCCTCTCTTCTCTGAGTTGAATATTATTTTCCCTATTTTTAAAATTGCATCTCTGTTGTGTGCATGGCTGTACCCATGTGTGCGTGTCTCTGCGTGTGTTGTTTACTTGTATTTGACGGAGCCCTAGCTCGTTGCTTTCTTACAATTGTCTAAATTCTCCTTGCTTATCCTCACTATCCCACTCTCGGTTTTGTTTTTCTTCTGAGAACTTAAGCCAAAGCTCAGCTTGTGAAACGCTGATACCTCTCAGTAATTACTAACCTAGGAATCCTATAACCGTGGCAGACAGGCTTCCTTGCTGTGCCATTCCTTACTGATGACTATTGTAGCCTCTCTGGCAAGGGCCAACGCTTGGATATGACTTTTTTGCCTGGCCCGAAAGTCCATGCCAGGTCACAGGAGGCGCCTTTCTTGATGCCACTGATCATTTGGATATTTTCCTATTTCAGCCATCCTCTACATCCTGGGGTGTCATAAATACTAATGCATTCGTGTGCTCCTAAACTAGCTGGTGGTAGAAAATTAAATCAAAGTCATGTGGGTACAGGGTATCATCTAGGGCTTCTTGCCCATATTTTCTGTCATTATTAAGGCTTTTATATGTTTTGTTGCTGTCACCTTAATTGGGCTATTTGGGCCTTCCACTGACATTAATTGTGATTGCCAACATCTCGAAGTTTTCCTTCAAAAAGGTCAAGTTCTGCAAGAGTTTTCGTACTTAATATTCTATCGAGGGCACGCTCTCAACACCTAATAACTATCTGCTTGTCTAGTTATTGTAAAACCGCCCTTATTACAAATAAGAGTGCCATTGTTTTAAAATTGTTCTCATCCAAGGTATAAGACAAATCCCAAGTGCTGTGCTTAATGCTACTTCCACCTCCAATCTTTACTCTTGAGATCCTCTGGGATTCCCTATACGTCTTTATAGGTCACAAGGTTTTGTATAGGAATGGAAGATCTAAGTTGACTTTCATGATCTCCTTCAGTCCAGTTCAGTGGCATCATATATCCCACAATTTCTTTGAAGGATCTGGGCACATGGGGGGCTCAGTGGTTGAGCATCTGCTTTTGGCTCAGGTCATGATCCCGAGGTCCTGGGATAGAGTCTTGCATTGGGCTCCCCGCAGGGAGCCTGCTTCTCTCTGTGCCTGTGTCTCTGCCTCTCTCTATGTGTCTCTCATGAATAAATAAATAAAATCTTTTAAAAAAATTTCCTTGAAGGATCTTTCATTTCTAGTACAATTCTCTATTTTCCAGAATTCTTCTTTTCTATATTCTTTGGATATTTTAATAAAATTCTGCAGGAAGGGACTGACTCAAACAGTGCACATATTTTATCATATAATTTGGAAGTCTGGAATTATCTTGACAAAATTAGGTTGTTATTTTAAAATTCTAAATATAGGTTATATTTTGAGACATTATTGAAGCTTAAATCCTTGCTATATTCTTAGTTGAACATCTGCATTAAGTTGTTTATAACCCATTTGCTCTTTTCATAATTTGATTGCATATGAATTAACAACTCTATTCAGGTCACAACCAGAAGTAAATAGTTTTATTTTGATTCAATCACACTTCCTTAAATTGTGAAAGTGATTTGGACTTCCTTTTCACATTCAGTAAAAGTTCCTTCTAATGCTGACATCAGCTGAGAAATCTTGTCTATTTTAATATGATAAATCTGTCCATCGACAGACTGGTTGGTTATATAAGGAGTATAATGCTGCCACCACCATTTTAGTGGATTCATGTAGTTGAAGTGCTTTTCCGTTGGAAGTATTGGCCCAGTATGGTTTCTATGGTTGGTGTGTGACTTTCACTCATTGAAGGTCACAAGGACAAGGGTGCGTTCTAACAGACTCGAGATCATGACCTGAGTCAAAAACCAAGAGCCTGACACTCAGCTGACTGAGCCGCCCAGGTGCCCCCAGTTCTTTTCATCTTGCACTTCTTGACACTATGGTTCATGAAGAGAAATTATGCGTATCAGTAAAGGAGTATCCGTATGACGGTATATACGTGTGCTTCAAAGGATCACCTGCATTTATTAAGAAGAAAGTAGCTTGAGTCCACTCACTTGTCTCCTCTACTTCACATTCTACACGACTGAAAAATCCCCCCTCTTGTTCAATATGACCCACTGGAGATAAGACTAAAATAAATAGTAATTGAATGAACGAACGTGGAAAAGTGGTCTGCAGTTTGTTTCAACAAGCTATCACAATATTTCCCTGACATTTCAAACACTTCTGCAGAGTATAAAAAGCAACAACCTCTAAAAATCAGTACTAGAATGTATGACATGCTCAAAATAGGCCTTGACAAAATGGATCAAATACCGAGGTTGGTATTGTTATAACCACATTTCTAGATTCAAACCAGAGTGTGTCCACATGGTATTTACATTCCTCTTTATTTTCAAAATGCTACCGTTGAGTAACTTGAAATGTTACTCCAGGGGCACCTGGGTGGCTCAGTTGGTTAAGTGTCTGCCCTTGGGCTCAAGTTATGATCCTGGGGTCCTGGGATAGAGCCCCTCATTGGGTTCCCTGCCAGGCGGGGAGTCTGCTTCTCCCTCTCCCTCTGTGTGCTCACTCTCTCTCTCTCTCTCGATAAAGAAATAAAATATTTTTTAAAAAAATATTTGTCATATATAACTTCTTTTTAGTTTTTAAAATTATTATTGTGCTTTTGGTGTATGTGGGAGAATGGAAGGGTTAACATGAGCTATTAAGGAGAGGGAAATCAACTAAGCTATAGATATCACTGTGAAATACTCAACATATTAGTTAGATACAGTAAATAATAATCTGAATTTTCATTTGTGACTATTCTCTAGATTGCAAGCAATTTAACCATATTTTATATCTGATGATATTCCCTGGGGTATCTATGTGTAAGACTTCTGAGTTTTAGAAGTAACTTTTAAGCTATTTTATTTAACTAAAGATACAAATGAACCAAAGATAAATTGAAAAATGCAATTTCCTCCCACCTATTTTCCTTAACAGAGACAACTTTTTTATTATTCTTACAGAAATAATTTACACATATATAATTTGTGTATATTTTAATTATGCCTTTAAAAAGAATGAACTGAGGGTGCCTGGGTGGCTCAGTCTGTTACGTGTCTGCCTTTGGCTCAGGTCATGATCCCCAGGTCCTGATGGAGCCCCATGTAGGGCTTCCTACTCAGCGGGGAGACTTCTTCTCCCTCTTCCCCTTCCCTTCCTGCTCTTTTTCTCAAATAAATAAAATCTTAAAAAAAAATAAAAGTAAAAAAAATGAACTTATTTTTTTCAGATGGCTTTATAATATTCCACTCCATGTAGATACCATTAAACATTGAATAAAAAAAATTGAATCAGTTCTCTATTGATTTCTTTGTTGCTATTTTCATTTTGTGATTACAATGGAGATTAATACCTTTAAAAATAAGTATCACTTTATATATGTATGAATAACTGTAGATAAATTTGTCACAGGACAATTGCTAAGACTAAGTAAGGGGTTATGCATTTGGAAATTTAATAAATAATGTCTTTTTCTTCCATCAATGTTGTCTCACAAATATAATGATAAGTGAGATAGGCAGATACAAAAGGATACATATTATTCCATAGCATTTATGTGGTATTCAAAAGCAGAAAAAAAACTTGTTAACTGTCAAAAGACAGTATGACGATTACTTTTGGGAAAGTTTGAAGGAGTTAGTTTGACAGAGGGCAAAATGAGAACTTTCAGGAGACTGGTAATATTCTCTCTTGATTTGGGAGATAATTCAGTGGGGTTGTTTCCTTGATGATGCCTCAAAGTCACGCTTAAAATTTCTTTACATTTCCTTATGTGTACCACACTTCAAAAATGTTTATTGGCATGAAACTCATATAATAAACCCCATTACTTTAGTAAGACACAATTATTTTCATATGCTTCAGAGCCATTTGATTTGCTTGCTTCATTGAGAACTATATGTTCATCTCTTTGGCTGATTTTTTTTTATTTCTAGCTTGCAGTCTGAGAGTTTATGGCATTTATATTTTCAAAGTTTATTGAGGGGTTATTTATATAGAGCATCATACGTATTTAAAGTGTAAAATGTGATAAGCCCTAACAAATATATAAACTCACGAAAATTATTCTATACTTTTTTAATGTAGATTCCTTTCAGTTCCTAAGTAGAAAGTCATATCATCTACAGACAGTTACATTTTTATGCAATCCAATCTTTTATCCGATCTTACATCTTATTTTTTCTCATATTGTTGCACCAACTAGGACTTCCAGTACCACGTTGAATAGGGGTAGTGGGAAGGGGGGGACACTGTTTCATTTTATTGTTCCCAATCTTAAAGGGAAAAACATGCATCCACTCAGCGTTAAAAATGATGTTTGCTATAGTTGTTTTGTCTGGTTTAGATGTGCTTTATCAGGTTAAGACACTTCTGTCCAAATCTGCAAAGAGATTATTTGCCCTTCCTTCCTTCCTTCCTTCCTTCCTTCCTTCCTTCCTTCCTTCCTTCCTTCCTTTATTTATTTATTAATTATCATGAATGGGTGTTGAATTTTGTCAAAGGATTTTTACAAATCTATTGAAATAATCATGGAGCTTTCCTTTTCTAGTTTGTTAGTACAGCACATTAAATAGATGAAATTTTGAATGGTAAACAATCCTTCCTACATTGAACCCACTTGTCACCACATGTTACCCTTTTTATATATCTTGAGTGTTATTTAATAATAATTTGCTTCAGATTTTTGCATAACATTTGGAAAATTTTTTTCAGTGAAAACATATGGGCCTGGAGGTTTCTTTGTTGGCATGCTTTTGATTAAAAAAACAAATTTTTAAAAGCTATAGGATTAATCTGTTTATCTACTTCTTGTGTGAACTATGTATCCTTCAAGTAATTATTGATTCATTTTTATTCTAAGTTGTTCACTTTATGAGTAAGAGTTCTTTGTAGTATTCCTTTATTACCTTTTAAAAGCCCCTGCATCAGTAATGATATTTTAGCCCTGGGATGGGTAAACTTGTCTTAACTTTCTTATATCTTTTAAACAAGTCAACTTCTGGTTTGGTTGACTATTTTTTTTTTTTTTTTGTAAAATTCATTGATTTCTACCCTATTATTTCTTTACTTCTGTGGATTTGTGTCCATTTTGTTCTTCTTTCTCATTTTTTTCTTTATATTATAGAAATCTTAAGCTACTCTACTGAGATCTTTCTTATTTCTAATATAAATTTAACACCACATATTTACCCCTAAGCTGTGTTTTAGTGGCATCTCACAATTTTGCCATATTTTAAATTTCATTAATTTAAAAATATTGTTTTTAATTTTCCTTAAATTTTTGCCTTTGACCTATAGATTATTTCAATGTATGTTTATTTATATACAAATACTTAGGATTTTCAATAGGTTTCCAGTTACTGATTTCCAATTTCATTCCGCTACAGTCCAAGAACATACATTTTTATAGCTTCTATTCTTTTAAATTTCTTCAGGTTTGCTGTATGGAATGGATTATGGTCTATCCTCATGTCAACTCAGAAGGAAGGTTTATTTTACTGTTATTTGTGGGAAGTTTTATAAATGTCAATTAGCTACATACTCCAAGATTCCATTTATATGCAGGTCAGTTGAGACAAATCAAATATGTTATGAAAAATATCAGTACAAGAGTTACCTGTGGGAGACTGGGATATACTGGAAAACCCCATGAGGAAACTGTATGGGATGATGAAATGTCTGTGCTTTGAATTGAGTGTTATTTAAATGATATGGGTCTATAGATTTTCAAACTTACCAAATTTTATACTTAGGATCTCTACATTTCACAGTCTTGCAAATTTTGCCTGAATTTTTTTTTTTAAAGTTAAAGTACAGGAGTTTTCTCAGACCTTCTAAATTAAATATATAGTCTACATAATTTTAAAATGAAAGGAGAGATGGGGCACCTGGGTGGCTCAGTCAGTCAAGCCTCTGGCTCTTGATTTCATGAGAGTAGAGCCTGCTTAAGATGGTCTTTCCCCCTGCCACCCTCCCCCTGCTCTCCCTCTCTCTCTAAAATAAATAATAATAATAATAATAATAATAATAATAATAATAATAATGGAGAGGATTTTAATGGTTTCAGGTCTTTCAGGTTTTTAGGTCTTTCATGAATTTTGAGTTTATTTTTGTGTATGGTGCAAGAAAGTGGTCTAGGTTCATTCTTCTGCATGTAGCTGTCTAGTTTCCCAACACCATTTGTTGAAGAGACTCTTCCCCAATGAATATTCTTTCCTGTTTTGTCGAAGATTAATTGACCATATAGTTGTGGAACGTGGTTGGAGCTAGAGGGTATATATAATGCTGAGTGAAATAAGTCAGTCAGAGAAAGACAAATATCAGATAATTTCACTCATATGCAGAATTTAAGAAACAAAGCAAATGAGCAGAGACAAAGAGAGAGACAGATCAAGAAACGGATCTTAACTGTAGAGAACACAGTGATGGTGACCAGAGGAGAGGTGTGGGTGTGGGTGTGGATGAGAATGGGCAAAAGAGGGGATGGGAATTAAGGAGGGCACTTGTAATGAGCACCAGGTGTTATATAGAAGTGCTGAATAACTATATTATACACCTGAAACTAGTATTGCACTGTAGGCGAACTGCAATTTAAATAAACATTTAAAAAAATAAATGATTTTTAAAAATGAATGCTGAGATTTTTAACCTCTAGGTACTCATTAAAGCTTAAATTTGTGGTAGCATAACTATGCTACTAATAAATATCAGTGTCACACCTGCCAACTTTCAAACCAAAGTTACAACAACCTCTCAGTTTCTTCTTTTTTCTTTTTAAAGACTTTGTTCATTTATTCATGAGAAAGTGAGAGAGAGAGAGAGAGAGCAGAGACACAGGAGGAGGGAGAAGCAGGCTCCATGCAGGGAGCCCGATGCGGGACTCAATCCCGGGACCTCAGGATAAGGCCCTGGGCCAAAGGCAGGCGCCAAACTGCTGAGCCACCCAGAGATCCCAACCTCTCAGTTTCAAGTTGAAAATATGCTTCTTAAAAACCTTATGGCATGAATTCAAAAAAAGAAATAATTGTAGTGTTATCAAAACTATTACACTTGATCTTAGCCAAAACCAAGAAGTCATGTGTTATGAAAACTATTATGCCACTGTTACTAGCATCCCCATTATCACTCTCAGGTTATCAAAATCTTTTTTTTTAAGATTTTATTTATTTATTCATGAGACACAGACACACACAGAGAGAGAGAGAGAGAGAGGCAGAGACACAGGCAGAGGGAGAAGCAGGCTCCACTCAAGGAGCCAGAGTTGGACTCGATCCCCGGACCCTTGGGTCACACCCTGGGCTGAAGGCGGCACTAAACCCCTGAGCCACCCGGGCTGCCCAGGTTATCAAAATCTAATAATCATATTGGATAAAAAGTATCGTGATAATTATTTTTACCCTCAAGAGTTATCTATTTTTTTTTTCTTTCTCACTTTACCTGGTAATTTCTTTTGATATGATGATATGGCAAGGCAAATAAGATTACACAGGACTGTCTATCCAATTTTCCACTCCTTAATCTATCTTAAAATTTCATCAAGTTTACACTTAATAATGGCCTGCATTCAAAAATAAAATGCTACGTTAATGTTGTTGGCTAGTTTAGGAGCTAATACTTACTAAGCACGTGCTATTTTACTAACACGGTGGTAAACACTGGTTAGTTTCATTTCATTTTGTCCTCACAATTTTATGAGAAGGCACTATTATTCCACATCAGAGATCACAAAATTGTGATACAGGAAAATTTAACTTCTTCACCGTTGGTAATTTGGGAAACTCATACTCAAAGCTAAGTTAGTAAGACTATCTTGTCCATGTTTCCATTACACTAGAGCGCTACCAAATATTCCCATTTTCATCTTTTATCAGTATACATTAATGATATTTTTAATATCTCTATCTGCCTAATAAACAAAAATGGTTTCTTAATAACCATTAAAGCCTCTTTTCTCAGCAATCTTCTTCACTTTTATACATCCCTTAATACATATTTACATATATTCAATTTTAAATAGTTCATTAATACATGATACTTAGAGGTTTACTTGGCCAGATTCTGTACTGCAGAAAGTCACAGTTTTATTGTGTGCATAATGAATTTAAAGTCACAACTAAGGAATATTATGACTCAATGTGGCCTTTTCAAATTGCTCTCCGTCAGAGTAAATAGTCCCAGATGTTCAAATAATTCCAATTTGAGGTTATCACAAGGCCACTCTTAAAAAAAGACTTCAAGCATCGTACTGATATTTGAAATATAATTTTTATGAGCCCACAAAATATATGATTGTTAAAAGCTAAAACACACAACAAATTGATCAAAGCTAAAACTAACAAGTGTTGGGTAAATTTATCTGTTCCATCTTCACTCTTAATTAAATTCATTCCAACTCATTTTTTGGAGATGAGATTCAATCTTTCAATATATAGCTACCTAACTCCCATTAATACGTACGGAATAAAGGTTCTCAAAGAAACTAAATAATTACTAGAATCAAGAAACTTTTTTCATCTTTCCTTTGATTTTTTTTTGAACCAAGTGAATATAGATTTAATATAGCAAGACATGATCTTTACTCTTAACTAAATGAATTAATTATTCCGAAGTCTGACATTAAATTTACAGTTATCGTAAAGTTTTAACTGCTATATTCCATAAAGTGATCTTAAATTGTACAAAACCATGTATTTTAGGAAGAACTGCCAGTTTCATTCTTTGTTGTATCTATGGAGCTAAGCACTTGGAGGTACTTTTCATTCCTTGAATTTATAAATGTGTTGACCGCTTTCAAGACCTAAAACCATGTTTATCTGTTCAGCAGTTTTGTCAGACTATTATTGTACTCAAAATTATTTTTAAAAAGTGTTTTACCTGCCAAAATTATTTTTCATGCCCCCAAATTCCTTAAAGTTCATTAGATTTGCCCTTGCCAGTGTTTCTCCAGTCTTTAAGCTTAAAATAATTTACAACTTGAGGATACCTGTGTTCATAGTGATCAGAGGCAGGCAAAATATCTCTGTAGCGTGGTCAGTGAGCTGGCTTTATTTCCAGGCATAATTTAAATGAAATCATCTCATATATTTGATGGAAGCCTGAAATGTAATGCCTTTACATCTAAGAGGCAAAAAGCACCCATGTATAGGTAAGACAATTGACAGAGTGAATTCCCCAATCTTAAGCAGAACAAAACCACACCAAACCCACAGTTCTCTGCGCAAAAATATATGCTTTCATACCTGTGTAGTGGCTGAAGATGAATTTTCATGGGAGTCACCTTTTTTTAAAAGTATTTAGATATTAGGCAAGGACTATTACTTGATAAAATCAAATTGCTGAAAGTTCAATAGGAACAAATAGAATTTCATTGATGGCTTTGTCTCCCTGGTTTCTAGAGAAAGATCACCTCTCACACATTTTTTCCACTCTTCAATCACGGTGATTAAACATGTTCTCAGTAAATAGGAAATGCATTCTATGTTTCTCTAACTAGTGTTCACCGAATAATAATTTTGGTTGCTACGCCCTTAAAAAATACACATTACATCAGTAAATAAGTATAAATCAATCTGTGAAGTGTGAGCTTAAGTCTGTGTTTTGATGTTTCATACAAGATCGTTTGCATTATCTGCTGCCATGGCTTTTCTTTAAAAATACTTTTAACTAGTAGTTTCTAAGTGTTTGTGTAAATTGCTAATCTTGATCTGATACGAGTTTTTCAATCCGTAGCTTAAAACTGAAATGTTGGTAATGCTGTATAGCATTACAGCATATGAAGCAGACGTAAGACTCAAACTCGAGTAAAATAAATGTAATTAAAATTTTACGAAAGTTCCCTTAGATTAATTTTCTGGCAGTCGATAGTAACAAGAAGCAAATATGGTAAATATCGGTCAACCATACAACAAATAGCCTCTGTAAATATATGAAGGATTTGAGAAATCGTACCTATCTCTCAGATCCATCAGCCTGGAACTGTGAAGTTAAATAAGACCTGACAATATTAAAGTGTCACGGCCTAAGAGTGGCGGTGGTAGTACTTGTGTTGGGGTGGGGATGCGAGGGGAGTGGAAAATCACTGTCTTTATTGTACACGAGATGCGGAATTAAGATAAAGTAATGGTTTGCCTAATAGGTTTGCGGAGCCAGTTTTTCCTTGAATCTAATCCAATTTGTTATTACAAATTTCATTTTCATTTAATTGGAAAGTTTCCTTCCAGTGCAGGGGATATGATTTCTTTCTCTACATTCCTGCACCCTGCCCACACATCTTCAAGATATAGATTGTGCTTAGGCCATTTATAAATAGTTAGATTTAATCAACAAGGTAAACGTTCATATAGCAATTATTGCAATTAGCCTCTTTGATGTTAATCACTTCTGTTTGTGTTTTCCAGACTTCATTTCCTATGTCCTTAATCGAAGTAACTTTACTCTCCTCCTAAGATGCCAACTTTTTGAGTCATGAACATCCTTAAAAATACAAGGGGATCACCTTGAGCTCCAAAAATGCAAATCAACTGGAAAAACACCAGCTGGCCTTAATCTTTCAACACTGCAGTTTAGTCTGCCTGGTGTCAGCAGGCTAGCAGGTATTCTTTTTATAGAAACAGAACTTAGCAAATGTAGCTGCTGTTTCCTTCTTGTCAAGAGTGAATTTCTCCCTTCCCCAGCTGTAGCCAAACACTCACACACACACACAATCACACAACTGCACACAAAGATACACTTGGGGAACAATAGCCTGTTCGAGGAAGTTACTACTAGGATGGGGCATTACATTGAAACTACTGCAGTTTTGTACTAAAATAGCTTTAAAATCTACATGTGTTTTTGCTGTCTTTTCCATGAATTATTAGTAGCAATAAAATAAAATATAAATAAGATAAAATGTCACAAATTATATTTTCTTCTTCTTTCTTTCTTTCTTTCTTTCTTTCTTTCTTTCTTTCTTTCTTTCTTTTTTTCTTTCTTTCGAGAAATGAATGCCAGGTAATAGTCATGAAAATTAACCTGAGCTTACGCTCCAGTTTAAAAATAGTCAACTGCAGTTCACTCTGGTAAAACCTCAGTATGTTCTGATTGTCTCTCCATCCATTCTTTTGTGTCCTTATTTTTAAAGCATATGATAAGTCACTGTCTCCTTTTCTGTGTTACTGTGTCCCAAAAAAGATAAAGAGGTAATATATGCAACCCAAAATAACCATTTCTTATAATAAGAAAAGGTTAAAACCATTTATATGGTGACTCATATAGACATCAAGTGCTGTAAATGTACCAGGCATGTGATGGCATAATCTGAGCAGTAAACCCACTCTAATTTTTTCCCATGAAATGGGACATCATTTAAAACTAAACATTGCAGAAACATGAAACATGTCCTGTCATCCCTGAGTAACTACTTCCAATTTTCTATTTACCCAGTTCTTTCTCTCTCTTTCTCTGTTCATGCACCATATTAAATAACCACATGTCATACACTGCATAATAAATCAGATGGCCACACGTATTCTTTCTGCCCACCGCTAATCTGCAGTTGCCCCTTCTACTCCATAATAGCTTGCATGACATATTTTGATCTCGGACACTTTTCTCTATAAAAGAACAGTGATAGATGCTCTTGGGCAGTGATGCTCCTTGACTATGCAATTTGTACTAGCTCTGAGATGATGGCAAGATATTGATTTATATATTTTTTAAAGATGTTATGATTTATTCATGAGAGACACAGAGAGAAGAGAGAGAGGCAGAGACACAGGCAGAGGGAGAAGCAGGCTCCATGCAGGGAGCCCGATGTGGGACTCGATCCCAGGACCCCGGGATCACACCCTGGGCCAAAGGCAGATGCTTACCCACTGAGTCACCCAGGTGCCCCTCATTTATGTATTTAAGCCCCCATTGAAGGCCGGCCCTTGTTCTGAGTCCAGTGGGAACTTCTGGGAATCAAGGCCAACTGGCATGCGGTGGATCCCCCCTGCAACACTGAGTGAGCTCAATGCATCTACTCCCTATAAAAGAACAAGGTGTGTTCACAACACCTCATGTGCAAAGAAAAGAACCTCCAATACCTAAGTCATTGAGCGTGTGTACCTTACATTTGTTACTATTTCCAGTGTAGTTTTATAGGCAAAGAAGAAAATATGAAATAAAAGATAACCATACTAAATTTTAGTTCATTATAATACACACGTCCAGACCACAGAGAAATAAGTATGACAACTGGATGTCCTTACTTTTTTCTTTACTATATGTTTAAATATGTACAGCATTGTACAGTACCTTGTTTATAAATTTTAGTTACATAATATGTCAAACAATAATTTTAAAAAGAGACATGATACTGTTTCTAAGATCAATATAGACCAGCACTTTTCTGTCTATGTTTTAGATATCCCTTATATGAACTCAAACGTACAGATATAACAAGAATTCCTTGACCCTTTCCCCAAACTATTTTTCCCTAGAGTTTAGTTATCACTTAAAGTAACTATGAATTATCCATTGAATTTTTAAAGATGTTTTGCTATCTGTGTATGTATTCATAGATATATTCACCTATATCAGTCTAAATTCTCTATAATTTCATAAATAACATAGTAATAAACATATCTGTTTAGCTCAATTTTCATCCAGATATTTTGATATTTATGTATATTGTTACATGTATCTCTATTTCAACAATAAGTGCTTTGTATTTGTATTCTAATATGTGCAAAAAACCACAATTTAGTTAATCATTTCTTACTAATCAATAATTGGTTTGCTTATCCCCTTTTCAGTTATAAACAATACTGCAAAGAATAGTTTTGAATATGTCTAAAGTAAATAGAACATGTCTCTTGCCTTCATGTACAAGGTCTCTAGGAATTGAGATTAATGGTGAAGTCTATGTCGTACATAGAGTAAATATCTTCAAATTTACTAGTTTTTGCCAAATTGTCACCAGATGATTGAACAAAATTACATTTAAAATAGGAACGTATGAGTAATGAGCGAAATTTTCCCACTCAGGACCTTGATGTTATACAATTCTATAAATGTTAATTTTGCCATCTCATTGGTCAGGAGATATGCATTGTAATTGCATTACTCTGATTTCTAGTGATTTAGAGCATCTTTTCATGTTTACTAGTCATTCAAATATTTTCTTCCATGACTTGTCTATTTATATCATTTGCCCAGCTTCCTATTGATGACCTATTTTTCCTGTTTGCCTCCTGGAAGTTATTTAATACTAAAAATACTTAGATTTTAAAAGGTTGCATGTAACTTGTCTTCTTCTGTGGGTTTTCTTTCCACTTGTAGGTCTTATAGGAAGATATAAAGAAGTTCTTTTTTTTTTTAAGTTTTCATGTCATTAAATATATCAGTTTACCCTTTTTATGGCATGACATTTCAAGATTTAAATAAGTTGTCTTTCCTACCTTGATATTATAAATAAATTGATAAGGTATTCTTCAATTTTCTTTTCTTTTTAGATCTTCAATTTCTGTGTATTCCGTTTATGTACATGGCATAAAGTAGGGACCTATATTTTATCTTTACAATAAAGATAGCAAGTATCCTAGAGTATAAGTTGAATGAACCATCTTCCCCTACTAAACCAAAATGCAATTGTATTAAATACCAAGTTTCTATATGCATATCTGCTCCTGGATTCTCTATTTTGTTCCATTAAGGTCTGCATGTTATACTACTCACCCTTTGAGTAATTAAGTATGTTAGCACTTCTGGTACCACAGCGATTCTTAGACATTTCAGGCTTTTCTTGCCACTTCCGTGGATCATATAAATTTTTATGAGATGATGAATTTGACATCACTCCATAAATTTTTATATGTGGTTTATGTATTAATTTAATATTCATTATCTATTGTACAACTTAATTTTATTTTAAAAATTTAGGTTTTTTGATATGCTATTCAATGGATATGCAAAGTTTCACTATTTTTATTATTGGAAATTTATAGATTATTTCTATTTTATGTTATAAATAAGAGTTTTTATATGTTGAGTTTTTATATGTTGTCATTTGTATATGTTGTCATTTTATTTACATAGGCATGTTTACATGATATATAAATTTTGTTTATATATTATATATAAAAATCAAGAAAGTTAATTATAATTATATATCATATGTGTATTGTATATAATTATATATAATATGTATATAATGTATCTATGTATATGATATGTATAATATGCATATGATATATTATGTACATATATACTCACATATATATAAAAAAATATATACCTGGGTCAGAATCTCCAAGTGGGAATATTAAGGCAGATGGTACATGTATTTTGATAATTCTGAAATTATTTCCTATAGGTCCTTTGTATTTATAATGCTACATGCAACATAGGTCAATTTTAGGTAAATCTATCTGCATTAATAATGAAAAATAGCATACTAAAATGTTTCAAATTTGACACACTATAGGTAAGATATTGTTTGTATACTCCCCACCGCCTGCGCTCAAAGGGGACAATTAAAAGTCCCACCCACTCTCTGTATCCTGCTCAAATCCTAGCTTGTTTGTGTGAAGTTGCCTGGGTGAGGTTGGATGTGGCTCTAACCACACCCAGGTTGGATGTGCCTGGGTGAGATTGGATTTCTCAGGGTTGAGAAATCTAAAAAGAAAAAGATGAAGATTGGGCTCCTCTGCTTCCCCCTTTCTTACTCCTTTACTGCTGAAATAGAAATACAGAGAATGCTCTTCCAATCCAGAAATTTTATAAACATTCATTCATTTTTTCTCTATATCCTCTCTGAATTTTTAAAAATATTATTGCAAAAAAAAAGTATTTTCCTTTTACTTGTCAAATTTAATTGACAGATTTCATCTCATTAGACTATAGGATCTTTTGAGGCTCTTGACTACCTTTTGAAGCTCCCTCATTTCTCAGCATTGTGGAAACTACACCGTCTGGATTCTGCTACTCCTCTGAGAGTCTACGATTTAGTCATCATGGTGCATTCACCAATGAGTTTTCCCGGATTTTGTTCTCGTTTCTCTTTTCTTCACATTCAAAGATTTTGTTGGCTTAAACTACAATCTATATGCTAATGATTCTCAAATCTGTAGCTTCAGGTCTCCTATGTACAATAGATTATTGGACATAGTTACTTGAAAATAACAGTACTGACTCAGAATCTAACATGATTAAAATTTAAAACTGCATCAGTGTCTTTTGCACTGCTTCTTATCCTGCCATCCATTCCTACCCCCAGCCCCACCTCTAGTCACCATCTGCTCCACCTGTTTATTCTTCTACATTCTCAGGTTGGTAAGTGACTTAACAATTCCTTCAAGTCAGAAACCTGGTGTCAGTCTGAATGATCATTTCCCCCTTTATAGCTATATCCAAGTAAGCATGTTTTTTTTTGTCATTTCTGAATCCTAAATACCTCTTGTACTGGTCTGATCAGTACTGATAGCTCAAATTTAGGTCTTAAGTTTTCTCTTGCTTGATTGTCATCATATCCTAAACTATCTTTTTGTCTGCATGTTTAGGCTCTTTCCCATCCATCCTAATTCTACATGGATGATTCTTAAAAATTCCAACTTAATCAAGCTACATTTTTCTCTGCCTGAAATCCTTGAAAAAGTCCAAGTATATGAGTCCTTTATTACTGACTTCCCGCTGACCCTTTTATACTTTTCTTTATCCATCTTATTCCAGATACATCGTACAAAATTCCCAACTCTCTGACAATTTAAAAGCTCTGTTCTGGATTTTTGCACCTTGTTTACTCTGCTTAAAATGTCCAATTTGATACCATTCATCTCATTAATTGCTATTTTTCAATACAGTTAAAGCATTGCTATCCTGTAAACATTCCTCTGAAAACTACCAATTTTGCTCTGCTTTCTGTATAGTTGGGGTTCTCTAGAGAAACAAACCAAGAGAGTGTGTGTGGAGAGGAGAAAAAGAGAGGGGGAGAGATGGAGAGGGAAAGAGATCGATTGATTTTAAGGAATGGCTCATATGATTGTACAGGTGCAAGTCCAAAATTTGTAGGGTAGGCCAGCCAGCTTGACAGCAATAGTCTGAGTCCAAAAGAGCCAACTGGCAAAACTTCTTCTGGCTCATGGGAGGCCAGTCCTTGTTCTGTTAAGGCCTTCAATTTATTGGATTAAGTCCATCCAGATTATGGAGGGTAGTTTGCTTTACTCAAAATCCATTGATTTAAATGTTACTCTCATCCAAAATACACCGTCAAGGAAATACACGAAATAATGTGTATTTGATCAAGTAGGTGGGTGCCCTGGCCCAGCCATGTCGACACATAAAATTAATTATCACAAGTACCCATTTCTGTGCTCTGGTATCATAATTCTTAAGCACTCTGGCTAAGATTTTTTAAGGAGAACTATCTAAAAACGGTTCTACTTTTTAATAAAAGAAATCCATAAGCATAGTATAATAGTCAAATCATATATAAAGGCTTGTAATGAAAAATAAAAATCTTTTTCCTTTTCTTTCCCTTTTTCCCATCTAACTCCCTAGAGAAAACCACTTTTTTTTTTCAGCGTGTGGTACCTCCGGTTAGTTAATTGCATATTACAAACAATATCTTATATAGCTCTTTCTTGTTTTATCAGCTATGGATATGATCTCTTTGTTTTCACACTTGGACCATTCCCAATAAAAATTGGCCTTTCTCCAAAAGTATTTTTAGGTCCTCTTTATCCTTTTTTTTAAAATATTAAAGCGATATGCTTAGAATTTTATGTATTGGCATTTTTTATTTTACCCACTTTGTAAGTGGAGAATATCTGTACTTTTTCCTCCTCTTTGTTTTCTTCCCTATATCTCCCGCATCTATCAAATGTTATTGTTACATTATAATTTTTATAGATTCTTCATTTTTTTTCTTTAAACACTAAAAAAAAAAAAACTGTGTGTACTTTCTGTATGAATGTATCATGTACTCACATTGAGAGCTAGGTGAAGCTATATTCTATTTATGCCTTAGCTTTAGAAGCCACATCGCATTACTTCTTCCATGTTCTATTGATGAATAGTGAGTCTTTAAGCCTAATACACATTCAAGGAAAAGGTAAGATTAATGACTAACTTTTGAAGGGGGGATATCAAGGAATTACAGGCATATTTTTAAATTATTCCACCTTCTTTACCACATTACAAGAGTTTTGTTATAGCATTTTAGTTTATATAATAGCAATGAATCTTGTTTTTTATTGCATTTTATCATTTCCTTTATGTTGGACTTAATATATGCAGAAGAGAAATCTATTGCTGCTGACTCTTTACACGCCCCTCTCCCATACCTTCCTTCCTGAATTTTCCAAGCTGTTCCCCCCAGTTTTTTGACCAATCAGCAGAGACTTTTGCACTGCCTTTGAATTTACATATATCCTTACTTTGAGTCACCCTCTCTCCACAGGAAAGAGATAACCAGGTCACTGCCTGTAGCTGTCATCATTAGAGGAATATTTCCTCTTACCACTGTCTTTTAGAGTCATTGACTGTGTCTCTAATGCAGAAGTAGTCCCTATTCAGCTTGCGGTCGTATAACAAGTTGACACATCCATGACGTTTCACTCCCTATCAGCTGGTTATATCTGTGTGACTTGATGTAAAGACATCAGTGTAACAGTGGTGTGTGCTTTATGTCAATGGTTAGTATAACTTCCTTATCCCCTCTAGATACCCTTGGGCCCAGTGCTGAAAGCGACACCTACATTTCATGTCGGAGTCCTGTTGGACCCACCTTCGTCTTATGATGTATGCAGCTCATGATGCTCCTTAGTTAGAGTCTCAGTATTTCCTGGGACTCTCTATATGCCAAGAGGTGCTTTGTGAGTGCTGGAAAGCTCTTTGCTCCAGGGATCATGGCTTTGCTATAGCACATTACTCAAGGGCCTGTACTTCACCTTTCTTATTGTAGACCTGCCAGAGATTCCACATAAGCCTCTTCCTTTACCACAAATACCTCTAAACCTGAAATCTTCTGAGTCATATGCTGTAAGTATCAGAGCTTCTTGCGCCTCAGCCTGGACCTGCCGAATTACCCTTCCTGAAAGCTGTCTGTCTCCAACTAAATGGGCCACAGTGTGATCCCAAGCAGAACATGCAGGCATGAAAACCCAAAATATATTATGCTTTTTCCTTTATTTCTGGAATGTAAAAAGTGTAATAAATGGTACTTTACTTTGTGGGACTTTTCTAGCATGTTCCATACCACTGGAAACTAAAACTTCGCTAACGGCGCAGTCTCTGTCTGTGTTTAGGGTCATCTCCCATCAGGCAGGGCACGCTTGTCTTGCTAAGGCATCAGGAGCACATGCTGCTTGTCACTCTGTGCTTACTGGGTCCTGTTAACAAATATCAATATAGTGAAGAAACGGTGTGATGTTCTGCATAATGTCCTCTTCTCCTCTGGGGTTCTCTCATTTGTGCTCCTACCAGGAAGTTCAGTTCCCAACTGAATCTCCCAAGGTCAACCCCAGCCTACAAGTGACAGCCATTCCTGAGCTTCTCCATGATGATTACGCACCATCTTCCTCAGCTCCCTAACCCCACCAGACTATTTCTTATTATCTTGCTAAACAAAGTATCCTCCAGGCCCCACAAAAGAGGCAGCTGCTCTGTAAATTGATTTGGTCATGCTCAACTCTCTTAGCCTAGTTAATATTTTGGCTTCTCTGTGTAATTTATTGTGGGCTATTGTTTTTCTAAACTTACTAGGGCCTTCCCAGGAGCTTATCGGGAACTTCTTGGGCTCTTACTTATGACAAAGAAGAGTGCCCCATATCAACAAACTCTCCTATACCCAATTTTGTGATAATTTAAGATGAATGTGGAAAATGTTGTGAGTTAAAATACACACTCAGTAAATAAGGGATAAAACTCTAAGGTTTTGAATGTAAGTGCGCCATATTAGTACATATTAGGAGAAATAATAAATTAGATGGTAGTTTGATGAGAAATTACCTAAAATTCAAAAAGTGTGCATTTTTTAATTCTCTTAATTATATGTTTTCAGCTTATGACACATAGGTTTTTTTTTTTATTCTGAGTTTTAGGCTTCTATTATTTGTAGTATCAATTTAGTATTTTAAGTAAAAGTGATATTTTATTCTTCATCTTTCACTCAACTAAAGATTATCTGCATTTATTAGACAAAGAAACTCTGGTATTCAGAAAAGGAGGATCCTTACTGAATTGGTCGGTATCACCTAATTATTGATATTATATGTAGTCAGGATCCATCCTTTCCTAATAATGTAATTTAAGTTATATATTCACAATAAAAATCTCCAAGGTATAGATTGTTTTTATTCAATTTGATAAGGGCTCTTAATGTTGAGTCTCTTGTTTAATTATCAAAGATGCATTCACTAATGCATGGCTGGGTAATGGCTCAGATAATAGAGTCCAGGACGCATGTATAACCAAGAAGATTATGCTTGTCCTCCTGGTGGTTAATTATGGCAGGATACCAATTTCTTTAATTATATTGTCATACTAACAACCAAGTACTTAGGTAGCCATCATTAACTATTTAATAGTTTACTGCTATTCTCATAGGAGCTTAAGAAATAGAGTAAACAGTGGGTGGCTGAAGGCCAACTAAAGACAAAGAAATAAATTTGAATGGAGGTGAAATTACTGGAGTCAAGCATATGGATATAAGTACTAAATAATGGAGACTAATTACCCTGAATCTTAATATTTTTTTTACCTTCTCACTATATCTAAGTGTCATGCAATTACATACCTCAGATGCACTACATAAAAAATGTTTTATTTTGCTAATAAACTCTATTAAATAATCTATATAAAGGTAATATTTCAATCCTTATTGAGAACATGTAAGGTACATGCATTATATATATTACATATATATTTGCAATTTTATTTTTTTAATTTAATAGACAGTTTATTTACCAAGGAGTTTTAGGTTTACAGGACAATTTAGCATATGTGGATTTTCTTCCATCAACAGTCTTTCACATCATCAAATTATGAAGAGTCAAAGGTCTCTCAAAAAGGGTCTACATTTTCAGCCCTGAAATATAAAGAGCATGGATGTCATTACTTCTATTCCAACAAGAGGAAAAAAAACCTGAAAATCAATAACTTTTCTTGAACCCATCAGAAATGAGGTTGTGGAGCAAATTACCTACAACTTAAAATCCAGAGAGACAAGAAAATCCAGTTATATCTAAGATCTGCTTACTCAGGCCATGAACTGATGGGAACACTTAAATGTTAACTTTTGAAAAACTCCCAGGGGCTGCAATCTTAGTGAGACCACCAACACTTTCATGGGCTTTTCCCCCACCACCCTACCAGGTTTTTGCAGTGAGAATCTGAGAAAAATTCCCTGTAGCTCTGGCCTAGGGAGAGTAAAAGAATTCTAGTGATATATGCCAGAGCCTTCTCCATGAAGAAGCCTACATTTCAGGGATAAGGACTTTACCAGAGCAAAATTATGAAACTTTGTTTGGATTGGGGAAACCGTCCCTAACCCATTCCCATATTTTCTTTCTGTCTTACATAAGATGACTGTGAGGCAGTCAACTCTGGAACCAGGAGTAGGGGTCAGAGGGAAATAAGCTATGCAACTGGAAAACCACTTATGATTTCACAGCCTTGAGATGCAGATGCATTTAAAGTCCTACATTTAACCAGATTAGAGAATATTCATCCTCCCCTACATTTAACCACCACACCAGCAGTAGCAGTGCATTATATTGACAGAAATACAAGATACTAAATTTCCCTAAGGGATGTCCATAGGGGAGTCCAAAGTCAAGAGTGGAGAGAAAAGCAATGACACTAAAAAAAGCAGAAACCTCTGGAACTCACAGCTAACAGCAAACCTTACAAACAGCCTGATTCCTAGCCAGATTGATATAAATCTTCATACTACATCCTATTTAACTCGGTATCTATTGCCTAATACATGTCTGGCTTTCGACAAAAAAATTATAAGCCGTGTCAAAAGCCAAGAAAAAACACACACTGAAGAGACAAAGCAACCATCAGAACCAGAATTAGCTATGACACAATTGCTACAATTATCAGACAGGTCATTTAAAATAACTATGATTAATATGTTAAGGGTTCTAATGGAAAAAGTAGACAACACACAAGAACAGATGGGTAATGTAAGAGCGAAATGGAAACCCTAAGAAGCATCAAAAGGCAATATTAGAAATGAAAAATACAGTAACAGAAAGAATGGCTTTGATGAGATCATCAGTAGATTCAACACAGTCAAGGAACCAATGAATATACTTCCAAAAATGAAATGGAAAGACTAACAAGAATGAAAAATAACAGAGTAGAGGGACGCCAGGGTTGCTCAGTGGTTGATTGTGATCCCGGGGTCCTGGGATCAAGTCCCACGTCGGGCTCCCTGCATGGAGCCTGCTTCTCCCTCTGCCTGTGTCTCTGCCTGTTTCTCTCTGTGTCTCTCATGAATAAATACATAAAATCTTTAAAAAAGAAAAAAAAAAGAAAAAGAACAGAGTAGAATATTCAAGGAATGTGGGACAATATAAAAAGTTCTCACACACGTAATTGGGATACCAGCAAGAGAAGAAACACTGAATGAAGCAGAAACAATTGAAGTAATAGTGGCTGAGGACATTCTATAATAAATGACAGATACCATATCACAGATTTAGGAAGCTCAGAGAATACGGACCCAGATAAAGATCAAACACACACACACACACACACACACATGCACACGCACACGCACATGCACACGCACACACTCCTAGGCATATAAACTACTGAAAACAAAAGATATTGAGAAAAATCTTGAAAAAATATCCAAAGTCTTCAGCTTACTAATATTGAGGGACATTTTTCTCATTATCAAAATAGATGTTTTATTAATTAATATGGAGACAGCGTAGATACAGCCATAGATATATTTCTGTGAATATAAAAGGCAAATATGCTTGTACACACATATCCATTAGGAGATAAATCTGGTACAAGTACATTTTGAGATTATAGTTCATAATGTAAAGATTTTCCTGAATAAGTTACAAATAAATATGCACTGAGAGATATGTGGGAATAAAGAAATATGCTATTCATGTTAATTTTCTTTTTTCTTTATGAACAATATATAATATTTAAAAATTATATACATATATGTTGCAGTGTGATTTGGATATGGATAGAAGCATCTAGTTTTAAAACTTAAAATGTCTATTCATCCTATCAGCATTTTATCATCTACCAACTTGACTTCTGAATAATTGAAAAAGTTATGTGGTTGTATTTTCCCTTATGAAGACGGCATCTATTCTCACTAACTATATCAGATTCCTTGCCATGGTGACATTTCCAAATTTCCACATTCCTGAGGGCAGATTACTAACCGTATCAAATTCTGAATTGATTATTTTGCACCTATAACATCATCATTTTACAATTTCTTAATTTATGGTAATTAAACTTCAGAACTACTATCCTCATTCTCCAAGCTATTCAATAGTTTAATAAATTTTGAAAACTCTCCAAAATTCTACTTCCAAAATGACATGCAAAGCCAGGCTTCTTCCTTTGTCTTGGTTTATCCAGATACTTTTCCCCTTAGGGAAATAACATTCCTGTTTTTGACCTCTCACTAAGAATATAGTACTTATGCCTATGCTCATTAGCTTCTATTTACAAAAGCCATTAAGTTTTCACTCAACAAATAAACTGATTGTGAGCCTCAGATAAGATTTGGTTCTGGAAAGTACTTTAGGTTCCAGCACATCGTTAAAATAGACAAATGTGAGGAAAATATATTAATGTCTCTTGGTTGGTTTTGTTTTCTCTTTTCAGACTGTTACATGAAAAGGTATTTTCTCTTCCTGGAATACATGGCAAAATAACATGCTATTTAGACTCTTAAAATGTGGCAAATGTCTTTCCCTAACAATAAATAAATTCTTTCCAATGCCAACATATAACAAACACACCCACATAGAGCAGAAATAGTCCTCTTTCTTATATAGGAATAAGAGTTTAATCAGTACAATATGATTATAATAAATCAACTTCTAGTAAGAAAATCTTTTAAAAGATAATACAGTATATTAAAATATCAATAAAATGTTAATTTTTAAAAAATTAACATGCTTCAGAAATTCTGGCTGCATAGGCAATTTAATGAAAATAATTATGTGGTTAAAATGCAGTCCGGAATATATTATGGCACATGACTATATTTCCATTTTGAATCATGGTTATGAATAATACTTCTTCAATAAATGGTATTGGCTCAACTGACACTATTTTTTTGGTATGTTAGCTATAGTGGGGTTTTTAAATCTTGTCCTTACGTAAAAGAAAAAGCCGAATATGTCAATGCTTTTGAAATAAATAAGGATATTAAATATTATAAAAAGTGAATTCTTTTTATAATCTGTGAAAACTATGAAATTTTAAATAATCTTTAATTTTATTTAATATTTCTTTGCTTTTAAAAGATAGCATTTATTTATTTGAGAGAGACAGAGCATGCGTGCGCACACGAGTGTGGGAGAGGGCCAGGGGGAGAGGGCGAAGCAGACTCCCCACTGATCACGGAGCCCCACACAGGGCAGCCTCCTGAGCCAAAGGCAGATGCTAAACCAACACCCAAGCCTCCCTTGAAACTAGGTGTGTGTATGCATGTGTGTGCTTGTACGTATAAGTTAACATGCACAAGTTCAAAGTATTTGAATGTTTTATCTCAAAATTACAACAAAGAACTATCTGGCTTTAAAATGTCAATAGTGCCAAAATGAGGAGCCCTGCTCTCAAGAATTGACCATGACAAATATTGTTTAGGGTGGAGTGAAATGTGTGCTCCATGTACTCCTTTCTGCCGATTAAACTTGTAAAACTCTTTTGTAAAGTAGTTTAATGACATGCTATCAATTTTTAATTGTATACATGCTCCGATTTGCTAACTCAACTTCTAGAAATTATTCTAAGCATCTGATTGAATAAGAACCAAAAAACTGCATGTGAATTTGTACATCACAGCATTACATATGATAGTGCTAAAAGCAGCAAACTAATTATCTGAATGTGGGAATATTTATTTAAAACATGATAAATACATAAAATTGAGCCTTTGTAGGGGGGTCTTGGTGGCTCAGTTGATTAAACGTTCAACTCTTCATTTGATCTCAGCTCATAATTTCAGATTTGGGAGATTGAGCCCCACATGGAGCTCCACTCTGGGTGTGGAGTTAGTTTGAGATTCTCTCTCCCTCTACTTCTACCCCTCCACCCCCACTTGTGCTCTCTCAAAAATAATAAAAACAGAAATTAAATTCAGCAATTGTTCAAATATTAGAAAATAATCCATATCCCTGAACCATTATGGAAAGAAAGCCATGGCATATAAACAAAATGAAAAAAAAAAAAAAGCAGTGAAAGCATGTATATCGGGATTTTATTTATCATAGACACATAGTACAAATATTGCAATATACATACAATTTTTGTACATGGAAGGTACAGACTGTTTGCCAAATTGAAAGCAATGTCTAACTCAGGGTCATGAAACAAGGAACTTTTAAAAACCTTCATTTTAACACACTATAATAGTTGATTTCATGTAATAGTGGGTGTTACCTTTATATTCACAAAGTAGGTAACTGTGATGAACATGTATTATTTGCATAATACAAATGATTAAAATGATTCTTTTTAATTAACAGCTTCTGCTCAAGTTTTGAACTAATTTTAAGGTGAATTATACTAAAATAGGTTTAAAAAGAGGTCAAGTTTAAATGTTTAGATTCTTAAGGAAATTTTAGGCTTTAAAATTACTCTCAATTTCCCAAGAATGGAATTTTAACTACCTGAAAAATTAATTTATTTCATCATGCATTTATCTATCCGTTCATCTATGCATTCATTCATTCACTCAGAAGAAGACCAGATTTTGGTTTTTACTGACAATTCATATATAGTACAACTCAAAAACAGAATATTAGAACTATTGCTGAACTATACAAACAATAAAAATGACATGTAAGTGGTCAGCAAATCAGCAAAAGCAATAGTAGTTGTCAGTTATATTGAGATTTTTCATAAACTCCAGTACAGTCATTCTTTACAATTAAAAGGGGTTCTGGAGATGCACATTAGGAAAAGGCTTGTCACCATCCTTCATATTTGTCCAAGAGCGAGACACTAAAGAAAATAAAAGAAAAATTTTTTAAAAGCCTGTTTACTTCCTTGGTTATTTGAAGGGAAGAGTTGGAAAGATAAGAAACACGTAAGATTAATTTCCTAAGTACACCAAGTAACCATAGACAAACCAATCAAACACATTAACAAGCCATTGATTAAAAGTCAAACACTAAAAAAAAAAAAAAAAACCTCAAACACTATTTTAACGATTTCTCTGAAAATGTTGCTCGATAATTATATGAATAATTTTAAATTTAATGCTCAAGATATGGTTTAAAAGAATTTTCTAGTTTATTAAGAAATTGTCAGAATACCAATGATGTTTTCTTCACATTTTTAGCATGTTAGATAATTTGAAATATTTAGCCTACTATTAGACTCTGTAGAGATACAATACATATTTATCTTAGTATAATGGGTGAACTTCCACATTCTCTGATGTTTTCCCAAAATACCCTAAAAGGAATATGGTAACCGGCACATCTGTGTGTACCCTTAAAAGCTACCAGAGGTAAATCTTTTGGGGGTATCCACTCTGCCCATGACCCTGAACAGTGCTCGCCTGTTAGCCTTTTCACCCTGTAGAACCTGGGCAGCCTTTGCCTATTATTATCATTATTAGTTTAATTTGTAGTCACTTAGTCCAGACCTTGCTTTTTTCTACCTGCTTAAGTACTAAGGCTGGAACATTTCAAACTATCAACTTTTTTTGCCAGCCTGCTCCTGCTTTCAGATGCATTCGGTCAGTGTAAGGCGCTGATGAGTAGAAGTTTGAAGAAGGAGAGAGTGACACTCTTCCTATTTCTGATTCCTTCCACATTAACAGCAGACACCTGTGGATCCAGTGCCGTTTAGCTCCCTCTGTACTATCTGTAGGAAAATCCCTGCTCGCCCGCCCTCGCCATGGCAGCTCCATCCCCAAAGTCCCCACTCTGAGCCATGTCTCCATCCATTGGGTCTTTCAACCTTCTACTGGCAGTGGCTAAGTTCTGAGTATTAAATCCCTTGTCTTGAAATTGCTAGTATGGGTTCCGTTTTACTGATTGGATCTTGACTGATAATGTGTAGACTTTGAGGTGTTTGCAGAGGAGAAGTTAGGCTGCAGACACATAGGTGGGGGAGCACACCTCACCATCCGGGGCAGTGTTCACCCAGATAAGCAAGATCACCGCGTTTCCCTAGCTGCTCAGACACAGAGTACTCTAACCGGCAGAATCTGAGCCCCACCGAAGATGCTTAAGGAAAGCAAAATTCATCTAGAATACTCAGCAATCCCCGAGAGAAAGATCAAAGGTAACACACAGAAAAGGTGGTTGATAAAATATAAACTGCTAGAAGAGGCAATGCTACCTTGATCAGGTACAATATGAAATCTAGGAGACTCCGGGAACGTATACACACACAACAAGACCTTCTGGCACTCAGACTCATGACTTATGATCTACAAAAATTTCACATTTGACATTTTAGCTTATAGTTAACTTGAATTAGTTAAAAAAAAAAGTGAAATTTCTCGAAATACTGTGCAAGGGAAAGCAGACATGCATTGAAGACCAGATCTAATACTGAAATGACAGGAGTTTCAAAAAAAGAGGGAATAGCAAGTCAAGATAATTAAATAATGCACCTTTGGGCCACTGGGGGCTCAGGGGAAGCAGCTCCTATTACTGATTTAGACAAAGCACACTTAGGGCCTGAGTTTCCGAGATCAAGAGCTCTCTGTGTGTATCGGGGAATGGAGGGAGGGCGGTAGCAGGAAAGCAAGGAGATGGCTCTGGTTAGTGCACAGCCTCTGCCCCGTGTACCTTTTGTCATTTCATGGGCATTGCTGTGCTCCCCGGTGAGATCATAATAAACGTCTGCAGAGAAGACCTTATCATCATTTGCCAGATCCCTTAATATAGTGTTAGGCCCAACTTAAGAATATTTGGCTTTGTGTACAGAGTCCTTCCTCCTAGATCATCTCATCAGGTTCTCAGAACAACACTGGGAAGTCAACATGGAAGATGGTTTGCCTCATTTTCCAGGTGAGACTATTGCTGAGAAATGGTAGACTAGAAGCCCGTCGGGCCTCAAAGTCCATGATACCACATGGGGCTCAGTCCATGATACCACAGCGCCTCCCTTGTAGGGGCTGAGGAAGGACCTCGAGTGGAGGCCCAAGGGCTACCCTGGTGCCTGGACCAGGGGCTGAGGACCACCTGGAGAGGCGGTGCTGCTGGCACCACGGCAGGGCCACGCTGAGTGAGCGGGGGGCCTCTTGCATGAGGAGCGGAGTCACCCGTTCAGCTACAGGGTCCTGGGTCAGGACAGGTCGCTGCCCCACGCTGCCAGGGCTAGACACAGGAGGGGGCTGACGGATGATGGGCAAAGGGCGGAGGCCCAGGAAGGCAGTGCAGACTGTCTGGGGCGAGTGGAGGGCAACCTGGCTCACTTCAGTGTTGGCTTTTTTTCAAAACAGGAGGCTTTTAAAAACCTGAAGTAATGTGATGTGACAAGTGCTCATCTTCAATTCTAAGACATTAACACAAATATATAGGAAGCTAACAACAAAATAAATGTAAGGAAATTGGAAGGAGTTTATTGATTTTTAAAAAGCAGAATGTGATGGAGTGCAAGACCGAGACATTGTGGTCACGCGCAAGTGCCTTGTGATCCGACTCCCTGGCCAGGGTGTGACTGCCAGTAACCTCGCTGCTGCTCTCTGCAACCCCTAACTGCATCCCTGTTGAAGCCCTGCCGATAGCGGAGTAGGGCCAGGGATGCTGAGGCCTGCCCCTGGGAAAGGTGGCCCAGGGTGGTGACGTTGGCTCAGGTACTGTCAGAGAGCCTCACGTCAGAATGGCACTGTGATCTGAGACCCTTCCACCCCGCCCTCCTCATGCTTTCTCTCTCACTTGGGATTAAAGCCAAGGGTGGTCTGATGCCCTCCCCCCCCAGACTCTCTGTTTCCTCCCATTTCCTCTTTTGGCCTTGATCCTAATCATCTCTTGCACAGCTAGCTAACCCGGGTCAGGCGTCTGCTGCTCTCAGGGCCAGAACTAACACAAATACCAGCATGCTTGTGGTCATCGAAGGCAGTGCACAAACCAAAAAATGAACTGTTTCGGAGGACCAATAAAATAAACACACACTTGGCAATCCTAGTCCAGGAGAAAAAAAAAAAATAGAAAAAGATACGTAACCTAAAGGACTAACTGCAGGTACTGTGAAAATTAAAAATAAGACCAGGAACGATGTATGAAAATAAATTTGAAAATGTATTTTCTCACTCAATTATTCGTTCATTCATTCATACATGTAGTATGCATCCTATGTTCCAAAGATTAGCTTAAGCACAGGTGTGGCAGCAGTAAACAAAATAAGCAAAAACCCCCCAGCCTTGTGGATTTGATGTTGTAGCCGAGAAAACAGTAACTATGGTTAATCTGTATAATATTTTACACGGTAAAATAGGGCAAAAGAGTAAAATAGAGCAGAAAGACATAGGAAGTACTGGTGGGTAGGCAGGAGAATGGGGAAATTTCAGATAATGTGGCCTGAAAAGACCGATCAAAAAGGTGATATTTGAGTATTGACCTCAAGGAAGTGAGGACACGGGCCTGATAAATACATGAATTTATCAGGGAAAGTTCATTCAAGGCAGAGGAAACCTGCGGAATCCCAAAAGCCCAGAGTAGGACACATCCAGGGTGTTTGAGAAACGGCAAGGCAGTGTCTTTGCCAGTGAGAACCGGGGAGAGAGCAGGGGTTAGAGGACCTGAGGGCAGCTTGTCTGATCATTCGGGTCCTGTAGGTCCCAGGGAAATTTTGAAAAATAAGTGAAATGCAGTGATCTGTACTTAACAGCTTCACCCTGGCTTCTGTGTTGAACCTTGACCGCGAAGGACCGGAGCGTAAGGCAAGGAGAACAGTTAGGGAACCGCCCCAACGTTCCAGAAGACATGAGGGTGGGTTGTGGCAAGTGGTCAGCGGTAGATTCTGATAAATGGTCACATCCTCAATATATTTTGGATTAAAAATTGACAGAAGGTGAGGTATGAGAAGAAGAGAAGAAGCAAAATCACTTCCTTTTTCTTCTTGTTTCCTCCTGAGTAAGTAGATGTCTAGAATGCTTGTTCACCTGATTTAAAGAGGAAGACAGAGAAAGAGGATGGTTGGAAAGGGGGTCTTCAGGAATTTAATTTTGGCTACATGAAGTTTGAAATTCTTTTGAGAAATCCAGGTGAGGCTGTACCAAGTCTGGGGTTCAGGAGACCGGTCGGGCTGAGTTTTCCATGTCTGAGGGTCATTTTCATTTTGACGTTAGGGTGATAAGGAGGATGGACTCAAGAGAAGAGGGAGGTGTTCAAGGACTGAGACCTTTGATGCAGAAAGAGTGGTCTGGGGATTTGGAAGAAGAGGCAAAGAATAAAAAAAAAAAAAAAATTAGGGAGTAGGCTGTGAAGAAGGAGAACCAGACAGGTGTCACGTCCAGGGAAATCAAGAAATGGTCTCATAAATGATAGAAATCACGTGGGTTGGACACTGCTGCTGCGTGAAGCCAGGTGGGCACAGGATACTGACGCTGGAGGGGACTGATGATTCAGAGCATTTTCACTGGAACAGCGGAAGCAAAGAAGAATCAAGAATTGGGAGGAAAGAAACTGAAGACAGCACATCATATAAAATTGCTTCAGGGAGTTTTTCTTAACAGGAAGGACAGGAATGGGCCCATGGCTGCAGGGGAGAGTGAGGATGAGAAAAAAGGAAATGAAGGGAGAATTAATAACTTATTTTAAATTGTTTTTCTGGTAACCGACGTGGGAAATGGCTTCTTTTTTTGTCATCTCTACAACAGGGGGCTGCAAAATGTCTCTTGCGTAGACATACGAGCAACTTGAGGGCTAAAGAGAAAACCCCACACAATTTAGAAAGATCCATTAGCACGTGTGCGGTCGGTATATGGCAACCATAGGACAACTGTTAAGTCCAAGAAATTTGGTAATTATCTTCCTAAGATAGTACATCGGGCAAAATCAGGACATTGCCCCACCGGGAGATGCTGGACCATGTCTGGAGACCGTTTTGTTTGTCACAACTGCAAACAGGGTGCTGCTGGCATCTCGTATTAGGGTGGAGGTGGGAGGCTGCTGAAGCTCCTACGGGGCCCAGAGCAGACTCTCCTAACCAGGAAGTATCCAACCCCCAGCGTCAGTAATGCTGAGTTTGAAAAACCTGGGCATTTAGTATATGAAAAGTCATGAAATATTCTTAAGATTAGACTGTAACCATACTGGATATCTTTGATAGAGACCCCACCACACCTCCTATGCTCTGCATCCATGCCTCTTTTGGACATTAAAGGTTGATTGATGCACTTCAAAAAAAAAAAATCAAAAAAAAAATCAAAAGAGGGCTACGTTCCTCAGAAGGGGAGATGCTGAGTCTCACTCTTGCAGAGACCCAAGCCCTTCAAAAGCCAGTGTTGACGGTGACTACCCACGAGGTCCAGAAGGAAGAGGATCTTTGTCAATACAACTTCCCTCCAAGAGGTGAGGCGACCCCTCTGGAGGTGTCATCCTGCACACAATTTGCCTAACACACTTCCGTTGTTCTAATTTCTAAGTCCTCAATCTAGGTTTAGGTTAAAAATTGATATCTCAGTGGTTGAGCATCTGCCTTTGGCTCAGGGTGTGATCATGGGGGCCTGGGATCGAGTCCCACATCGGGCTCCCCGCAGGGATCCTTCCTCCTTCCTCCCCCACCTGCCTGTGTCTCTCATGAATAAATAAATAAATCTTTAAAAAAATTGATTTCTCATGGAGGGTTGCTTACCCCAGGAAGAAATCCATAAGAAGAAAATATATTCATCACATATACACAGGTTCCCTGCTCTGGTGATGGTTAAGTTTACCACATTAACCAACCGTACAGATTGCTCTTTGTTTTACAATCTGCAGCCACACTTCACTGAGTTAGGCAGAAAATATTTTGCCCATGTTCCTGCAAGTATCACCATCCATATTTTGTGTGATTTAAAAAAAAATCCTCTTATAATCCACATCAGCATCTTGCACTGGTTAAGTCCATCCTTTGAAACTGCCTCAACTCTCAAAGAGCCTAAGCAGTGTGCTTCTGAAACTCTGATGCTAATGTCCAAACTCTGGGCCACACAAAACTCACCCAGGAAGTAGTTGTCACCATTTGGAGAGAGGGTCAATTTTTCCTTGATTTTACTGTCTTAACTGATAGTTTTCTTTAAATTTCCACAAAGAGTTCTTCAAAAGCTATGCTTTATTCATGTACTCGGTATCCATGCGTGTTGTATCATGTATACCCTATCATGGTTTCAGGGCAAACATTAATATGTTAGTAATTTTAAAATGCAAAAATATTAATGTGCACAGATTTTCTTTTCTGGACTTTTTTTCTCTGCTTATAAAAAGGCACATGAGATCCCTTGACATTAATTGAGTTGTTAAGTTTCTCAGAGGCATTTCTGTCAATGCCGGTAATAGTTTCACAGGTACATAATTATATTAAGCTTTCCCTCAGTCTAGTGTCTACCAGGGCCTTATTCTTTCTGGGAAAATAAAAATAAAAAAGATGATGATTCAAGTAAGTTTTATTTCCTGTTATTGACCAATCACTCCTTAATCTCATCCCCAGCTAGTGGAAAAATCTATCTACTTAATTTTATTAGTAAATGATTTTGCGGCATCTGACCACATCTAACACATCTAATAAGAAGAAGGCAGCATATAAATTTCCAGGCAATTTCAAGTGTGGATAGCAAGGATGAATTCAAGATAATGTGAGAAGAAATTTATAATAATTCTCTGGAAGGAGCGAGATCAACAGGCACTGTTTTTACCTATCATATCAGCACCCTGAAAAATCAACATTGTTAAATATTCAGTAGTTAACAGGAATGATTTTTCCCTGGCATTCATTTTCAAAACAAAATTCCAAACCTGTTAAAGCAGCAACAGTTTCCCTTATGACATTTAGATAAATGATGGAGACACACAAATAAAGGTCATTCTAAGCATGTGAAGGCCAAGGCCTTCTCCATTTCTCTCGCAAATTAAAATTATGTAAGATCTCTACTGTGTAAAATTATATTTTTAAAGAGCGTGTTGTAACATGGTTTGCTTATTTTTGTTTTTGCTTCTAGTATCAGATGGAAAGTCCAAGAAAAAAAAGGGAAGTATCTGTTCATAGCAATTCCTCGTGGATCAGATGAGAGAAATCCAAACGAATTGGATGGAAATCCACTGTTAGCACATGCGAAAGTCCAGGCAAGAATGTTCATCATGTTGGGTGAACTTCAGCCCCCCTAGATACGGGTTAGAGCCAAGGAGGTCTTCTGGAGCAAAACTGAGGCAGCAGCCTCTTTCCCCCTCCTTGGAGCAGCAGTCTCAGGGAGACTCCAGGGAGTCTCACCTTGGTCACATCTAGGGGAGCTAAGGAAACTCATCATCACTGAAATACTCTTTTGTGCAGCCCAAGAGGCAGAGGCCCAGAAATCAACATCCTACCCGAGAAAACACCCCAGACCATGGTTTTATGGCCCCGTTTTTCTAGAGTCTATAATTATTCGTTCCATGATCAATAATTCTCCCCGTTTCACATTGTTTATCTCAGTCACCATAAAAGTCATCATTTAGCATTTTGCTCATTTCATATGATCTGAACTTAAATCCCATACTTTTCCATAAATCCTTCTATGGTCTCTCCTTACCCTCCTTCCTTTCTCTTTCTCCAATATCTTTGCTCTATGGACTCATCAACTTCTACTCTCCTGGCACAGCTCCGCCCTCAACATGGTCACAATGTAGCTCTGGGTTGCCTCGGCTTAACTAAATCTCATCATCCTCTGCAAAAACTCCTTCGTTGGCCTTCTCAACATCGGTTTAGTTTTTTTTTTTTTTTTTTCCTCCCAAGTCGTACATAATGGGGGAGAGAAGACTCGTCACCTTTTTTTGCCATTTCTTGACAGTCATATTTTCATTTTCCTACAAACGTTTTACCCCTTAGGAAACTGCAAACTTCTTCACTCCTGGTCTCATACCTGATTCACCGAGATGACCAATTGTTCCAGTTTTCCCAGGACTATGAGGGCCCCAATGACAAGGACTTTCAGCTATAAAACCTCGATAATTGGTCATCCTATTCCTGACCCAGGCACTGTTTCAGTATTACTTTTCTCCTGATACCCAAGACCATCAGTTCCCCATGACCTATGTAACATCCTAAACTTGCTGTTTATGGCTACCTCACTTCCCAATAACTTGTTTACACTCTCCCACTGCCATACTTTGAAAATTACTGCTGCTAGAACTTGCCACACCACCTCTGGAGTCCCAGTTATCCAGTCTCATTTTCTAATCTCTTTTCCTGTAGCTCACTCTTCAATATCTTTAACAGTATCTAGGCCTCTTAGAAACAGCCAAGATATCAATCCCCACTGATCGGTAATTTTTAGTCTGTCCATTCTGGTTTGTATCATGTCTCATCTACCTTCAGTTCTATGATCCTTCATAGGCTGTCATCCAGAGGAGTTTTCTCAGTGAAGCCCTACTCTACCATGATATGAGTCAGCAGAGTGTTCTGAGTCAGAAACCAACACTGGCCTGATTGAAACTACAAAACAGTTCCCACAGATTGACTAGATTAGTTTAGAATTCCGCAGCAACCCTAAACCTAAGGGTTAGCATGATTGTGAAGATGAAAGGGAGATGAAATTGTATCAAACATTATGGCGGGAAAACACAGAGCATTTCCTCACTGGGGTGTACTAGGAGCCAGCTTGGCCCAACATAGTGGAATTCGAGGAGAATGAGGAAAGGACTTCAGAAAAGCACCTGACAAAAATGTCTTTCCACTTAATCTGTAGGGTAGGATACAAAATGCGTATGAATATATTTGGATTAGAATATTGAATTCCGTAAGGATACAGTGTGTTTTTAATTATGCCAATAACAGACGTCTAGTTAAAAATGAAACAAAAACAAAATTAAAAACACATAAAACTAAATAAATGGAGCCTAGGTGCTGGTAGGGGTTTTAATTTACATAAATCTTAAAGAAAAGTCATGCTAGTATAACCTCAGAACGAAAACATACTTATCAGCTGTATTCTTTTTTTTTTTTTTTTTTTTTTTTTTATTTATGATAGTTACAGAGAGAGAGAGAGGCAGAGACACAGGCAGAGGGAGAAGCAGGCTCCATGCACCGGGAGCCCGATGTGGGATTCGATCCCGGGTCTCCAGGATCGCGCCCTGGGCCAAAGGCAGGCGCCAAACCGCTGCGCCACCCAGGGATCCTATCAGCTGTATTCTAACGAGATTAGTATTAGTTCATTAATATTTAAATGTGTACAGGGGAAAAATAGCCAGGAAACAATAACCATGTACAGTAAACACAGAATATCATAATATTTTTTGTACACATAGCCACCAGAAAAAATAAGCCTATTTTGAGCTGTTATAGGCAGTATATAATACTTTTAAATTTTATTTGTAAGAATAGATACGCCATTTTATCATTTCTTTTGGTAACATGCTGGCTGATTTTTTTTTAGAATTCTGTAAGTTTCTTAGGGATTTCTTAAAAACAACAACAAAAACAAACACCCTCTCATATATTTTACTATACCAGGTGTTTAAGTAGAAAAATATCCCAATTATATAGCAAGCTATATTCGTATTAGGGTATATGACCCACAATCTTTTCATGACTGGCATGCTTATAGAAATAATCAAAACTATAAAAGAAAAAAACATAAATGAGTTAAGACATTTTTCTCTGTATGTGAAAAAATGTGCTAAATCATTTGTTAAAGGTCAGCAGTGAATTTTTGACCATATTACTCTGGAAAGAATCATAGATACCCATTAGGTCCCAACAAATGTAGAGATAGAAGGTAATACGAAAAAATAAACACACCTGTCATTAGTGGAGAAAGAAAGCCGAATGAGAAATATGACCTGATTTAAGTTGATCTTAAGTTCTCTTTTTAAGGCCTTGCAACCTCGGACTGTGAATAATTAATAGCAAAAGTCCTTCTGAGCTCCCTCCTTCTGCTAATGTCTGTCAGTTAGATGTGGAATCAGTTAGTAGGCAGTGATTTCTTTTCTGTTTCCTTCATTTTAAAATTCGTCATCTAGACCAATTATTTTATTTTCTGAGTTTGTGAGACTTCTCTCTTTTAAATCTTCCAGAAATTACAGTATTGTCCCAATTAAAACCATATAAAATTTAAATAAGTTACTATGATCAGTAGAATTATAAAAACATTAAATGAATTAATGATTAGCCACCTTTGGGGTTGTTACTTATTTAAAGGAAAGAAAAAAACAACCAAGATCACTTCTGAGATGTCCGGCACCACAGTGAATGTCATTCCAAGTAGCAATCACACTTTTTCAAGATAGTCACTTCAAATATTTTTCCTTATATTTTTTTCTTTGATTATAGTAGTATAATATTCAATTTTAGGCTGACAAAAAAAATTTAAGAGTAGTGCAAAGAATATTTGTATGCTCTTACCTAGATTCCCCAATAATATTTTTTAAACATATTTACTCTCATGATAGATTTTTTTTTCCTCTGAATCATTTGAAAGGAAGTTACAGGGAAGCTGCCTGTTTATTCGTGAGTAATTTATTGCCAATTCCTAAAATCAAGACACTCTCTAAAATAACTTTAGTCCAATTATCGTAATAAGAAAATTAACATTATAAGATAATATATAATCTTCAACATGTAATTAGATTTGGCAGTTTAACTGTCCCAATAATATTGTTTATAGCAAAAGAAAATTCCAGATTATGAATTGCATTCAGTTGTCATGTCTTTTTAGTCTTTTTAATCCACGACAATTTCTCTGTCTTTATTTGTCACAGATTGATCTTCCAAGGGGTAGATCAGCTGTTTTGTAGAGTGTTCCTTAGGAATGGTTTATTTTTCCTGATGATTAGCTTATGTTTGTTTGCTGTGGTTTGAATCTACAATATTCCTGATGGTGAGTCTTTTCTGTGTATAATATGATGAAATAACTATTTTTTCTATTGTGATTTTTAATTTGTCAAGGTGCTAGTGAGGTGGATTTGAGACAGCTTTGGGACTACGTAAATACAATGTTGGGTTACTTTTCAAACTTCCACCACTAGTTTGGCCATGAATGACTATTGCCTAAATTAGTTTTTATTGTTATGGCAACCTGGTGAATTTAGGTCAAGGGCAGGAAAAGTAAAAGATATGCCTGGATTATCATTGCAGTGACAAAAACGCAAGGTAGCCCTCAGAGATTAATAAGTACAAGTCAAAGAACACAGAAGCCACTTAAAGGGACTTCACTGACCAAATCTGGGACAATTTGAGCATCAAACTAAGTAACACTAGGAAAGATTTATAGCTCGTTGACTAAAATAATCAATGAGACCATTCTGAAACAAAATATTAAGAGAAAATGTTCCCTTATAGAAAATATTCAATCAATAAATATAGAAAAAAACATAATTCAAAATCACCATATGAAAAGAATTTTAAAAAGCAGCAGCATGAGTCAAAAGGAGAGAATTCCAATCAAAAATCTAAATTCTGCAGGTCATGGATCATAAGTCACTGAAGAAGAATTTTGTGTTCTTCACAGTTTTATCTATGACAAAGCCCATAGTAAGTCTAGCTCTAACTCGGCGTACCATCCCTATCGTAATTTGAAGTTAAATAAGGTGTAAACTGAAGAGCGTGCAGAGTCACACCTCACAGCAGTGTGTAGGACACAGGAGGTGGGCGCAGAGACTATATGTAAAAACAAAGCACACTCTGATCACCCGCTGCAAGTGTACGGGAAACCGTGCCTTCTGGTTTTGGAGACACATGTTTGCCATCTGCTCTTTAGACAGGTAGAAAAACTTCATTGCATTTTAAGAAATTGGTTTTGTCTGGTCAAAATATACTTTTCCTAGCACATCGTAAGGCTAAGGAAAGCCTAAATGGAGCATGTGCCCTAGCCTGTGTCAGCGTGGGAGAGGGGAGGAGGCTGCAATCAGGCCTTAGTTTCTCCCCTTGATCAAAAAGTCATAGAAGACGGGCTGCCTGGGTGGCTCAGTGGGTTAGGCGTTGGACTCTTGATTTTGGCTCATGATCTCATGATAAAAACTGTGTAATTACCACACATCATTTAATCTCAGTTAATATCCTGTCCTCTGGAATCTTTCTCTAAACTTCCAAAGTAGGTCAGATTCCGGGCTGCCTGGGTGGCTCAGTGGGTTAGGCGTTGGACTCTTGATTTTGGCTCATGATCTCTTGATAAAAACTGTGTAATTACCACACATCATTTAATCTCAGTTAATATCCTGTTCTCTGGAATCTTTCTCTAAACTTCCAAAGTAGGTCAGATTCCATTAGAGAAAAGTTTTTATCTAACAGTTATAGCCATGGATTGACTACAGCCGCAACTTATTATTTATTTGTGTGATTCCTTAATTAATGGTCGGCTCCTTCACTGCTCTATAAGTTCCAGATCAGGCATTATATTTTGTTTTGTTTTGTCTTCTTCAGCTTTCACAATCTCCATGAGGACTATGATATTTCCGGACATGGTGTATGTCCTCATTAATGGTTAACCGAACCAAACGTAGTTGGGGGGGGCGGGGATGCTAAACGTAGTTTAGAGAAATGGAAGCTAATGTTGAAGAGCCGTCAAGAAAATAACTGTGGGGCAATCCCTTTCATTTTTCTAAATGATTCCTCTTCCATCCAGGATATCCTTCGAGGAGTCTGGCCTGGCATCACTGTTTTGAAAACATGAACCAGAAACAGACCTAAGAGTTTTAAAAATTCTCAATCCCAACATTATCTGTCATTACGAAACACACTCTAAACTGTGTGTATGTGTTACCTGGGTTAATACAACTCGTTAATGTGTGTACTTTACCTCCCTTTTAGATGAGAGATTTCTGGTTCAGAAACATCAAAGCTTTTGCTCAAAGTTACAATTAATATTGGTTCAGCAGATATTCAAGCCCAGGACTTCTAAAGATGTGCATTCGGTGCTAGAGAGCTATCGCGGTGCATTCACAATTTAGTTTGTATAATTTGGTGATGGTATCTTGGCATCTGGAATTTTTCATGATAATTTGATGCTTCGATTGTACTTTATTCACCTCCTTAACCTTGCCAAACGTTAGCACAAGTGATCTTTTCACGTTGACTGCAAGGGGGAAATGCAAAAATGCTAAAAAGAGTTTTTAGACCACAAGGCTATACTTACTGCTCTCAGCCAGGTGTCATGTAAAAAGTGCTTCCGTGACAGATATCCCCAATGATATGGGATCGATGTATTATCTTTAAAACTAGATTATATTTTTAAATAATCACTTCTGTTTTCTGACTTCAAAATAAAAACATATATTTTTTTTAAATATCAAATTCTGGAGACTAAGCAGCAAAAACACCAAAATTTTATTGTCTGCCGCCTGAATTTTAGTGTCATGCTTACTTCCAGTATGTTCACATTCTAATATGTTTCTGATTCTCTTATATATTTATTCACTTAATATGGTTTAAGTTATTTCAAATCTGTGGCAATAAAGGTGTTTATTAAATGGCTGTATATTCTATAAAATGACCAAGTGTTAAAAATAAATATGTATGGAGGTTTGGTTGTTCCTTGGTAGACTATTATCTATTGAGGCAACTTGATATTTTGAAGAATCGAAGTAACTTTTAACAAATAAACACCATAGTTATGTAAGGGATCTATGTTTCTCAGTCCCTGATCAGTGTTGGATACCGGTAGAGAATTTTTCAGTTCCTAAAATAGTTTATATACCTAGAAGTGCTTTTCTAATATTTATACAAAGTGAGAATTTCACAAAATGACATAAAATATTCATTCTCTCTCCAAATTTAATGCTTATGAAAATTCCATTTTATCACAATGTAGTTAAAATGCATTAAGTCTTCCCTATCTTCGTGCATTCAATCTATATTTTCCACATTCCTTTTTTCTTAAGAAATCTGAGACACTGGGTCATTTCTTTCTTTGATATATTCATACTATATTAAATTTCCATCTTCATAATTTATTAATACTCTAAATTTGTATGATTCTTTTCATTTTCCCAGTGACTTCACCACATTTATCTCTTTTTATCACAATAATCCTATTTTAAGTGGGGCAGAAATCTATTCCTTTCACCATTTAGGAAATGAATACTTGGATTAAAAGGTTGTCCAGGACCAGACAAGGAGTAATGGAGAAATCTTAACCTTGAATCCACTACTTCTTTTGAATCCTGGGATTTTGTCTATTATCACAGGCTGCCTTTTATTACATTTTATTAGGTCAGATCTGCCTCAAATCTTAAACTTGCACAAATCTCCTTTATCCAAGTAAGTATTCGTTTTAATGCTGTGATTAATTCAGAATCTAGTAGAGGTTATTTTATTAGAAATTTAAGTATTCGTAAAATAGATTAAATTGTCCAAAGTATTTTGAAATCCCCATTAAGTGCTAACAGACAGAATGCAGGCATAGAAACAATTGCTATAAGGAGAAGCTATTCGAAGAGCAGTGGGAACGTGCAAAATACATAAGATTATCTGGGGGGGTAGAGAGAGCCTTTTTTAGAGGACTTTGATTAAATGTGGAGCTCTATTCGCCAGATGGTTGGGCAAGAGGATGAGGTCATCATAAGCAAAACGAACCACCTCTGCAAAAGCATGGATGAGGGGAAGGCCAAGGAAAACAATTTAATTTACTTTCATCATGATTGAAAGTGAGAACTCCATAAGTTCTTTGTTCTTACTTTGTATCATATGTAAATATATATATATGTAAATTTATATATATTTTACTATATATATACATCTGTGTGTATCATATATATACACATATCATGTATATATATACATATACACAATAATACACACAAACAACAATATATATACATGTATGTATATATACTCTTATTTTCTCTCTCTAATTAGAAAGCTCATTAAGCCCAAGGAGCATGCATTATCAATCTCTGTAATTTCTATGACACTTAATGCAGTCAGTGCTTAATGGGTCATCGTTTAGGTACATGGTGTTTAGATACATGCCAATCCAGCAATGGGTTTCCATTTTCTGACCATCTCTCCTCCAATTCTTCACTTACTTGAACTAACAAGTAAGTTATTTTTATTATTGTGCTTGTATTAGTATTCTATTCCACGTGAGGTAAATTTATATGTTATCTAGACCAGTAGTAAATGTGTAGATGATTTTACATTTTCAATTTAAAATAACCTAATAAATTTTTATTGAGTAGCCACCAAAAGAAAGTGAAAATCTAAGTTCCCAGAGGTATATGGAAAGGAATAAATATATGGTAGTATTCTTGAAGAACTCTTCTGTCTAAAAATTCTCAAAATCGTCCATTATTTTCAACTTAAATATTTTTAACAACTCGGTGGAGACAAAGATATATATGTCATTTTTCAAGGTAGTAACTTATGTTGTATCAATATAGTTAGATCGAGAATTGTAGAGACTAGGAAATCACTGTATGTATAAGCATACTGTCAAAGTAGAGAAAAAAAAGAAAAATGTTTCATTGAGTATCTGCCTCTTTTAGCAGTAGCTATGTAGCAGACATGGGGGCCCCACAAGAAATCTTACTTTATTAGAATTTTTATAAGTGTTTGTTGTTTTAAAGCACTTTATGTTCTCTAAATCACTTACAGAGTAAAATTGTACATTAAAAAAAGGGGGGATTGTGGGTGTAATTGATTTCAGGAACTAACTTACCTTCAATTTTAAATGCCAAACTGTCCATCCAAGACTGCAATTAGCCACTTGTGAAAGAGAAGTTCTATTAGAAGAACCCCTTTAAAATGTCACTATAAAATTTTATTTTGCCAAGATAATTGCTTACTTGAATTGCCAAAAGCAATGTATTTTTCTAAGGAGGTTTTATAAAACTCTATATTCTCGAGATGTTTATTTCTGCCATAGATATTCAAAAGTTATAACTATTTTCAAGTTTGCTATTACTTTGTTGCTGTTAATGTTGCCTTTAATCTATAAGATTTCATCAGAACTTTTCCGGACGGAAAACAGGATAGTCAGTATGGAGAAGCGGCCTGGCTCTAGGACAAGGTGGCACTGTCAACATTCCACAAGAGCAACATGTATTTTGACATCGTGTTAAGAATAGATATCTAGGGACGCTTGGGTGGCTCAGTGGTTGAGCGTCTGCCTTAGGCTCAGGTCGTGACCCCGGGGTCCTGGGATCGAGTCCCACGTCGGGCTCCCTGCATGGAGCCTGCTTCTCCCTCTGCCTGTGCCTTTGCCTCTCTCTGTGTGTCTCTCATGAATAAATAAATAAAATATTTTTTTTAAAAAAAGAATCGATAAATATATTGGGGAAATAAACTATTAAGGCTGGGAAGGTACCACTGGGAAAAGTTCTAAATCATAATTCTAGTCCCAGAGCCCACCCTGGAGACATAGTGTTAACTTCGTTGAGGACAGAATTTGAAACACATCTTTCCACAATACTTTATCTGATCATTCACTCTTTTCGTTATTCAGCTTTTATTCATAATTTATTAATTTTTTGTAAAATATTTATTATGGAATATATTGAATGTACAGAAAAGCATATTAACTCATGTATGATTTAAAGAAGAATAAGAAAACTAACATGTTTCTATCCAACACTCTACATGAGAGTGATATTATAAATATTCCATGTCAATTTACCAGATTTACCAAATAAGTCTCCATTTTTACCCCCTTCCTCCTTCCTCTCCAGAAGAAATCAATATAAACTTTCTGTCTCATTCTTTACTCAAAATTTTGTCACACTTTCACATATACGGTATTTGCTTATTTATTTTGTTTAATTTTATTTATTTATTCATGAGAGACACAGAGAGAGAGGCAGAGACACAGGCAGAGGGAGAAGCAGGCTCCTTGCAGGGAGCCCGATGTGGGACTCGATCCCAGAACTCTGGGATCACGCCCCGAGCCAAAGACAGACGCTCAACCACTGAGCCACCCAGGCGTCCCTACAGTATTTGCTTTTTAAAATTGTTAATTTATGTGTATGGCATTCTTTCACAATTTGCTTTTAAATTAATAATTAAATGTCCGCTCCTCCAAAACGATGCCTGTACCTTACCTCCCATTTGTCTCCACTGCTGTAGGATATTCTATAGCACTGGTAGGGAAAAGTCACAATATATTTATCTATTCTTCTATCAGTGGGCATCCGGGTATTTGGGTGCTTAACGGCTGTTGCTGTTATGAACAACATAGGGTATGGTCTTTACATGTATTACATGTATTACATGTATTTACATGTATTACCCAGGGGCAAGGAATCCTCTAGAATAAATATTACCATAAATATGATAGAATTGAAGAGACATGGAGAATGTTCACTTTCTATTTTATTGAATAATTCCCAATTGTTTACCAGAGGAGTGGTAATCAATCGGCTTTCTCAACACAACCCTGATGCTCCACCTCAACAAGTGGTATTGTCAGACCTTATTACTTTGCTAACATAGTATTGGGTGACAAAGTGGGGGATGTTGGATGTGGATTTTGCTGTGCTTTTAGTTTGTGTTTCTCTGTTTACTAAAATCCTTTCAGATATAGATTAATTTTTATGATTTTTTAAAATTTGAGTATAGTTGACACACAGTGTCAGAAGTTTCAGCCATACAAGTTAGTAGCTGGACAAGTCCATGCGCTGTGCTACAATCACAAGAGCAGTTACCACCTGCCTGCAACATCACCATTACAATGCCATTGACTGTATTCTTTATGCCGTGCCTTCGATTCCCAAGACCCATTAATTCCATAACTGAAAGCCTGTACCTCCCGCTCCACTTTACCCATTTTGCCCAACCCCTCACCCCCATCCTCTCTAGCAACCAGCAGTTTGTTTAATTTGTTTTCTGTATTTATAGGTCTGATTCTGTCTTTTATTTGTTTACTCATCTTTTTAGATTCTACTCGTGAATGGAATCATGGTATTTGTCTTTCTCAGTCTGACATGCTTCACATAGTATCAGTAGCATAATATCTTCTAGATCCATCCATGTTGTCTCAGATGGCACTATCTCATTGTTTATGGCTGCATAATATTCCACTGGGTATATATACCACATTTTCCTATCCATTTATCTACTGATGGACACTTACGTTGCTTCCATACTTGGCTATTGTAAATGTTGATTGTTCACATTTAATTTTTTCCTAAAGTCTATCTCATCTGATATTGATACAGCCCCTAGGTTTTAATATTAGGTTTGTACATCTTTTTCCATAACTTTATATTCAATATTCTTACTGAAGTATTATTCATGCAGAATGTTACTTTCAATATTTTTGTCCATAAGGTGTTAAATGTGTTTCTTATAAGCAGTATGTGAAAAAAAAATCTCAGCATACAGTTTTTCTCTATTATCTAATCCATCTCTTAAGATTCTGAGCCACAGCCCATACGCTGCTCTCAGAATCAGATCTCAGTAGTCTCAGCTTCACAGCTTCTTTACAACAGTGTGTAATGAAATCCTATAGACCATATTGTTATATATTTGCTGTTTTAGTAATTGTTTAATTAAAAGGGCTCTCTTAAAATAGTAAAGAATGGAGAGTTGAATTTATTTTTTTTAAGATTTTATTTATTTTATTTATTTTTTATTATTAAGAGAGAGACGCAGAGACACAGGCAGAGGGAGAAGCAGGCTCCATGCAGGGAGCCTGATGTGGGACTCTTTCCCGGGACCCCAGGATCATGCCCTGAGCCCAAGACAGATACTTAACTGCTGAGCCCAAGGCAGGTGCTAAACCACTGAGCCCCCCGGGCATCCCTGGAGAGTTGCATTTAAAACAAAATAATCCTCATAATCATTTTTCAGAGAATAATGAATAAGAGGCCTACATCAACACTATAATTGTATGAATTTACTGCCATTTTATGATAATTCATATAGCTGTCCCCTCACATATCTGTAGATATTGCTCTTTCATCTCTGCATTCTAGGTGTCTGGCACACGAGGAGCACCTGTCAATGCTTTCTGAATGAGAAAAACTGTATCAAGTGATTCTTATTTTACAAAATATATAGTACTTGATATGAGTCACTACCCTGGGGAAATACAGCGGTGTGAAGAGGATAATGAAGAAAGAGTGTAATCTCCGACTGTTCATATTTCTTAATAGGATATGAATTTCATGGGGGCAGTTATAAAAATTAGTATGAAGCTTCAAAAAGTCAAATTTTAGCCTCAGTTTTGTAAAGTTATGTTCAAAATTGTGTCCAAGAAGAGCAGCACAAGTTAAAGAATTGGAAATATTCACATGTAGCACTATTTTATTTTATATATAGTAATCTCAAAAGCACAGCTTTACAGATTAATATGAATATAACTGGAATATTTCTGCAACTATTGATGCTTTTTTTCTACTTCTGCTCTTTCAACAACCCTCATGCTCTCTTCTCTCATTTTTATTTCTTAATTTTTCATGTTTTGACTTATAAATTGCTTATAATTAAGCTAGAGTAATTTGAGCAAGAAAGTTTATATAGCCCTTCTCTTCGTTAGCTTTTATATTCATCACAAATGCCATTATTTGTCAAAATACTTTATTAAGAATTATAAAATGTTTGTTGCCACCTGAAGAACAAAAGTGGAAGTCACCTCAAAATGATAGCACATTTTTTAAGCCTATTAGAATTTAATAAGTTGATTTCCAATTTAGTTTTAATAAGGTTATTTTTAGTTTTTCTTCAAGGAATTACCACTGTGTATCACTTCCTACTTTCCTTTCTGAGTCTTAAATAAAACAATGGATCATCGGAGGAATTAATATTCTGAAAATGGCTGTCCGTATTGAGCTTACCCCAGATTCCCTAAACGTTTGAATGACTAATCATGAGCGTTGGGTTTTATAACATTTTAAATGCTTTTTTTTTTAAATCACTTGTTTTCCAAAACATTTAATTAGACTGAATTCATATACCACTGTGTTGCAATCTTGAGATGGAATCCCCATCTAGAGATAGAGTAATGGAAACTCATTCCATCCCTATTTCTTCCTGAGTTTCTGTTTCTCTAACCATTTTTTAAACCTGAGTCCCTAGTATTTCATTCTAAATGCCCTAACTACTAGAGTGGTTTCATTTGCCCTTTCAGCAAATATATATATATATATATATATATATATATATATATATATATATATATATAATATATCTTATATGCCAGAAAACTACTATATGAAACATGTAAAGTATGTAACTGAGAATAGAGTTGACATGGCACCTGTTCTCAAGGAGTTTACACTTGATTTGCAGACATATTATTCCTACAGTCGTGCGTGTTGTAAATTCCATGACATAGAAGTACACATAACCATATCACAGCTGGCTTATCTAGAGAGAAGACTGGGAAAAACAAGGAATTAAATAGGAAGAGTACACTCTAGAAAGAGTGCTCCAGAAAGTGGGAACTACACATGGGAATGAGTGCAGTGTAATTCAAAGGACCAGGGAAACAAAAGCCAATGGAATCTATGAACCAGACACTAAGTTCAAATGTCCCCAGGCGTACTATAAGCCCAGAATCTACCTACCACCACTTCTGCTGTTCCCGCTCCTGACCTTGGGACCAGCAGGTGCTAATCCAACCGAGACTTCTCTGAAACAGAACAAGTACCACCAGGTGACTGCAAGAATGACTAAATTCATAGCTACACACCAGAGGTTGAGTCTCCTTCTTCCATTTAAAAAATATATATATATGAAAAAAATAGGAAAAATAAAGAGAAGCAAACTGAGTTACTTTGTATGAGGTTGAGATAAGAAATTTCAATCTCATCAATACGCCTTTCAACAATGCAAGGTGCAGAAACTTGGAGCACATGTTGCCTTTCCCAAAACTAGAATTTTAAAAAATTCTTTTGTTTTTAATAACTTTATCACTTATCAATTGCTGTCAATAAGTTTTTAACTGAATCATCACAGAATTTTCTGAATTAAAGAACATGCTCTGTACGATTATAATATACTATGCTCTCTTGAAACGATTGCCTTCCTATAGTGCTTTTCTTCTTTCTTTTTTTCTTTCTTTCTTTCTTCCACATGCTCATCTTCTTTGGAATATTTTCTGGATTCACCCTACTTATCAAGATAGTAAGAGAATAGTGAGGCCTACGTGTATTTGTATATATTGTCTCTTCTATAATGGATGCTTCAATCTGTCTTGACCAGAGAGACCACATCTATATTCCTCTACGAAACATTTTAGGTTTGTCAATACAAGCCCAGGACCTGCTCAATACCTTTGGAAATCCCAAATACCTGGGGATAACTAAACTGTATGTACTCTGATGTTTCCAGTGTGAAATAAGATGTCACAATTGAGGGAAGCATGCAAGTCTACAAAGATTATTGTATTATCTTTTTTTTTTTTTCTAATAGTAGAAAAGAGACCAGGCCTTGGGGCTCTGAACTTGACTAAAGGAGAGAAAATGTAGACTTGTAACTATGGAGGAAAAAAAAAAATGTTTTCCCAAACCGTGGTTTAAGACTGACTTTTAAGGAGAGAAACACACAGTTAAGAACTTCCTGGTACCTGGTGATGGTCATTATGAGCCATAAAATCTAATATTTGTAAATTATATTAAACTTGAGAGTAAGCTGTGGAGAATAACAAAGTCATTATCCATGCTCTGAGGAGCAAAGCAGTCACCATGGACAGATTCTGAGATATTTTGTGTTTAAATATTACAAAAAAGTGACCAAGAGTTTTAAGATGCTCGTTGAAAAACTACACTATTTTATGACATGACTTTGTGATCATTTTCTCTCCCCTCCCTGCTCTTATTTTTATCTGGATTCATCCTCTCTTGCCCCAACCTTTTCTAGCCCTGCCTGGGTCTATTAAAAAAAAAAAAAAAAAACTAAAACAAAACAAAACAAAACAAAAAAAACTGTTGTGCAACCTTCTATTTCATTAAAATATAAATCAAGTTTCAGGCACCTGGGTGACTCAGTTGATTAAGCATCTGCCTTCAGCTCAGGTCATGATCCCAGAGTCCTGGGATCAAGTCCTGTATCTCCCTATCCCTCTGCTTGTGCTCCTTCTCCCTCTTTCTAATAAATAAATATATTTACTATATATATATATATATACACATATATATACATATACAAATATATATTTACTATATATTTATATATATAAATCAAGTTTGTAATTAAAATACACAACCAACACTATAATTCTGTAGGTACTTTTACTTCTTTTTCTTTTTTTTTTTAAGTTTAATTCTGTGGGTACTTTTTATTTTTTTTCTTTTTTTTTAACTTTATTATTTTCTTAGTAATCTCTGCAACCAATGTGGTGCTCCAACTCACAACCCTGAGATCAAGAGTCTCACGCTCTTCCAACTGAACCACCCAGGTCCCTCCTATAGGTACTTTTTCATAAAATCATGACTAAATTTCAACCAATAAAATTTCGAGTGTTTTCTAATGGAGCCACGCTGTTTTTAATAACTATTAACTTGTTCAAATCTGTGTTTCCTACTAAGAAATTTTCCTATTCCTTTTGGCCCCTTAGGAATAGGTCAAATGCAGCAGCACTGGCTACACCTAAACCTGGCATGAATTCTATCTGTAGGGATCTCTAATGATATGTACAAGTTTCTCAGGAGCAAAAATACCTCCTTTTTGGCTTCATATTTCTACACTGTCTTGTCTTATTCTGTTAACGGAAAAAAGAAAGAAGAAAGGGAGGGAGAGAAAATCCTCAGTGAGGGAAAATACCTTAGCAGTATATATAATGCCCCATCCAGAAGTGTATTTAAGAAGGCCTTGGAAATTCAAGGTAAGAAGAAACAGCAGTAAAAAAAAAAAAAAAAAAAATTAAAAAGAAAAAGAAGAAACAGCAGTATCATCCTTTATACTTAACAATCATTGACTAGATTAGTTGTTCCCTGGAGTCTGCAGTGGTTCCCACTCACGATTTGACCAGCTGATTGAATAGGAGAGGAAATCAAGTAAGTAGTCTGAAAGGGAGATTGCATAATATGAATAGTAATTGTATGTAATTCTAAAATTAAATCTACCTCTCTATCTACCCATCTGACACATCTTAGAAAAACATTATAAAGTTCTAGGATTTTATCTTGCTTATTCTCCTGGTTTGCTTTAGGTAAGCGCTTGTTAATAATAGCAGCTGTTGTAAATCCAAACCCAACCAAGCCCTATTGTGCCCTTAGGTTTTGTGATTTATTGTGATACCTTCCTTCATACGGAGGAGATAGCCCACTTTTATTTTTCCTGCAGTACAAATATAAAATTGCTGCTGTTGAATTATTTCTGCTGCAGTTAGGGAGAAAAGAGGAAAATGAGCTTCACTAGGTAAGCACCTGACATGATGAAGCTCGTTTTCTTATAAATTATGGCAAAGGAATAGAAATAATTAACTTAGAACAAACATATGTCCAAAAAAGCAATGACTCTTCTGCGAATTTGCTACGGCAAAGATAACTACTTTTCACATTATATGGAAAGGTTAGAAAAATGAGTAGAAATATTTTACAAATATTTTTACATAAGAAACATAAAGAACTAAATAAAATATATTTAATATGTCAGAAGAAAACTATTTAAAATAAAAAGCTACACACTGCTTGTTTGGTATAGATATAAAAATACATAAAAGAAGGTATTGTCATCTTAGCGAGGCCAAAAGAGTAGTTCAAGAAATCTGAGTTTGGTACCTAATTTATCCATGAAAGAGCTATGTGCTCTTCTGCAAAGGACAAAGCCTCACCTGTGTTACTTTTGTCATGTGTGAAAATAACAAATGTTGAATTAAATGATACCTAGATTCTATTCAATTTTAACATTTTATAATTTGGGAAATCTACATTTTATATAGTGATATGTATTTAATGGGTTTTTAAATCTTTAATTATAGTAAAAAGCGCATAACATAAAAGTTACCATCTCAACCATTTTTGTAAGTCTGCAGTTCAGTAGTGTTAAGTCTGTTCACATTTTTTTTAACAGATCGCCAGGACTTTCACATCATGCAAAACAGAAACTCGGTACCCATTAGGCAGCAATTCCTCATTCCTCCTTGAAGCCTCTCGTAAAACACCTTTCTGCTTTCTATTTCTATGAATTCGACTACTTTAGATACCTCATATGAGTGGAATCATAGAGTATTTGCCTTTCTGTGTTTGGTTTATTTAACTTTAACATAATATCCTCAAGATTCATCTATATTTGTGACATGTGACAGGATTTCCTTCCATTTTAAGACCAAATAAGATTCCATTGTATGTATATATCTCACTTCATCTGTTCATCTGACGAACACTTGGTTTGCTTATCCTCTTGGATATGGTGAATAATGTTACTTTGAACATGATGTGCGATATCTCTTCAAGACCCTGCTTTCAAAAAAAAAAAAAAAAAAGACCCTGCTTTCAGTTCTTCTGGATGTATATCCAGAAGTGAGACTCCTGGATCATGGTGGTTCCATTTTCAATTTTTGGAGGAACTAACATTTTTTTTCCATAGTGGTTGCAACATGATATGCACATCATATATTTTAAATTTGTACTTAATTTACTGCAATCCTGCACGTTCTGATTTTATTCCTTATTTCTTAAAACATTTTGTAGAAATTCCATAATCATTATGGATGGTCCTACCCGGCAATCACTTATGTTCTTGGTGACATCTCAAACCCTGTTATGAAGCATCTGGCCAGGAAAGTTAATTGGGAAAGTTATGAAGACTAATAAAGTTACTTGTCTTAGGTTTGCAGACACCGATACAATCAGTGGAAATGACCTATTCTTTCATTTTTCAATAATTTATTTACGTCTGGCTAACTATGGGGGTCACAGAGTAAAGGGGATTGAACATTCTTTATAATGGCAGAAGGGGGAAGCAGAGGGAGCTGAATGTGATCTTCCCCTTTCAAACTATCTGCTTAGAATCCTGAAAGATCAGTCTGACTTTAGAGGATGAAGAGAAAGCTGTGTTTGCATATCCCGGGCTAAATGATTTGGAGCTGCTCCGTTCCTTAACTGTTTGAAAGTTGTGATGTTGCAGAAGAAAGATCTGAGGAAGTGCCTTTTTCTTATTTGGAGCTGCTACTGCCGTTCCAAAATTCTCTCCAGGGACAGAATTGCATGGTTCGGTCCTTTGGGAGGGTTCAGTTAAATTAACCTGCTCACTAGAATCTGGATAAGAATATCTGTCTCTACAGCCTCTGTTCCAAGATGAATATGGCTTAAAAGACATACCTTCCTTTCTTTTTCTTCTTTTTTCCCCTGCTGCAAAAATTAGGTGAAGAATAAGTAAGGCATGTATTTACAGTTCAAAATTTTGCGAAACGATACCAGCTATGAAAAACATGTATAATGAGAAATTTATATAAGACATGAATTTTCCAGTTTATTCAATTAATTTTATAATATTTTTTAAATAACGTGTCGCCAGATGGGCAAAAGTAAACATTTCTACAGGTTTTATGCATCTGTATGCTCAATCCCCCCAAAAACTATGCATTGTCATATATGCCAGGCTTTGTTTTAAACCATAAGGGGACAAAACTGAAAGACATTTATCTAAAGATGACAAAAAGGACAACAACGCACAGATGAGTGTGCAACAGGGACTATGAGAGAAAGTTGCCTAAACTTCCATGATTCGTGGAGCAGGAGCAGGTCATTAAGGGAATTGTGTGTTACCATTATTAGCCTGAAGTCTGTAGCGAACCACTGGAGTGTTTTAATTAAGGGCGCTACATAGGTTTATTTCGGAAAGATGATTCTGGCAGTTTTTGGAGATTTGAATTACAGAGAGGTGAGGTTGCAGTAGAGATAGTGGTTTGGAAGCCGTCCTAGTAATGCAGGTAAGAAGGGATGCCAGACCCAGTGTGGGGATGGGAGGACAAATGCCAAACGTATTCATGTCACTGAAGTGGACGTACGTGAGGATCATCACGGATGAGGAACATAGTAGCAAAGAACCTACCAAGCATGCTTAAGACGTCTTTCTAAACAGTGAGAAATAGCCTCCTGATTTCCTGTGTCACAGTTCCCTGTCTGTATTATTCAATTTACTTACCAAAAAGTCATCTCTGTTTATGGATCCAACTTTCCAACAGCAGCGTTGGTGGGTGATACTGTTCTCATTGCAAATAGCATCCTCCTCCCAGCACCCAAAGCAGAGAGGCCCTTCATTTCTTGTTAGGTTAGACTTCTCTGTGCCACTTAACAATCTTGGTAATTCTGTTCTTGAGTTTTCTCTTAGCACAATGCCCGGCATATAACAATTTTTCAATGATATTACCCTCTCCGCCCCACCTCTTACTTCTTTTCTTCCCAAATACCAATCCCCCGTCCTCCTTTACAGAACTCCTACAATTTCACTCAGTCTCCATCACTGTATTTATTTCCTATATCTTCTGTTTAAAGTTGGCAGATTTCAAGTTTCTGTTCTTGATCCTCTTATTTTAGATTAAATTTCCCCTGAGTAGCTTCATGTCTACTCTCATCATTTCGGTTTCTGCTACGACCCAGAGACCAGCTGCTCTTGTCTTAGTAGTCTCATAACTTTTCAAATTAGTGTGTTTTTATAAATGAATTTTGGAAGTCAGCGTTGCAAGCACCACTTATGCTCATTACATGTGACCATCAGCAAATGGCTTTTTCTGCTGGGCCATGTGGAATGTAGCACAAGAATGGATTCTGCTATTTCTTCAGTTAGAATGGTCTCTACCACCCAATTTGCTTCTCAGTGCAAATCCTGAGATTGACTCAGGCATCTCTCTACAACCGTACCACTCAACCCATGATTTACGATATAGGTGGAAACAATCAGGCGTTTTGAGAGACAGCCCAGCTTTGTTCCATGGCATGTTCAGGGCCATGATTTATGCAAGGAGAAACTTGCCATGGAACATATGGAACTGGGATCACAATGTAGAATAAGTTGAGTGTCTGGTATGGATAAAATCCTTGGGAATTTTTAATCATGTCTATATGTCAGGTTCCAGAAAATAATCCTGTTTATGCAGACCTGGGAAGGGGGAGGTGGTATGAGGAAGGTACTATTGCTCTTATACAAATAATTTCTATTAGATACGAAACACAAGCAAAGGACTCCTCTACCCAGACTTTCAGGGTATACTAATGCATCCTGTTCTTCAACCATGAAGTGCCCTGTTATCATTTTTTTTAAGATTTTATTTATTTATTCATGAGTGACACAGAGAAAGGAAGAGACACGGGCAGAGGGAGAAGCAGGCTCCCTGTGGGAAGCCTGATGTGGGACTTGATCCCAGGACCCTGGGATCATGCTCTGAGCCAAAGGCAGACACACAACCACTAAGCCACCCAGGTGTTCCAAAGTGCCCCATTACCTTGACCTCAGAGAGCCCCTTCTTCCTCTAGCATTCATAGTACTTATGTTCTTTATGTAAATCTACCCCTACTCCACATAGTATTTATTTTTACAGATAGATAAAGAATATAATAGAAGTCCATAAAGTCTGGCAACATGGTCAATAGTATTTTACTGTTTTACAGATTCCAGATGTTTTTGATAACACGATGCAAATTTGGCAGACATTAAAATACCCTTTATATTATTGGAGGTGTATGTCAAGTAACTTAACCTGGTATAGGAAAAAGAATAAATTTAGAAAAACAAATCATGGAATAAATAATTCATACCCGGAAGATACCTTAAAAATCAATTTATCATCAAATTGCCTGTCTATTCCCCAGGCATCTCTATTAAATAGTTTTTATTTGGTGAAATTATATTAAGTAAAATAAGCTCTCTTATAATCGCTTCCTTTAGTATTAATTCCTTCTTGAGTTTCATAAACGATTTTTTTTTCATAAACGATTTTTAATTTATTTTTCACCCAATCATCACTAAAGTTTTAAAAGGCAACTATGTCCTAGATTTGCCAAATGTTTATTGATCTTCAAATTCCATCATTTGGTTTTATTGATTTATTCAACTCTTTGTATGTATTTTGGTTTCTTTCCCATTTAATTAACTTCTATTTTTTTCCCTTTATTAAGTCCTTATTTTTCAAAAATTTTGATGAGTCAAGCATTTGCAAAGCCCTATAGAGTTCTTCCATAGCATGGCTCTGTGAAGTAATTAATCTTCTAATTGCTTTAACAATTTTAACACATTTTATCCCAATATCAGATCTATGAAAAAAATACTATTATTATTCCACTTAAAAGATGGAGAAACTGAGGGAAAATGAGTTGAGTAACTTTCTCAACATCTTATAAATGGTAGGTGGCAAAGCTTGAATTCAAATCTAAGTAACCTGACCTTAGAATCCAATCTTAACCATTATTCTTGGCTATGGTTCTTTTTTTATTATTAGGTTTGGATTTCCATAATTATACCCAACTCTAACTTTTTAATTAAATAAGCCTTTCACTTAAAAAATATGATTTCCTATCTTATGGAGAGTGCATTTAAGGCAATACATTTTATTCTGAAGATCTCTTTGGCTACGTCCAACATGATTTGGCTTAGTGCTCCCAGAGGCCTCATTTATTACTTTCCTCTTCAACTCAAGAGCAGTTTTTAAAGTTTTACTTCCAATTACGCAGTGTTTTTTAATGTGATATTTTTGTTTTTGCTTCTTGCTTTTTTGTTTTAAAAATTATTTTATATCAGTTTCAGATCTTTATTTATAGATCAGTTTCAGGTGCACAGCAAAATTAAGAAAATGAAGAGATTTCCGACATATCCCCAGCCCCCAAAACATGCACAGCCTCCCCCATTATCAACATTCCCCACCAGGATGATGCATTTGCCACAGCTGATGGACCTACACTGATACATTAAAATCCATAGTTTCCTTTAGGTCTTCTTGGCGCTGTGTGTTTGGACAAAGTATAATGACATATATCCATCATTTTAATATCACATGGAGTATATTCACTGCCCTAGAAAACCTCTATGCTCAGCTTACTGATACCTTTCCACCACCTCAACTTCTGGCAACCACTGATCTCGAGAGTTTTGCCTTTTCCAGGGTGTCCCATAGTTAGAATCATACAGTATATAGAATTTTTAGATTGACTTCTTTCACTTAATGATATGCATTTAAGCTTCCTCCATGTCTTTTCATGGCTTGACAGTGCATTTCTTTTAAGTGCTGAGCACTTCATTATCTGGGCGTACCATAGTTTTTTATCCATTCACCTACCAAAGAGCATGTTGGTTTCTTCCAAATTTTGGCAATTGTGAATAGGACTTCTATAAACATTCCTGTGCAGGTTTTTGTGTGGATGTGTTTTTATCTTTAATTTAATTTTGCCATGAAATATATCAAATATGGAGATCAGAGAATAATTCTAAACACTTATGTAGCCACCACACATAGTTAATGAGTGGTAATGTTTACCACATTTTTTTTTTCAGAAAAATAAAATAAGGAAACAAAGGCCATAGAAATTGTTAAATTACTCTGTTTATCCTTTACTAATCCCATTGCCCTCCTCTTCCCAGAGATCACTATCATTCGTACTCAAGAGTTTATATTTCTCCATATACTTCTCCTTATCCACAGTGTCACTTTCCACAGTTTTATTCGCTCCCAGTGAGTCGAGGTCTGGAAGCAGATGATCCTCTTTCTGATACATCAGAGAAGCTCAATAGTAGCCTAATGCTAAATCACAATGACTACAGTCATTAGCCTCACTTCATCTCATCACCCAGGCATTTTATCTTTTCATATCATCACAAGAAGTAGGGCGAGTATAGTAGAATAAAATATTTTGAGAAACCAGTCACATAACTCTATTACATTATGTTATTATAATCGTTCTAATTTATTATTAGTATTTATTTATCCCTTACTGTTTATTATTTATAAATAAATAACTGTATTCCTGGCATCTATAGAAAAAACATAGTATATATGGAGCTCAGTATTATTCATGGTTTCAAGGCATCCACTGCATCATGGAATATATGACCTACAGAGAGAGGGGCTACTGTATTTATGCATTGATAATATATATTTTGGTATGTTTTTAAAAACTGTTCTATAGAGCCAAGTGTAATTCACTTTTCTAACCCAACACTATGTTTTCAGCCTTTGTATGTTGATAGTTAATACATGTCGTTAATAATTAAAGATTGTTCTCAATAGTTTTGTTGTGAAAACAATGCTACGTCCTAATACTTGTATTCATGTTCATAGATATAAGAATTTCTCCAGGGCCTGTTCCTAACATCGGTGGTGTTGTATTGTACAGTATGTACATCTATTAGTTTGCGAGGTGTTGCTTAGCTCTCAAGAGTAATTGTAACAATTTACTTTCTCACCATTTGTGTCTGAAATTCCTTTTTCTCCAAATTCATTTCTATACTTAGGACTGCCAAAGCTTTAAGTTCTTGTCAACTTACCAATGATATACTTAAAAAAACAACAACAACAACAACAACAAAAACAAAACAAAACAAAAAACCTTTACATTTCTCTGAATACTAATAAGGTGAAACATACACTTTTATGGTCAGTTTGGCTTTCTTTTTTTCTGAAACACAGTTTTCCAAACTTTTGCCTATATTTATTGTTTTCTTCCTTTCTTTTTGGTTTTCTAAAAGATTCACCAAAGTTACTTAAATATTCCAGATGCTAAATCTTTGCATTGGTTGTTGGTTGTTCAGAATTGTATTTGGTTGGCTTGTACTTGAATGCAACTCGTATTAGAGCAGACATGTCCAGAAATTGTGGGAGAGGAACAGGATATGTTGTCAAGCAGGGAGTCTCAGCAATTTTTCTCCTAAGATAGAGGGGATGCAGGAATCTATCACTCCTGTTGTTCTCTAAGCCAGCCAGGATTTTGTATGATTTGGCTGCTCAATACAGCAAAGGGAGATGACCTGTCCATGTCCTGTTGATCATTACTTTAGGCTTTCAGCTCTCCCATAATTGGCTCCCTATCCTCTAACTCAATGGAAATTCTTTGCTAGCCTATGTTTGGGCTCTAGTTTCCTCTAACTCACTGATTTAATCTTCTTAAAATATTTCAGAAATTTCTCAAATACCTGGCCTTCTAACAGAATCTGTTCTTTATTTCTAACACTGTTGTAGATTTATTTTTTTATTTCATATCCTTTTTGTTATTTTTAGAAGTTTTAGGCAGGAAGAGAGCTAGGGGTATATATTGATCTGCCATTTTTGTTCATTACACATTACAAAAAAGGACTTAATTTTTTTTTTTTTTAGCATACTCTCAGGTTCATAGAAAAGCTGAGGGAAAGTACAGAGATTTCCCATATTTTTCTGCCCCCACCCATGCATACCCCTCCATTTTCGACATCCCTCACCAGAATGGTACATTTGTTATGATAAACCTATGCTGACATGTAGTCACCTAAAATCCATAGTTTACCTTATGGTTCACGCTACATGTGGTACATTCTATGGGTTTAGAGAAATATATAAAGTCATATATCCATCATTATAATATACAGAGTATTTTCACTGCCCTAAAAATTTTCTGTGCTCATCCTATCACCTTCCCTCTCACATCAGCCCCTGGAAACCACTAATCTTTTTACTGTCTATAAACATTTGCTTTGTCCACACATTTTTAAAATAGATCTTAGCATTATGAAGACACATTTTTCCTTAAATCTGAACTGACTTTGTAGGAACTGTGAAATACTACATTCACTGGTTACTTGTCATTCTAAGATTTCTTCCCAGATTATTTTAAACATAAATAAATAAAACAAACCAGACACCCTTAACTTCAATTACTTGAAATAATATTGGAATTCTGATATTAAAATTGAAGCTCAAATGTTAGCGAGCAGTCAGCACCATGCAGTAGTTGAGATCAAGATTCATTAAATCATATATGAAAGACTGTATTTCATAACAAAAGATGATTTATAATTCTCAATGTATAATGCAGGTGATACAGAACAATGGACAACTTTTGGTTACATAGAATTTAATGTCCACATTTCTTTCCACTTCTGGTAAAATCCTACATTAACTGTTATAAAGGATCAAGAATGGCATCAGTCCATCACATAAAATGAATAAGGTAGTTATTGAAATTTTATAAGCTAGCAAGCACATAGATAAGCAATAACTGACTTATCTGATTAGAGGGGAGGGAGCAAACAATAGTGAGCAGGTTAGTGGAGACAGAGATTCAAGCTGTCAGTAGATTCTTTGAGAGTTTTGGAGAAATTGAAAAATTTCAGAGAAAATTCTTATAAATGTCCACACTTGGGTACTCCCAAGTAAAATTATCCATTCACACGAAGGTTTTGGTCATCAAACCTCTACAAGGAATACAGAGTTTCTAATCAGTTCTTTGAGATCTTTCTCTTTTTTAGACAGCCAACTTCACCATATTTACAAGAACAGCCTTGTCTTGACAGGAAACAGAAACAAAAATCATGAATGGACAAAGAAACAAACCAAGACATCTTGTTCTATTTTAGACTGACAAGGATAACAGAAGATCCTAAGATTGTACAGAAGAGGGGAATAAAGAAATAGAAAGCAAAATTGAAAGCTGGAAAATAGTAGAGTAATGCTTTCAAATTTTGAGGGACTCCAACTCATTCTCACTGAAATGTGAAATCTCAGGTATGAAAATCCCAACAAATTTACTTGCAAGTCTTCTTTCTCAGGATGCTCTAGTAGAGTGATGGTGAGTTCTCAATCAAGATGAGAGAATAAAATAGAGAAAACATGGCTCTAGAAAACAGTATCTCTAATTCAAGAGAAAAGTGAAAGGAATTCTGAGGATATAAGCAAAGGAAGTACCCCATATAGTGTATTGTATAATTTAATACTGTATGATTCCATTTGTATAACATTTTTAAATGAAAATAAAAATAGGAATGTGAGACAGATTAATAGCCGCCAGAGGCTTGGGAAGGGGGCAGTGCAGATTGGGGTAAGGGGAGAAAAATGAGTATCGTTATAAAATGGCCACACAAGGAATATTCTCAAGGTGTTGGAGCTGCTAAACATCTTAACTGTGCTAATGGGCCAAGAACCTACACATGTGACAAAAGTCTATAGAAAGTAATACACACTTATACACACTAATGAGTGCAAGTATAACTGGGGGATCTGAGTAAGATAAGTGGATTATATCCAGGTCAATTTAGTGTTTATGATACTATACTAGAGTTTTGCAAAATATACCATCAGGGAAACTGGTTCAAAATGTACATGAGATCTCTCCATATTACTTCTTACAGCTGCAAGTGATCTAAGTTTTCTCAATAAAGTTTTCGATTTAAAATCCTTTAAAAAAATAAATTACAGTAGAATTCACTAACTCAGATGTATAAAAATATCTATATCATGATAATTGGGAAGAGAGTGAAGGAGTATAAACTGTGTACGTACGTGTGTGTGTAGGAAAGATGCAAGAATTAAACAGCTTTATATCCTATATAGGAAGCTGAATAATGTATAAAACTGAAATATAATTAAGGACTATTAAAGATGTTACATAAAAAACATGAAAATAAATACTTCCAATAATAGTTGAAGGAGTTAGAAGTGCATGTCCTTAGGAAGGGGGAATCTACAATGGTATTAGGAGAGGTGAAAGATAGCTATGTTAAGTTTTAAGCTTTGTTGTATTATTTTCATTTTAAAATTATATACACAGATCATTGTGCCTTGCTAATATTGGAAGTTCATAAATAAAAAGACTAAAAATATTGTGTAAAGATTAAATGGCAAGGCAGGTTGAAAATCTAATGTTTCAAAGTAAATATATGGCTAGGGCATACATATAGATGTGTAAAAATAAATTTATTACAAGTATTAACTACTCATCTTTGAATGCTGCATTATAGGTAATCAATAAGCTATCTCTTTTATAAAGAAAAATTAATAATATGCAGAATATTAAAAAATGGTTACTTACGCTTCTTGGTTTTGAATTCCTGGGATGTGCTGATTCCCAGTCAACTTTTAAAAATTATATATATATATATATTTTTTTTTACTTTATTTTTAAGAAACAATATGTCTGTAACTATAGATAGATGCAGACCTTACACAGGTGTATATAATGTATTCCTAACATGTTTAAAAATGAAGTTACCTTAAAGACAAACAATAGACTCCAATATTGTGGGTTAGGGCATGTTAGTCGCGGCAAGTTTCCAAATAGTCTTCCTTCACCATCTCTGATTCCTGCCTGTGCCACCTTCCTCAGCTCCAGGAAACCCAGGGTAGTAATGAGTCAGGGATTATGTCTGTTTTGCTCATCATTACATCCCTAGGAATTCTTGCCTGTTACATAGTAGATTCCTAATGAATGTTGATGGAAGACGAAAAGTTTTATACATACAAATCTCGCTTGTTTTTCTATTAATATTTTATGATCATTGTAGAAAACCTTCCCTATTCCAACTTTATAAAAATATTCATGTGTATTTTTTGAGCATCAAATGTTATTTATTTGTTCATTTTACATTAACTCCTTAACAAGTTTAGAATTTGATTCTGGCGTGGTACTTGAAAAGTAGCCAAGTTCTTTTTTTTTCCAAATACATAACAGTCTTTCTAGCCTTACTTTTTGAAGAACTATAATATCTCTATGGAGTCCAAATTACTCTCCTATGATACGTCAAACTGGCATGCTGTATTATTTTGCAATTTTGTAGTATTCGTTTGCCTTTTGTAGTGCCAGAGCAATAGAGACTTAATCATTGTCGTTTTACAAAATGTTTTAATGTAAGACAGTTTCTGGGATTTAAAAAAAAAATATCTTAAATAACTTTAAATGACAACATGTGTTCAGTGCAGAATTCAACAATATAGAAGTACATAGAATGATAAAAAAGACTAATGTATTTGAATTTGACTTTTTATACCACTCCCCCCCACCCACCACCCACCCCCGGAATGCTTCCTGAGTTGTATTCTAACTAATAATATTGGTTCACCAGATGCCATTTTTATTAGGTTTTTTCATGGTATATTTTTTTTACCATATCTTCTCTCTACCCTTTGTGATACTCTGTTTTGGGGGGTGAATCACTTCCAAAGAGTATGTAGTTACTTTATTTTCCTTTACTACTGTGAAGCTTTGTGTTTTAAAGAAGCATAGTTTCCTAAATGATAAAATCAAATTTAAGTAATTGATGGTATAGTATATTACCTTATCCTACATCACGTTCTATAATTTAGGAAAAAGTCACCTTTTTCTAGTTATGAAAGTTGTGACATAATTCCATCCTACCTCCCAGCCCTTCTTTTCATCTTCTTAATATTTCTAAGAAAACTGACAGCGATTCAGATATTTCATCTTCAATTTCTTTCCAGTATTCTTGAATGGATGTCATTCAGGCCAAGAGATTTGCATTTTTATAGAGCAACTAAGTGCTCTCTAAAAATATCCTTTCTTAAAACTTCTATATCTTAGGCTTCATATCACCTTTACCAATGTTGAGTCTACCTTTTGTCATCCAGGTGGCTATCCACCTGTCCAGAAAAAGCTGAAAACCTGAGTAATTCTTTGCTTATTTGTTAGCAATAAGAGAAGTGAGCAAATAAACTGGGCTTTATTTTTAGTATTTTTTGTTTCATAGTAAATATAAGTTAGAGGATCACTGTATGGTCATTTAATACTTTTTTACAAGGATCATTTTTATACTAATTTTGCTTTAAAAATCTATTTTTACAAGTTCATGCCAATTTGTTATAAACTGGTTATTGTGCTCTCTATTCCATCTTTTATATGTTTTATTTCAGTGTTTCAACTCTTCAGTTATCCTTAATATTTTTTCTCTCTCTTAGGATCACTTGTGGTTGTATCTGCAGAATTTTATTTCTGAAAGTAATTCATTATTATTAATATTTTCCTGTACATGAACCTATATTGCCCTATAAATGCTAAAGCTTCATAACTATTTGTATTCTTAACTAGGTCTTATGATATAAAAAAAAAACACAAAACTTTTTTTTTGAAGCATGTATATTTTACTAGACTCAAGTAACCAACCTTGACAGTAACAAATTCTGAGTTCGAATTGAATCGCTTCCAGATTTTCTGTCATTTTAACTTCCCTGCCAAGCAGTTACTTCTTATTGGTTAGAATTAAGTACAGAATAGCAATTCCTCTCATCATTCTTTCTAGCTTCTAAGAGATTAAACTGACAGTAAGGCCAGCCAAGTATTTACCAGACCCAGCTTTTAACAGAATGAATTTTTCAGAAGGTCTGAAAGATTAAATCTTACCTTTTTAAAATATTGCCAGTTTCTTAAACTCTGTGAGTTTCTGTTCCCTTATATATGAGATAGTAATACTTTCTCTTGCTTGTCCGTCTCCCATTTATTCATGTACTAAACATATGGGACAAAAGAATGTTGAAATATTTTTTTAAAAAACTTAAATGCTCTATAACTGTGCTCTAGATTTTATTTTATGTATGCATTTTGCAAATGGTTTTGTTCATTGGGCCACAAATCCTACAAAATCAGAACTGTCTTAATATCCTTCACCATGTGGAATATACCTAAATAGGTTATCAAATAAATACTTTGCTTTATCATCTATCATGTAACTAGTCACACATAAATAGAGCAATAATAAATTATTGATCCATACACTGAATTACTATGAGTAATTCATTTAGGATTTAACAGTTACTCTATTTAGTAGGAAAATAAATGTCCCAAAAAGTGGCCACCTCCTAATCCCCAGAGCCAGAGGATATGCTAGATTACATGGCAAAGAAGAAGTAAGGTTGCAGATGGAATGAAGTTTGCTTATTAGCAATGCTTGAAATAGGGATATTATCCTGAATTATCCTAGTGGGTCCAATGAAATCACGATGGTCCTTAAGAGTGGAAAAGGGTGGTTATAACAGAGTCACAGTCTGAGCGATATGCTATGACAGCAACTTGACCCACTCCTACTGGCTGGAGGAAAGTGGTCGATTGAGGAAGATGGCCATGAGCCACGGGAAGAGGATATACAGGAATTGGAGTCTTTCTTAGAACCTCAAGAGGGAATGCAGCCTGATAACCACTTGTATTTTAGCCCACTGAGACCCACTTCAGATTTCTACCTCCCAAACCATAAGATAATAAATTTGTGTATTTTAAGCTACTACATTTGTGATAGTTTGCTTCAGCCATCACAGAGAACTGATACAATCTATATTCGTTTGTATTGTTAGCACCATTGCAAAATAAACATGTTTCTGAATAAAAGCACTGTTGACAACTGCATTAACTGACCAAAGATAGTTGTGGGATTGTAGAAAACAGATGTCTTTCACTGTTGCATTCTAAGTGCACTCACTTTGGTAAAATGACCAAATGGAGTAAAGGCAAAACAATTGTTTTACTAAGTCTTTTCCAAGACAGTTACTTAAGATGATTTCCTTCTTGTAATTCTCTTGCTAATTAATATGAAGCACTTTATTTAGCGCTTATGGAAATTGCTAACCATTCAAAAGTTGAACATTCAGTAAGAAAATTCAAGACTTCTTTTTGTTTTCATTAGGTGAAACTTTAAGGCATATTTCTTATGAATACCACTACTGGCTAACTGGAAGTGTATATTGTTTAGAGATTTCATCTTCTGAAATTATAAAATTAAAACTATTAACATAAAAATAAATATTGCCATCACAAAGTTGCATACATAAATACATGTGCTAGCACATGTGTGCACATGCACACAGTACACAACCCCAAAAATATGTTGAGGAAGTTGCGTGAAACAAAATATTTGTCTCTATATTACATAGGTAAGGAATTGCCAAGAAGTATGAGCTTAACAAAATCAGATAAGCTTACTCTGAAGATTAGAAAATACATATTTTTAGAGGCAATATTTTTATCATTTAATTAATCTGTACTTTATTGTTTCTCATATATCATTATGACAATCTCCCCAGTTATATTGAGGTTTTAAAAGATTATTTGATAATTTTAGAGCACTTAAGTTATTTGATACATGTTTCTATAATTAACTAATATTTATTTCCCTCAGTATACCATAGACTAAAATGCAGCAGGGTTCACAAGTTTTGTTTTTCTCATTTTGTCTCTATATCCCAGGATTTCTGGTAGAGTAAACGTCAGTGGTATTTGTACAGTGGATAGTTTTTATTATAGAATGAGATCTTAATATTGAAATCTTAATATCATTTTCTAAATATTCTGGATAGAAACATTTCTATGTTAAAAAAAAAAAGCTGGACTAAGTTTGTTCTGTGCCAAATGACAAAGAAGACTAATATTTTATTACTTTTCCTGGGTAATGTCCAGGAAATACATGTCAATCATTTGGGAAAACAGTCTAAGCTTCAAATTATACTGGATGTTATAGGTTGTCATCTAAGGTACAAATATCTAAGATAAGACTCCAAAGACCCTTATGCCATTAGAAACAACTTCAGCTTCTAATGTTTTCTATTTTAAAAACAAATAAACAAAAATAGAAGAAGAGGGAGAGAAAAGAAGAAAAATAACTGTTTTAGATAACTAGGATTTGTACCTCTAGATCAAAATAATGGTTTAAATTGATTAAAAATGCTTTGATATGCTAGGTTTTTAATGTATTTTGAAAGGTATTACAAATAAATTAGAAAAAGAAAATTATGAATCAATATGATCATATTTCCAACTGGACTTTATAGTATTCTGGGTATTTTTAACCCTAGACACATTAAATAAATTATTTGAAATGAGATTATTCAATATATAGGAAATAAAAATGGCAAAAAGTCATACCCACATGGTATAAGTACACTAATAAAGAAGTTTTTAACTTTGAAGCATCATATCAGATCAAAGACTTTCTTAAATTAAAGGAAATCTATTGAGAAGCAGAAGAAAATCTAAATATATTTATTTATTTATTATTTATTTATTTATTTATTTATAATCAATTTATTTTTTATTGGTGTTCAATTTGCCAACATGCAGAATAACACCCAGTGCTCATGCCATCAAGTGCCCCCCTCAGTGCCCATCACCCAGTCACCCCCACCCCCGCCCTCCTCCCCTTCCACCACCCCTAGTTCGTTTCCCAGAGTTAGGAGTCTTTGTGTTCTGTCTCCCTTTCTGATATTTCCTACTCATTTCTTCTCCCTTCCCTTTTATTCCCTTCCACTATTATTTATATTCCCCAAATGAATGAGAACATATAATGTTTGTCCTTCTCCGATTGACTCATTTCACTCAGCATAATACCCTCCAGTTCCATCCATGTTGAAGCAAATGGTGGGTATTTGTCATTTCTAATGGCTGAGTGATATTCCATTGTATACATAGACTACATCTTCTTTATCCACTCATCTTTTGATGGACACCGAGGCTCCTCCCACAGTTTGGCTATTGTGGCCATTGCTGCTAGAAACATTGGGGTGCAGGTGTCCCGGAGTTTCACTGCATTTGTATCTTTGGGGTAAATCCTCAACAGTGCAATTGCTGGGTCGTAGGGCAGGTCTATTTTTAACTCTTTGAGGAACCTCCACACAGTTTTCCAGAGTGGCTGCACCATCTAAATATTTTTAAATGGAAGAAATTTTTAACACAAACTAAAATTTCCCAAATATGTTCTCATCTGTTACAATATTTAAATGCTTCACACCTTTTTTAGGATTGAGGTAGTATTTACTAATGTCAAACCAGCCAGAGGGAATATTTTAAGAGAAAGAAAAACATCCTATATTCTGCTTGGTAATACAACCAGTTTACTTCATTTCACACAACTCATCTTTTTGACTAATGTCCTGTGGAATAAATGTGCAATTTCTTTTTACCAAATCTATACTCATCATAATTGGTAAATACTTATAGAAATGTATAGGTAGGTGTTGTAAAATAATAGTGAATACATATGAAAATTAAAAGGTGGTACTGCATTTATCCTTGTGTTTGTCAGACCAAAATCAGAGGAAGGAAATTCAAAATCAAAAACAAAAATCAAAATGTGCATGCAGATAGGAGTAGTTTATGAAATATGTGCAATTTTAAAATTAAATAAATCATTTAGGTAGGAGATAATATGGCAGCATGGTAGAAGGACCCTAGGCTTGTCTTGTCCCTTCAACACAAACAACTTAACTATTAAATCATTCTGAATACAAAAGAAATCGACCTGGGGATTAATAGAACAAACTCCACAACCAGAGGGAGAGAAGACACCATACTGAGGGAAGTTGGAAGTACGGACATATGGTTTGGGGGGAAATGGATTGCAGGTGCTATGGAGGGTAAGAACACTTACCCAAACCCATTGGCTGGGAAAAATGTGAGTTTTTGCAACCAGTGGAGCTTAAAGGCTAGAGTTTTAAAGGTTTGCAGGCTTGGCTGGAATAGAGCCCTGAGAGCCCTGCCCTATTTCTGGAGAGAAGGCAGGTAAACAACCCTGGGGCAGATGGCATGATCTGAGGAACACTTTAGGTGCACAGGGGGTAGGGTGGGGAGGTTGATCACCCTCCTGGAGCATATCTGTGAGAGTTTGCATTCACAGAGATGACTCTCTGCAGGTAAGAGAGCTGGCTGGCACCATTTCCCTCCCTTGCCCTCGGCATAAGCATAGAACCACCTGCAATAAACAACATAACACTGACACTGGCTGCCTAAGCTTACACCAAGTCCTGCCCCCCTGCTCTCTGCTGGCACTGGACTTCTTGGACAAGTGTGCCTCAGTCTCAGCACAGCAGGCCCCCTCCCAAGAAGACCAACAGATACCCCCACTCATACCACATCTCCCAACCAGAGAATTCTATAAGGCTAGAAGCAGAAGTTCTAATGGAAGTAGCATCAGGCTTAATTTAGAAGCAGACTAGAGCATACCTAGTTAAAACTTACCACACTCTGACCTAGGCCACACACAGCCCACTGCCAGCCGCTGCAGATGATTGGCCTGAAAGATAGAAGAGCCAAAACAAAGCAACAGACTGAGCACAGCACACACTAGAGACACTCCATAAGGCACCAAGCCCTGGACACTATATGACCTTTTCTTCATAAAGCCATTGCTCTCAGGAGCAGGATACATAATAGGCTTTTATAATACACAGAGGAAGACAGACACTTAGACAAAATGCCAAGACAGATAAATTCAATAAGAAAAGTTAATCTAATTAAAACAGATGTAAGAATATGCCTAATGGAGAATTTAAAGCAACAATCTTGAGGATACTTGTCAGACTTGAGAAAAGAATGGAGAACTTCAGGAGAGTCTTACTGAAGAGATAAAAGAGTTAAAAAAGAGTCAGACATGAAAAATATGATAACTGAGATTCAAAATAGACTGGATATAATGGACATGAGTATGGAAGAAGCAGAGGTATAGATATAGATAAGTGATATAGAAGCTAAACTTTAGAAAGTGATGAAACTGAAAAAAAGAGAGAAAGAATTATGGAGCACGAGATTAGACGTAGGGACATCAGTGACTTCATCACATGCAATAACATTCATATCATAAGTCTCAGAAGAAGGACAGAGAAAAGAGGACAGAAAATTCATTTAAGGAAAACACAGCTGAAAACTGCCCTTATCTGAAGAAGGAAACAGACATCAAAATCCAGGAGGCACAGAGAACTCCCATCAAAATCAACAAAAGCAGTCCAACATCAAGATATATTTAAATTTGCAAAATACAGTGATAAAGAAAAAATACTAAAAACAGCAAGACAAAAAAAAAGTCCCTAACTTCCAAGGGAAGACCCATGAGGGTACTGCAGATCTCTCAACAGAAATTTGGCAAGCCAGAAGAGAGTGGCATGATATAGTGAATGTGCTGAATAGGAAAAATCTGCAGCCAACAATATTCTAACCAGCAAGGCTATCATTCAGAACAGGAGACATAAAAAGTTTCCCAGACAAATAAAAACTAAAGGAGTTCATAACCACTAAATCAGCCCTGTAAGAAATATGAAAGGGGACTTTTTTTGTTGTTGAAAGGGGGCTTTTTGAGTAGAAAGGAAAGATCAAAAGTGACAAAGACTACAAAGGAACTGAGAAAATTTCCAGAAACAACTAAAAAAACTAGTAATAAAATAGCACTAAATGCATATCTATCAGTCATTACTCTAAATGTACTTAATGTTCCATTCAAAAGACATAGGGTGTTAGGATTCAAAAAAAAAAAAGAAAGACCCATCTGCATGCTGTCTACAAGAGACTCATTTTAGATCTAAAGACACAAGCAGATTGAAAGTGAGGGGATGGAGGAACCATTTATCATGTAAATGGACATCAAAAGAAAGATGCAGTAGCCATACTTATATCAGACAAACTAGATTTTAAACCAGACTGAAACAAGAGATTAAGAAGGGCACTGTATCATAATAAAAGGGATTACCCACAAGAAAATTTAATAACTGTAAATATTTTTGTATGCAACATGCAAGCACCCAAATATATAAACCAATTAAAGGAAACATAAAAACTTATTGAAAATAATATAGTAGTAGGAGACCTTAACACAACACTCACATTAATGGACAGATCATTAAGCAGAAAATCAGTAGGAAATAATGGCTTTGAATAATACATTACACCATATGGACTTAACAGATATACTAGGAACATTTCATCCTAAGTCAGAACACACATTCTTTTCTAGTGCATTCTCTAGAATAGATCACATAATAGGTCACAAATCACATCTCAACAAGCACAAAAAAAAAAAAAAAAAAAAAAAAGACTGAGATCATCCCATGCATATTTTCTGACCACAATGCTATGAAACTTGAAGTCAACCACAAGAAAAAAAGTTGGAAAGACCACAGATACATGGAGAGTAAAGAAAATTCTACTAAAGATTGAATTCATCAACCAGAAAATTAAAGAAGAAATTTTTAAAATACATGATAACAAATGAAAATGAAAACACAAAGGTCCAAAACCTATGGGAGGCAGTAAAACTAGTCCTAAGAGGGAAATATATAGCTATACAGGCCAACCTCAAAAAGAAAAAAAAAATCTCAAATAAGCTAGAAAAAAGACAACAAGCAAAGCCTGAAGCCAAGAGAAGTGAAATAAAGATTAGAGCAAAAATAATGATATAGAAACTAAAGAACACAGTGCAACAGATCAATGAAACCAGGATCTGATTCTTTGAAAAATGAATAAAATTGAGAAACATGTTGCCAGACTTATCAAAAAGAAAAGAAAAGGGACCCAAATAAGTAAAATCACAAATGAGAGAGAAGAAAAAACAACTAATAGCAGGGAAATACAATTATAACAGAATAACATGAAAAAAATACATGCCAACAAAATTGGACAGCCTGGAAGAAATGGATAAATTCCTAGAAACATAAACTACCAAAACCGAAACAGAAAGAAATAGAAAACTTGAAGAGGCTGATAACCAGCAAAGAAATCCAATCAGTCATCAAAAATCTCCCAACAGAAAAGAGGTCAATGGCTTCACAGGCAAATTCTACCAAACATTTAAAGAAGAGATATTATTTATTCTTCTCAAATTATTCTAAACAATAGAAAGGGAAGGAAAACTTCCAAATTCATTCTATGAGGCTAGCATTACCCTGATACCAAAAACCAGACAAAAATTCCACTAAAAAAGACAACTATGGGCCAATATCTGTGATGGACGTGGATGAAAAATTTCTCAATAAAATACCAGTAAATAGAATCTAACAGTACATTAAGAGAATCATTCACCACGATGAAGTAGAGGTTATTCCTTGGCTGCAAGTGTGGTTCAATATTCACCAATCAATCAACATGACACACCACATTAATAAAAGAAAGGATAAGAACCATATGATCCTCTCAATAGATGTAGAGAAAGTATTTGACAAAATACAGCATCCATTCTGATTAAAACTCCTCAGGAAAAAAAAAAAAAAAACCTCCTCAGAGTGTAGGGATAGAGGGAACACTTCTCAATATCATAAAAGCTGTTTATGAAAAATCACAGCAAATATCATCCTCAGTGGGGAAAGACTGAGAGCTTTTCCTCTAAGGTCAGGAACAAGATGTCAGGAACAAGACAGAGATGTTCACTCTCATCGCTATTATATAGCACGGTACTGGAAGTCCTAACCCCAGCCATCAGACAACAAAAATAAATAAAAGGCATTCAAATCAGCGAGGAAGAAGTAAAACTTTCATTATTTGCAGATGACACGATACTCTCTAAAGAAAACCCGAAAGACTCCATCCACCAAAAAATTGCTAAAACTGATACACGATTTCAGTAAAGTCCCAGGATGCAAAATCAATGCAGAAATCTGTGGCATTTTATACACCAGTAATGTAGCTGCAGAAAGAGAAATCAAGGAATCAATCCTATTTATAATTACAGCAAAAGACATTAGACACCTAGGAGCAAACCTAAAAGACCTGTACTCTGAAAACCATAAAACACTTATGAAAGAAATAGATGATACAAAGGAATGGAAAACATGTTCAGGGATTAGAAAAAAAATGTTGTTAAAAACCAAAACAAAAAATAAAATAAAATAAAAAAATAAATAAAAATAAATTAAAAATAAATAAAATGTATACTACCAAAAGCAGTCTACACATATAAGGCAATCTTTAACAAACTACCATCAACATTCTTCACAGAACTAAAACAATCCTAAAATTTGTATGGAACCACAAAAGACCCTGAATAGCCAAAGCAATCTCGAAAAAGCAAAGCAATGCTGAAAGCATCACAATTCCAGACATCGAGTTATATTATAAAGCTGTAGTGATCAAAACAGGATGGTCCTGACAAAAATAATAGACACATAGGTTAATGGGACAGACTAGAAAGCCTAGAAATGGACTCACAACTATATGGTTAATTAATCTCTGACAAAGCAGGAAAGAATCTCCAATGGAAAAAGGCAGTCTCTTCAGCAAATGGTGCTGGGAAAACTGCACAGCAACGTGCACAAGAATGAATCTTGACCACTTTCTCACACTATCCACACAGACAACAATTCAAAATGGATGAAAGACCTAAATGTGAAACAGGAAACCATTAAAATCTGAGAGGAGAACACGGGCAGTCGCCTCTTTGACATCAGCAACTTCTTACTAGCCATGTCTCCTGAGGCAAAGGAAACAAAAACAAAAATAAGCTTTTGGGACTTCATCGGAATAAAAATCTTCTGCACAGTGAAGAAGACGATCAAAACTAAAATGCAACCTACTTAACGGGAGAATTTTTGCGGGTGATATATTTGATAAAGGGTTAGTGTTCACAATATATAAGGAACTTATCATACTCAACCCCCAAAAAACAAATAATCCAGTTAAAAAGTGGGCACAACACATGAACAGACATCTTTCCAAAGACGTACAGAAGGCCAACAGACACATGGAAAGATGGTCAACATCACTCATCATCAGGGAAATAGAAGTCAAAATCCCGATGAGACCTCATGTACAAAACTACAAGGGTTACCTCACACCAGTCCGAATGGCTAAGATTAACACAGAAAATGACAAGTGTTGGTGAGGATGCTGAGAAAGGGGAACCTCTTGCACTGTTGGTGGGAACCCAGGCTGGTGCAGCTGCTCCTGGAGAACAGTGTGGAGGGTCCTCAAGAAGTTGAAAATAGAGCCACCCTACAACCCAGCAATTGCACTACTGGGGATGCAAAGGATACAAACATACTACTTTGAAGGGATAGTACACCCCAATGTTCATAGCAGCATTATCAACAGCAGCCAAATTATGCAAAGAGCCCAAATGACCTCTGACTGATGAAATGGATAAAGAGGAGGTGATATATATAAATATAATAATAAATAAATATATATAAATAAATATAAATATAAATATAAAATATAAATATAAAATAAATATAAAATAAATATAAAATAAATATAAAATATAAATATAAAAGAAATATAAATAAATATATAAATATGACATATCGCCCAGGCATCAAAAAGAATGAAATCTTGCCATTTGCAATGACATGGGTGGAGCCAGAGTGTATTACGCTAAGCGTAATAAGTCAGTCAGAGAAGGACAAATACCATATGATTTCACTCATGTGTAGAATTTAAGAAAGAAGACAGATGAACAAAAAAGAAAAAAAAGAGGCAAACCATAAAACAGACTCTGAACTATAGAGAATAAACTGAGGGTTGCTGGAGGGCCATGGGGGGGGGGTGGACTAAATGGGTGCTGGGAATTAAGGGGGGCGCTTGGTTATTTTTGTTTGTTATTTTTAAGGTTTTATTGATTTATTCATGAGACACACAGAGAGGCAGAGACACGGGCAGAGGGAGAAGCAGGCCCCCTGAGGGGAGCCCAATGTGGGACTTGATCCCAGGCTCAACCACTGAGCCACGCAGGCGCCCCTAAGGAGGGCGCTTGGGATGAGCATGGGCTGTTGTATGCAATCACTAAATTCTACAGCTGAAAATAATATTACACTGTATGTTAACTGTAATTTAAGTAAAACCTTGGAAAAAAAGTCAATAAATAAGAAATTCAAATAAAATAAATACCATTATGTTCAGAAAAGTTAAATTAAATCATTTAATTTTGGGGTGCCTGGTGGGTGATTCAGGCAGTTAAGCAGCTTCCTTGGCTCAGGTCATGGTCTCAGGGCTCTGGGATGGAGCCTGGTGTCAGGCTCCCTGCTCAGGGGCAGTCTGCTTCTCCCTCTACTTCCCCCATTGCCCCGCCCCCTCCACACTCATTATCTCTCTCTCTCTCTCTCTCTCTCTCTCTTTCTCTCTCTCTCTCTCGTAAATAAATAAAATCTTTAAAAAAATTTTTCGACTCCAAAGAGATCCTAAGAGGTCTTGCTATACCGATCATGATGATACCTCTTCAAATGACATGAGAGGTTGATATGATATGAGTGTTTACTATTTTGTGACAATCACTCAGGCTATGATAAAATATGTATTTAGATCTAATCGCATCTCCACTGGAGGTAGGTTTACAGCCCTAGCACATTACCCCAGTGATACTATGTGTCAAGTGAAGATAATTCTTGCCCTATAGATTTTTTGGTAAAGATTTGAGATATTTGTTAAACTGCTCAAACTGCCTTTGGCATGAGGCAGACTAATACCGTAGGTAAAAGAGTAAGACACCTTCTTGGTTAGATGGGACTCACTCAAAATTGAAGAATATCAATGCTATCACCAATACGGATTTTGTAGTTAAATAACGGAGATACCGATATTAAAGAAACACACACACACACACACACACACACACACACACACACAGGGCCATATGCTCTAAACATGGTTTCTTTTTACAGAGCATCAGGCTTAGTAGCACTAAAGTAAAATTTATCCAGATAAAATATACTCTTATAGTCACTGGACATAAAAGTTTTAAGGTTGATTTTTTTTGGTGATCTCCTTGGTAAATATAAAATGGGCCATGGATTTTGTTGATTTTTTTTTTTTTTTAGGAAAAAAATACAAATAAGACATTCCAGCTCTACCAGCCACAGCAAATATTTCAATAGGAAACAGCTTTTCTGTAAAAGTAGAACAAAATAATAGTATTCTTTTTGTATTCCTAGAGCAATAAACTTTACGCAGATGCCCTTGGCCTAAACACATTCTGAGAATTACTTCATTGTTCAAGAGCAACATTTTGCTTTTTAACTGTCATGATTACTGAAGGTTTTATTGTTCAAATGCAAAAGACATTTTTTTTTTAATATAAGAGCTTTGGCAGTTGGTTCATAATTTCACATTGTTTTCACGCCAATTCCATTATTATTATGGGAAAATCATGATTCTTATCTGTAGGTCTCTTGGGATTTTAGAGTAAACTTGCAATATCATATTGCAGTCCATTTTAGAAAATATTACTGCTTTTTGGTTTATGGTCCATTGCAGTTCAGAAAGAAATAAAATAAAACTAGAGCTTACAAGCAACACCAAGTATGATTAACTTTGTTTTTATTTTCCTTTAGAGCCCGGGTCATTCTCTAACATACCAGATTCAAACAACCAAAATTCTTATGAGATAGTAATGCTTAGGAATATTATGGAATAGTTTAATAACTGTGCAAAGCATTTTTAATGCATTATTGCCATTTATATTGTTTATATACGCAGTGTGTTCATAAATTCTAGAGAAATGCTAACATATATATGTATATTTATAAAAATATATTTTTAATGGTGCTCTTAACCTCAAAAAATTAAGAATAATATGATTCCTAAGGGGAAAAAAGAGATGTATAATTTGTTGATGATGGCTGTGTTAGTCTGCTAGGGCTTTCATAACAAAATACCACAACCTGGGTGGCTTGAACTGCAGTCATTGCTTCATTTTCTCACAGCACAGAGGCTAACAGTCCAGGATCAAGGTCTGGGTTAGTTTCCGGTAAGGCCTCTCTTTCTCTGTGGTTGGCCACCTTCTCATGATGTTGTCATTATGGCTTCTCTGTGCCTTCATGGAACGAGGAGGGAAAGGGATGGAGTGAGGGAGATCTTCCCTTTCTTCCAAGGATACCAAGGCTATTGGATTAAGTCCCCACCCCTTATGACCCCAATTAGCCTTAATTACCTACGTAATGGCCCTACCTCCAACTATAGTCTTATTAGGAGTTAGGGATACAAAATATAAATTTGAGGGGAGCACAATTCACTTCATAACCATGGCACGTGTTTTCATTTGCACATTTACTCCACACATTTATTAAGGACCTACTACGAGCAGGCGTTCTGTTTAGCACCAACATGCTTCCTCCCACATGGAACTCGCAATTCAGCCAGGAAGCCTCTAAACCTTTGCTATTTATTGAGTTTTGAGAGCTCTTTATGTATTCTGGTCTCAGAGTGGTGAAATTGAGCCCCGTGTCCGGCTCTGCACTGGGCATACAGCCTGCTTAAGATTCTCTCTTCCTCTGCCCCTCAGCCCCAACCTCAAAAAACAAAAGAAGACAAAATAAAACAAAAAAGAACAAAAGGACTTTGGCTTGAGATAATTAAATGTCTTGCTGAAGATAAGTGGTAACGATTTAGATTTAAATCTTGATTGATTTAAAAATTATACATTTATTATGTTATGCCGATTCTTTCAGTCTAAATCTGTTTTTTTTTTTTAAAGAAACTTTGTTAATTTTGGAGGAAACTTGTTAATTTTGATGCTTATAAATATATTGTCTCATACTTCCTATAAAATTTACCATAATTTCTCAATTTAATTGGAAGCATGTATGTAAATAAAGGAATGGATACATAATTAATCCGACTTTAACATTAATACTAACTTTTTAATAGGAAAATAATTTCAGCTTGAATCCATTTGTTATTTAAGGGAGAATTGGCCATTAAATTTCATTCACATTAAATGTCTGAAACATATTCAAAAATGAGTTACAAGCACAGGAGATTATTGCTTTGTTTCAGAGGGAAACTTACCACCCTTGCAGAATTCAAACAGTTACATAAGATATTGAAATAAACTGTGATAAATTTGATAAACAAAGTATATGACCTTAGATAATACATAACAGAATTACCTCATGGTCTTTCAGCAGATTTAGGAGTTTCATATCTTACATTTACCAGGGAAAGATTAAAATTTACCTCGGAAAAGAGGAAGTTAAAGATAAAATGATGTTTGCAAAGACCCAAGGGCAAGGGAAGGCATAAATACTAAGCCAACTGCACGAGGTGCCATATGGCTTATATATAAAAGTTAAGGTGAGAATGATCAGAAATGACACAGGGAGACGATCACCAACACTGCTGAGCACTATGTGCCAGACCTTTCTTTTAAGTCTTTCATGTAGATCATCTCCATTATTATTCATAATATATTTCTTAATTAATACATCTATTTATTCCAATAAATGTAATATGCTCAACCAACATGTTATATAGTTGGTAAGACCAACCATGGCACTACAGCCAGATTGTCTATCAATTATTATGTATGCAACTTTGGGGAACTTACTTAACCTCTCTATATTTTATTTTCCTCATCTATAAAATGGGATAATAATAGCCCATCTCCCTGTTATACTGTGAGGATTACATGGACTAACGAATGGGAAGCACTTAGGTAGGACCTGGCATGTAGTAAACACATATTTTAGTTATTAATAATATTATTATCCACATTTTATAGAAACTATCAGAGTGTCCCTGTTAAAATATAAGTCAGAACCCATTAGTATTCTGCTCAAAAGCCAGGATTGAGCTCCCGGCTTATATAGAGTAAGAACCGAATCTTGGGGCCTGAAAACATATCTCAACTTTTACCATCCTCTTCTTCCTCCCTTCCCCAGAGTTTCATTGGCAACCTTACTGTTCACCAAACATTTCACTTCAGGACAATTATCCCCGTCATTCTCTCTAATCAAAAAACTCTTCCTACAGTTATAATTTACACCTTCATTTCTTTTAATTTTCTTATGAGAGAGGTTTAATGACCACCCTGCATAAAATGAGACCCCTCCAAGTGAATGGAATTCATACATATAATTTATTATAGTGATATTATTTCTGTCTGCATCTCAGTTCATCATGGCATTTTTCTAACCAGAATCAACAAATATTGAGATGCTATCTTTCTCAATTAGACTTCCCCACAGAGCAGAGCCTGAGACAAGGATTTCAGTGTAAATAGTTTAATTGGTTGTCATCTCAGAAAGTAGATGTGAGGAAGCTGGGAATGAGCTAGAGAACAAAGCAAAATCCACTAAAGCATGTGTTCTTAAGGTCGTTATCATTGTGGGCAAGTAGGGCTAAATTTTGCTCTTTAGATCTCTTCTGAAGAACAATGTAAAACACATAGCCTTAGAAATGTCTCTATAAACAGCACTGTCCGATAGGATTTTCTGATGATGGAAATATTCTATATCTATATTGTCTGCTATGATAGGCATATGTGACTATCAAGCAATTAGAATATGGCTAGTGTTATTGAAGAGTTGAATTTTTAATTTTATTTAGGTTTAATTAAATAATTGATTCAAATATTAGTAGCCATATATATCACATCAACAGGAATACATTTTTAAAATATCATATCAAATGGGGTGCCTGGGTGGCTCAGTTGGTTAAGCATCTGACTTGGTTTTGGCTCAACTGATGATCTCAGGGTCATGAGATCGAGCCCCATGTTGGGCTCTGTGCTTGAGATTCTTTCTTTCTCCCTCTGCCACCCCCCTAAGTCTTTATCTCTCTAAAATAAATAAATAATAAAATAAAATATCAAATTATGCAGAAAATAATTTTTAAAAAATCAACACCCATTTATGGCAAAAACTCTCAGCAAACTAGGAAAAGAGGAAATTTCCTGAACTTGATAAAAAACACTTACAAAAACAGCTACAACTTCCATCATACTTAAGTGAGGAATTTGCTTTTTTCCCTTGAGATTGGAAATATCCTCTTTTGCCACTCCTCTTCATTATCATACTAGAAAGTCCTAAAGAGTACAATGATACAAGACAGGAAAATAAATGGTATACCTACTGAAAGGAATAAGTAAGATGTTTTTGTTCACAAATGACATACTATAGAAAATCACCCCAAAACTTGATTTAAAAAATCCTTCTGAAATTAATAAGGATACTTGTACAGCAAAGTCTTAGAGTATAAACTTAATATACAGAAGTCAATTACTCTCTTATATACAAGCAAAGAACAAATTGAATTTGAAATGTTAAAAGATATACATTATATATCATATATGTATAATTGATAATAATACCAAAAAACGAAATACTTAGGTGTAACTCTAATATGCACATGATCTATATGCCTAAAACTGTGAAACTCTAATAAGCAGAATCAAAGATCTAAGAAAATACAGAAATAGGCCAGGCCCATCAATGAGAACGCTCATTATTGTTAAGATGCCAATTCTTACCAAGTTGATTCGTAGAATCAACATAATCTCAATAAAAACTTCAAGCAAATTATTTTGTAAATGCAATAAAACTGATTCTATGGACCTAGAATTACCAAAAATTACTGAAGGACATTGGAGGACTAATACTCCTGACTTTATAAGACTTACTATACAGCTTTAGTAATCAAGTCAACATGGCATTGGAAAAGAAGAGACCAATAGGCCATAGACGAATAGAACAGAACAGAGAACATTAAATAGATCCATACAAATGGTCACCTGATCTTTGACAAAGGATTAAAGGGAATTCAACACACAATCTCAGCTCAAGCTCAGTATATCTGAAACGTCCATTGTTAAGTGTGATGGAGATATATTCTTAAACTATCAGTAGTTTGTCTATGACTCTCCTTATCTCTGTCCAGGCACATGCTGAGTAGCCTTATGGCACTCAGCATATCTTATGGAAAGATATTCCTCAGTGAAAGCAGGAATAGAAAGATGTATTCGTCTCTTGGATTTTGAATCTCAAAAGTTTATTATTTTAGAGGACAGAATGGCTTAAAGCTCTAGTAGATTATACTCTGGGGAAGAGCAACTTCCTATCTCACCTACCATCATCCCTCATTATATTTACTTGCAGTAGAAAAAGATCTATGGGCTGGAAGGGTGGGGAGATTCAAAAAGAAGTAATTGTTAAATAAATACTGATTAGTCCCTTGTTACATGTGCTGGGCCTGGGGGTGAGTAGGCTGTAACACACATTCAAAATAGAAATAAGGGATCCCTGGGTGGCGCAGCAGTTTAGCGCCTGCCTTTGGCCCAGGGCGCGATCCTGGGGATCCAGGATCGAGTCTCACGTCGGGCTCCCTGCATGGAGCCTGCTTCTCCCTCTGCCTGTGTCTCTGCCCCATTCTCTCTCTCTCTTTGTGTGACTATCATGAATAAATAAATAAAATCTTTAAAAAAATAGAAATGAGATGAATCAGTTCTGAGGATCAGATATAAAACATGGAGACTATAATCGATAACACTGTATTGTATAATATAAATGATCTAAGAGGGGAGAACTTAAATGTTCTCACCAAGTAAAAGATAAGTACGTGAATTGATGAATGTTTTAATTAACTAGATGGGGAGAATTGTTCCCAAAGTACCCATATATCAATCCACCACTTTGTGCACTTTAGCTGTTTTACCATTTCATGTATCAATTATACAGCTAATATTTTTATAAATATAGGTTTATAAGCTCCAAGAACAGAAACCTTTTCCCCATTTTGCATATCAAATTCAATCAAGACTGCAAGACCCTAAAAGAAAATTGACTACATCAGGTGTATAGGCAACTGAGGTACTTGGCAAAGTTTCTTCTGTGCTCCAGCATGGTATGGGACCAAAAAGGTCACAGTTTTCCAAGAATGGAAAGAGAAAGGAAGGAAGGAAGGAAGGAAGGAAGGAAGGAAGGAAGGAAGGAATTAATTCGGAATCCTTATTCTTTCCTCCTCCTTCCTCCCTCCCCCGCCCCCCTCCCTGCCCCACCCGAAGCCCAAATAATCTCCCGCCCGAAATAAACCAATAAGAAAAAGAGCGAAAGAACCATGGGACTTGACATTTTCTTGATAGGAAGGAGAATGACTAAGCAACAATTTTTGAAGCCTGTTAATACGTTGATGGAAATCTCTGCAGCTTTCTGAATGGCCATATAAGATGGAGGAGAAGTGCCACTCCCATCATATACATCTTATTACTAGACAAGTCCCACAAATCTCAATTTAATTAAGTTTATAACATTCAAACCAAATAGACTTCAAAGTAAATTGAGTTGTAAAAAATATAGAAAATTATGCATCTCGGCTTACGCTGAGCTTTTGGACAGAGATACATGCCCACTCTATAGGTAAAAGCTCACGTTTCAGGCTCTGCTCTGCCAATTACTAATAAGAAATGGAAAAAAAAGAAAGTAAGAAAAGAAAAGGAAATGAATCTTTGGGCAAAAACTTTAGTCCAAAGTAATAGAACACTAACCTCTATCCCGCCATCCCTTGAAGCTAGGTCTTCGACAAGTAAATTGTAATACCCTACATGCAGCCAGTTTGCAAATAGGGAAATACAACAATGCAACTTTAATGGTTTCTGAAGCCCATAAACTGTTTTTTCTTTTTTTCTTTCAATCACTTGCGATGTACTGGGGACTCTTTATAGTACGATGTAGAAATAAATTACATGAGTTCTGCCTGTAAGAAGCCTTCACTCTATGGAGAGTATGACATATTCTGATAACATTTCATTGACAGAACATCTTATCACAGGACTAATTTTCAAAGCACTTTTTTTTTTTTTTTCTGAGTAACAGCACGTGAATTTCAATGGAAAGGGTAGGCTAGTTGCTGGCTGTGCAATATAAGAAGAACTCGAATATGGAAGAGGAAGGGAGCACAAGTTTTGGAATTGAATTAGCAAAAACATCAACGTGGGAGATTCGCATGGTTTATGTCAAGGGCAGTGGGGAGCCTGGTGGATCTAGGTGAAACCGAATGAATGAAAGGAGAGCAAATGTATCATTCCACGTGTAAATCAAAAAGATGAGTTTGAAGAACAAAGAAACAGCCATAGAAAAGGGAGGAGGTACTGATACATGCTGCTCAATGAGTATAAACCTCAAAAACATTATGCTAAGCGAAAGAAAACACAAAATATCATATATTACACCATTCTCACGAGATGTCCGGAACAGGTAAGTGCATAGAGACAGATGCAGACAGGCGGTTGGTAGCAGGGTCAGGGGGCAAACAGGACATGGGGAAGCCTGCTCAGTAAGCGTTGAGTTTTATTTGGGGGCAATGAAAATGTCTTGTAAATAGTTAGAAATAATAGTTTACACGACTTCGTGAATGTACTGAATGCTACCGAATTGTTAGTGGCATAACAATTTATGCCACTAATTTATTTTCATAGATCTGAAAATAGATTTATGTTATGTGAATTTTTCATAAAAATAAAATGAAAAAAAGTTTTAAATGAAGAGACCATTTCTGAGCAGGCTGGTGAGCACTCGACAGCAGGGGATTCACATTCACCAGCACCATATTCTCTCCAAATCCCTCACCAAAAATGTTTAGGACATGCTTCCATAAACTGATGTGTTGTGTCCCCTGAGTCTTAATATCCTGGCTGCATATATTGAACACCTTGACTGGTCATCTGTTGGTGGTAAGACTTTAGTGTATCTTCTAGAAACTTCATATTTACCCAGAAGTACACGTTCTCAGAACGTTCTATTATTGTAACCATCCTCCTAGGAAACAGTACAATAAGTGTGTCCCACCTTTGGCCAAATTTAGTCCATCACAATTCATTATGGGTCATTGCTTCATGATGGCTTCCACCATTAGCACATCCCTCCGCTCTCACCTCTAGAACATCACCGTTTTACTAGTCAACAATTCAAACCATTCCTGTCTGGTTACTCATCCTTTTTCCCCCCATTAGACAATATCTATTCATTGCAACTAGAATAATTTTACCAAGAGTGGTATAAATTTGGGGTTTTCTTTAGGTTAAAAAAAAAAAGAATTACAAAAGTAGACTGGTCATTAGACCTGACGTCTTCGAATCTTTCTGGCGCCTCATTGTAACCCACGGCTCCCATCTTTAAGGTCATGTCACAATCCAAGATATCTCAGAACATCAGGTTCCAAGCTTTAAGCAGCTCTGAAGAAAAAGTGTGGGGAGTAAGAAAAATTGGGACACAACCCAGTTAAGTCAGCTCTCTTTAGGAAACTTTCTGAGAAGTCTCAGATAACACGTCTGCTCATGTCTCACAACTAACTGCGATGGAGTCAAGGGAATAAAGTCTTCTACACAGTCACTGGCCTCAATAAAATTGGAGTTTTTATCCTTAAGTTGAATTGCAAAATGTCTGCCAGGCGGGTGGCCAGCAACCTCCTCCTTCTACATGTTAAATGCTATATACATACATATATCAGATATTTTACACCATGTATTTGGGTTATATAGTATGCGTTATGGATGCATATGAACCACACCAGGCATTATTTTATAAGCTATCATTCATTAAATATCTATTAATGACCTACTGTGTTTTTGGCACTCGAGTAAGCACTGAAGAACAAAATCAACTGGTTCCTGTTCTCAGAGAGCTTAAGGTCTATGAGGGAAATAGTCTTTAATTTTTTTAAGATTTTATTTTTGTTTATTTGTGAGAGAAACACAGAGAGAGGCAGAGACACAGGCAGAGGGAGGAGCAGGCTCCATGCAGGGAGCCCTATGAGGGACTCAATCCCAGGACCCCGGGATCATGCCCTGGGCCCAAGGCAGATGCTCAACCGTTGAGCCCACCACTTGCCCCAAGGGAAACATTCTAACCTTCTTTAATCCAATAATATACAAATAAGTATAAGTTAAAGAAGAAACTTCTGTGATAGCACAAAACAAAGCAGGTGACTCATTCTGGGCAGAGAATCATCTGAATATTCACTATGAAACTGATACATGAGCTGAGATCTGAAGGGAGACAACCGTGAAGTCAGTGGCGAGGATGTTCATAGATGGGGAGGACACGAGGGTGCACACCCAGTGGAGCGAGGCAGGGAGGAACCCAAGACACCTGGTGAGACCAGGGTTTAATGGCTGGAGGAGCCTGAATGGAAGACCCTAGTGGTCCATAAAAGTCCTCTTCAACAGCGTTAAGGGATTCAGTTACCTCACGGGCTCTGAGGCCCACCACTCCCTGCTTCAGGCTCTGTCATTAATCCAGAGGCACTTTCTGTAATTCTACACACAGAATGCTCTTTTGCCCCTATATCCACTGCACTTCTTGGGCCTCGTCTCCCTTCCTGTTCAGGCGCTGCCCTCCTCCCTCTCTGTAGACAGCACTTGTTTAAATCACATATATTCCTTTCTTTTTCCTTTTCTTTTTCTTTTTCTTTTTTTCTTTTTCTTTCTTTTTTTCTTTTTCTTTTTCTTTCTTTTTCTTTTTCTTTTCGTTTTCTTTTTCTTTTCTTTTTCTTTTTCTTTTCTTTTCTTTTCTTTTCCTTTTTTTTTTTTTTTTGTGAGAGACAGTGTGGACGTTCGGGAGAGCGGGGAGGACAGAGGGGTAGAGGGAGAGGACGAGAGAAAATCTTAAGCAGGCTCCGTGCTTGGTGCTAGAGCCTGATGCGCAGCATAATCTCAGGACCATGACCCTGAGACCATGACCTGGGCCCAGATCAAGAGTCAGGGGCTTAATCGACTGAGCCACCCAGGTGCCTCTAAACCACTTACATTCTTTGATGCAAAGCATGTAGGACCTTCATGATACCTTCCCTGACATCAACCATATACCCTCAGTTATGGTCACAAAGTTATCTTATCATAACCTGTACAGACTTCTGTTTTGTTTCCTTCCTTGTTATCTTGCATTTTCTGTTTTTATATCTGCCTTCACCACTAAACTTTGGGCCCCTGGAAGCCAGGAATATGACTTACTCAAGCTTATTTCCCCATTAAAAAAGTTTGGCACAGTCAATGACTCAACAAATAGTTGCTGAATGAATAAATGAGTGGATATTGGACATAGTGATTTATTTTACTTTATGAATCTGATTCTAACACGTCACATTATTGTACTAATCTGTCAGAGGCTTCAAAATATATAAGGAGAAAATAAGTATAAAATCATACTTCTAAACTTTTAAATTCAGGCTTCCAGCTAGAGAACACCATTGGGGTTGTTTGATGAAACCTTTCTGGCTCTAATACTAAAGCTCTTTAGCGTGAATGAAAATGAGTTGTTTTTACCTTAGAAAATGAGTTGTTAGGAATTTTGGTTGAAGATACTTTCTATTACATCTGGATGATGTATGGTCTGTAAACACTTTACTAATTCTATGACTTACTAAAAGCTACGGGTCCCTCAGACTACCTTGAAGTGGAGGGGCTGTTTATTGGTAGTAGATATGCACCGTGAAACCTGTTCGCTGAGAATTGAGATAATGACAAACAAACACCATTATTTTGGGTTATGGTCAGTATATCTAGTTAGAAGAAATTCAAATGTATACGTTTTGCTCTCATTTATAACTTGCTTACCACAGACCTTAAAGAGGGTTCTGGACCCAATTCCACTGTGTTGGGGGGTGGGGGCAGAAGTCCCCAGGGCCCCCAAGCAAGTCTCTGCAATTCCAGCTAATCCCACTGTGACACCATCAGATTCCACCGTGACACCATCCGATTCCATAGGGTAAGTGTTCAGTCCTGCGAAATATCTCCCCACCTCCACTTCAGATACCAGTTTCAAGTCCTGGTTGTTTCCTGTGCTTCTGACAAACTGGCTATAAATCAGAGGTTCCCGTGGCCTCCTCCTTGGGTTCAATTAATTTGCTGGAGTGCTCCCAAAACTCAGGAAAAACACTTCACTCACTAGATCACCCGTTTATTTTAAAAGGATGTAACTCAGGAAGAGCTCCATGGAAGGGATGCACAGGGCATGGTGTGGGGGAAAGGGATAAGGCTGCCAAGCCCACCCCAGACATATTGGACATAGTGATTTCCAATGTCCACCAACTCTAGACCCCCGATGTCCACCAACTCTAGAAACTAGAAGCCTATTCTTTTGGAATTTTCTAGAGGCTTCATTACGCAGGCATGATTGATTAAGTCATCAGGCAATGGTGATTGCGCTCAATCTAGCCCCTCTCTTTCCTGGGAGGGTCATTGGTGGGACAGAAGGTTCCAACCCTCTAACCACAGCGTTGGCTCTCCAGGCAGCCAGCCACCATCCTCAGGTTACCTAGGGGGCTTTCCAAAATTCACCTCATTCACATAACAAAAGATACCTTGATCACTCTCAACACTTAGGAAATGCCAAGGGTTTGGGGAGCTTTGAGTAAGGAGCCTTGAACAAAGATCTAATATATATAAGAAAGAACATGAAGACTCCTAACTCTGGGAAACGAACTAGGGGTGGTGGAAGGGGAGGAGGGGGAGTGGGGTGGGGGTGACTGGATGACGGGCACTGGGGCACTTGACAGGGTGTTATTCTGTATGTTGGTAAACTGAACACCAATAAAAAATAAATTTATTATAAAAATAATATATATAAGAAATATTTTTTGGTTTTCTGAATGACCAAATATATATATATTATTTTTCATAAATCGTATCCCATTTTAAAGTCTCACACCAAGAGGACTTTTTCACAAGTTTCTGGGTATTTATTTATTTATTTTACTTATTATTATTATTATTATTTTTTTTTTTTTTGTAAAATTGTACTGCTGTAATACCTTGATCCAGTGATTCTCTGAAGATGGAAGTTGTTTCACATCTTCAGGAGATAAAGGTATATACTAATACATTCGCGAACAGGACAAGTGATCTACAGCACAGTGAGGGGGGGTCGGGGGGAGAAGGGGCAGTGGCAGGAGAAAAACAACGGTAATTTCTATCCTGTGGTACTTCTTGGTACTGAAGAGACATATTTATTCGCATCAACTAAATGCATCTTTTCTGCAACTGTAAAGAATGAGAGAGGCAGATATTATTATCTCCAATTAACTTATCTGGATAATGAGGATTTAGTAACGCAGATCTGATATGGTTATTGTGTGTTTAAAAGACACAAATGTAAAGTGTTTAGAACATTTCCTGAAAGATAAGAAGTGCCTAATATATGTTAGGTTTTATTATTATATTCACCATTCCTAGGGAATATCTTCAGGCTGAGAGATGTTTATTAATTTGCCAAATTAATAGAGTTTAAAGGCAGGATTCAAATGAATCCCTTCCGGCTCCAAACATAGCATTTGTCTGCACTGTATTTTTCAAAAGAGATTGCCTTTTTAAAAAAGGCTTTCGGAGCATCTGCCTTTAAAATCAAATTTGCTAATCATTTTAATGAACAGAACTGCCCATGAGTTGGGGAGGGTGGATGGCAACATCTGTATCTTATCAGGGCAATGCAGAGGAGATTTAATCTAAGAGGCTAGATTTCAGCAATCAAGGTTAATTGGAATGGAAATAATTTAGTTTGGACTGCATTTCAATGCTTCAATATCAAAATTTGACTTTAATTAAAGCATCAACTCAACTATAAACTATGATATTATGTTTCCCCAAAAAAAAGACAGCCTCTTTGACGAAATATAGATACTATGATTTGTTAAATCCCAGTGATAGGGAGTTAGGATAAAATATCATGATCTGTGTTAGAGAAGCAGAAGTGAAGCATGATGTTAACAGGATGCAATAAAGATAAAGGCTTATAAAGCTTCGTCTGAATTAGAGCTTATTTCAGCTCATCAACCACGACTGCATTGTTACATGAAAAAAAAAAGCGTGCTTGTATTCTTTATAATTTTTTAAAACGATCCCAGTATACTCACACATTGTGATGTCTCTGATGGAAACACACTCATTTAATGGCCGATTGGTAATCCTATCATTCCTAGAGCAAATATAAAAATGAGAGAGGAGTGAATTTTGGCAACAGCTAAATGGGAAGTGTTCAGTTAGCTCTGATGATCATGTCTTGAACCTTGAGTATTAGGAAGGACGCCGCTCTTAGATGAAAGATGACAGTGTGTGGTGGCACGAATTCATGGGAGCCCCCAAATCGGGTGAGGAGTATAGTAGCCAGCATTGCTACAAGGTAGGAAGTTTCTCTCACTGCAACATTTATAAGTGGACTTTCAAAAAATCCTATCAGGGGCGACTGGGTGGCTCAGCCAGTTAAGCATCTGACTCTTGATTTTGACTCAGGTCATGATGTCAGGGTTGTGAGGTCGAGCTCCACTTTGGGCTCTGTGCTCTCAAGGTGGTCTACTTGAGATTCTCTCTCTCTCCATCTCCCTCTGCTCCTCCCCTTGCTTACACGAAATCAATCAATCAATCAATCAATATTTTAAAATGTCTTATTATATTATTAGCTTTATAATAATTGGCTATGTGCAGATTAGCTACTGCTAATGAGAATTTACAGAGATTTAAGAAAATGTGTTTTTGTTCTTTAATAAATAAATCTACAACTCTATGGAGAAAATCCTCTACAACTCTATGTTTCATGCCTTCCGATGTATACCTTATTAAATGAATATGCATTAATTAATAAATAAAAATTTAAAAATTAATTTTTAGAACTATACACTTTGATTAAACACCTAGTTCAGCCTAAGTCACTTGCAATTTAATTTGATATTATATATGACTGACCATTCTGAACAAGTTTTCAAACATTCAAGACATTTATTTACTTTTTTTAGTCTACAAATGTTGGTGCTTGGATTTGTACTCAAGCATGTCAGAATCCAAACTCTACGCTCTTTTTATTACATCACGTGTTTCCCAGGCAAAGAGATCCATGTTACATGGAGGAATAGTGGTCCTTCCCTGGAGCCTTTTGTGCTGTGGAATTGTATGGAATTTCTGGACATCTCCCATTTTGAAGCTCTATTTTACTTTCTAACCAATGATCTCTGGAACTGGGCACAAGGACCACTCGAACTGGGCCAGGAATGGTAATTGTTTTACCAGAAGTTGCTTGTAAAATCAACAGGAAAACAGGCATCCAGACCATAAAACTGTCCGTGTAGACTTTCTGAAGACAGAGTAGCTAAGTAATGCATCATAATACCAATGAAGTAGTTGATCAAAGTGTAAAAACAAAAGTGCCTCAGCATGTCAGCGTCTACAGACAACTATTTTCTTTTTTTTTCCTTTTTCATATTTATTTTGATACTTTCCTTGGTTTGCTGTAATCCTGTAAGAACAGCAAGAAAAGGATAACCACCTCAGAGCAGCCAGCTTTATAGAAAACGGATTATCAAGCTATTGATTTTTGGTCAGGGTCAAGGCCCCCTTTGCTGCTCGCAAAGGGATTTGCAGTGTTTCAAAACGGTGTTTGAAAGTAGGCTGCAACTTTGCTTAATTTTTCAAAGGTGTACTTGCTAAGACAGAGAGACTTCTAATTCATCCCTGACTTTCACATAGGTTGGATTACAAGGCAACACTTTGTCTCCTCCTTAAATTGTGGATTCTTGTATACCAGAGAGGTCAGCATTAATTATACAGCCCACAGTGCTGCCCCAAGGATCCCTTCGTTTGTTTTGTTAGCGTGGTAAAAAAAAAAAAAAAATGTGTAAGCCTAATTTGTATTTTTTATAGTTTGAAGGGCCATATAGAGAATGATCTGGCAGATGATAATGGATTTTATTCTTCGCGGTCAGGTCTTCATTTTAGGGTATTTGAATAAATGCTCCTTCTATCTGTGGTTTCACAATAATACTACTTAGCTGTTTGACTCCCTATGAGGTTATAAAGTTTGATCACCAAACTTGGGTTCTTTCTAATCTTGGTGGGGATCCATCCATACTTAAAAAAAAAAAAATCATTTGTTTCTTGAGGCGATTTGATTAACTCAGTGTTCCCTGTGTTTATTACTTTTCCTCCTTCAAAAACATGATTCACTTGAATGAAGAATAATGGGAAGAATAATAGGAAGTTCAAAATACGCGTGATAGTGTATATAAGATGGGTGATGGGCAACTAAACAACTGAGTTTCCAAGATATAGACTCTGAGGTAGAGATTGAAGTTCAGGAACTTCCTGGGGAGTGACCTGAATATCAGTACAAGTGAGGTGGATTTACAAATAGGATTGTGTAAAGAGAAACTTTGACTGCAAAATAGTCATGACAAAGTCTTCTCAGCCAGGGGGACTCCATGGGGAGTTTTGAAGCTCTGGTGGTCCTGCAGGGTTGTCCCAAATTGGGATGTGGGGCCCACATCCACTAGTCATTGGGAGTTAACTGTCCCTAGGAAGAGGACCTGAGCATGGGAAAAGTGACTGTCTTTAACAAAGGTTAATTAGAAGAAAAGGACTCGGTTAACAGGTGCAGACAGCAACTCTCCCAGGTGATGAGGGAATGTATGCTTCACTCTTGCAAGCTTGTTTTATGTTTAGTGACGTAAATGTGAAATTTGTTCATTAAGTTGTTGTGGAATGAAAGGAGGTAATGTTTTGTCTTGTTTGGTAAAACAACAATTTAATTTTTTTTTTAAATAATAATGTTTTGTCTTGTTTGGTAAAACAACAATTTAAATTAAAAAAATAATAAAGATGATAGGGGTTTCAGTAAAGATTATGACTTGAATACATCCTTCTGAGGCCCCTTAACTTCTGGCTAAAGGAGTTTCACCTCTCAAGCAAGGATAATCATCACTGCACAGGTTCAAATTTGGATGATACCTTCCTCCTTGAGCTACAGACACCAGTATCAGTTTTTTGGTGGCGAGGAGTGTGGGGAGATAATAGATACCTTAGGATTTAAAGAAGGAATTTCATGTTGTCAGTGGCCCTTGGAGAGAGAGTCAACGGTGGCGTTGTTGTCTAGGAATCATCCTGAGGTGATAGGTAGTGTGATTGAACTAACTAGTAAGAATTCACCAAGCACAAGGAGGTGGACCACTCTGTCCTACTTGCTGTCTGTGGCTATACTAGGCTGGGAGAAAATTTTGTAAAAGCTGGATCATGTTGATAGATAACGAGTTAAAATCAGCAATATACCAAGAATCCAATATGGTAATAAAGATAAAAGAACTTAATGGCAAATCACATTAGAGATGTAAAAAGGATATTTATAGAAGAGAGAAACACAAATGAGCTTTTGCAAAATTCTCAAACACTAGAAACCAAGAAATCCATTTCCTTCACTAGGTTTTAGGGAAAAAATGAAGAATAAAGCACTAGCGATATTTTATATTTCCCCGTGTCAGATTAAAAAAAAATTAAATCAACCCTTCTAAAATGAGGAGCACAGTAATTATGTAACTATAATTTCTGCCTATGACAACCTAAACATTATTCTGTCATAGTGCTTAAAATGGTAGTTTATTAAAAAAAGTTCTTAAATATAGGGGTCAAACTGGTGGTTACCAGAGGAGAGGTAGGTAGGGAGATGTGTGAAATCGGTGATGGGATTAAGAATACACTGATATGATGAGCACTGAGTAATGCATAGAATTTTTGGATCATGATATTGTATACCCAAAACTAATATAACACTGTATGTCAGTTATATTTGAGTAAAAAAATAGATTATACATCCCAAAAAGCGAGTTTATAAACCCCATTATTTTATAAATTCACTAATATTAAAAAAATATTGTATATATCTATGATAATCTGCCAAAATATCTGACATAATATGAGGTATGTGTTTCCTTACAATATTAATTACTGAGAGTTATTGAATTGATCCTATGGTATGATACGTTAGGTTATTGGTAAGCATATCGTGATGTACTTGTTAGACAAAAGAGGCTTAATTTCCTATCATTTGAAATAGCCAGTGACTGAAAGGTAAGGTAAAAATTTTCTGTAAAGTGTTATACTTATTCTCTTTTTAAAATGTATATTATAAAATATATTATACAACCAGCCTAAAATACACATATTAAAATCAGAGTACATCTTATAAAATATTTTAGTCACTGTCAGTAAATTATTTGATGGGATTATGGATCATTTACAAGGTTTTTCTCAAATTTATATATTGAGTCATTTAACACAAGAATTTTGTTCAGAAATTATGACAAATTCTATTTTTATTTTTTGTTAAGACTACTGATGTTGTCAAGGTTGTTCATTTTCCAAAAATGGATAAATTTTAGCAATAGTTAGCAGTTGGTAATATAAGTCAAGAACACTGAGGTTTTTTATCACACTCGGAATATTTAATTTCCCCTCCATCTGATAATAATTTTGCATGTAAAAAATAACACAAAACTATGTCAATTTGAAATAGCCACCCACACACCTTATGGAATTAAAATATTGTGTGGGATTGAAATCATGAGTATATTCTGTAAGCATGATCTCCAAAAGCATATTTTTGTAAAAAAAAAATTATAATAATGACAGTTGTTCAAACCAAATGATTTGATATTTTAACGTCAGGAACTTGCTCAATAGTTTCTGGATCTTGGTTTATAGTGTTAACCAGAGCATTTGGATTTAAAGGACATAAAGTCTCCTGCTAGTAAAATATAGTAACACAAAATTTTAGAATGGAGAGGGAACAGAAAGTCCATGAAAAGCAATCATTTTTTAGCATTGCGTGGAGGGATTTTTTTTTTTTTTAGGTGCATATTTTCATTGTAGATGAAAAGGTTATTTTCTCTACCAATTTAAACAGCAGTTTTCTAGCATATGGATACAATCTAAGATATAGGGTAAACATATTTATGATGCCTCTGAGAGCTAGCTTTAACATCTGAACAGGCTTGGCAGTGTACAAATGGGATACAAGGCAGGCTCTACAATTTCACATAACTGATGGACACTTAATATATGGTAAAAAGAAATTTGACAATTTCTTTCCCTCTTGCCATCCATTAAGTGGGTAAAGTTGTTTACTACACATACCTGAGCCACTCAAAGCAATTTTCAGAATAATTTTTCCATTCAAAAACCCTTGAGTACTAACTGTTCCTTTTATATTTAATTTAAAAGTAAAGGCGAGGGAGTAGTATTCTTATAAACATGCCCCATATTTTTCTCATTAGGATAATTTTCATGCACAAAACAATACTGTATAAAATAGAAAGAAGGAAGAATTTCATTAACTGAAAATGAAATGTGTAAAACTATAAAACAAAACGTTATATAGTCATTTAAGCTTACTCGTGAGCACTATTTTTCTAGTGGCCTTATTAAAATTTAATTCATCAGGTTTACACTCTAACAACTAAAGAGAATTTATAATTTTTAAAAATATTGATGATAATCTTCAAACGTTCTGGAAATTTGTGTTTTAAACCATTGCTTTAGGGAACTTAATGTTCCTTTTTGTCCTATAAAAAATTAAATAGATTAAATAGGAATTTATTTTAATATTTTTTAAATTCCAAGAAGTAAAGCACCTTAGTTAACTCCTTTGTCAATAACTACTGTTTTTTTTTCTATTTAAAAATATTGAGCATTAAATTGTCTTTTAAAGGCACTCAGTGAGCTATTATATTAGTTGGTATTTTTAGGTCCCTAGTAGCAGGTATGTGAGGACACCAGCCACATTCAGGTTCTCAGATACATCTTTGCTGGGTGCCTGGTGTATAGATGGGGAATGCTCAAATTTCAAGAGAGAGGAAAACAATAATTATTTTACACTATTTAAAGTGAATGTTCAAAAAGTAATAAAAATGTAAACACCTGTGTTCTACCAACACAGAGTTGGTTAAATTTAACATAATACCCACCTTCTATAATTCATGGTAATTCTATAATTCCTAAGTCTTGAGAGGTCAGGTTGGAGCCAGTGGTATCAATTACTGGTAGCTTTAAAAACATGTTTTTTGTTTTGTTTTGTTTTGTTTTGTTTTGTTTTGGGGTTCATTGGTGGGGGAAGAGTTGTTTGTTTTCATTACAAAGTTGGTATTTTATTCTTTACGTGGTCTGTTTATATAAGTCATTAATTGGACTTCTGTTTCTTGGTGTTATTAAGGCTTAATTCTGCAGTGGAAGAAAATAACTTAATTGTGCCATCTGTAAAATGTTATCACCAAGTTGTCCTGTTAACCTAGAAAAAAAAAATCTCTGTATATTTATCCAATTGCTTGTTCCTATTGTGAAATCATTTTGTTAGAGGGAAACACATAGTAGATATTTGATGAATGCTCTACCTTGGAGGAGGTATAGGTAACTCCACATGCTGGACTGTCTGCTATTGAGGCACACACAAATTACGTTCAATTCAGCTGACATTTGTTAAGTGCTTATTGTGTGGCAGACATTACATACAAATTATACGGAAACACGAGGAAGATGTGGATGCTGCTTTTGCACAGTTCACAAACTCTATAGGCCACATGGATACGTAAACAATTAATTAAAACACTTTGGAGTCTAAGTGGGAGGCTCTACATACACAGTGTGGTTAAGAGCCCAGTAGCCCAGAGCTCAGATCCAAGCTCTCCCACTTCCTGGCTGTGTGATCTTAGAAGTCACTTACATTCTCAAAACTTCAGTCTTCTGTGTAAATGAGAGATAATAAAAATGTCCTCATAGAGATGCTATAAAAACTAAATTTGACACCCAACTATAAAATTGGAAACTCAGCGCCTGGTATGCTCTGGGATACTGGGCTGCTGAATCTCTAAACATGGAGAATGATCCAATCATCCTTATGTTATTGATCTCTAGTTTTCTGTTGTAATTAGTTAAATCCATTGAGTGAATTAAGTCCGAATCGTGCAAATTCTTTGAAATGAAAACTATGTGCTTTCTGCAACTGTTCTTATGGCAACTATATACATACACACACTCAAAATCACACATGTGTGTATATTTAATTAATTCGAGTTGGTTGATTAGGTTCTTCAAATCTATATACTTATTTTTCTTTACTTCAAACCTGAACTATCTGTGTTAAAAACTTCAACTGTGGTTATGTGTCTATTTCTCTTCTTAGTCAATTTTTATTTTTTATATTTTGAAGCCATGTTAGTAGGTACATCAAACTTTACTGGTACATAGATAAATACTGTCCAGTTCAACTGCTACACAGCAGGGGGCCAGGACTGTATTGCCTTAATTTAATTAAAAGACTATATCGCATCATGATTTACATTAATCTACTCTGGTGTCGAAGATGCATTCACTTTTGCCGCTAACAGAGGAATAAAAGAGGAATTTAACACGTATTGTCACTTCTGTGCCTTTTGAAATGTTCAATGTAGTGCTATTCTATGTCATTCCCTGAGGGATATTGCACTGTTTATTGGTATATTATTTGGAAAAGAGGAGAAACTCATTTTCTTCCACTTTGCTCTTCTTACCATAATAGCGTTTTCTCCACATGTCAAAGAGTCAATGGAAAGATTCAATTTCTTATGATAGCTCTCCTAACTATACATTCAGAAATTAGGGAAATATCTTGTTCCCATTGTCTCCCCAGGTCATCTGAAACCCAATCCTAGTTCCAGGCTGATAACAGTGAGGTGTAGGGATGTGGAGTGCAAGAACAAATTGGCTTTCCCTTTTAAAATAACTATTTTAGCTGAATGGGATGAACCATCACTGTGTCATTTAATGGAAGATTTTCTGCTTTCACAGAAGGGAGGAGGGGCTATATTCCGGCAAGTACACATCCTCTGAAACCTATCCTTTCCTGATAAATACACCAAACTGTATATAAGGGACGTAGAACTGTGAATTTAGCATTATAGTGCTAAATATCTTTGAATGGAGAAATATTAGAGATATTCTCAGATTGCGATACTTTGCCCTTGCTCAAGCATGAGGCTCTTTAAGGCAGGCGTGTTATTATTCACTCTTTTCTTTCTAGTGCTTGACACAGAACAAGACATAGAAGAGTAAATATTTATGAAAAGAATGAATGAATGTTATGGTTCAGATGTTTTTATCAGACACCATTTTATTTATTTTTCAAACAAATATAACATGGCTTCCAAGGGAAATGTGTTTCAAATTCTAAACGAAAGATTGAAAAATGGACATTCAAATGCAAGCAATGAAAAAGTTGGGAAGAAATTCATAAGACCTTGAGGGCTTTAATTAAGCAGGAACTAAATAATTGATGAAAACAACAGATTTCCAATCTAGAAAATATACTTTAATTATCTAAACATATTTCAGTTATTTTTTAAAATAATAGATCAGACCTGTGCTATAAGTTAACATTTTTAAAATTTATTATATTAGACATTATGATATACATAATTAATTTTAAATTTTGCACAAGAGATCTTTTAATGTGATTAACATATATTAGAGTAAGTCTATGAGGTGATTTGTATATATCCTCACATTAGACACATGAGAATGTCAGTTGTGGCTAGAAGTTTCTTTTGTTCTTATCTAAAATTCTCTCCTGAAGGCCAAACTTGAAAAGAATGTGTCTGAAGCTCTTGGCAAACTATTTTTGTCAGAGAGATTTCAGAAAAAAAAATTCTTCTAGCAAGATGAAAATCACTAGACAAGAAATAATTGCTCCTGAAAAATGCCTTATTTTCTTTGGCTCTTACACAATTTGAAAGCTATACCAGAATTGTTTTGGATGGAACACTTCCATACATTAACTATGGCAAGGACAATATTTGACAGTGTGATTCCCCATACAGACAAAGTAGATATTACCTTCATTCCCTATAGCCAGAGCCTTTACACTTAATTTGTTTACTTGAAATTTTGATTCAGAATACTTTAAGGTTTTACTATTTTTTTTAATCTGGGAAGAAAGTTTTTAAATTCTAGGAAATCAATTATACCTAAAATAGTTTTATGTGCCTCTGTAAATCAAGCGATCAGTGAACCAACTCAGGAGGCAGGAATTTAAAAGTTGAACTTGTTTCAAAGATCTGTAACACACTAAACTTGAATTTCTGATGTTTCTAGCACTTTAATGACCTACTTTTTAGATTCTACAAAATTTATCCTACTTTTTTTTCTGGTTGACAAAAGTGTTATGAATTCACATTCATTACCTATTTAATAGATTCATAAAATATTATAATAATGTAGTGCTACTAAGGCAGCTATAGAATTAATTTTATTCAGTTGCACCTGGGTGGCTCAGTTGGTTAAGCGTCTGCCTTGGGTTCAGGTCATGATCCCAGAGTCCTGGGATGGAGCCCCACATCAGGCTCCCTGCTCAGCAGAGAGCGTCTTTTTCCCTCTTCCTCTTGCTCTGTAGCTCTTCCTGCTTGTGGTCTGTCTCTCTCTCCCAAACAAACAAATAAAAATTTTAAAAAATCTTTGAAAAGATAAAATAAATTTAAAAATAAAGAATGAATCTTATTCAATGGGCTTCTCATTTTTCAAGACTTGACAAAATATTGTCTGGCAGGACCAAATATCAAAACTATGCTTTCTTGATTTAGGAAGCATGGTTGGGTTCCTCAGACATCAACCTAAAGGTTACATAAGTTAGAAAAGTTAGAAATTATTCACTGATTCCACAAACTACACTACGTGCTCGCAGCTTGGTAGCATAGCACATCATGTACCTATCCATCCATTACTCTCAGTCATTGCGTAATTATCCATCATTATCACAAGTTTATAAACTTATAGAGCTGAAACTATGGCTACTTTATATATCTTATTCCCCAAAGTTATAAACCCACTCACAAAACAGACGTTTGGTGACTACCCCTCTCTCTCTCTCTCTCTCTCTCTATATATATATATATATAAACAAAGAAGCAATGGAGAAAGTCCTATTTGCAAAGGTTGATTTATAATCACTAAAATATATTAGCCCAAATGTCTTTCAACTGAAGGATTTTTAAACAAACAATGGTACATCTTGCAATGGAAACTACTTTACAATGAAAGAGAAAGAACAAATATACACAATAATATGAATAAACCACAAATGCAATATTGTAAGTAAAAGAAATCAGATATAAATGGTGATGTCTCGTACAATGTCATTTATAATATTTCTTGAAAAGGCAAAATTATAAGAACAGAAAACAGATAAATGGTTTTTAAAGGCTGGCTGTGGGAGTGATGGGTGACCAAGAAGGGGCCAGGGGAACTTTTGGATGTGGCAATTTTATATCTTCATTGTCATGGTGATTACACTACTTTATTCATTTACCACTTACATTTTTTTTTATTTTGATAGTGTATCATTCAGTGCTCAGCAAGAAAAAGAGAATCAGAAGGAGATGCCTCTTAAGAGATTTATTGAATGAAATTTACTTAAGCAATTATGGCTCTGGCTACGTAAGTTCAAAATCCAGGGAGCAGGCCATCAAGAAGGGTAAGCTGGAGCACTCATGAGCTGAAGCTGCTGTCTATAGGCAGGATGTATTCATCAGGGAAGCCTCAGACCAGCTCTTAAAGCTTTTCAGCTGAACCAGGCCCACCAGATTACCTAAAATATCTCCTTTACTTAAAAGCCAACTGATTACAGCCTTTAATCACATTGACAAAATACCTTCACATCAACATCTAGATTAGTGTTTGAATAACTGAGAATTATAGACTAGCCAAGCTGACATCAAAAACTATCATAGCTTTAACACTCCTTTGAAATCAATACGATTGAAATGACAGCCATGTCTCCAGGGTGGTTGGAGGATGGGGGGTGGAATCCTCATCTCTTCTTTGAGATTCTTTTCTGGTCTTAGGAAAGAATTCCAAAATTGTATTTTCCCCCAGTTCTAACCCATCATGATTAGATTCAGTTTAGATTCAGTTGCATTCCCTTCATATATTATTGTTAGGTGTCTCACAGAACCATTTAGCTCAAATAATAACCCTTTAACTTAATTTATTATCTGCTGAACATGGACCTATTTTTTATGACTCTTTTAGCATTATGTCTATTATAGCTCAGAGAAAGTCCCCAGTATCTGTAAAATGCAGAACAGAATTTAACAATCATTTATGTGTGTCATTGATACATGTAAAATTCAGTAAATTTTGTTATTATAAAATAATCCCGGTATTTATAACTTCTAAACACATGCAAAAGAGCTCTAATCTCTTTTTTACCAAGGGTTTGTACTAGAAATTTGCTTCTTCTAGAACTCCATTTCACAGATACTTTATCCAGTCATAGGACTGCCACACCGATTAGTTTACGAAAACCTAAAACTTCTCCTAAATATATCTAAAATAATAAAGGTCACTCTTCAAGAGGAATGTATCTTGTGTACAAATAATTGTGTGATTTTTAATATCATGACTGTAAGTAGTCTGAAATGTTTAAGGAGACTGTTCTTTAGCACAAACAGTGATTTTATTATACTTTTTAAAGGTAACATAAAAGTTAAATGAAAAAAAATTAAAAATTAGATAAAGTATTAGACATATCCAGGTTTATAAAAACCAATATAATTTCTAATTTATTTGAAGACTTGGGTATGAGGATACCGACAGAGTACTCCATTCCCAGATTTCATCAATAATAAGGAGCAAGAAATAACTAAAAGAAAGATGAATCACATATCTCTTTTTATCAAATAGAAAAAGTTCGATAATTGAATCTTTTTGAAAAGTACCACAATACCAGGAAGAGAGTGTCCTGTTTTTGTTCCTGTCATCCAACCCTTTACATTTGTTCCTCAGTAGATAAAATTCAAGAAAATTTTTACTACATTCTTGTAGAAAGCAAAAAGTTCAAGGACTCTACTTCTGTTCTCTAACAGGGTAGAAGTATGTTTCCAGGGCAAATGAGGAGCATCTCAATCGGGGTGTCACTGGGTGTAGCATTTTATACTTCTGTTGAGTTGCATCAGGACAAAAAATAAATTGAAAATTAAAAAGTAAAAAATATATATATTGTTTTGCAAATTTAAGACTATAATGAACTTCTAAGCAAATTTTTTTTTTTAAGCTTTTAACAGGAATAATTGGTAAAAAGGAAAGGGTGATGTGGATGCCTATTTTTTGCTTTGTAAAATCATAATTCTAAGGTAATTTTATATGCCCCATTCTCTTAATACAGCACAAATGATAAAGCAGCTTTGGGGAGAGGAAGGGAGAGAGTAGTTGGAAGCATTTAAGAAACTTCATTTGAGAAATAATGTCTCAAGAGCTTTACTATTTTAATTTTATAAACTAAGAACTTCATAAAAGCTCCACCAAAGTGCCCTTAATAACAAAGGAAAAGAAAGTCTATACTGCGATGTAGGTGGCACATCTCAAAGCAAAGGACTTACTGAGGCTTGTGTTTTATATTTAATGTTTACATTATTTTTTGTATTCCTGTAGTGTGTAATATTTCTCTACTTTACTGTAGGGATTTCACTAAAATTTCCAGGAAAACTAACATCCAAGAAGATATGCCAACTTCATCCAGTGGCTTTTCACATCTCTGGAAGTCTTCATGGCCATATTAGGAAAAAAAAAAAAAAAAAGAACCCTTGTGAATCTTTAATTTTTCATACATAGTTTCTTTGCAGGTAAAAGAAATAAGTTTTTACATAAAATTATATGTTCCATTAGAGTATATGCTTTTGATGAATAGACTTCAGTAACCCTCATTGTTCCAGAATATCTATTATCTAAAAATGTAATAAGACTTTAGAAGTGCCCTAACACCTGCTCCTGTTCCTCTAAACGTTGCTGCCATGCCCCAGGTCACCCCCAACCACATGATACATATACCTTAGCCACTCCAGTAAAATGGTATTGAATCTTAGGAAACATTACAGGTTTTTTGCTTCAATTCCAATATGTAAACAGTGTGGAACTTGATGCCTCAATCTTCATAATAAGGTTAAACTAAAAGAAACAAAACAAAACTTGACTTTTCTTGGACTCGTCAGAGAAATGAAGTTGCAGAGCAAATTGTCACCCTGAAAACTAGAGGGAGATGCATTCAAAGGGTCACAGCTCAGATTTGCTTACTTGGAGAAAAAGGCACTTGACCCATAAACTGTCAGGAGCATTTAGATGGTAACTGTCGCAAAAGGTTGGATGTGTGACAGCGTGTAGACTAGCTTCATAGTGAGGGACTCCTGGGGACCTCCAGTCTCAGGTGGGCCCTCAGACTTTTGTGGGCCTTATCTCCAGCAACCCCATCAGTTTCTCAGGATAAAGATCGGGGAAAGATATCCTTGTGGAACTTGTGTAGGGAGAAAAAGAGTAATAATTGTGAAATACAAGGGAAAATAATTTAAATGATAATTAATTTAATAATTTAAATAATTAATTTTTTTTGTTTTGTTTTGCACATGGTTTGTACTTTATTTGGCAGCTTGATCTTAACATTTAAGAAAGAACTCTGCCCTCCCTCACCAGCCTTCCCAGAAATCCCATCTTCCTATTCCAAGAGCAACAGCAGTACATTGCTGTGTGAAAGGCTAGAGCCATGGCCTTGGCACGGTTTCTGGCTCCAGTCCCACAGAAGGGCAGAGAAGCATTGCCCAAACCCCACCACTGGGTCAGAGCCCAGGTAAACAGCAGCAATCACGTCTGACCCTTTATGCAGATGCAAGCCCAATACTCATCCGGGCTCCTACGTCTTCCCAAGGTGACCCTATCTCATCTACCACTGGACATACTTCTGGACCCCTCTCAACCCACTCTGCAGAGGTATGCAATGACGAGCAGATTCCTCACATCTCTGGCAGGCGGAGGAGAGTTCCAGAAGTGATGGAGACACAGTCCACTAGCTGGGCCCCAATGAGGTCGTGCACGTGGTAAGTGAGGCCAAGTCGCACCGAGGCAGGTGCCCGCCGGCCCAAAAGCTCTGATAGGAGTAGCTCTTGGTACTTGGCCTTCCGGACCATGCTGAGGACAGCCTGGCGCCCTTTAACAAAATATTTGATGAATCTCCCAGCCCCAGGCACGGCTAGCCACCAACTCCCAGCATCTCGGACGGTGAGGACTCCAGCATTCACCAGATGCGTGATCTCTGGGTCCCTGAAGCCAAAGGTCTCTGTCATTTGGTCCTGCTGGAAGCTAAGGTCCCCACAGGCTGGAAGTACCAAAGCCAGAAACTTCTGCACTGCCCCAGCATATGGTCGGCCATCACAGGCCCTGAGGACTCTGGTCCTGTAGTCCTCAGTGAAGATGATCCCATGGGCGTCCAAGTCAAAGCCTAGCTGGACGATTCTGATCTCCCCCTGCTCTTGAAGCTCCTTCAGCTTGTGCCAGCTAGAAAAGGGCATTCTCTCATCCCAGTCCCCTTTACACTTCTAATATCACAGAAAAGGGCAGACAATAGTCAACAAGTGAAGAGTTTTGAGAAAATAGATTGTAGCCTAGTAATAAAGTGGAGAGAAGGAGAAAAATTCTATATCGCTTGGAGAATATGATAAAGGTCAGCTCCCTGAAACACAGGTCCACTGAAAGATGGAGATTTAATTGAAAAATTAAAGAAGTTCTTTTCCTTGTACACACCTTCCCACCACACCAACAGCGCATGTGTAAGAGCAAGAGATTATAGTTGAAATAACTGCAAGATACAGACTCTCTCTAAGGAAGAGAATTCAGGGAACTCTGAAATGAGGAAAGGAGATAAAACCAAGGGCACTAGAAGAATAGTGTCCTCAGAAGTACCCTTAGCTACAGTAAACATTAAACAGCACAACTTTTACCCATATTAACATAAATGCTCAACTAAAGGTCTATTTACCTCAATTGCTATTACCTAATATCATTGATTCCTGGATATTACAAACATGCCTGAATTTCAACAAAATCACAAGACATATCAAAAAGTCCAGGAAAAAAGCATACTCTGAAGAAACAAAGCCACCATTAGAAACAGACTCAGATATGACACAGATCTTGGAATTATCATATAGAGAATTTAAAGTAACTATGATATCACCACACCAAAAAATGGTAAATATGTGAGGTGATGGATGTGTTAATTAGGATGGTTGTGGTAATTAACACATAGATATATCAAACCATCATGTTGAACATAATAATTATATACACTTTTTTTGTCAAGTGTACCTCAAAGAAGCTAGGAAAAATTAAATAAGGTAAATATGAAAAATATTTTATGAGCTCCATTGGAAAAATAGATCACATGCAAGATGGGCAATGTAAGCAGGAAGATGGAAGCAAACAAACAAAAAATATCAAGAGGGAATACTAGAAATGGAAAAAAACTGACAGAAATGAAGAATGTCTTTGATGGGTTTCATCAGTAGACTAAGTACAGTTGATAAAACAATCGATGAACTTGGAGATAGGTCAATAGAAATTTCCCAAGCTAAAATGCATATAGAAAAAAGAATGAAAAAGTATGTAGAACATCCAAGAACTGTAGGATAGTTATATCCAAAGGTGTAATTTACATGTAATTAGGACACCAGAAAGAGCGCAAAGAGAGAAAAGAGCATAAAAAATATTTGAAGTAATAATGACTGAGAACTTTACAAAATGAATGACAGACACCAAGCTGATCCCTGGTGCATCAATCTCAGAGAACATAACCAAGTAAAATAAATACCAATAAACAAACTTAGGCATATAATCAGAAAAACTCCAAAAAAACAATGACAAAAAAAATTTTGAAAGCAGTATGTGGGCAGGCTTATTTATAGAGATACAAGGGTAAGCATTATCATCGGATTCTTACAAGATATTAGGCAAGCAAGGAGAAAATGAAATGAAAGAAGACCACTGCTCTAGACTTCTTTACAAAGTAAAATTATCCTTCAAAGTGAGAGTTATAAAAACTTCCTGAGACATAACAAAACCTATGGGAATTCATTGGCAGCAGACCTCACCTGCAAGCAATGGTAAAATAAGCTTTCAGGCAGAAGAAATATGGCATAGATCAGAAGCATGAGATCTATATAAAGAAAGGAAAAGTTTTACCACTGGATTCATAATTACTGGAAATAGAATTAGAAAGAAATATCTGCAGTATAATGAGAAAAGATAAAATGCAGTCATACAAATGCCATATAAAACCAGAGAAGGCAGGAAAAGAGGAAAAACTAAAGAGTATATGTGACAAAGGGAAAACACTAACAAGAATGTTAGATATTAACCCAAGTATAAAATAATTTTAAAGACAAATGATCTAAATAGTAAATTTAAAAATGGATTGTCAATGTGGTAAAAAAAAAAGCAAGAATATACTTAAAGTATATATGACATATATACTTTATACATATCAAGTAAGTTGAAAGTAAAGAGTAGAGAATGATATAATATGACGATACAACTCAAAATAAAGGATATAAATAGAAATTTATTAATATCAGACAAGACAGACTTCAAAACCAGAAATATCATTAGGGATGAAAAAGGGCATTACCTAATGGCAAAGAAATCTGTTATCCCAAAAGACAGACAACCCTACACATCTATGCAACTAATACCACGGTGTCAAAATATGTGGGGCAAACTGATAGAACCTAAAGGGGAGATAAATAAATCCACTCTTATAGTTCGGAGATTTCAAAACCCCTTCTTTGGTAATTGATAGATCAAGCCGACAGAAAATCAGTAAGGATATAGAAGACTAGAACAACACTATCAATCAACTTGAATTAATTGACATTTATGGAATAATCTTAGCTATTTGTCCAGTTGATTTGAAGACATATGTGCACACAACGGCCTGCATGAGAATGTTAACAACAGCCTTATGCATAATTGCCCAAACCCAAAAACAACCAAGATGTCTTTCTGTGGGTATATGGGTAAACAAATTGTGATACATCCATACAATAGAACATTATTCAATGATGAGAAAGGATCAAATATCAAGCCACGCAAAGACAATGAATGGATCTCACATGCATATTGTCAAGTGAAAAAAGCCAGTCTGAAAAGACTAAGTACTCTACCATTCAATTTATCTGACATTTTGGAAAAGGTAAAGCTATAGAGACAATATTAATGGTTTCCAGGGGCTTGGATGGGAGAAAAGTTAAATAGGTTAAAACCCAGGTGATTTTTTTTTTTTTTTTTAGGATGGTGAAATCATTCCACATGATACTAATGTTGGGTACATGACACTGTCTGTCTCTAAATTTTATAACACAGAGTGAACCGTAGTGCGTGAAGTTTATACATCGTTTAGGAGGTTAGAGATGCCAGGATGGAATGTCTGATGTGACAAAGGAATATGTTTGTATTATAATCGTATGAAAAATACTCATGAAATCATGTAGGGAAGTATTTACATAAATAATTTTGGAAATAAATTTATTCTCTAAGACTGAAGGCATCATTAACTGTACATAAACACTGTGTTCTAGTTGATATACTTCTTTCCCATTGATGTAAATGTTAACTCTGAAACCATTATATACATACTATAATTATATATTCATATATTTATATATATATATAAAATATATAAAAATGGAATTGAACAACTAAGTAAATGGATGGGACTAAGTTTCTGGTTGGAGTGGAGGATATAAATAACCAAAAAGTTCAATGTAGCAACGTATTAGAGTTGGAGACATCAATATAAACTCGTGGTTAGTTTAATATAGATACTAATGGTTACTGTAGAATTATTTACAGGTATTTGTATCTACATGGCTTAGTATACACCCCTTTATTTCCTTGCTCTGTCAGCTGAGAGAGCCTAGTAGCAATGTCATCCCAGGAGCAGTGAGCACACCTAGTATTCAGATCTTGCTTTCTAATTACCATCCTCCAATAAAAGGAAACAGAAATCGTGGAGTAATGGCTGGTGTGAGGGTTTCAATGGCAAATAATACAAAACAAACTTGGAATATTTAGAGTCACAGAAAGCTAAGAAGGGCTCAACAAAATCCCAAACCAACCCTGCAATGATGAAAATATGCCAAAGGGACACAAGAGCCAACTGAAAGAGCTCCCAAGAGAATTTTGGGATCCACTTTGCACAACATTATATGAAATAGTATTGGATTAAAAGCAAAGTACAAAATAAAAAACCATGAATCCATACTCATAAATAATAAATAAATACATAAATAAATGGAAAAATCGATCAATCTCCCATGCCAAAGAATTTCAAATAATTTGTGTACATACTCCCCACTCATAGAGATAGAACATAATCCCCAGTTCTTAAGTGTGGGCTTCTTATAGTGATTTCCTACTGAAGTGCAGACTATGGAAAGGAACAATAGAGAAACCTGAGACACACTACGCTAACCGGGGGATCAAAGTCAATATTGACAGTGACCAACTCACATCGATAGCATGTACCCTTGATCAAATGTGGTGAGAATGACAATTTACCACTGCGGTCTTCCTCCCTTAAGCCCATAATCCCAGTCTAATCAGAAGAAACACATCAGACAAATCACAATTGAGAATATCCTACCAAATACCCGACCAGAATATGGTATCAGCCTAGCCAAGAGGAGGATAGGCAAATATGATAGCTAATATGATATTCTGGACAGGGTCCTGGAATAATAAAAGGACACAGGTAAAAACTAAGGAAATCTGGATAAAAGTATGGACTTTATTTAATACTGTGTCAATATTTGTTCATCAATTGTGACACAAAGACCACATAATATCAGATGTTGTAATAATAATAATAATAATAATAATAATAATAATAATAATAAAGTTGGGTATGCAGTGGATGGGAACTCTAGTATCTGTGATTTTTCTGTTAATTAAAATTTATTCTAGAATTAGAAAGCTTATTTTAAAAAGATAACAGTTTCCTGTTTGCCTGTGAAACCCTTTAGTTTTTTTTTCTTCTCTTAGAATTAGAGGTCAGCAGGTTTGAGGAGAACAGAGGAAGCAGCATGCCCATCTTGAACTGACAGTGGACTTAAGGGAGCAGCATAACTAGAAACGACTCTCACATCCAGCACCAAATATGCCCAAGTGCGTACATTTTACAGAGCAGCTCACAATTAGGTCTTAAACACACAGCCCTAAGTTGTCACTGTAATAGAGCATACTAATTGCTATTCATAATGACAATTCTAAATTTATTAACATACCAAATTTTATTAGAATACTGTTTACTAAGTCAGTGGAGTATGTAATATATTTAAAATTAATGACTTTTTAGAATTTTAAGGGTATTGAAAATTCACTTAACTAGAACACTTAAATCCCTAATGATAGTAGGTGAATCATTTCCAAACTATATATCCTGAATTCCATAACAGCAATTAGATTGTATATAAATGATGTTTCCATTAGCAAATCTCCTAGGGATGAAGTTGCATGATATGAAAAGTATATTCGCATTTGACTTTTTGATGCAATATATTGTCTGATTCTTTAAAAAAATGATTCTAAATATTAAGTTGCCTTGTATTTCTGGTTTAGTAAATGAGCTATGATGTTCTTTGCATAAATTAAAATGGCTTTCTATTCCCATTTTACATAAATGATACTTTGTCTTTATATAAAAATATTATGTTAAAATGTTTTCTCATTTAAGAAAACAATAACTTCTGAGAGTTTATGCAGCATTGCCAAGGAAAATTTGAGGACAAACTTTTTTCCTTTTATTTGTAGAGTGATATTAGCTGGAAGATATTTGTAGATACTTTGTTTTTTCACCCTGGAAATTTCAAAATGTCATTCACCATGATTTTATTGTAGGTTAGGTTATTAATTTAGGCCGTGCAATCTAACTGAGTCTTTTTCATCCAAATCAAGGGTGTAGAGTGGGGGTGAATCAATATTCTTTCATACCCTCCCGATCAGTTTTGTGACTCAATATTTAATGCATTTGCTACCTTGAATCAATTTGTTCTTTATTCTTATTTTGTGTGTTTTACTTATATACAAACACCACAAATATGCTAATGAATATTAATTTTGCATTGCTTTGAATATCCACATTCATCTACTACTTTCTTTGTTACTCTAGGATTTTGTAGGAAGCTGACCAACTCTCAAAGCCCTACGATTAGGGCTTTAGATCTTCTGTCCTTCATCGTCAGTTCCTTTCAGGATATGGAAACCATCAAACCTGGCTAATGCATGATTTTTCTGGGCAGCTTTTGCATCTATTACATTTGTATGGAAAATATGGTTTGGAATTCAGTTGCCTCTCCCGTGCTAGCTTGAACCTTCTTACTGCTCTTTTTCTGCCTACTTTTGCTGTTTCTCTATGTGGTGTGCCTGCGTATGGGTGATACATTATTTTAATTAGCTTTAATTTTTATTTAAATTATCTCAGTTAAATAGTTCATATGCTCCTTCGTCTTTCCAATAAATGGCATGACAACTGAGTTATGTGTTATTGGAACATTCTTCCTTGCTAATAACCTCTGGACTGTGTAGTGGCATCGTTTGAAGCCCAAGTCACTAGTGTATCATTACAGGTGATTATTTTCTAATTACTTTTATTGAAAAATTAAATTTATTTTGATTAAAGTATCTTAATATTCAATGCTGCCTTTGATCATTTGGACCATTTCTGAGTCCCTTACCAATATCTTTCTTACAGTTTTGAAATTTTTCAGAGGCTTAAGACTTCTTTTTTTTTTTTAATTTTTTTTAATTTTTTTATTTATTTATGATAGTCACAGAGAGAGAGAGAGAGGCAGAGACACAGGCAGAGGGAGAAGCAGGCTCCATGCACTGGGAGCCCGACGTGGGATTCGATTCCGGGTCTCCAGGATCACGCCCTGGGCCAAAGGCAGGCGCTAAACCGCTGCGCCACCCAGGGATCCCAAGACTTCTTTTTTTTAATCAGGATTTTCTCTCTCTTTTTTTTTAAGTTTGCTTTTATTTATTTATTTGTTTGCTTGTTTGTTTATTTATTTATTTAATCTTTATACTCAATATAGGGCTTGAACTCAAGACCCTGAGATCAAGAGCTGCGTGCTCTTCTGACTGAGCCAGCAACATACCCCAGAAGATTTATTTTTTTATTTTAATTTTTAAATATTTATTTATTTACTTTGAGGGAGAGAGAGAGAGAGAGAGAGAGAGAATGCATGCACAAACACTGAGAAGGGGAAGACGGCTCCATCTCACAACCCCGAGATCCTGACCTGGGCCAAAATCAGGAGTCTGACGCTTAACTGCCTGAGTCACCCAGGCACTCCGGTCAAGATTTCTTTTTAAATAACTGGTTACTACTTCAGTATCTTGCTGCTGTACTGCTGCCTCTCAGTACAGAAAAAGTCTGACTATATTTTTAAATATAATAAAAAACAAAGCAAAATAATACAAACAAAAATAAGTAGCACTGTGATATTTCTTATTAAATGTTTTATCTCATGGTGAATATACAGACCTCTTAGGATATGAGATAACATGAGCGTTTTCAGCTTAGCAGCAATTCCTTGATGATCCTTCTCTGTTTCTTAAACCAGTGGACTTTAAAAAAAAAAAAGAAAGAAAGAAAAGAAAAAAAGGAATGAACTTTTGGAATGCTCAGCCCTTTATTCGAGGAGGTCCCAAACCCAAGCTTCAACCTGGATCAGCTTATATGGTATAAGGCCTCATCTGAACAGTGTTTTGCAGCTAAAAATGGTGTCTATCCCATCAGCCTCAAACTGGCAAATAGTGTAAAACAAATGCTTGAAAAGTACCTCAGGTATTATTGGAAATATGAGAGATCAGTCATTTAGCTTATCAATCACATCAGTTTACTTGTAAAGAACATCTCTATGCTTCCGTGTAACACAATCACAAAGGGAGGATAGATCACACCCATCACACTTTGCTCCTCGTGTATTCCATTAGAGTAAACGTGCTAGTTATTTCTACACTAAATGGGGAAGTCATGCAGCTGATCACATTTTACTTGAGAGCTTTTAGAATTTATATAAGTTTGCAAGGATCTAGCATCTTTATTTACCCTCGGCTCTAAATCTGTGAGAACTTTATTGCCTTTTTAGTAACACTTCTACAACCATGAGGAAGGAATCTCAGATCTACTCAACAGAATCAAATTCCCAGATGCCTTTCACTCTCTCTCCTTTCCCTGCCCTGCCATCCCATTACCATTCTAGACACTTCTCTGCACGCACGTAACTGGATATTCCAGACCTATCTATTCCTTTTTACTGATGGATTTCTAGTCCTTCGATTCAAACCATAAACTATCATGCCTTCCTAATTTTACACCTAATCAAATTTCCTGCATTTCCTGGATGTAGATCCTCAAACCTACCAACTCCTTATATTTGCCATAACACCCTACTGAAGCCCTTCATTCTAAGTAGTCTCTCGGCCTTTGTATCTTCTGACTGGTGGTGATCCTGTTATTACTTATGACTTGCTGTGAACATGCAATTTTACTTTTGTCCTCTGATAACACAATTAAGTACCTATTTCCAATAGTACAATCACAAAAATGTTTTCCACTAGGAGCAGCTGGGTAGAATTGGAAATTTAGAAAATTAGAAACTGAGACAATGTAGTAAACTTGCCCTTTTATTTCTGGCCATATAAAAATCTTTCCATAGTGGTAATACTCAAATTAATGCTTCTAGTGTCAAGCATTTGGGCTTTAACTGAATTGATTTATCTGTGTAGCCAACATAAGCTGCTCTTCTTTGTGTCATTCTGTATTTTAGTGGCACTTTAGCTTTTCAACATATGAAATATGCTATCCTATATATAAATAATTTCTCCATAGGATGTAAGACAAGGTCATTAAATTTATTTTATATATTGATTATGATACCTTTTGCTGATTAAGACTTAATGTGGCCCTTTCATTTTAATTTAATACTGTTCAATTTTTAAAACAGAAATTGTCCATCTTATTGTGAATCAATAGAGTAACTGTAAAATCATAAGGGTTTTCTCACTTTTTATGTGATAAAAAAGCAACTATAAGAATCCATTGAAATTAACCCCCTGATTAAATTGCAATCAAATACGGTTTATTCCTGTGCATTTTTCTTACGTATGATTTTCTGGACTAAACTAATCCAAACTAATACAAGTGCTAGTTTGGAACAACATATCCTGTGTGTGTGTGTGTGTGTGTGTGTGTGTGTGTGTATTCTCTCAAAAATAATCTATTGCCATTAAGTATAATTATATATATTGGGAAAAGGATGGTATTGAGATGAAGAGTGATGAAATCAATTCATAGATGTCAAACTAAAAGTTATCAAGCATATTAACAATATTTTGTGATGTCGAAGATCACTTTTTTTTTTAAATTTTTATTTATTTGTGATAGTCACAGAGAGAGAGAGAGAGAGAGGCAGAGACACAGGCAGAGGGAGAAGCAGGCTCCATGCACCAGGAGCCCGACATGGGATTCGATCCCGGGTCTCCAGGATCGTGCCCTGGGCCAAAGGCAGGCACTAAACCACTGCGCCACCCAGGGATCCCAAAGATCACTTCTGAGATATGATTGTAGTACTTGAGGATGTAGGCTCTAGGCTACCAACCATAACTTTACCAATTATCTGCATATCAGTTTTTCTACAAATACTAATGCTGTTTAACTTCTAGTGTTATTGTGAAGATTAAATGATATGATGTATATACAGTTTTAAGCACCATGTACACTACACAGTAGGCATTCAAGTGTAACATAATAGTAATACTATAAGTTCTTTGATAGAATCCCCAAGAGGCCAGAGACTCCAGAATGACATATAAACCATAGAGAAAAGAGTTGCTATCTGGTAAAATGCTTGGATCTCTATGATACGTACTTCGATCACTTGCTTCCCTGGTTCATTCGCAAAAGGAGGTCACACTTACATTTGCATTTCTGTCCAAACAGTTGCAGGAACCTTCCCACTGGTTAACAAGCATTCTGATATTTGCAGGAGTCACGATTCTACGTATTTCTGCGACTCCCAGGTTTGTTCATGGACGTTTAATAAATAATTCCTCACTAGTCCTAAGTGCCACTTAGGGCAGCACAAGTAACTCTAAGTCACCCTTTCAGACTCATCTACAACTATCGATCAATGGACAGCACTTCCCTTTTATTTCAATTGCCACTCTACTGCCTGCTTATCTCAATTGCCACTGGAAGTCCTGCTGCTCCTGGTAGAACAGAAGGATCCGGATGCTTGAATAAAGTGCCATACAGAAGGCTGAGGAAAGAAGTGGTCTTGGAGAACTTCCTGCTCTCTCCGGCCCCTCCCCTTGCTAACCATTACCTGCTTAGCTCATTCAGCTGCTGCTGTTATGAATATGGCTTCTCCAGTGGACAATCATTTCTCTCAACGTCACATTTCACGAAGGATGAGCCATGGCAGTATTTCTTAGGCCCACAGTCGTAAAAGTCTCGTCATTCATACTCATGCATCCCTTCACTTGAAGAAAATTGGATACCAGGATACTGAATTGGGTTCTGGAACCAGCATCATGGTGTTTGGTGTGGGTATTAAGTATGACTTTCTGATCTAGACTGGTTGAAAGGGAGTTTCATGGGAGTCAAGCTTGACTTTTATTATTAATTATTATTATTAATTATTATTATTATTTTCAGTATTGCAATGACTATTTGAAAGAGTACATGTTTTCTTTTAATTTCAGCATGGGATAGGGGAGAAGCAACAATTTTCTAAACCTCTTTTTTCAAGACACTTGGACAGCAACCAGAAATATTTAGATACAAATACATGTAAAGGTCCCTTCCTCCCTCCCTTCCTCTTATAAATATATAAATAAAATCCTAAAAAAAAAGGAAAAAACAAAACAAAACAAAAAAACAAATACATGTAAAGGATGTCAGCCAACTTCATCAGGCAGCACTAAATTTATTGAGAGTGGGATATTGTTTTATAGCACCTGCAAAACGTGCTTATGCCTGGGTAATATCCACGTAAATTTCCTAATAAAATAGAGAGGACCAGTAGTTCATGGGATTTCTATGACTTCACTTTAAGCTGGTCATTTTTCTTGATGAAGCAAATATTAAAATTATAACTCTCTTCAATATCTTTAAACAATATCTTTAAATATTATATAAGGAAAAGTAAGATTAAGAGACTTAGAATGTGTAATATGAATAGCTAGTTCCCTGATTTGTAGAACACAAAACTTATTCTACACGAACAAAATTCTCAACTGTCCATGAAAAAAAAAATTGAATCTGTCTCTCAGCCATTTTCTGGAAGGGACAAAGTTTAATTTCATTAGCAAAGCAAATACCAGTAGTAGCACATCGGTACATCAGTTAAATAGTATAATTTCATTAGGTATATATTCTACTAGGAGATGACTGACCTTCCCATAAAATGAGAGAGATTAATTATTTAATCTTTTCTATACAGTTAAATCCACGGCAATTTATGGAAATTATTACAATTATCTCTACATAGAACATATATATTACAAATTTTAAAATTCTTGTTAAAACATGAGGGATAATTACACGAGTGGAACTTAATCTCAGCAAATTTTATTTCCGTTTTGGCAAGAGGATTTCAGAAATTCACTGTAGAGTAATTATTATAGAGTAGCTTTAAAAGCAAAGCACCCCCCTTTTTCATTTGGATTTTAAGCAGTTTTGCAACAATCTTTATTTGATATTTAGAACAATCCCATGAAATAGACACAAGAACACTCTGAATCTGAGTTTCCGTTGAGAGCGTGTGAGAAGAAAATGGCCAAATCCAAGACCAGAAACTGGGTGTTGTGACGCCTATGCCTTTGGTTTGTGTATCGAACAAGGTGTTCAAATAATAACAAAATCTGGACATGTGTCCAAAGAAGAGATGCAGTTGGTAGATAAGCATATGAAAACACACTTAATATCATGTAATTAGGGAACTGATAATTCGAAAAACGAGACCGCTACACACCCATCAGGATGGCTAAAATCTAAAACATTGGCAACAATAAATGCTGGCGAGGATGTGGAGCAACAGGGAATCACATTCATTGCAAGTGGGAATGCAGAATGTTAATATCACTTTGAAAGACAATTTGGCGGTTCCTTACAATGCTAAACATAGCCTTGCCATATGATCCAGCAATCATGCGGCTAGACATTTATCCAAAATAACTGAAATCCACAAAAACCTGCACACAAATGTTTATAGCAGCCTTATTCAAAATTGCCAAAACTTGGAAGCAGCCGAGATGTTCTTTAGTTGGTAAATGAACACACAAACGGGCGTATCAGTACAGGGGCATAGTATTTAGTGATGAAACGAGCCGTAAAGACCCACGGGGAACTTTTTTTTTTTTTGACCCACGGGGAACTTAAAATGCCTGTTAACTGACAGGTGAAAATTTGAAAAGACTGTATACTTTATGATTTCAATTATGTGATATTTTGGAAAAGTCAACACCATAGAGGCCAGGAAAAGATAAAGGTCTCCAGGGACTTGATGGTAAGGAGGAGGGTTGAGCTCGTGGGGCATAGTGAATGTTTAGGGCAGTGGAACTATTCTGGGTGATATCATGATTGTGGACACATGACACGACACATTTATCAACGCCAGCAAACTGTGCAGCACAGAGTAAACCTTAATATAAATATAGACATCTGCTCATTATAATGGATCAGTATTGGTTCATCAGTTGTAACAAGATATTGCGAGGCAAGATATTAACAACAGGGTAACGGTGTGCCGAGGAAAAGGGTTTATAAGAACTCTTTGTACTTTTTGCTCCATTTTGTGTAAACTTAAAAATACTCTAAAACAATAAAGTACATTAATTAAAATAAAATACACACTGATTTAAATTCTTGTATAATGTGTTTGTCATGTTCTACCATTATCTTGTAGGTCACTACCCTCAACTTAACTTATACACTATTTTATGTGTGTATATAAAATTTAACATGAAGGGGTTCCTGGGTGGCTCAGTGAGTTAAGTGACTGCCCTGTGATTTGGGCTCAGGTCACAATTTAATGGGTCATGAGATGGAGCTCCCTGGCAGGCTCTGTGCTCAGCGCAAATTCTGCTTGAGATTCTCTCTGCCTTTCCCCCTACTCATGTGCTCTCTCTCTTTCTCTCTCTCTGTCTAATAAATAAATCTAAAAAAAATTTAAATGTGAGACAGAACAATGCATTAAAATAAAACCTATAAAACAAATCCTAATCATTTGAAAACTTAATAGGTTTCTTCACCTAAGATCTTTTTTTCTCACAGCTGCTCAGAGAAAATGAATCCTGCAAAGAATGGCTTAATGAAATTGCAACTCTTTTTCCCGTTACTAATGGACACGATGAAAGCATTCAGCAAAATAAATGAGCATGTAAAATATCTTATTTTCTTTCATTCTTTTCACTCTATTTTCCTATCACAAAAGCTATTTTTTTACCTTGTTTATCTGACCATTTAAATGCTTTTCCCATGGGGGGCCTGGGTGGCTCAGTCGGTTAAGCCTCTAACTGTTGATTTCAGCTCAGGTCATGACCTCAGGGTGGTGAGATGGAGCGTGGTATAGGGTGTGCGCTAGGAGCGGAGTCTGCTTAAGATTTTCTTTCTCCCTTTCCCTCCCTACTTGTGCACGTGCTCTGTCTTTCTCTCTAAATCAATCGGTCAATCAAGAGAGTTAATTTTGGGGACATCAAGGAGGTTCAGTTGGTTGAGTTAATCAACTTGATCTCAGTTCAGGTCAAGATCTCAGGGTTGTGAGATCATGCCTCACGTCAGGCTCTGCGTGAGCATGGAGACCAGTTAGGGTATTATCTCTCTATCTCTCTGTCTCTCTGTCTCTCTGTCTCCCTCCCTCCCTACTGCTGGGGTGTGCATTCTCCCTTTCTAAATGAATTAATTAATAAAAATACTTTTCCCCAAAATCTTGAACTTGGCCTTGATGTTTATTTCTATACCCCCCTAACTCTTCCATATTATGACAATGGTTTTCTTACATTTTAATAAAACATATTGTGTAACTGTACCTATGTGTCAGATATTTTGATACCGAATTTCAAAACATTCATATTATATTTTGATGTGATATAATAGGGTTATGAGTGCCCTTACAAGGAGTCTCACTATAATTATCTACTTAAGACACTGTATTTTTATGGACTCATTTTATGTCATTTAAGATAAAATTTGAAATGTCTTATTGAAATTATCTGATGCTCATCATTATTTGACCCAGAGGTTAGCGGTAAGCTTACACGAGCAGAGGATAGCTATGTGGTGTGTACATGATGGATAATGTTTTCACTCAAAATCTCTTCTCAGCCCTTAAAGAGGGGACTTTTTATCACTTCAGTTATAGAGTTCTTAGACACAGTAGCTCTGTTCAGAAAAGGAATCTGCAGCAGCCAGAACTCTGGCTGCGCTGATGTAATGTTCTCAAAATGTGGTCCCCAGACTAGGGATCAGCAGCCTCAGCATCACCTGAGAACTTGCTAGAAATGCAAATTATCGGCCCTTATCCAGGAGCTACCGAGTCAGAAACCCTGGGGAGGGCGTTCAGAATCTGTATCCTCCGGGTGATTCTGATCCAGGCCAGCGTTTGGGAATCAGTGCTCTGTAGCCTCGGGTACAGCGTTTAGACTCTCGGCTCTGAGGCAAAGTCAAAGAGTAAATCAAATTACTGGACAGAGTAGTAGCTCCTAGTTAATACTGAAACACGGATTAAAATTAAGACGAAGACTCCACACAACATAGTATGCTTCAGATGCACATACTCCCCCCCCCCCTTTTTTTTAATGACTTATGATAAAGGTTAGATCATAGAAATGAGAACTTTTCCCAACAGGGCTTGTGATCCCGGAGCTAATGGGGATTGCCGGAGTTGATAAATGTCTGTGTCACAACATAGATCACAGACCAGTACCCCTAAAATTTAGTGTCCTGAAATCAAATCAGTGATAATTAGGATATAAGTTTTCAAGACGCAAGGTCATTTGCTATATAACACTCTTATGGGGGAGGAAGGTGAAGGGGTAACTTGTTTTCAATTAGTTCATCATTACACCTGCACATTATCATGAGAAGTCACGACTATACTTTTCTTTCCTTTTCTAAAGAAAGTGAAGGATCTTCCTTGAGAAAACGTCAAAGAATGCACTGAAGTGAGCTGGTTCATTGGGAGAAAAATTAATTTTTTGTCCATGAGGCCAATAGTTTAAACTCAGACCAGTCATATATTGAATGCAAACTAATGCCGGCAGTGCTGTTTACGTGGAACAGCTGAGTCGTGAAGGGAAAATATAGTTGAACGTCAATGTGAAATGGTTTATCCTGGGGTTTTCTACCTATCGCCCTGACATTCAACAACAGTTTGAGGTTAAATGTTACGGATTTATAAAACTTATAAGAGCTCTATGGAAAGTAGTAGTTGATAGAAATGGAATGGATTTCCCCTTATCTCCAAATTTCCCTTTAAATTTATTTCTGTCAACAGTTACATTCTAATGTTATTTTCTCTTGTCTAGAATATATAGCTTCATCAAGAGGTCCTCAACTGCATGTATGATACGATTTTCACAGAATTATTTTTTTTAATCAGTTCCTCGCCATCATGTATTCCCCACATCAATGGCCCCACCATCAATTTAGGAACTTGATGGAATGTTGAAATACCAATTATTATTTTTCTTTCCTGCATAACATAGCTCTTTAATCTTCAGTTGGGTACACAGTCAAGCGCTACATTCCCAAACCACTGGTGTGACCACGTGACAAAGTGATAGCCAATTGTCACATGCAGCTGTAAAGCCCTTTGCTTAAAGGGAAGGGCAATGCCCTCCCTTTGCCCTCCTTGCCTTTGCCTTTGCTGAAGCACGTCTGCAGGGACAGGAGCCAGAGCAGTCACCCTGGGTTACAAGACGGGAGCCACGTGGTCAGTCCTGGAGAACACCCAGGTACAAGACCCGGGTCACGGACACCATCAAGGCCTGCATACACGCTGACTATGGGGGATGAGAGAAATGAATCATTTCACTTAAGCTCTTATTGTTTTGGGGGGTCTTTTAGAGAATTTGATGTTTACGCTCCCTGATATACTGGGGGGACCTACTGTACTTCACGTGTATACACAGGTTTGTTTATCGAAAGAGAGACAACGCACCTGTTGATATAAGATAAAAATAAAGGGGAAAAGCATTGTTATAATGTGTTTGCTTTTTCAAATCCTTGCTTTAACTTTTTTGATCCTGAAACTCAGTTAACAATAATTACTGAGCACATTCTAGGCTCAAGATACTCCTCAGGGCTGCAGGGATGCAACGGAAAGCAAACCAGCCAAGGTTGCTGCTCTTAACTGGTCTTCCTGCTGCTAGGGAACTGAGAGAGCAAGCATGTATACATACATAACATGGATTGCACACATAATAATAAGACTAAATTGGTGCAAAAGTATCTTAATTTCTTTGAAAATTAAGAAAAATCCCAAACAAGGATTATTACATCTCTTACTTAAAATCGGTTAAAAAAAAAAAAAAAAAGCTATTTAAGAAATTAAGACTCCTTTCTCCCAAACTCCCTGACCCTAGCCCCCGAATCATCCAACTTAATCACCGTCAAGTACTCTTGAATAGCTAACCTTTCTGCCTTGCTTTTCTGCAAATCGCTATCCGTTTACTATCCATTTACCGGTCTGTAAAAAATTATATGCTAATTTAATTATACCCAAATGAGAATATACTGTAGTTATTGGTCTTGATGTTTTTAGATAAAAATCTTAATAGAGACAAAGCTTGTTTTTTTTTTTTTTTGAGAATTGATCTCTAATTTACATTGCGTGCATTTTCATTAATTTTTGCTAGTTATTTACCTTTAATGGACATATTGGTTGTTTTCCAATTTTATGTATTACAAATATTCTGCAGTGAGCCTTCTTATGCTTGTATTTTTATCTCTTTATGATATTATTTCGGTATAATAATTTACAAGAAGTGGGTGGGATGGCTGAAGATGGGATATGCACTTTAAAAAAATAAGAATAAAACCAATTTACTCTTCAAAGAGTTGTATCCATTTACATTACCACTAACCTTAACTAATACACGCCATCAATCTATTATTATCTAGAATAATCTGATAGAAAAAGTGAGTCAATTATATGTCATGCTTATTTGGTATTTCTTTTGTTTATTGTTTGTTTATATGTTTTGTTTCTTTTTCTATGGCCTTTTACTTTATGGATTTTGATTTTATGTTATTTGGCACATAAATGCTTGTGGATGTTATATTATCTTCTTCAATTGTATTCTTTGATATTTTTTTACCTCAAATTCTACTTCACAGGGTAATAATGTAAATACTATGGTTATCTCTCTGTCTGTGCTTAATTATTCTATTTTCTTCCTCTTTACATTCAACTTCTCTATCACTTTATATTTAGGCATATCACTTGTTAGATTTTGTAATCTGAAAGGCTTTCCCTTTTATAGGATAAATTATTCCCACTCATTGTGAAAACATATGTGCTTGTCAGATGCTTAATTTTTTCCCTTTCTACCATCCATTTATTTTTATAATTTCTCATTGTCTTATTTTTTCTAGATAAAAATTTATTTTCATAGAATTTAATAATTAGTAAAAATGACTTTTTTCTTCATGTAGAGGAAAATGATCACTTAAAATGTGAATATATGCAAGAAATCCAAAGAAAAAATAATCATAGTTTTACTATTGAGAGATTTACCTGTTAATCTTTGCTGTAATACCATGAAGTCATTTTTTAATGTCTTGTCAATATGAATAGGGGTGTTCTTTTTATACAGAGATGCAATTTTGTTTTATTTTCCTACGGTTTTTTAGACCAGTGTTATTTCTGTATTGTATTTAAAATTCCAGTGTTATATTAGTTTCAGATGTAAAATATAGTGATTCAACAACTCCCTTCATCACCCAGTGCTCATCATGCCCCCCTTCATCCCCATCGCCTATTTGACCCATCCCCCACCCACTTTCCTTCTGGTAACCATCACTTTCTTCTCCATAATTAAGAGTTTGTTTCTTGTTTTTTTTTTTTTCTCTCTCTCTCTCTTTTTCCCCTTTGCTCAGTTATTTGTTCCTTAAATTACACATATAAGTAGAATTATATGGCATTTTTATGTCTCTGACTGAATTACTGCACTTAGCTTTACACTTTCTGGTCTATCCATATCATAGCACATATACCTGGTTTCTTAACTCTGTTGCAGGATTCAATTTTTGTAAGTCCTATACAGTCTTTTGGTATATTCCAGACACTGTTTTGCCAAGGTCACCAATGTCTTTCAAGATGGACGACTTGAGATCACTCTTCTGATCTCTTCTCACTTGACCTATCAATAGCATTTTTCACAGGTGATCAATCCCTCCTTAAATTTGATTCTTTTTTTTTTTTTTTTCCTGGAGGAAGGTGCTTCCAAAGCATCATATTCTCTTGGTTTTAAACACTTTTTGACAGCTCATTTTCTATCTTCTTTTTAAGCTACTTTTTCCTAGAGCCAACCCCGATCTGCCCTACAGCCCTCTTTCTATATACAAGTAATCTCACGTGATTTCTGATGCCTTCATGCTGTGAATGGCCCTGATTTGCCCCTGGCTCCCATATGAGTATCTCGATCCTGACTCTGGACTTTGTACCTGGCCATATCTACTCTCTCTGCTTGTACATTTAAAAAGCATCAAAAAAAAAATAAAAAAATAAAAAATAAAAATAAAAATAAAAAGCATCTCACACTTATTTAAAAAAAAATAATAATCATCATCTAAACTTAGCATTTTTCACAAAGTCTCTAGACTTTGCCATCTCAGGAAACTGCACCACAACTAAGGCTAAATTCTGTTATTCCGTGTTAGCCTTTTTATCACCCCACATCCAAATCTATCAGAACTCTTGTCAATCTAGTTCATAACGATTTCCTTGATTTGTTATCTCATCCCCATCTCTACTCACCATTATAGATGAATTGCGTCTATTATAGTATCTTCCCAATATTGTCCCTGCTTTCACCTATCTTTTATGATTCTTCATGTACTAGTTATGGTGCCATTTTCTTCTTCCTCCATCCATCCTTTCCTTCTTTTTTTTTTTTTCTATGTTTTTACTCATATACGTGCCTCTATGTGTATGAATGTCAGTCATCTTTTTCTTCCACCTCCCTAGCTTCCTGCTTCTCTTCCAGTTCTTTCTTCTCCCTCAGAATTAATATTAAAATATGTCAACAAACTACATGTACTCTCACTTATATTCTTGCCTGTCTTTGGCAAATATATATACACATGTTCTTGGTTGTTTTTTTTTTTAATACGAAACCAAATCCTATTTTATATTTTTCTTTTGTTTGTATACTTCTTACACAATAAAATAACCACATAATCCTACTAAGTCAATAGGTATAGATACAGTGTATTACTCTAATAGATGCAAAGTCTTTAACATATATAATAACATGTAGCCATTCATTGATGATAATTTCCCATTTCCAGGTTTTTCTAATTATGAACAATTAAACAAAATTGCATTAAGTGTTCTTGTGAATATCCTTTTATTCTGTTTAGAGAGTCCCAGGAATACAATGGCTGGGTCAAAAGTTATATATAATTTTAATGTTAATCGATGTTACCAGATTGCTTTTCAAAAGACTATAAAATGTAGGAATGCAATAACTGTTTATCTTTATCTTGACTAATAATATAACTTAATGTTATCTTTTTGGTAAGTTAGTCATATAGCATCCAATTACATTAATTTCTTTGGCAACATATTAGAAATGTCGCTTTGGCTCTTAAAATAGCATTGTCCTGGCATCTATCCCAATGCTACTTATTATAATTGAAAATTAAGGGAATTAAAAGACAAAAACCCATTTTCAGTATCAAATAAATATATTAGTCAGTACGTGATCTACCATTCTTTTAAGACATGTTAAAAAAAAAAAAACGCATAAGTATCAATTGTTTAATTTACCTGTTAGGGTTGAACCTAAGCAAATTCGTGAAATTTCTCTCTGATCCATTTTGCATTTTCACTAATTCCCACATTTCCACAATTTCTGCATTTCCTCCAGCCATTCAAGACGCACATCCTCAAGTAGAAAACTAAATTGATGTTCTGTTCTTCCAGGCCTGACCAATATCAAATCTAGGGAAGTTGCCAATCAGAGAGATTAAAGCTTGAGAACAAGATAATACCTAGTTTATTCCTTTTCTTTTAGAAGTGAAATAACTGCAGCTAAGTCATGATTCATTCAGTGTCGCATGGTTGCTTTAGCTGGACGTTATTTAAGGCGAGTTCCAGTGAGTCTTTAAATGTAGTACTGTCTTCACAAATTCAGGTTTCGTAGTTCATGGGTTCTAAGATGCCTTTTTGTTTTCAACATCTCCATAACTCAGATGTCTTATAATCAGTGGCTTCTTGCAGTTACTTGACAGTGCTTTTGCATTTATAGTGGAGATAAAAAGGGTACGTCTTATAATTGATGTGGTATTGGATCTGGTAGATCACGGTATTTGTTTCAAAGAGGCCGCACTTTTAAATCCAGCAGACCTGAAATACAGAAACAGGGATATGGGAGATGGACCTCCTACTTTTAGGTAATAATTAATAATAACCTCAGAAAGTCACCATCTCCTTTCAAATCATACAATAACAGTATCGGCTGCAGATAAAGTCAATAACGTTTATTCAATGCATACCTCATGACTAGTATAAGACACCAGTGTTGGAATAACTTGATTAACATATAGCTCATTTTTAAAGATTCCCAGCATAGCTTAGGTTCACTTGTGGCATAATTTCACTCAAATATGTTAACACCAAACTAATTATGAAACCCCATATGCTTATAGCTTTTATGTAAATACAAATTAAAAAATAGAAATCAAATAAAAATATTAAAAAAATCCAAATTTACCATCTTAATTTAATACAACAGATGATGTTGCTTTGCTGAAACCAAATCCAGTCTCAACATGGATGTTTTTATGAGTATTTGTGTGTCAATAGTGATCTAAGTACGCCTGATGATTAGGGTGCACACAGGTGCCCTATCACGTTTCTCCGGTTTAACGCCTTTATCCACGCAGATGTCATGATATCATTTGGTCTTATCTTAGAATAAGCAAAACATTTACGTGTTAAGTTTTTAGTTTTTTCCTCATTAGTCCAACACAATAAAAGTTGTAATACCTGGCACCAATGTGGTCACAACTAGGAACCCAAACAAAAGAGACATATAGCGACAACACCTAGTTACAAATTCTTGTTATAGGATTTCGCAAATGATCAAGAATATGCTTATTATGTTAAGATTGTTATAGTAATGAAAAGGAAAGTTTTGAATCCCAATAATAGAGTCTGGAATCACTAAGAACACATCACAGACACATTTGAAAAACACTGAAATAAGCTTTTCTCTCTCTTTTTTATTTTTTTTTTCCAGGATGAAGTAAGAACAGGAACTCAGTGCCTAGAAGCTCAGGTAAGGCTGGGGTGTGGGACCCAAAAGTGAATATAATTTGTGGATCATTCATTTTAGTGATGGGAAGTTATCCAGACAAACAGAGTAAAAGCATCCAGAGCCTGTAATGACAGGAAGTAGGAAGTCTCAGCATGCGGGGGTAGCAACATATGGTCTGAAATAGCAGCAAGCAAACTGGGGGGGAGATTTACTTCCCTCTGAAAGAGCCGGACTGAGCGAAGTGGGGCAGGGATTCAGGATGGGGGGTCCAGCCACTGGTCTGGGAGAAGAGGCAAGACATCGGTCTCACGTCTCCAAGGAACAACATTGTCCTGAAATCTGTGTGAGCCAAGAGGAGGCCAGGAGCAATACCTTGTCGGTGCACAGAAAACTGACATGGAAATTTGGGTTAGGGAAGCAAGATGAGGAAGAGGAAGTGAGGTAAATCAGTATCGGCACAGGGCTTAGGGGATCTTGATTTAAATCCCAATTGGAGAAGGAGAAAAACTGAAGTGTGGTTGCAAAAAGGAACTGCACACTGTTTTTAGATTAATATCACTTACACAGAACTGTCATAATTAAATTACTAAGTGTAGTTTTTCAAGTCGCAAGTCGCCAATGAAACCCAAGTGATACAGGATTATCCCATAAGATATTTTTTTTTTTTTTAATTTTTATTTATTTATGATAGTCACAGAGAGAGAGAGAGGCAGAGACACAGGCAGAGGGAGAAGCAGGCTCCATGCACCGGGAGCCTGACGTGGGATTCGATCCCGGGTCTCCAGGATCGCGCCCTGGGCCAAAGGCAGGCGCTAAACCGCTGCGCCACCCAGGGATCCCTATCCCATAAGATATTTAAAAATATTTTCTGATGATGAAATATTGACTCTGAGTGTTTAGATATTTAAAGCAGGTCTCCAGTCAGACCTCCTAAGTTCTCCGGGTGATTGAGAGGGAATATTTTATTTTTAAGAATTTGGTGGCATCCTTCCATAGAAATAATCCACGTCAAGATGATTACTAATAACTGAAATCGGAATTGTTTTAAGTAATGGGAATAGGCCATGGATTTCAGAGACTATAGCATAACAGGAATTTGGAGATGCTTACTTGTGTACCTACTGCCTTTACACCGTGACAAAAAAGGAAAGAAATGAGAACAGCAAGATGGAAGAGCACAATAATTTGTCACTACCTACTGATCTCACTTTACTGCCATAGAAAGGCACGCTTCCCTGCCAAGACGATGGGGAAGCCCTGGTGTCCCACCCGCCTTCTATCTTCATTTTTAGCAAAGTTGAAATGAAAGGTTCTGACGTTTGCTGTAAGAATTCCACTCTGGGTAGTGGTTGTTACGGTCAGACGCCGGATGGCACGTGGGGGGGGGGGGGGCGGCTCACCATTCCGAACATTAACTTTGACCTGATGAAGAGCCCACAGGTAACGGGGCTCATTGGTAGGGACACAATGACTATCGTACAGTGGGATTAATCGTTTTATTTGATTGATCATTATAGATGCGGCTGCTCAGTCGAGATAAGGGGAAACAAAAGGAAACTGCGCTCGCTTCTAAATATGCCTACTGAAGTTCAAGGTCTAGGTCCAGAATCTGCATATTATGTAATTTTGAGATAGATTCCCTCCTGTGTAGGCAGACAACGAGGATAAAATTTAGGCAAAAAAAGGCACATTCTTTTATAACCGGCCTCACCCTTCATGCTTTAGCAGCAAATCTATGGTTTGTTTATTGCCACCTCTTGTAGGGCTACATGTGACAGTCTGGAGCCACCTCATCATACCATGAAACGTGTAAGTGGTAAAAATAGCCTGTTCTGACAGTGAAAAGACTCTTCAGAGATTAGAAGATATTTCACTGAAGTTTATTAAGATGCCTGTGTATCCTAAGATATATACATACACATGTATGCTATTTATGACATACATATATACACTCTATAAACTTTGCCACTAGAAAACACAATATGACTTTCCAGATAGACGGGATTCTGCTCCACAGGACAATTCCTATAAATGTTCCTGTTTTCTGAACTGGAAATTGAGCTTCACGATGTAGATAAAGATCTGAACATCTTGTCAGAAGGATTTGGAGAGAATAACATTTCAGAAAACCTAGCTTAGATGACTGTGACTTGCAAACACAAGAAAACTACATTATCTGACTCTTTCCCTTATGACCCTTCTTCCCTTTCCTAAGGAGATTCCTCGGTTTGGCTCAGTATTAGTGAAGACCTTATCCCCGGGTCTACCAGCTGCAAGTTTCCCAAACTTCAGAAGGCGTCACGAAAAACGTCCAGGTCATTAGTTGTTCCCAAAATGGTATTACAGAGAATCCCTGCATCCTCAAAATACAAATAATAATAAAAACAAACTGCTGTAATGATAGGTGCCAAGATGGATTTAATTTCCACACGCTATTCAGTGAAGAATACTCTTTTTTATTTTTTTTCTGATAGATCCTGTGCATACTGAATTCTAACAAATCATTAGGCGATCTGTTCCACGGAGTATGTAAGTTTTAGAAATTCCTGCTCTCTTTTTCTCCCAAGATTTCCGCACTCCCCCAAGTGGATATCAGAGAAATTCAGCCAATACCTCTAAAGGACTGTGACGCTTCATCATGAGCTATGATCAATCCACATCAACTTTTTTTTTTTTTCTCTTTGTTTGAACTGAAGCATGGCACATGCAGAATTTTCCTTAGATGAGTCTAGCACTGCCCTCTCCTACCTCTGTCACTTCTGACTTACTCACAGCAGTGTCCCCTCTGCGGGAAGCACTTCTTCTGTCCCCTTGTCTTCTCTTCCTCTCTCCAGGGCTGGTGTCCGGGGGGCGGCCGGGCTCCCTGCGAGGCCGAGGACCGGGGTGTAGTGTGCAGAGCCCCCGCCGTGCGGAGCCCTAGGGGTGGGCGGCCCGAGTGCAGATGTCCTGACACCTCGACCTTCAGACAAACAAGACACACAGTCAGGTCGTGCGGCGGCGCCGTCCGCGGTGACCCGGGAGCATCACCACGTCCACGTCCATGTCCACGTCCCGAATCTGCTTTAACCAATTAGGCCGCCCCAGGCGACAGGGAGAGCAGCCTGCGGCACCTGCCCCGCCCTCCCCCGCTGCCTCCATCCATCTCCGGGCGGCTCAGGACTGGCGCGCACCTGACGCCCCCTCCCCCCCCCCCAGGAGTCACACCTGCGCCGAGGCCCAGGCGACCCGGCCGGGGAGGGGGCGGCTGGGGCACCTGCAGGCGGCCTGGCGGCCGGGATCGCAGCGCCCCGTCCCCTGCTTGCCCGGGGGACCCCAGGGGCTGCCGCGCAGGGGGCTTTGCGGTCTGGTCCCTTCTAGCGCCCCGTGTGTCGTGCGTGGGAAGAGGGACCCGGGGAGGGACGCGAGGCGCGCGCGTGGCAGCCGCTCCTTTGCGGCAGAGCCTCCCATCCCTCCCCGGGAAGGGCTTTAGGAAGCCGCGGGGCTCTCGGGAGATGGGGGCCCGGCCCTCGCCTCCCATCCGCTTCCACTCGCATCGCCGGGAGCCCCCCCGCCCCCGCCCCCGCCCCCGCCCCCGGGCACAGGCCGCCCGCCCCGCCGCAGCTGTCAGCGCAAACGCTTGTGATCTCTGCGGCCGGGGGCGGCGCGGGGTGCGGGTGCGGGTGCGGGGCGCTCCCCTTCTCTGAGACGCTGAACCGGGTCCAGCCCGCGGACCCCAAACACGCGGCAAACTAACGCGATGCAAGAAGCCCAGTGCGCGGGGGGCGGGGAGGGGAGGGGAGGGGAGGGGAGGGGAGGGGGCGGGGGGCAGCGCTGCGGGCACCTGCGGGGACCTGCGTGCACCTGCGCGCACCTGCGGGGACCAGCGGGCAGCTGCGGGGACCCAGCCGCTCCCCTCCGCCCCCTGCCCCCTCGGCCCCCGCCCCTGCTCCACCTCGCAGGAGTCCCCCGCCCCTCCCCGTCCCCCTGCCCCTGCCCTCCCCGCCCCTCCGCCTCTCGCCCCCACCTCGCAGGCGTCCCCGCCCCTCCGGCCCCCCCAACTTGCGACCCCCTGCACCCCCCGCCCCCGCCCCCACCTCGCCGGAGTCCCGCGCCCCGTCCCCCGCCCCCTGCAGGCCCCCGCCCTCCCCGCCCCCACCTCGCCGGAGTCCCGGGCTCCCGGGGGGCGGGCGGGCGGCGGCGGCCGCGGCTCGGCGGCTCCCGGGGCGCTCCCCCTGGCGGGGGCGGGGGCGGGCGCCAGCTGCGCGGCCGTGACAGCTCCCCGTGCCAGCCCAGTGGCTCCCTGCCATTGGCTCGGTGCGGCGGACCGGCGACGCCGCGCACTATAACAGCCCTCATGCCCGCCGGCCGCCGCGACTCCCGGGCCGCCGCCGCCGCCACTGCCGCCGCCACTGACGCGCTCGGGGCCCTGCGGCCGGCGGGGGGCGGGGGGCGGGGGGCATGCGGGGGCGGGCGCGGGGGCGGGCGCGGGCGCGGGCGCGGGGGCGGCGGGGGGGCGGCGCGCGCGGCCGCGGGGCGGAGTGAGCGTGGCCCCCGGCGTGCGGGGCGGCGGCGGCGGCGGCGGCGGGGCCCCAGCGCCGGGCGGGAGGCGGCGGGGCCCCATGGAGTGTTACTACATTGTCATCAGCTCCACGCGGCTCCGCAACGGACACTTTCGCAACATCAAGGGAGTTTTCCGGGGCCCCCTCAGCAAGAACGGGACCAAAACTCTGGTAATAGCTCGCGCGCGTCCCCGGCCCCGTCCCCGGCCCCGTCCCCGGCCCCGTCCCAGTCCCCGTCCCAGTCCCCGTCCCCGTTCCCATCGCCGTCCCCATCCCCGGCCCGGTCCCCGCCGCGCGGGGCGCGTGGGGAGGATGCGGGAGGCGCGGGACCGCGCAGGTGTCGCCGCGCACGGGGGCCCCCGAGCAGCGGCCCGGGGGCAGGGGCAGGGGCAGGGGCGGAGGCAGGTGCGGGCGCGGGGGCAGGTGCGGGCGCGGCTGGGATGCGAGCGAGGCTCGGCCGGTCCGGGGTTTCGGGGGACGCCCGCTCGGAGGATGCTCTGCCCCGGCGCGCCCCGCTCCCGGAGCTGGGGGGGCCGCGGCCGCGGGACCCCTGCCTGGGAACGCGCCCCCCGGCGACCCCGCGGCGCCCCCGGGCCGGGCGGCTGCAGGGGAGGGGGCCGCGGGGCAGCGGGGGCGCCCGGAGGGCTCCCGAGGGGCGGCCGCAAACTTCGCGGGGACAAGTTGTCGGGGCTGAGCCGCCCGGGCGCCCGCCGAGCCCCCCGCCCCCCGCCAGCCGCGCACGCGGGAGGTTAGAGACCCGCGGGGTCACGGGCCGCCGGCTGGGCTGGAGCGCGGGCACCTGCTCCCGGGGGCTCCTCGCGGGGGGTGGGGGGGGGGCTGGGGCCGGAGTCGCACCTGCCCTCCGCTCCCCGCCGGTTACAGACCTCCCCGGGGCCCTGCCTCCCGCGTGCTGGCATCTGCGGAGCAGGGAAGCTGCAGGGAAGAGAGCAAAACAAAAGGGGGAGAAGGAGAGGAGAGGAGAGGGGCAGCTCCCTAAGGTTAAGGAGCGCCAGGAGAGCAGAGCTGGAGCCAGGTGGCCGCCTGCAGGTGCCTGCATCCCCGAGCTCTGCGCCTCTCCTGCTCCTGCTCGGGGCAAAGTGGTGACTGAGCCTGAGTCCACCGACTGGAACTTTAAAGCCGGACCCGATTAGTCCGCATTTTAAAATAGGATTCTGCATGCATTTTTTTTATTATTATTATTATGAAACAAACAAACAAAAAAAGTGCTGTGATGTTTTCCAAAAATGAAAAGTTCTCTTCTGAAGTTTTACGTGAATTCTGGCATGGATATGCATTTGATTTATTTTTCTTTCTTTTTTAAAAATTTTTCCCCCTTCAATCTAAGGGAATCCTCCTTGCAGCTGATTTAAGATGCAAACAAGCAGGGTTAGTTTGTGGCTTGTACTGTTGGGGGTGAGACTGGTGTTGCAGGGAGATTGAATCCTCCTTTCAGCTGATTTGAGATGCAAACAAATCAGGGTTAGTTTGTAGCTTGTACTGTTGGGGGTGAGACTGGTGTTGCAGGAAGGAGTGAAAATGCTCACCTGTGGTCTTCAGAGCAGTAGGCAAAGGCCAAGGGAATCATTGAAATTGCTTGGGCTCTGATTATTTTCTTAACGGACCTGGCTGCGTGGGAAGGTCAATATTTTGGCGGGCGAGCCCTTCAACTGGAAGAAAGCAGGCGCTAGCTTGTTTTTTCTTTTTCTTTCTTTCTTTCTTTCTTTCTTTCTTTCTTTCTTTCTTTCTTTCTTTCTTTCTTTCTTTCTTTCCTTCTTTCATTTCTTTCTTTCTTTCATTTCTTTCCTTCCTTCCTTCCTTCCTTTTTTTTCTTTCTTTCTTTCTTTCTTTCTTTCTTTCTTTCTTTCTTTCTTTCTTCTTTCCTTTTTTTTTTAGAGCTTGTCTTTTCAATAAAGTTTTGCTTGTGGGAAGGATGCAAACTTACTGAACAAGAGCTCTATAGTTGCAATAGAGGTAAAAGAAAACACACACACCAAGGTGCATAGGGGGGAAAAAAGTTGCAAACCAGAACTTGGCAAAATGTTGGTGATGTTGATTCTTAAATCAACCTTGGGTTTCTAACACTAGTTCAGTGTAGTTAAGCTGATTTGTTTGCTGTGGGTGTGAAGTCCATCCGAGCCTTATCACTCATGTTGACAGGAGCTAGGTTGAAGTCTAGATTTGCCAGTGTAAGTTTGGGGTGAAGATGTGTATTAAAAAGCAGCTACCTACACGAGATGAATAAATCAAAATATGGGCAAATGTTGGAGCAACAAACTGGCGTAAGAAGGATTAGAAATAGCTCTTATCATATTTCTTTGAGTCAGAGTAAAAGGACTTACAGGGACTTAATAGCTTATCCTTCCAGATTGTGTTTTTAAGCTGCCCAACTTTATATTTCCTGTGAAAGAGATTTGTACTGGGTAAAATCACATAGACTTCCATCTATGCTCCAACGCTGTTTGAAGCTATTACTTTACAAGGTGATTTATGTCATATGTTTGTTTTTTGTACATGTCTTTTGATGATTTTGTTATTAGGGAGAATGAGAGTTATGCCCGTCTTTAAGTACCGTGGGAGAGATCTAAACATATTCATAAATGAGTGTTTTTAGGTTCAGTAATATCGAGACTTAACCTAAAAATGTATTCTTCACAACACATAGGATGCTGTGAAAACTTAGTGGAAGCTAAATTGTCCTACGAGATAAAAACAGAACCTGAACCTTGTCAGAATTAGGAATCTTAAGAAGAAACACTAAATGTACATATATTTCATTTTGAACATTTTCCAGTAAGAATGTGTGGTTGTGACTTTCTAATCCCAGTTTCATAGGCTAGGCATTATGAGCCCCCTTTCACTTTCTTGTCTATTTGATTTTGACATATTTCAAATTTTGCCTTTAAAAATATCACTTTTTTTTTGCGTTTTGATATGTGTGGTACGTTAAAGGAATCTTGACAATATTTCAAGCGTTTTTTCTTACTTGAGGAAAGCACAACTTAAAACCACCCAGGGAAAAGGTACTTTGATTTTTCCAAAGAAATTCCAATTATTTTCAATTAGTGGATGAGTAATGGATATTCTGAACATTTTTTTAAGTCATATTTTTACAAGATTTAACATCTTTCAAAATTATTGAATGATTTAAGACAGCCTATAACTGCTAATACAGTGTTCTTTCATGAACGGGAAGTTACTTATAGACTAAAGGTACCTCAGGGCGCTGGTGACATTGATTAATTGCTTTAGCCCTAAGATCCAGAATGTAATCCTGCTACTTATCCTGAGGAGATTATCAAACTGTACAGTCTTTCCATAGGTCATATTATGTCCTTTGCACGTACAATTTTAAAAAAGATACTTAAAGATTAAGCCTGTTGTTAATCTTGACCTTACTTCTGAGCTCTTAAGTACATTCCTCCTGACGATTTTAAGTGAGAATGTACAAATCTTCATTTTGCAGTGTCTTATAAGCAAAGAGAAAGGTCACTCTCCTTGTCATGATTTCTGTTATAATCGCATCGTATCTGTGATAAGGCTTTAATTCCATGTAATAAGAGGTAAACTGATATTTTACGAGCGCTCCAGGATACGTCTGGGTAAGTTATATGGGTCAGGGGCAGTGAAGAAAGTTTACCGTCCGTGTAATTCTCGTTCCACTTCTTAGATTATCCCTTAGATATAACCATTGTGTATAAAATCGTTTATTGGCTGAGGACGTTTTGATATACGTATGTTTTGTCAATTGAACCACAGAACTCCTTTGCCCTACTTATATATTTAAAGACTTTTAATATAGAATGCTTATATATTTAACCCATAATGTAAATAGACATTTGATCGCTTTTAATATGGCATTTGGAACTTCGGAAAGCATCACTAATGTGTTCATTACATTTCGTTAGTCAGCATTTTTGTAGCTCATAAGAGTATTATGTCTTTTTTACTGACGGTGGAAGTAAAAACACATGACTGGGGAATTTGAGGTCATACAGTCAGTCAATATTATAATGCCAATTTCCTAACCCCAGACATACTTCCTTTATAGTTTAGATACTAAATTAGGGATTCCATAGGAACTGGTGTGTTACTATCCACACTGATAAGGAGGCGCTGTTGGTGTTCCCTGTCTCTTGAAGGCACTCTATTTTTCCACTTGCCTTCGGGTACGGAGAAATAGATTCGCAGGATAATTTGAATTCAAGTATATTTTAAGTCCCATCCTCCAGTATGCAAACATCAATAATTTCTGCCTGGCCTAAGCCCTGTTCCTGTGGGCTGCCCTCCTTTTCCAATAGATTAAGTACTAGCGTTGGCAAGGCAAGAAGTATTGATTTATTAATCAGTTCTCAACAAGTTTGTTACGTGGACCAACCACTTAAATGTATTGCGATGCCTCGATTGCAAAGCACTATCCTAGGCGCCGCAAGCTCTGTGTTAAGCATCACGCGTTAAATATTATTCATTAAGATGTATTCATGTACGCTCCTGTTCACTTCAGATGTGCTTCAGAAATATTCACATATTTTGACATGTTTGCAGGTTTCTTGTCACTCAGGACATTTTCATATGTATTCATTTTGAAAAGAATGAAAAAATTCTGGATTTTTCCCTGGGTGTATATAGGAACTCACTAGAATTAAGAGTCTTTGAAATATATTCTATGGCCTTTTGTTCTAATTATCATGATCTCGTATAACAGTATTATTATTCATGTCATTTCCTTACACATTTCTCCATCTCCTAGAGAATGGAATTTAGAAGGTCTCTCCCCTCATTGAAGCCCATTTATGTGGCATCTTTAAGATTGTGCTTAAGACGGAAGAGACCAGTTGTGAATTAGCGCTGATCAAAAATTATCATCGTGAGATTAATATCCTCAAGAAAGGTTAGGGGTGAGGGTGGGTGATGGCGATATCTTAATATATTCCCAAACTTTCCCACCTTATAAACTTCTTCACATAATCAGTCCATTATATGTTGTCCCAAATGTCTTTTAAAATATTACATATTCAGTATCAAAGACCATCTCGTGTCTCACCATTCTGAACTTAAGGTGCCTGTGTATGCTTTGCTATCCTTCTTTTTTTATTCTAGCCAAACTTTGCAAATGTGCATTTTTAGAACACATTTTTCAAGTGGGGAAAGTAACTTATAATTGAATTGATATTATGACCTACTCAAAAATGTAAGCAATATCATATAAAATTATATAATTTGTAATATATAAATAAGGCAAATGTTGTCAAGTAATGCCCGTAATTCCAACATACCTTGGTCAGTGCGTTAAATGTCCAGTTATTTTTGACAGCTGAAATTCAGATCGTGACTTGGTATCTTGTCATCACGTCTCAGTTCCTCGCCTGGCTCCTGGTGACTGCAATTACATTTTTACTGAAAATGCAGCCCAGCCAGGGCCTTGGGGACCACCTAGTCCCGGGGTTCCCATGGTTGTATTCAGGGCCAAATTCACGTTGCAGGAGTAGTTTGTTCGGTGTGCACTGCGTTTTAAAGTATTTGGCTTTCAACACCATTCAAAGAAGAATGCACTTGGCAGTTTGCCACCGTCTACACGCTTTTCACTGTGATCTAGGTTTTCCACTTACTTACGTTACCATCCTGCCCAGTGAAGGCCCTCGAATTTCCCACCCGAGTGTCTGAGAATCAAATTTTACATTTGGGGAGACAGAAACATTTTCGCCATTCTGCAATGTGTCCTTCATTAAGTGCCAACTTTTCAATGGACAATAGTCTTCAAAAACGTTTTGGCACATTGACATTCTTTTTTTTTTTAAGATTTTATTTACTTATTCATGATACAGAGAGAGAGAGAGAGAGAGAGAGAGAGAGAGGCAGAGACACAGGCAGAGGGAGAAGCAGGCTCCCTGAGGGAGCCTGATGCGGGACTCGATCCCAGGACCCCGGGGTCAAGCCCTGGGCCGAAGGCGGCACTAAACCGCTGAGCCACCCGGGCTGCCCACATTGACATTTTTATAGTATCTGTTTGCTGTCTATTGATTGAACTGCTTAAAAGTATTCTCTGCATCATACTTCTAGGAATGCTATCATCATAACGAAGTGCATGATTTGAGGGTCATGCATTTTAAAATTATCAACTTTTGCGCAGGCGGCTGGTATTTTTTGGTTGTTTCTTGATTTTGGTCCTTTTAAAAATTAATATTGAATATAATTTTATCCTTTAATTTATACTTTTAATAAGCATGTTTAGTTAATGTAACACATTTGGAAAATAGTTTTTCGAAAGCATTATGCACAGGGGAAATAATATTTTTGATAATCGTCATGGTAATTCAGTGTTGACATACTTTCCTCCAGTGACCCTGTTTAACTGAGATATTACTATTTTAGGCAGCAGCTGTATGAGGAGTTTGAGTAATCCTTCCAGAAAGACAAAAAGATAGCAGTTTTAATCTGTGGTGTACTGCAGCCGATATTCAGGAAGAATTTATGCATATCACTTTTTTATATTGCTAACTATAAAAAATAAGAAATATGATTTTATTAATTCTTCTTTCTAAAAATCCTAGCTGAAACCATTTGGTCTGTTTTATCTCATTCTAAATTATTCTTTGGCCCTGAGGAAATATTTACCACCTATACTATATTACGGCGATGTTTCCAACTAGCAAATTTTCATTAATTTTATAAATATATCACAGCACACTTTCTATCACAGTATAAGATAAAATGGGGTAATAAATAATTAAAACTTAATCCTAGTTGTCAAAGTAGACAAGATTTGTTACCTCATACAGTACTCTGGGATCTTCCATAATGGTGTGACACCGTTAGGGGAAAGTTATATACTTTTCTAGATGTAATTGTATTAAAAACTTATGATGACAATGACATATTCAAATTATGAGAAGACACTTTTTTTTTTCCCTAAATAGCTTTAGAAAAATGAGCTTTGCTGTGTTTTCATAGCTAGCTTCCGGTGTCAACCAGAAGAGTGGCCAATAGTTTAATCAAATACTAATCGTGTGGCTGTGAAGGTATCTTGTAGATGTGGTTAGTATCTACAATCCATTGACTTTAAATAGAAGAGATGACCCTGAACCAAAATGCATGAGTCTCATGCAATTATTTGAAAGGCTTTTAGGGGAGAAGTTGAGGTTTCCTGGAGGAGAAGAGATTTGGTCTCAAGACTGCAGGATCAAATCCTGCCTTGAATTTCTAACCTCTTGGCTAATTCTACAGGAACCCCCAAAACCCATAGTCAAAGAGTCAATTCCTAATTCCCTAACCTATGAATCTATGTATCATCCATCTAATCTCCCTCCTATTAGTTCTGTTCTTTATGCGAAGAACTCTGACTGACCTACTGAAGATTAGTTTATTACATCTCTTTTACAATAAGGTGACTCAATATTTGAAATATAAATCATATTTGAGTTTAATTGAAAAGGGGTGAACTTGACATTGTTAAACTCTTGAGGTTTAAAATTGATTGACCTTCTCGTGGAATGTTCCTGTTACTTTATCTGAAAAGTATAACTTTATTTTAAACCTTTGCCTGGGTTACAATCTATCCTCCATCATCCCTGCCTGCCTCCCCACAAAAAAACCTTCTATAACGGTGTGAAATATACTATTCTCATCTGTTCAGCTCCAACAGATAGTCACACAGGCATTTATTGTATTTGACGGAAGTCAGGCTAGCTTTCAATGAGAAAATATTTTAAACAGTATCGGGAGTGCATAATTTGGTAGTTTAAATTGAAGACAATAGTCTTTAAAGGGTGGCTAAGTAAAATGAAGGACTTAAGTTTTTCAAAACAAAAATGTCTCCATAAAAATATACAGAATGTCGTCAATGCCCCCCAACCAAAAGCAACTAGAAACGCAACTCTAGTTGAACCAAATTGGACACATTGGTACTCGTTGGGACCAGGTAAACTGCACACCATGGGGGACCTTGGAGCATTTCAGGAAGTGGGGGTATGGAATCATTTTATAGGATTTGGGATTGGGAGAAGTGATCTTGCGGAGGGTTGGTAAAAGCACTCTTATTCTGGATACCGTGAGAAAGAAGGACCGATTCCATGGTTGGTGACTTCAGTACTTCTTACCTAGGAGGCCGAGAATAGAGTGGGGGAAGGTTGTAACTGGGGGAAAACAAACAAACAAACACAAACAAAAAATCCTGCAAAACAACAGCTTTTGCTCACATTGGCTGGCAGATGGGTGTGTTTGGTAACAAAAACAGTGTTTTCGTTTTTGTCCGTCCTCAAAGATGATTGCTGAGTGTTCTTTTCTGTCCCATCGTGCTCGTAGACAACCTTGTCTAAGGTTAGTGGGCCGTGAAACTCTTTGTGTTTGATAAGAGAAAACCACCCTTTACTCTTAGATCCAGGTGCGCTCTTTGGTGACAATTCCCAAGGACTGCTTTTTTTTTTTTTTTTTTTTTCCCTCCTCAGATATGACAAGAGAATGGCTAGTGGTGAGCAGTGGGGAGGCAAGGCCATCAGGGAAGATAATTTCAAGGTCATGAGATCCAAAGCTGGGGACTTTTAGGGATGAAGGAGGGAAGGAGGATGGTCAAGAATTATCAAGGTGGAATGAAGAAGACTTGTGTCCTGCACTGGCACATTAATATGAGGATGTGGGGAGACAAAACATCTACCCATCTCTTGAGAGAGCTACAGGGAAATTTTTTTTTCCAAGAGAGACAGTTCAGTTGGAATGAAGACATGCAGAGAAACTTCAGTGGGAGGCCTAAAGCTGTAGAGATTTCGTCAACATCAGACATTTCAGAATTCAAGAAGGCACAGTCCCGGTGTTTTAGGGCATGTGGAAATACAGAGGACCGTATCAGAAAAGAGGATGTAACAATCACATGGGTCACATGGGGATCGAAGTCCGAAGAATGAAGAATTTGGAAATTCTGGGCTCCTTGTGGTATTGACATCATTGGGGATGGAGGGTAGGATACAATTGGTCCTGATAATCCCAGCGCAGGCAGTGGCAGCAGTGGAGTGGCGGGGGATGACGGAGAGGTAGGGGTTCTGTGGGCCGCGCTCAGTTCTCGGGCTCACCTTTGACTCCTTCTGTGAGCCTGAATTTTGCATGGCCCTCCTCTGAGCCTCAGAGCTTCCCCTTGCCCCCTGCTGAAGCCTTATGGCGGAGGGGCATGGTTAGTTCAGCCACTGGAGATTTAAAATATTAACGGCAATTCAGGGGCCCCTGGGTGGCTCAGCCAGTTAAGCGTCTGAGTCTTGGTTTCAGCTCAGGTCGTGACCTCAGGGTGGTGAGGTCGAGCCACCTGTCGGGCTCCGTGCTGGGCGTGGATCCCGCCTGGGGTTCTCTCTCTCCCTCTTCCTCTGCATTTCCCCACCCCTCACCACCCCCCGCTCCCACCCTCTCTCTCTCGAAATTAAAATAATAATAATAAATCAATAAAAATAGTTAAAGTATTAACATTCAAAGGTTAACCCATCCAAATGGCCTCGTTTGTGTCCTTCAGGTAGGAGACACCTAAACAATTTAACGGAGAGCAGACAAGTTCAGAGAGACTCTGAATCAGGTCTGGAGCTCAGGGAGTGGTGGAGCACCTTAGATGGATTATGGAAAGGAGGGGAGTCTGGAGCAATAAGTTACTGGGAAAGGAGTAAGACCAGTTGCAGAGAAGGAATGGGTTTAATGATGAGAGGTTTGTGCTGCATTATTTTTCCTCCAGCTGGCCAAGGACAGAAAGATGGGCTAACATATGGGTCCTCTATTTAATGACAACATCTGAAGGGACGTAGTCCAGTGGCTTCCGTGGGAGCGTCCCTGGAGATAGTGTAAGGTTGCCTTTTCAAAACTTGATAATACCTGTCCTTGCTGAAATGAAGCAAAGTACCTTCATGCCAGGGAAGAGAATGAGTGCTTTCAGTCGAGGATTATGGCTTGCGTGGGTTGGGCGTGTCTTGCTGTCTCCATCCGATACTCGCTGTCGTGCTCACACAGTGATTGAAAGCACAAACCTTTTATGACCAGATGGAGCTGAGCTCAAATCCTGGGTATGCCCCTGTATCAGCATGTAATGAGTGGAGCTGCTTGTCACCACACCCCAAACATCAACCCTGTACCTACGTATTTGTGTTTTAATTTTTTTATAGATATAATAGAAATAGGCAAGTAGATTTTTTTTTTTTGACATGAAGTAGCTTGATAAGGTCAAAGCCAAAGACTTTGATTTTATTTGTATTTTTCCCACAGTTCTAAAGTGGTTACTACTCCAACCATCACATCTGTATTCTAATCTAGAATGAAAATGAGTAAAGGAGGAAGGACAAAAAAGAAAAAAAGTTAAATCTTTTCTTTTCTTTTCTTTTCTTTTCTTTTCTTTTCTTTTCTTTTCTTTTCTTTTCTTTTCTTTTCTTTTTCTTTTCTTTTCTTTTCTTTTTCTTTACTTTTCTCTTTTCTTTTCTTTTCTCTTTTCTTTTCTTTTCTTTTTTCTTTCTTTTTTTCCTTTTTTTGAGAAGTCCTACCCAACAGTGTTTGCTTACATCTCTTTTGATGGAGCTGTGTCACACAGAACCACTACTAAGTGTGGGAAGGATGAAAACATGACTTAAAAAAATGATTAATTAACCTGGGCACATTGCTAATCCCAATAAAATCAGTATTAGTAAGAAAAAGAGATAATTGATGATACTGGAAAAGTCCACCACAACCAGTCACTGGCTTTATGACCTTGGTCAAGTTCACCTTTTTATCAATTATATTGTGTTTAATGGAGCAGATTAGAATATCAACCTGGAAAATATATTGCAGTTATAAATGAATGCAATTAAAATTAAAAATATGAATGGAAATACAATTAAAAATATAAATGAATTAAAAATCACAAATGGAAAGTAAATCACAGGGGTTTGACACATAATAAACTGTAACTAAATGGTGGTAACTATCCATAATATTTCACACCGGGGCATTCAGATCTGTGTTTGAATCCCCGTATTCAATTTAATGTATAAATGTACATAATTAGGATGCTTTGGTACTGAACAATATCAGCATTTCTTCTTCTTTTTTTTTATCCCCCTCAGTTTGTCCATGACACCTCTTGCAGGCTTATCCTTTTTTTTAAATTTAAAGATTTTTATTTATTTATTCATGATAGACACAGGGTGGGGGTGGCAAAGACCCAGGCAGAGGGAGAAGTAGGCTCCATGCAGGCAGCCCGATGTGGGACTCGATCCCGGGACTCCAGGATCACACCCTGGGCTGAAGGCAGGCCCTAAACCGCTGAGCCACCCAGAGATCCCCACTTATCCCCCTTCCGAGAGTCATAAAGTCTCCTTCCTTAAGTATGGGTTGGACCTTGAATATTCTAGGAGATCAATTACAATCTCACGAAGGCCTTCAGACAGCAGCCATCCTTTTGACTCGTAAAGCACGTGGAACTAGAATACCTGTCCTTTGAAGACACCGGCTCCTTAGGCAAGCTTAGAAATTCTTTCAACTCTGACTGGGTGACGGGCACTGAGGGGGGCACTTGATGGGATGAGCACTGGGTGTTATTCTACATGTTGGCAAATTTTGAACACCAATAAAAAATAAATTTATTAAAAAAAAAAGAGAAAGAAATTCTTTCAACTCTCTTGCATAGAGATCTCCTCCACGGCTCGGAGTCCCCTGCAAGGTCTTGGATCCCTGCTGGTCCATGTTCCAGAATCACTACTTGCACTAGGGGGCGGCATGGCATTTCCTCTTGCTCTTCCAGGGACAGGTGTAGTAAATACTCCTGGATTAATAGAGGTGTCAGATATGGCTCTTTACAGTTGCATGAGCTGAAAGTCACTTTAAAGTGTCACCAACCAGGCCGTACGGACATGCAGCATACCTGGGATGTACCTGCTGCATGCCTAATTTGCATATGTCACCACGTCATTATTTTGTTCCTTAGTCACGTGTGATGTATGTGGCAAAATGGAACTGATGAGGAGTTGGCGTCCAGCTATCCCCTACTGGGCTGTCACTCTTGACCGTAATCGTGTCATTTCCCTTATTGAAGTTGATGGTTCTGTGTTCTTCTAAGTAGCTTCCAGCCGTTTTATGAATCTTAATGCCTGATTTGTTTTCATGACACAGTTAATTCATAATTAAATTCGATGTACATTTTCACGGGCTACGTTACCAGGCAAAAAAAAATAAAGGTGGACTGTGACGACCGCTACGTAATAACACGAGAACAGCTAACACGGGACGCAAAGAAGCCTGCAGGTGCGAAATGTGACTCTATCATCGCATGATCGCCGTGGCCCGCGTTATAGAAAAATAGTTGAATTTGTCCGAGGCTCAAATTTCCCAGTTTCGTTAAGATTTAATGGCATTTCCTCCATACAAATTGGGATTACCTTTCTTAGAGAAGATGTGCAGCTTGTATAAAATAACACAAACTGTTGTGTTTGTTACTAATCACTGTGAAATTATTGATGCGACATGACAGATGGGATTTTTATGCATCAGGACTTAAAGGAGTTGATATGATGATACAGGCTGCAACTCAAAAACTCAGAAGGCTGGGATCCCTGGGTGGCACAGCGGTTTGGCGCCTGCCTTTGGCCCAGGGCGCGATCCTGGAGACCCGGGATCGAATCCCACGTCGGGCTCCCGGTGCATGGAGCCTGCTTCTCCCTCTGCCTGTGTCTCTGCCTCTCTCTCTCTCTCTCTCTCTGACTATCATAAATAAATAAAAATAAAAAAAAAAACAAAACAAAAAAACAGAAGGCTATTTTTTTTTTTTTTCAGGTAGCGTGATGCTACTGCAATTTCAGGGGTAGCATATAACCCGCTGCTGTCCTGGAGAGCCACGTTAAAGACAATCTCTTACCGTATCATTCCATGGCAAAGGCTTTTGAAATAATAATAATATTATTATTATTATTAAATTAATTTTAATTATTAATTAAGTTAATAATTAATTAAATTATTAATTTTAATGATGATTAAATTATTAAAATATATAATATATTTTGTGATATATTAGTAAATAATATTTTGAATAAATAGTAAATAGTAGTAGTAGTGATAATAATAACAATGACAACAATAATAAAAACAATGTGCTCCTCTTTGGACAGTGCCTCACATGGTTCTAAACATTATCTGATGATGTAAGAAAAAAACTGGGAGGAAAAAAAATAAAAAACCAGAAACTAAGGATGTTGTTTACTCATAATGTTTAATCGCTCTAATTAAAATACTGTCTCAATTCAACTCCCCTATGCTATGGTCAGTAATCGTCCCCCTTCCAGGCACTACACATCCCAACTATTTTGACTCATTCAGTAATCCTACCAGTGATGGAAACCGTAGGTTTTGTAGGTTATGAGAGAGACCCTTCCCTCTTTCCTCTCAGCACCCTACATAAAATAAGCATATCTCTTCAAGGACACAGGCAAGGTAGACCTGCACACACACAGCAAAATCATTGTCTCTCTGCTCCTCTCAACTCCCCTCTTGCTAGACCCCCCACCATCGTCTAGAAAAGCAGAGAGGATGCTCTTATTGCAGTTTCAGCCTGACTGAACGTTTGTTTCCCAGGATCCTTTCTGCAGAGTTCTACTAACAGTTTCGGCTAGATCCAGGGATCAAAACATTACTTATTTGAAAAGTGATTAAGAACTCTACCTCCCCCCCCCACCCCCTCCCCGGCTCAGCCACTGGATATGCTATCAGATGTCTGACAATAGCAGCGCTAATATTTAGGGAAATCTGAGGTAGCCCAATGACCGAAGCTCCACTGGATGGCCACAATCCTCGTAATTAAAAATAAAGAAGAGAAAAAGAGAGAGGAGGGAGAAACAGGAGGGAGTGAGAAAGTGAGATAGGAAAAAGAATGGTAAAGAAGGATCATTATTCTTAGGCAGTTAGGAATATACACAAATATACCAAGGTATTTCCATTTAAATAGTTGGGTGAAAAAAAAATAGTTGGGTGATGGTGCATCCAGGTTTGCCTGGGATGATCCCGGAATGCTTAATGATGGCCCTGCCTTTCAGTCTCTGATTTGGACGGTAATCTAGATGAGCATCCTTTACATATCAGAACCCCCGCAGTGACAGGAATCCATCTGAAAAGACTTCCCATTCTCTCTCCTGGCCGACTGTTCTGCATCATTCTAGGATTTGTAGATTCCCGCAAGAATGCTACATGTGGGTGATGTCATCAGTACAACACTCGGCTACTTTTTTTTTCCAGTGACACTGAGCCCTGTACTCTGCCAGGATGAAAGGAAAAGTTATTCTTTTTTTTTTTTTAATAATTATTTTTTATTGGTGTTCAATTCGCCAACATACAGAATAACACCCAGCGTTTCTTTCTTTCCGCCTTTTGGCAAGTTTGAATTTAGCTGCATATGGAAGAAGGGAAATCCCGAGGCAGGATGAGCCGGAGGCACAAGGTCACGTGAGGTCATGTGAGGCAACCGCAGCAGAGCCAAGAGGAGAGGGGGCCTCTATGCGGGTCCTGTGCTCATGGGTGAGCCGGGCCTGGTCAGTGGAAGCTCCTGGGGCTGACGAGCCAGCTGCCTTATCCCGAGCTAACTATTTTCGTGGCAAGATTTTGCCCAAGCATTCCCAGTGTGGGTTCCTCAACAAGCCTCGTTGAGCAAGGTCACCTTTGAATCTGTCAGCTACCTAACGTTCTTCCAATAAATGTGTTTTATGCTTCATTTAATGAGTTAATTTTGGTTATTTTTAGTGAGAAACTAGAATTAGGACAAGTGCGGAATTGGTGATTTTTTTTTTTTTTCCCAAGGACATGAGTGTTTCGCTGGGTTTTATATCTAAAGAGTTTTTGACAGCATCCCGCTCCCTCTTTTGCTTCTCGTCATCCCCCTTCCTAATTTTCCATAGCGAAAGGTGCTCAGCCTCTGGAGCTACACTTAGGTTTGAATTCTGACAGTATGACCTGGGCCAACCATTTATCCTTTCTTAGTTTCTGGGTTTTTGAATTTTTATCTATAAATAACAAAATTGTAATTCATTTAGTCCCTGCTGTATACCAGATGTTAAACACATTATAGAAATCATATGTAGTTACTGCTGAAATGCTGTAAGATGGGTATGTGTGAACAGGATTATTGTGAGGATTAAATAATATAATGGAATTCTCTACTTCAGTGTCTGGCACATAATCAGAGCTATTGTTATTTTGTCATTATTGATACCTTACAGAAGGCTCGTCCTCCTTTCCAAAGCTAATACGTGGCCTTGTGCTTTTCAGGTAGAACCCGAGGGATGCCAAAGGAATAGTGCTGAGTGTAGGCGCTTTAGGAGATCCCATGAAAAATAAGCCAGGAAGTTGATCATGACGTTTAGCATCTGTATATAACCTATGAGTGGATAATCTAGCTTATTCTATGCAGAAATAACGTTCTCTGGTATATAGATTTCAAACTAGATGATCATAATTATCACCTGAAGATTTAGAAAATACAACATCCGGGGCTTCACTTGGCATCTATGGGTAGGGTTCAGTAATCTAGCTTTTCTAAGAGCTCCCAGACGCCTCTCACTGTCCCAGGATGAAAAACATCGTGTTTGGTTGCAACGAACTTGTTCCAAAAGGACACTTGGATGTCACACTTATATATTTCTCATTGAGAAATGAGACCCTGTTCTTCTTTCTTTGGTTCTCTTCCCGACACCCCTCCTCATCCCACCTCACCCCCAAATAGATCCTTTAGAAAGCTGGTGGACATCCACTTGTTCACTGTACGGAAAAATGAAATTAGAAAAAGTTTAGTTTGAATCTAGAGGATATAATCTTAACATTTAATAGAGTCTCACATCTACAGAACTGATGAAAATGTTATGAACATTTCACCTTACAAACAGCAAAAAATCCAGTTCCAGGTTCATCTTTGTGAGACAATTTAGTTAACTTAGCCAGTTTCCGTCTCAACCATGCTTTTGATATATTAATTCATGAAGACATTAGAGATAACAGTGCACTTCATAGGATTTAACAGTTTCCAATGTATACTATTTTCTTTGGTCAGTGTGTTGAACAGCAAAGCAAATGGCCGAGCTAGTAGATAAGCATCAGGTATTTTACAACGTAAAAGACAAAAAGATGAATAGTTTTATGAAATGTAGGGTGGTAGTAGGTACTTTTTTGAAAAGTATAAAGAATATTTAACAGTGGTAGCCTGAATTTATAAATAAAATCATATATGCTAATTATATTCTTTTTTTAAAGGTGTTTTTTTTTCATTTTTTAATAATAAATTTATTTTTTATTGGTGTTCAATTTACAACATACAGAATAACACCCAGTGCTCATCCCGTCAAGTGCCCCCCTCAGTGCCCGTCACCCAGCTAATTATATTCTTATTGGATTATATGATATATCTCAGTTACCCTTTGGGATTAAAATCATTTTATTTAAAAAATTTGTGTAAATACTGAATGTTTATATGTAAGTGATGAACCACTAAATTCTACTCCAGAAACCAATATTACACTATATGTTAACTAACTGAAATTAAAATAAAAACTTGAAAAATTAAAAAAAAATTGTGCAGGTATTCTGAAGTCATTATTTACAAATATGCAATTACATTTTATCATTGTTTAGAATTTTTATAAGGTGATTATGATTCCATCAGAATCAATTCCATAATTTTTTAATATTTTATTTAAATTCTATAATTATGTGGTTGAGTCATTTAATAATTTGATAAATCATCTGAATGTCTTTTCATTAATCTTATCTAAATCATATTTACTTTTTCTTTTTTTTTTAGGTTTTATTTATTTATTTATTTATTTATTTATTTATTTATTTATTTAAGAGAGAGAGTATGCACACGTGCACTCAGGTGAGCAGGGGAGGACTCAGTCCCGCCACACTGAGATCATGACCCCAGCCGAAATCAAGAGTCAGACACTCAACAGACTAAGCTACCCAAGCATCCTTAAATCATATTTTCAAACTATATTTTCAAATCCTAAGAATACATCAATTCATTTAGTTAACTTTTCCATTTCTGAACACTTACTCTGTGTTAGGTCCAGGGCTAAAACTTTCAAAAAAAAAAAAAAATCTCATTTCAGTAACTCTTTCATTTGGTAGTTACAAATGACATTTTACAGATAAGCTTAGTTTTTAGAACTTACTGAAGATTATCTATGTTGTCTTTAACTCATAGCTGTTGTGTGGACACTGTAAAGAATAGAAAGGAATGCTAAGTGCTGACTTAATACACGTATGTCCATGTTCATTACATTTTGTTTAGTTAAGGATACAAAAACAATGAACTTCACCTATTCTCATATTCTAGAAAATATAGATGGATATGCTCAGGGATTTAGAATTCAAAATTCTGTGTATAAATCTTGAAATAGTTCCTCCAAATATCATGATTTCCTTCTCAAGAATAATTTTTAAATTTCATTTCTCTAATAATTTCCCTACTTTCGGTACCAAGGTCTGGATACTTAATTAAAAATTTGCATTATTGCCACTTTGTATGTTTATCGATAAGGTGTTCAATAAAGACATTTTCATGATTCTTTTTCTTCATATAGGTAACCAGACAGAAGCTATTTAATTAGTAAAATACTTAATTTTAGTAAACTTCAGAGCTTAAGATATTTTTCTAGTACTTTCAGTTCACTTTGCCATTTTTTTTCCTCTAGCTTTTGTCACTCCTAGTGTTTGCAATCTTCTGTTTAGTGACTATTAAGAGTAATGAAAGCTCTCAAACTAAAGCAGATAATGAGTTACTTGCAAGTCGTTTATAGCTGAAAGAAGCACCATCATTTTCTAGGATATATTGTTGGGTTTTTCATTTATAGGAATAAGATAAGAGAAACTGTCCATTTTCTAATCACTGGGCTTTGCAGCACGCATTTGTAAAGGGTTGGCTTTCAGCTTTAGACAGTTCATAATGTGTAGGTTATCCTCCTATCTTTCTCAGAAGATTATTTTCAGGGAGAATACAAGAAAATGAAAAGATCTGAAGCCTTTGAATATATATATATATTATATATATATATATATTATATATATATATATATATATATATATATATATTTTTTTTTTTGGTAAGATGCTGGTGCTTCTAAATTTATTTTCTCCTAATTGCTGGCTATGGCTCAAGGAAATGCATGGGGGATGGACAGGGTGATGCATAAAGCACCTTGGAAGGTGTAAACAGAAGGGAGCCTTTGAGCAGCCCCGTGGTGTTACTTGTAAGGAGCTTTCAACTGTCTTCGTCAGTTTGGCCCAAGATTGAACCGTGTGTGTACGTGTGTGTACATATAATCAAGATAAAAGGTCTAAATGAAGTTACAAGCTTCTGGGATATCTGGGAGGAATAGAAACATGTTTAAGGGTTAAGGATGCCTTTATGCTAAGAAAATATTATAGTAACTTTTTTGAATTAGAGAGTAAAGGCAACATAAAAAGAGTATGAGTTTTTAATCAGTTAATGTTATAATCTACATTTCACTTAGGGAAAACTAAAGAGAATCTAAGGTTCTTAACCAGAGATTATAAAAGCTGTGAGTAGTTCAGCCTAATTTTGTCTTGAGCTATGTTTTAGTCACAATCATGATGCGTTAGTTAAATATATTAATCTTATGATAATAATGCTTTAAGCGCTTCCATTTTACAAAGAAGAATAAGAGGTCAGTTAATTGTATAATGCAACTTTCATATGTTGTTTGCAAAATTCATATTTGACATCCTACCTTTAAAACAGCTGATTAAATCTATATATAATGAAAATATATTAAATTAGAAATCAAATATATATTTTCAAAAATAAGTATGCAAGTATTCCCAGGGAAATACATATTTTTCTTTTGTAAGTTTTAATTTCCTGTCACGATTTATACAGGTTTGCCAGAGAATCAATAGTGACTATTCATTCCACTTATTGAAAAATACAAATAAAGCCAGTTTGTACAAAAACATTTCAAAAATAGAGAGTAATCACACTTAACATAACTTGAGTTGTTGCCTATCAATTCCTCATACCTGTTTTGTGTGCCAAATGCTGCACACAATAAAATTGAAGTTCATTAACTTTCTTAAATACAAGTTAAAAGAAACAAATTGTGTGGCAGAGATTCCCCCGAAACGTGAAATAAAGGGCAGCCCTGGTGGCTTAGTGGTTTAGCGCCACCGTCAGCCCAGGGTAAGATCCTGGAGACCCGGGATCGAGTCCCACGTCGGGCTCCCTGCATGGAGCCTGCTTCTCCCTCTATGTGTCTGCCTGCCTCTCTCTCTCCCTCTCTCTGTGTGTCTCTCATGAATAAATAAATAAAATCTTAAAAAATATATATAAATAACAAATAAATTAACGTGAAATAAAATATATGGCTTTATTTTCTGCTAAAAATGTGCTAGTTTTGCAAATTGATTCACAAAAGGAGAGAAAGGCGTAAGCAATGACTTTCACCAGAAGGAAGACGGTCAGTAAAAAATAAGGTTATACTGCTGACCGTAGATAGGAAACTAAGTGATCTGATTTTTTTTTATTCTAGCGATAATCTCTCATTAAAAATTGACAAAATGAACTCATGTATTTATTCATCAAATATGAATTAAGCAGGATAGTGACACTATCTGATGGTTCTCCCTTCCTCCTCTAGTAGTCGCTTAGTCATCAGGGTGTGGAATCACACCTATTCTCCTTGTGAAAGGAGAGCATAATAGCACAGTAAGTGGAGAGGCAGGAAAAGAGACTTTCAAATGGAAGACAAAAAAATAGTAAATAACTTCAGAGATGTAATGGACATTCTTCAGAGAAGTGTTATAATTATTGGTAGGGTAAAGAGTGTCATTAATTACTTGATCAATTTCATCAGCTGTAAACATGAACCCCCTACCGATATTTTTATAATTTCAGGATCTAAAAGGGAGACGATTGTCTTCAATGGTAGCAAATGTTTAATAAGATACCTCCCAATTGAATAGTTGAATCTCTAATAATTTTATTTTTTCTATATTTAATTTCTTATTACCAAGGTTAATAGATGGTTGGTGCATGGATAGATAAATAGATTTAAACAGTTAATGACATAGAAAGAATAAAGACAGACTGCTGTTAATTTCTGTTAATTTTGACATTTCAGAAAGCTAGAAAGGAAATATCATACATACACCTGTAAAACACTCCTGAAATTTTGTTTCCCTAAACATATTTTCTGTGTCTCATTTTTTTATATACATTTATCAAAGCTATTTTCTAGATAAAATATTTGTTCTATTTTTAACAAGTGTCAGATTTTTTAACAAGTATTTGTGTACGTAGGATCCAGATTTAGGATCCTGACTGTTTTCTAGTAAAATAACTTATAAATTTGCATATTAGTCCTGGTAGCAAGTTATTTCCCGTTATCGGTATTTACATTAATAATTGCATGTGTACATATATTTGCATGACTTTTATGTATATTTCTAGGTGAACAAGTTGATATGAGTAAAAGAGCATTAGATTTAGAATTTGAAGATTTAGTTCCTGCCCAATTGTCTAATTAACTACAACTTAATTTTTGGATAACTACGTATGATGCTTGAGAAAGTATATATCTGCTCTGAGATACATATATTCATTTATTCCTATATTCCTATAACATATTTACTGATTACCTCCATGTGTCAAGTTCTGTACTCAGCACAAGTAAAACAATGGAAGGCAGTAAAGCCTTTGCTTCTAGAATGTACTGTCTAATGCAGTGGTCTCTAGAAAGTGCACAACATGCTTTACAGGGAGCAAGTGGAAATAATAAAAATCATCTTTATATTTGTGATTGTCTCACTTTAAAATATTTTATAGTAGTTTCTGCTACATAGAAATGCACGTATGTATTGGCATATTAGCTTGAAAGTCTTTTGTGAATAGTGTTGTGCTATCTAACAAATTCAGACTGAATTAGTATACGGAAAAAGAATCAAATGAATTGAAAGATGTTATAGCCAAAGACGATATAATTATTAAAGATAGGTTTACATTTTTTTGACTTGAACATTCTGAAGCATCACATATGTAACGTCCCCTGTACTTTTGCACTTAATCATCAATATGGACATACTGTGTTTTATACACATTTCCAAGCATTTGGTTTGGATTAACACATTGTATCTTTACAGCAAACCTATTGGGAAGGTACTCAGTTATATCTAACCTGTATGTGTCGTTCAAATGCAAGTAATTTGTCTTCAGAGCCAGAGTTCATACCCACCTTGTTAGCCTGTCTCTCGCATGTCAAGTGCGTTGATAGAGTGCAATGATAATGGCAGATCTGGAAATAAGTATAGTATTAATAGCCTTCATCTATTTTTCATTATTTGCATCTTTACATTGAGTCATGAGAAAGGCAGTCTTTCTTTTGCTGTGAAGTAAATCTTTCCCCAGAGCATTAATTTACAGTTTCCTGATTATATTCTTTAAAAATTCTGTTTGAATGATCATCAACGATTGAGTCAGATTCGAACCCTACAGTGTGCAGAGACAACTACATCCAGACCTGGAAAAATGGAGCCTAGTGAGATAAATGCTCTGCACCGATAGGAACCTCAGTTTTGCACTAAATATTAGTACAATATTTTAAATTATATAGAATGCTGAATGAAAAAACTTTGCTAACTCCTTTGATAGAATTCCTTTCTATTTACTGAAAATGATTGAAATGATATATACTTTGGGGCATATCAAACTATTATTTTCATTTTTATGTCAATTTTAATAATGCATAAATGTTATTAGTTGAGTTGCTTTCAGAGAATGCTGATAATTTTATTTTGTATTAAAACCAAATATAAAGTAGTCCTTTATGTAAGTTAAGTTGTAGGAAATGTTCATTGATTCCAAAATATCTATTAGGCATCTGTTGTACAGGTGACTATTGTGGGAATAGGTGCTAGAAGTGTAAAAGTGAGCAAAAGCACACATTTCCTGCCCTCATGAAACTTATGGTTTAGCAGGGGAGGTAGCTGTTAATCACTAGGTGTACCGTATTGGGTTCATAGGGCTGCCACAGTCTAGGTGGTTTGAAATAACAGAAATTTATCCTCTCACTGTTTGATGCCAGAAATCAGAAATCAAGGTATTGGAAAGGCCATATCCCACCTGAGCCTACCTGAGCCTTTAGGCGAGAGTCCTCTCTTGCCTCTCCTAGGTCCCTGCAGCCTCAGGCATTCTTTGGCCTATGACAGCGGAACTCCAATCCCTGCCTTCATCTTTACATGTAATCTTGCTTTCTGTGCCTGAATGTCTCTGTGTCTTCATATGAGATTCTCCCTGTGTGTCATTCCTTCTTTTCTTATAAAGACACAGAACATTACTATATTAAAAGTCCACCCTATTCCAGTGGGTGTCTTAACTCATTACACCTTCAAAGACTCATCTAAGGCCATTCTGAAATACTGAGGGTTGGAACTTCAACACATCTTTTGGGGGGATGTGGTTCAATCCATGACAGGTATCCTTGCAAGCTATGTTAGGTGTCATGAAGGAAAGGTGCAACCAGAGTGAGGGTATGTGCAGCGGGAAACAGACCTAAAGTGGAATTCAAGGATGGCTGTGTAAGCTGTAAGTAGGCCAAGGTGGCAGGAGGTGGGATTCAATGGAGAAAATGGAATGCTCATGTGCCTTGTAGAAAGAAGACACTTACCATCTTTGAGAAACTGAAGAAAAGCCTATATGACTAGAGATTTTAGAGTTGGTGAGAAATTGGTAGAGATGAGACTGTGCATAAGTCCACAAAATGCAAGATTTGGGTTTCCTTTGAAAGCATACTGAACAAATGATCTGATTGTATTTTGAAGGTATCATTGCAGCTCTTGGGAAATATGAGATGGGGAGGGTATAATAAAGAATGGATGCAGCCATACCAGCGACGGGTCAATGTAGCAGTCTCAACTAGACATGGCTTGGACAAAAACCATGTATTTTGAGACATATGTACGGATTTAAGATACATTTATGAAAGAAACTCACCAGGATGTATGATAAATAGTATAAGGGGAAGGGAGTTGAAAATATGTGCCAAGAGTGTTCCTAGATTACTCTTGTAGCATTGGACATGAGGTAGTGATAACTAATATCATTAAATGTATCTTTGGACATGGTGAACATGAAGTGCTTTTTACAAATATTTCAGGCACAGGGTTAGGTGTATGGGTTTAGAGGTCACAGATAGGTTCTGGGTTAGGAGATATAGTTGAATAGTCATTGGTCATTCTTGCCTCATTCCAGTTTCCTGTCCTTGCCCATCTCTACTGAGGAGCAGACCTGGGATTCATAAAGAACTCATGATGTGCACTATATTGAACAATCTCCAGACACAAAGCCACAGTCTTTACTTTTTTAGGAAGTTCCATCATCATTTTAAGTTTCCGGTGGAAAAGATAATTCTTAAAACTTGGGAGTTTTAAGTTGACGCTTTTTTTTCCAGTTAATTTTTAAATTCATGATTTTTTCATTCCTTTTTATCTTAAATTCTAAAGGAGAAGACTTGATGTCTCTCCACAGGCATTCTTTTTTGTTGTATCTGTACAGTTACCAATGATACTCAAAAACAAATGCTCTCTGGGAGATGCTTTTCAGGTCTGTGATACCAAGTGTGCGTGAACAATACAAAGACACTGGAAACGAAAGAGCTAATGTATTTGCAGAGAACATGTGTATATTTCAAGATTAACTAAGAGTGAGTCACTTTAAACTGTTCTCCAGAGGCTAATTTGAATAGATAATCACACAAGTAAACTGAGGAAGGAAAAGGATCTGGAACTGGGAAACAGATTCGAAAGAAAATCTTTTAGTAAATGGAATGTCATTCGATTATTTGCCTGTAAAGTAAACTAGAAAATAGCATTTGAAGGAGGGAAGCCCACATGATAAATATGTGATACTGCATCGAGAAACCAGGAACTGGAACAATCTGTTCCCTCTATCAACAGCAGCACTACACACACTAAAAGCCATATGCTATTAAGCAGGCAAAAAGGTCGTTCTCTCTCTTTGCTGGAAAAGTGAGTCGTAGATAGATGAGCAACGATTACTTTGTGGAGGACCCTTCTTTATTCTAGTCATGGAAGAGGTAACTAAAAACGTCTCAACATTATCAACTGTTTCTTAATTGAAATCCATATAATAGTGAATATGTAACATTTCTCACCCTCAAAATTCAAAAGCGAATGGAAAGTTAATATATATAAAATATTAAGGGAATGAAATATTGATGATTTATGAGATATTAGAAGTTATTTCTTCCAGTAAAATCCTGACCTGAAATAAACAAATGTGCATTTTCATGCCTGCATGAAAGAAAAACCCAAACTCTCAAATATAAAGCAAACAAAAAAATAGTCCCTACCTATACGTTTTTTGCTTTGGATAAAACTGTCATGTGCAGAAGAATAGTTACCAGGATTTGGGGAAAAAAAATCAAGAAATTATTCCAGAGTTCCCAAGTATTTTGTGTAGATCCCGAATAAGAACATGTCACATTTTTCATATTTCTTATGTTAGTTGTTCCAAGAAACAATTTATTGAATTTTGTGTCTTTTTTTAGGATGAGATCAATGGTTATCAAAATCATGCCAATTGTTCATAAATGATACCTGCTGAATATTACAGTAATACACATTTTTTAAAGCTGACATCTAAACCCATCATTTAACACCAATGGAAGTCTTTTGTATTTAGAAGTATGATTGTCATTACACTGTCCATAGTCTTAAAGAAAGAAAAATACACACACCACACACATGTGTATGATGAGGCAAAAAGTCGACAGCAATATCATGAATGATGTTGTTTGGCGGATCGGTTAAATGCAAAGCATTACTCAGATTATAACATTCCCCTGGGCCCCAAAATTTAAGTAAAGAATCTGAGTTTAAAGAGAAAACATAATCAAGAGACATTTATAAGAACAGTAGAAGGAAATCAGCGTTTATTTAGACAGTCAGTCAAATGGACTAAGGGTTCTTGGATACACCTGGCTGTTCCAAGAGTCTTACAGGCAGGTTAGATTTCTCCGTAATTGATTGACAGGAGTAGTTAAAATAACGTTGGCCCATTGATCCATTTGCAATTATCAGTAGATTAAAGCAGTTTGGCTCCATTTTACTCATCTGTTCTTTCGTGTAATGTTGATTAAAAATACTGTAAGAGCAGTTGTGCAACACTGTTAATGCACTTCACGCCTGTGAGTTGGGTGCTTCGGAGTCATTAAGGTGGTAAATTGTAGATTATATTTATTTTACCACAATAAAAGATAGGCCTGAGAGTACTGTAAATCATATTCTAGTTGTGAATACGATGCTTCTGACCTTCTATGAAAGTCTCTCATCTCACTCGAGTCCAAATATAACCTTAGCTATTTAAATTCCAGTATTCCCATCAAAATACGCATGCATGTCTGCATGTGAGGGATGTAGTTAGTCTATATCATAGTTTTCAGACCACCAGCAATGAATATAAAAGCCTGAGTTCATGTGCCAACTTGGATTACTTACAATCTGGAGAAGACATGCACTTTCATACATTTTTTTAATTATTCGTCATGTAGATTCTAGGTTGTAACTAAAATATGGATCTCCATCTGTAGTGTTCTAACTTCTAGAATCCTATAGTGGATTTCTTTCCTTCTGTGAAGGACCACTATACGCTTTCTTCCTGAACTTCCAGACACCTATTTTCTATTTGTTTTAATTATGGAACATTCTTCATGAAAAGTTCATCTTTTGGAATTGATATCTGTATAGTATTTGCATTTATAAGTAGGAAGCATAGCAGCTGATTTAATTAGTGATACGTAGGGGCACTGGGGTGGCCCAATCAGTTGAGCTTCTGCCTTTGGCTCAAGTGACCCTCAAGTTCCAGAATTGAGCCCCGTGTCGGGCTCCCTGCTCGGGGGGAGGTCTGCTTCTCCCTCTCCCTCTGCCCCTTCCCCTGCTGTTTTCTCTCTTTCTCTCTCTCTCTCTCTCTCTCTCTCTCTCTCTCTCTCTCAAATAAATAAATAAAATCTTTTAAAAAATAATGAATGGTAAGTAATGCTGCATTACGAAGTTTGAGAAATCTACCATTTTGGGAATGGGGGTAGGGGGATGGCATACAGTCTGCTTCTGCACGTTGGGTTTCAGTATCCTATTGCTTATAGCAATAAGGGATTGTTCCATCTGTGTTGAGAATGTTCTCCTATTGCTTCTAATTATTAAAACAAGCAGGATACTTTGATTCTATCAAAAAGGCACTCAGGTATTATCAGAACAATTCAGTCTTTCAGAAGTCTGAATTTGTAATTCAAGAGCATCCAAATGGCAATGTTAAGGGTCAAGCTGATAGGGGAGGAAGGGCAGGCATAACAATAAGTGTGTTCTTTTTTTTTTTTTTTTCTTTACTAAACCCAAGAGAGAAGAATATAAGTCAAAATTCTATATTTTATAAAAATGTTAGTTACCAGATTATAAAAATATATTAAGGATATAACTGCCTTCCTATCTTCTCCCCCCCAAACCTGTGTTAAAACTTATTGGAAAATTTTAGTCAATTTGAAACTTTAAAATTACTATATAATGATCAGGAACAAACATTATCTGGATCTGTATTATCAAAATAATCTGGAGAAATAAATTATTATCTTTTATTACATAAAGATTAACAACATAAGTAAATTGTTATTTATAGTGAAAAATAGAAGGCATAAATGGATGGAAAGGTAAATAAATAGCTAGATGAAAATGTACGGTGTGGGGGCACTTGGCTGGCTGAGTTGGTTGAGCATGCAACTCTTGATCTCAGGGTTGTGACTTTGAGTCCCACCTTGGGTGCAGAGATTACTTAAAAATAAAATCTTTTAAAGACATTTTAAAAAATAAAAGGTACAATTTTAAGGTGAACAGATTTTCATAAATTTGTTTCAAGCTATTTTAGGTTTTATAGTGTTGAGTGGAGTAAATTAATATTATTTTAGTACCATGTTATTAATTAGTGATAGACTATTTCATCAATTTCCTTTGTGCCATATCCTTATTACTTAATATTATTTCTAGAGATTACTTTAGATAAAAAAATTAAAGATAATTTATTTTATTTAGATTTTCATCCAGCTAAGCACCAACAGTCTAACAATTGGTATTTCATAATATGTAATAGAGGGCAGGGTAATTTTCCATTCTTTCTGCTTGTAACCTAACCCTGATTGTTGTGAATAGGTTGCATTTTGCAGTTTATCTTCAGTGTTGGATTTCCAGCATCATGAATGGAGTAAAAATGCTCATTTAATAAATTTCTATACACCAATCTGGGCTTTTTTTTTAAAGATTTTATTTACTTATTTGAGAGAGAATGTGTGAGCATGAGCGGGGGGAGGAGCACAAGCAGGAAGAAGGGGCAGCAGGAGAGGGAGAAGCGGGCTCCGTGCTGAGCAGGGAGCCTGGCATGGGGCTCAGTCCCAGGACCCCGGAATCACGACCCCAGCTGAAGGCAGACGCTTAACAAACTGAGCCATTATAAGCTCTATTAAAGGCTGTGTACGAACAGAATTATCACTTCTGGAATTTTTAGGACCATTTTGGATACATACTACGTGTGAGAGGTTAAAATCTACATTGCCGTCCTAAACCCAAGGAGCTTGGAAAATAGATTTTCCTTAGCCATAAGGAGATGTATACATTTTACATAAATAATTATTTCAGCATCTGAATTACATAGAAATAGAATGCTTCCAAAGATCAGAATCTGTGCTCAACAGTAGGGTGTGATTATTTATCTACTCATGCTGCTCTCTCTCTTAAAAAAAAAAAAAAAAGATTTTATTTATTTTAGAGAGAGAAAGAGAGAGCCTGCAAGATCTGAGAGGAGGAGCGGAGGGACAGGGACAAGCTGACTCCACACTGAGCGCAGAGCCCAACGTGGGGCTCCATCCCCCAACCCTGAGATCCTGGCCTGAGCTGAAATCAAGAGCTGGACACCCGGGCGCCCCTCATGCTATTCTCTTAACAGTTTTTATAACGATCGCAAATCCAGAAGTGATGTCTCGATGATTGAAAATGCGAACATAGCCCCATCCTCTGTGTCTCATTTGCCTAAAGGCCGTGTTTTAAGCAAACACACGATGTAGAATTTAGCTGGCATACTTTAAATGTATTTTGATGGAATGAGATCATCATATTAATAACAGTCATTTTCCTTTCTTCAAAATGGTTATTTACACAGATGAACTGGTTAGTTTCGTGAAAATTGAGATGAAGATCACCAAAAAAAAACCCCAAACATCCAAAGACACGTGTGGATAGGCATTGCGTAACATCAGAAAAAGAATTAAAGGCCATTCACAATAAAGGCAGTGTCTTTATTAATGGGTAAAATTACCTCGGGTGAGTGTCTCTATACTCTCAATGTGTAATTTAGCCCCAATACAAGGATAAACATACAGTTAAACAAAAGACATGTTTTAAGATGGTGCTTAATACTAGCAATCTAGTGTGGTATAATGCCAATAGCAGAGAAGGCTAAATAGGAAATTCATTAATTATGCTCTGTTTACCATTTTATTGTCAACTCTGATCATTAAGATGATCTATCTTGACTACTCTCATTAGTACATGAAAGTGAATCATCATACAATTGGATTTAATCAGCATATCAAAATTTCATATTTGTGCCTTTCCCAGAAAGAATAAATATGTTGACTTACTGCTATCTAGGATGAAGATAATTTATATTTCATTTTAATTATATATATATCTTTCAAATTAGTCTGCTTTTGAAAAACTGTTATATCACACAGAAACATTTTGTTACTTAACCATTTTGCATTTTTTCCATTTTGCATTTTTACTGAAAACTTACACAACCGTGTTCCATTTTTTTTTCCCAGCCAAATTGTGTTCTTTTTCAGAGATCTCACCTTTAAACGAATTGCATCTACAACAGGCCCACGCTGAACCAGTCTAATAATTAGTGTGAGCTTGACATTTGTTGGATGATTTTGAATGTATGAGCAGATATAACCATATAAGTCATGCGTGTCTAAGAAAGAAAACATATTATACTCAAGTATTGTGATTTCAAAAATTATTTTGATCTGATTATTAGACATTCTTTAAATCACACAGGTGATGAAGAGAGATTGGGAATGGATTTGTTATAGGGAGTTGTTCAAGTGAATGTGTCAGCGAGGTCAGACCCCCAAGTCTCGAGGACTGTCAGCCTTGGGATCTTTAATTCATTAAACCAACATTGTGTTGAAGTGACCCTCAACTTCCTAAAAGTATTTTGAGGGAATTAAAACAAATAACTGGTTCCTACAATATTTATTCACTGTAGTTTCTGAACTGCTGCAGTAGGCCTTATGTATAGCCAACCCATATCCACTTTGAAAAATCTTCTATTCATTCCATAGTGAGCATGAGCTCTTAAGAATATCAATATAATGACTTTAAGGCATGCCCATAACCATTTAGGAATGGCTTTACTGAACACATTACTTTTAGGGAAAAGGAAAACTCTAGAGTTATATGTAAATAGTTTAGTGATAACTAGAAATACAATACAATTATTTTTATCCTATTATTATTCTCGACTGACCACTCTGACCTGTTGACTCTAGATTTCTTCTCGCCTTTAATAGCTTAACCCATGGCCAGTTTTTCTTTTCCTGAAATATACTTCTTTTTTCTTTTTTTTCTTTTTTTAAGATTTATTTACTGGGGACGCCCGGGTGGCTCAGTGGTTGAGGGTCTGCATTCTGCTCAGGGCGTGACCCTGGGGTCCTGGGATCGAGTCCCCCATCGGGCTCCCTGCAGGGAACCTGCTTCTCCCTCTGCCTGTGTCTCTGCCTCTCTCTCTGTGTGTCTCATGAATAAAACAAAGAAACAGAAATCTTTAAAGATTTATTTATTTATTTGAGGGAGAGAGCAGAAGAGAAGGGCAAAGGGAGAGGGAGAACCTCCATAGACTCCCCACTGAGTGCGGAGCACGGAGCCCAACTTGGGACTGGATCCCACCTGAGATGGAGATCTGAGCCGAAATCAAGAGTCAGACCTTAACTGACTGAGCCACTCAGGCGCCCCTGAAGCACACTTTTTAAAAATTTACTTTCATGAGTATTTTTGCATGAATAAGGTCTATTTTTCCCCATTTTGGGGGAAAAGATATTTACATTTCTGTAATTCATAAAAATAACTTTGTTATGTAAAGATCATTGGCAGTTATTTCTCTCATCATATACAGGTGATTCTTTAGAGTCTCCTAACTGGTGGTGTTCCTAGGGACAAATCATTGGCCAGTTTAATTACTTTTCCTGTGAAGTTGCTTTGTTTTCTTACTGGCTTTTCTGAACACATCTCTTTCCTCCGCTTTTCTGCTGTTTCACTAGGATACGCGTAGGTATGGATTTCTTATTACTTATCCTGATTAGGAATCAATGGGGTCTCAGATTTAGTTCCTATCTTTCCTTTTTTTTTTTTTTTTTTTTTTTTTTTTGGTTTTTTGGATTTTTTTTTTTTTGGGGGGCGGTGGGAAATACTCAGCTATCATCTCTTTGAATGTTGCCTTGTGATCTCTCTCACTGTTAATACCTTCCAGAGCTCTGTTTAGATTCATGTCAAGCCATCTCACTCTTTCCTCCATGTAATGTAGTCCCTCTATATACGTCTGAGCAAAAATAATAAATATTTTTTGGGGGGGTTATTTTTCCAGTTCACTGATTCTTTCATCAGTTTTATATCTAACCTACTACCACTTGACCTATCCATTCAGAAAAAAATCTAATTATAATTTAAAGAATGTAGAAATTTCACTTGGTTCTTTTTTCCTTTTTCAACATTCTTTTATTTCTTTAAGAAAAATGTTATATTTGCTTTTATTAATTTTTTTCTGAGAATTATAGTAACTGCAATCTTTGCATGTCTGTTTCTTGCTCTTGTTTATATTAGTTTTTATGCATGGCTCCCGTGTGTGTGTGTGTGTGTGTGTGAGTGTATTGTGTGTCTGCGTGTGTGTGAAGGTGTTTTTTATTCTTTTGTTGATTTGTTTCATATTATAGTGAGGGACTAATTCTCTTTTGGATTTTGTTTATAGGCATTCTTCATGTCTTAGGTTAAGGGTGAGTTCATACGGTGTTTGCTTTTGCCTACCCAAATTATTTCAAATAAATTAGTTTTGGAACACGGCTTATAAAGTGAATTTGGACCCTTGGAGGATTAAAATTTCAGATGGTACATGTAGTTCTTCTTTTCCCCTTGATGCTGTTTCAAAACAAATACTGATAATATTTCAAGTTGTCAACATCTTTAGAAGAGGCAGTTTAAGAAGGCTGGGAAAGGAATGTTTCATTTCTTGCCCTTCCTTATTTATTTTAGTGAATAAGTTCCGACCTGTTAGTAATTTCTTATTAGTCTCCATCCCTTGGAGGCGTCCTGTTCTAGTTCCTGTCTTCTGCAATCTGTACATAGTGTCAAAGCTGTGGCTCGAGATCTTAGATTCTGTAGAAACACTCAGTGAGATTGCTGACATTGGTACTTGCTTAGTCCCTGGTGTTCAGTTTTCTTGAAGATCTCCAAGGTCTTTATGTTCATGGTAACTCATTAATGAATTTAGAATTGTTTTTTTTTTTTTTTTAAGATTTTATTTATTTATTCATTGGAGTCACAGAGGCAGAGACACAGGCAGTGGGAAAAGTGGGCTCCCTGCAGGGAGCCTGACATGGGACTCGATCCCAGGACCCCGGGATCACACCCTGAGCCAAAGGCAGATGCTCAACCACTGAGCCACCCACGAAACCCTAAAATTGTTTCTTTTTTTAAAAAAAAAAATATATCCAAATACCTCAGTTAATAGTAACGTTAATTTCTAAATATATATTTTCTTATAAAATAAATTATCTTGTAACAAACCCTACCATCTAAAACAGAGGGACATGTGAATTTGGAGAAACAATTTAAGCACTGACTTTTGAAAATGGGTCCTATATTTTATTCATTTTATTCTAGTGTCTTTGATTTCGTGATTACTATGGCAACAAGTTTCTTACAAAATTTAAAAACCTAAGTTGCTAAAGCCACCCACAATAGGTAGTAGTCAACAGAATATCCATTAAATTGTCCAAAAAAATAGATTTCTAACTATTATAAAAAAATAAAATAAATAGCAAAACCAAAACAGTTAGTCAGATGCTGAATTATATAATTTTCACTAAATATTTTTCTTATTGAACCATATGTCTAGTTTATGGGAAAAAATTAAAAGGGAATTGTTTTCAAAATCTTTGCCTTCCAAGAAATATCAGCTCATTGACATTAAGGGTTTATACTTTGTTTACCTAATAATCTCACTTGCAAGAAATTTTCAAAATTAAAAATATTAAACTTATATGCATAAACATAGGTATAGCATTAACTATATGACCATCCCTGTATCATTAAGAGTCTTTTAGTACATCAAATTTAAAATATCAGTTTAGCCATTGAAATCGTGTGTGTAAGGAATGCATAGCAACCTGACAATTTTGTAATGTTAGTAATATAATGTTAAGGAGAAGAGTCAACATTTATACATTTAAGTTTATATGCTTGCATATAAACTGATAGGAAAAAAAATTAAAAAGTAAAAATATTTATGTTGGTATGGTGAAATTGCATATGCTTTTAAAGCGTACTTCATGTATTATAATTCTGTTCTTATAATCAAGATAACCCTGATGTAAGTTATATCTAATTCAAGATAAAGTTAATCATGATTTACTATTTAAAAAAAAATATCCATTTGCCATCTAGAGCTGTAAACATCTGTTCCAAACTGGTTAGCTCAGGACTCTATGTGATGATGATGTAGCATAATTTGGCATGTGGGCCAGTTATTTTTTCTAGAATAAGGTCTCCAGGCCAACTCATAAAGTCAAATTTCCAAAATTAAAGGTCTAGGGGGATTTTCTTGCAATTTTCAAAGCTATATATATAAACCTTATAATAAACTAGATTGGAGACCAAAGGGAATGGATTCAGGATACCGAGAGTTGTTAGATGGGCACATAGAAAACAATTGGATAAAAATACACAACGAATGCCTCAAAGTACAGTTTCAACTTCATGTGGCATTGACATGGAAAATTACCAATGTTAATCAGAATTGCTATAAGCTGTCATAATATTAGCCAGAACTTCAGTATTAAAAATTATAAATTTAGCAGGTTAATCTCTGATCTGTTGAAGACAACTGCACTGAATATTCTGGAATTGCTTCTTGGACTAAATATAAATGCCTTTCCTGAATGTGCATGTTCTTTTGGGCACAGAAGGAAAGGATATGAGAAGGGATGCCGTGTGATTACTTGTTCTAGTTTCCTGCATGTTATGTCCCTGGCCTTATGCTGAGTGCTGTGGATACGAGGATGGATTATCTCTGAAGGGACTTAGAAGGAGAAAGCAGTCACAAAATGCGAGTGCTTGATCTGAAATCAATATACTAAAAAATGTGTTCAAGCAATCTCTGGTTAATGACTGAAAAGCAGGGTTGGTCTTCTAGGATGCCAGGTAGTCTTTTTTGAGTTACTTCTTTATTGCTTAATGGTGCTTTCATTCTCATTTTTAACCATCAGGTTCTCTGCACTGCAGCAGGTTCCATTGAACTCGAGCTAAAATTTAAGTGACTGATCAGGACTGGTATGTTACATTCCTAAGGGATTTTCTGCTTCTCCTACATTGACAGTCTTTTACACCTACACAAGATCCTAGAGATAATTTATTTCACTTCTGTTCAGAAATCTGAAGTCTGCAGTCCCAAGGACAGGCCGTGACCTGTGCAAGGTCATTAGCTATTAAGTCATAGAGTGAAGACTCCTCCATTCTCCATTGTAATAAGGGCAAGAAATCTAAGCTAGACACCTGCCCTGGTTATTTACAGGAAGCTCTTGATGCCAAACATTTTTCTCTAACCTCTTATGTCTTCAAAGGAATATTGTATAGAAATATAAGTAGGTCTAATACAGTGCTTTATGTGTTTTGTGGCTCCAAATTAAAAAGAAAGAGATCCAGAATTCCTTCATTTATGAGAGAATTGCTTTTAAATGCAATTCTACACAAAAGTAATATTAAAAGAAAATTCTAACGTACAAAAACCCAAGGTTAGTTTGCTCATCTATCACTTATAATGGAAGCTATGCAACTAATGATCCATTCATCATTTTGAAAATCTACTTCCAATGTATTAGGCTACTAAACGCCTGCAGATCCAGGGAACTGGAGTGAGGCTATTGTATTAAAGTACTTTAAAGTTGGAAAGTATGAAAAATAAACTCTTTACCAAGAGCAATTGTAGAAGTATAAATACATTCTTAAATATGTAATACATAAGTGAAATAAACCACTTAAAAATAAATTTTAAAACTGATTATTAAAATCGATCGAAACATAAAAAAAGAGGTATTATTTGGTAATTTTTACAGGTTAGATTTAATAAATGTGTGATACAAAGTCAAGAAATATTTTTAGCCTGTGAACACATTCTCACAACGATATTGCTGTTGAATTAAAGCATTGACATTTGGCATAACCTTAGGTAATTTTCAAAACAGTGCTGGATACTGTGATAATGTATGGTTTATACGTTTTATGATATAATAGTAGCTTTCACGTATCCCAGACCAACCTGTCATCTGTGCACATTTCTGGGTCTCTCTGAATTTAGTGTGTCTGCAGGCAATAAAAACAAATTTTAACCTTTACCTAAGCAAAGCATGAATGGGAATCTACACCTCATTTCACTCTCCTATCCTGCAGCAAAAACAAAACAATACTGGAACAGAAACCTCGGGAATACACTCCAAACTGAATGTAGGGGCCTTGGAGATGCCCGTTATTGCACTGGATTCCAATACTGTGAATGTATTAAGGTGCACGATGTTATGCCTGCTTCATTAGTGTATTATCTTAGGTAATAATACTGAAAGCTGCTGGCGTGGCATCTTCAACTATAATTGATTCTGCATTTTTTAAATGAGACTTATTTAATGCTAACTTAGGAAGCTTTTTCAATATACTTAACAATCAAGGCAACACTGGCACTGATCAAATAAAGTGTATACAGACAGTGCATAACTTACACTAGTTAATATCAGGGTTGAAGGTAGAGATGTATTTTCATTTTCCAGATGAATTAAGTGGAATTTGGGAAACAACAATCGAATTGTTAAATAAGTTCAAGAAGTTAAATAACTCGGTAAGTTGAGTTTTAATCTACAGATACTTTTTCCCTTCTAAAAATAGATAATTTCGATTTGTGAACTATAAAGCACTAAAAATCAAACCGAAACAAACAAAATAAAATAAAAAATCCACTTCCTTGTACTGAAATGAAGGCAGATACTGTATTAGCCTACCAAGAATTTCACTTTATGAGCCACTGAGGCAGTATACTTGCATAAGGGAAAATGTGAATATGAAATTATCAGGATCTCAGAAATGGATTTCTATTAAAAGGGGCAAAGTATAAAAGAGCTGACATACAGAAGCAGACATACAAAGTCAAATAAAATTAAAAATGCAAGAGCTACATAGTTGCTTTAGCAGCATTATTAAATGATAACAGAATGTGAGACTCGGACGAAACATTTAATATACACACTGGTGTTGGAAACTGGGTACTTTTACAAGCCCTTAGCAGAGGATAATGATACAACATTTTTGCAAGTAAATAGGAAGTAGCTATTAAAAATTTTAAATGTTCATGCACTCTACTCCAGTAATTCTATTTGTAACATACTTCGAGTGCTCATTTCCAGCAAGGTATAAATATGACCTCGTTTTATATTTTCAATAACCGAATTCAACTATATGCTGCTAAATTATCCTTCCCTCGCCCTTAATGACTGCGTTGGCAGGTTCTACTACATTTTGTCGACGTCTCCTTATCACATTGAATACCCTTTGGTTTTAGCTGTCAATCTCATATCCGAATGAAATTTCCAAACTACCTTATATCCTCTTCTTTCACATCAGTGGGTTCCTTTATTTGGGGTAGGAGAAAGGAAAGGAAAACAAAAGAGTCAAATATCACTTTCCTTGTCTGGCCAGAGTTGTAGGCTTTCAGTCAATAAATGGAATCTTCTCAGTCTACGTTAACACCTATGGATGTCTCCAGGAAGCAGATACAATTCTTGCAATCTAACCTACCTATATAATCACAAATGTGCACAAAGATATCAGTACACATCTATACATGGTCATGCTTTTTGAAAAAACAAAATAAGTAAAATTAAGAACAATCTGAATATTTAATATGAGGGGAAGAGTCGGAGGAAGCTTTCCTCTAAAGCTAAACTTTCGAGTTTTGTGTCCATCTGAATGAGTCCCATCTAAGCTCTAGGATGGATTCTGGCCCTGTATTCACATAACAGCCAAATATTTTTGTAAAATTTGCAAACTTAAGGTATTTTAAATGCAATTGGTTAAGACCATTGCTTCTCTTCAACTTCCTAAAAATATAAGTAGTATCATAGGGTATTGGACATTCCTTGCACCGTGTGAAGTCTGATGGTTACAGAAAAAGAAAAAAATCACGTGGATGAGCATCAGTGTGATAGTGGAATGGATTGAAGAGAAAAAGTATTGAAGTCATAAAACTGAAGTTTCTCCAATTTCAGATTCTTCACTAAGTCAGTTAATAGATCAAAAGTATAAAGTTGCTTACAGAATTATGTAGTTCAGGACAGTGTGGCAGTCATTCACAGAGTCATTTTAATTGCTCTTTTGTATTCCTTAATTTCTGATTAACTTTGTATATTTTAAAGAATTATCCACTATACCCAAATGCGGTTACAATAGAAGAGTGTTAACCTTGTGGGAACACACACTTAATCTGCGTGGTAGACAGACTAACAACCCCCCAAAGGTGTCCACAGATTAATCCTTTAAAACCTATGAACCTTTTTAACCTCCGTGGGGAAAAGTAGCATTGCACGTGCAATTGAATTAAGGCTCTTCAGATGGGGAGATGGTCCTGGAGTATCTAGGTGAACCCCATGTGATCACAAGGGTCCTTATAGGAAATGGAGAGAGGACAACTGGAGGCGGAGGAGATGTGATGACAGAAGCTGATGTGGGAGAGGAGAGAGAGAGATTTGAAGATGCTGCCGTATTGTTAGTTTTGAGGACGGAGATGAGGACTGCAGGAGGCCTGTATCCTCTAGACGAAGGGTAATTCTAAATCTCTGGAAGGAACCCAGCCCTGCCAACAGTCTGACATAAGCTAAATAAGAACAATTTCAAGCTTCTGCTTTCCAGAATGGTGAGGTAATATATTCATGTTGTTTTAAGCAACTGAGTTTGTGGGGTTTTGTTATAGCAGCGATAGGAAACTAGTACTAACAAAAAGAGAATTTTGTGGTGTTTGTTAGCAGTACATTTTCATTTATTTTTTTTTTTACATTTTCATTTATTATGTTCTTCATTGAAAGTATCCACATTGTTCAAAATTTTGTATTAATAATTTTATATTATTTTTCTTTTTAAAAAGGTATAACTATGAGATCTACAGAAATTGGATCGTACTGTGCATAAGACAGTGGTTAAGTTTTATACCATAGGGCGCCTGGGTGGCTCAGTGGTTGAGCATCTGCCTTAGGCTCAGGGCGTGACAGTCCCACATCTGGCTCCCTACAGGGAGCCTGCTTCTCCCTCTGCCTGTGTCTCTGCCTCTGCCTGTGTGTCTCTCGTGGATAAATAAAATCTTAAAAGGAAAAGTTTACACTTTTTTTTCATCTTCTGAAATAACTAAATATAGTGTTCTGATGATCAAATTGATGTTATCCTCAAAGAAAGTACTTTGGGAAAGACCTAGATCTTTTGTAATTCATTTTTTTTAATTGTATATACCTGTTGGGAAGAGAATATAGACACATTCAACAAGACAGTTTCTTTTCTTTGACACTATAAACACTTCTTCATCTAAAACAGCTATGCATTGTCTAATGCTGAAAAGGATCTCCTGTGAATGTTTAGCAATGAAGTCAAGCCAGATGCTTCACTTCGAGAATCAGGAATATCATGGCAGTAGCAATATAAACTTGTCTACTTGTTTTTATTTAAAAGTCATTAAGCACCACGGCAAAGTAACTCGTTACTGCTGTTCAAGGTACTATAATCACCTCGCCTGGAGAGTCAGGTATGGAAAGCACCACACTAATAACGAATCTTATATTTATATGGCAAAGGTGTTATTAAAGAAAGCAAATAAAACACGTTCTCCACAATCCTACCCCTTATGCTTTAGTAAATCTGGATGAGTTAATAACAAGCTGAGCATAATAACAAGTGGGTGCTGATTAATTTGACAATTCAGTATCTCATCCCTTTTTTTTTTTCTCAGCATCTCATCCTTAATTGCTCAAGTATTCTAACTGAACTCATCTTTTTATATATCATAATACTTTATCAAAATGCCCGCAGTAAAAGTGTGCAAGTGTTTTCTTGTTGGGAATCCTAATGCTTTTTTATCCTCCTGCCCCGAAAAGGTGTTTTGTTTGCTTTCATGCTAGTTTCCTAATACACCACAGTCTCCAGTGGTTCATTTAAGGTCACAGACCTGCATGCGCTCACTCAAAGAGTTGATAGGCAGTGATAGCATTAAGGAGATCATAAGAAGCATTATTAATTCTCAGTTATTGTCTCTCATTAGAAATGAAAGAAAAGCCCTTTGTTTCTGAATTTCCACTGTGTTTAAAAACATTGGAACTTTCAGATTTGTGTTTTAACTTATTTTCTCTTACTCATTTGGTTTTGTGATTCTAACATGGGTCATTAAATAAAGCTTGAAGAAGTAAAAATTATCATGAGTATTTCCAAATAGCTCTTAATTTTGGTGTGTGTATGGACACATATACCCACTACATGCATTATATAGAAGGAAAACAACTTGCTTTGATGAACGGTCGTTAAGACCGAAACATGATAAATGTCTTTATCCAAATGTTCACTAACTCAATGCCTAAAATGGAATTTTATCTCAATGGCTCTTCCATTAGAACAAAACCACGACGATGCCAGTGAAATACTCACTAATTCAACCTTTTTTCTTCTGTGTGTGTTGCCAATGTAATTTTTGAACGTCATACGATATAATTTAACACGTATTCACTTCCATGTTAATGTACAGTATTTTCTCTCACTTTATTGCCCCTCAAATTAATTGCTCACTTTGAACTCACCATCCTTGATAGCGATTGTTATTTTTGTATTCAATCTGCATGAACAGCTCTCCAGCATGAAATTTGAAAGTTATTTCTACTTAATGGAGGCCGTTCTCAGTGTTTTCTGTAAATAGTTTGCTGACAGCCTATGAAAAGCATGATCATGCGTGACTCTCTATTGGACACATGACAACATTATTTTAAGAATTTCACACAAATATTCTGTATCGATGTTCCTCTTCTTTGTTGAATACAGAAGCACGGACAAAGCACTAGGAGGGAACAGTATTTCTTCTCATGCTCTTTGAAATCGAGAATTTGACACGTTATTTAGGTTCTCTTTTCCCCATCTTCACTATTTCAGTTCGAATCTGCCACTGATGTTGGCAACATGAAAACAAAACAGGGCATTGATGTGTAGTCATCTTTACTGTAAGGACAAAGAGCAAGAATGGGGGAGAAAGATCCCCCTGTGGCCCGAAGGTTGTTAGTCCCATTAATGGTGTTTAAGGCCCTAGGACCTCGCGGTGGCAGCTCTGATGCTCTGACCCCTCGAGAAGCCACCTAGAAGCAAAGACGCCCTGGTGGCAGCACATACGCGGACCGGTGACACACACACGCTGGCCAGATCTTGGTTTCTACGTCCATTTCCCACTAGAAGGAACTGGAACACTTCAGAGAAATGACTAATTCCAGAGTTGGGTCAGGAAAAAGCACTAGAGGAGTCTGAATATCTTATTATGAAAGAAAGTAACAAGATGCTTAAAAAGCTGAATGGAGGCATGTGGTCAACACACAGGGGCCAGTTTGAAGGAGCCCACTCTGACGAACCTTGTGACAAGTTGAACCTCAAAACGAAGGACAGTATTGACAATAATGAATTAAAAACTATCAAAAAAGGGGAATCCACAAGTCAGTAGTTGCTGAAATTTGCTGAACATTGGAATCACCTGAGGATCTTTAAAAATAAGGGTGTCAGACTCACACACCCCTGCCTACCCCCGCGCCCCCCGCCCCAGACATTCTGTGCTTATTGGTATGAAGCGTGAACGGAACATCAGATTTCTTTTTTTTTTTTTTCTTTTGCCTTAAAATTCATCATGCAATTATAAATACTTGGAAAAAAGAATATTTTTCTAGAATGTACTTTTTAAAAATATGTGTCTTATAAGTAAAGGAAGTTCAGCTTTTTTTCTAGCCTTTCTTTACTTTAAGCTCTGGAAACTGATCTCCTCAACATGTATGTCATTTGGGGGCCAACTGGAACATTTTCCTATTTCTGAAAAAAAAAAAAAAAAGACTCATTCTAGGGTTTTTGCCATAGTATATCTTGTGTCAGATTATAATGTTCAGAGGCTCCAGTGGATTGTGAGAAAACAGATGTGCACAGTAACATGATACGAGGGGTTAAATAACTTATCTTTTTCTCCAGTTCTTTCTTTCCTCCCATTTGCCCTGCTATTTCTGGAACATAAGAGTCTTGAATTTTTAGTGTTCAAGGTGTTTTTTTTTTGTTTGTTTGTTTTGTTTTTGTTTTTTTTTAAACAGTGCATTTCAGTGGTACTAGTCTGGTACTTAAAGGTCAATTTTATAAAAGATGATTCAAGTTAATTCCATTTTTCACTTATCTTCTCTGTTCTATTTTTTAACCTCGACTGTTTTTTTTTTTTTTACTAGAAATCATACCACAGTTTTTCCTATTTTATTTCTAAAACACTGAAATTATCTTGTGTATATTAAAGCATCAGAAAACTAGAGAAGTCTTGAGGATAAGAATGTTATATACATATCAATTTTCTCTATCTCCCAGCTAAGCGCCTGGGTTAGGACACAGCATAGGAGATGGGTTCAAGGGGTGTGTGTGTGTGTGTCCTTGCCTGAATCCTAATGATCATAATGAAAACTGCCCCAAAGCAGCCTTTCCACATCACCTATTCATTTTCTCTGTTATTTTTTCAATATTCTTTTCTGTATTCAATTCATTCCATGCTTCTGATTATGAAGATGTTTTAATGACCAGAGTCCACACTTCTCATGACTGTCAAAATTAAGTCCTAAATCACTTTGGGCTGTTAAGAAGTCAGGAAACATCTTACATAAAAAACACGGGGTTCATTTTCTAGGGTACTACTTTTTTTTTTAGAAGTTATACTTCAGATGCTTTAGATCAGAAGCACTTTACTTCTGATATATGCTAGTGCTGTTTGAGCTTAATGACATTTAAAAATAATGTGTAAGGCATTTTTAAATCGCTATATAATGATATAGCCACGTGATATCAGCCATTGCTGAAACAATATCAATTCTTAACCTGCACGTTTTTCAAGTATGTCTTATTCCATATTTAATTGCAGTGAATGGCGTTTAAAATTAAAATCTACTTTTAGAACCAGGGGCATTTTTTCACTTAAGAGACCAATTTTAATCTGCTGTAGGTGGTTCTTTTGGAACTCTTGGTAATTATATAGTAAATGAGGAGAAGACAAGATGTAAATTATTTCGTGAAATATTTTCCCCAACCTTGCAAGATATTTTAGGCAGAAGGAAACTTCGTACCATGCTAAAAAATGCATAATGTTTACAGTGACGACTTGATGCTCTCTGGGGAAAGAGACTTAGGAGAACATTTCTAATAATGTCTGAATGATTATTTTAAAACTTTTCCATATTTGCCAAGAAAGACTGTTTCTGTTTAATAGCTAGCTAACATTTTATTACTGCCTTCCAAATATGAAAAAAAAATGGAATGATGCAGTATTATCACCTGAAATGAGTTATGGTCAGGTTCCTAATGTGCTAGTCATTTCGTTTAAAGCAGGAATGGGAAGAGTGCAGTAACTTAAAATAGATTTATGTTGTGTGCATTTCTATCTAGAATTAATACATTATAAAATATTCTGCAGGCACCATCCGTTCTTCTCTGTATTTTTAGAAAATAACATTTTTAATGGATTTCAGACTTATTGTGCTTAACAATAATTAAGCTACTTTGTTTGAACTAACCATTTTTATATAACCTTGAAAAAGGTGTAGCCGATGTTTGGGCGTAGTAGCCCCGGGGGAGCAACAAAGTCATAAAGGCAGGGATCAAACAAATTTCCTAATGTAGCCCTCGCATGGGGTGAGGCATCCCTACCCCATGCCATTAGCTAAAGGACATTGTCCTCCTCCTTCACCAACCGCCCCCCCCCCCCAAGGGATGGTTAGGGCCATCTTAGCCAGGGAGGTTTGGGAATGTTGGAAAGAGTCTGTCAAGGATTCCTCTGGTCTGGAGTTGGCTGCAGGGATGTCCTGCCTCCTCCTGTAGGACATGCACGGCCTCCTGGAGCCCTGGGCAAATTGTCTCCCCTCTGGCAGTCACATGTTGTCCGATGCTCTCTGTCCCATGATGCTGCCTGCCTGTCATGTAGGAACAGTCATATAGGAACTTCGGGGGGTCCTATTCGGGGCCCTTGGCTACATGTCAAGGAGTGCTTTGTGGAATAAGACCTTTGAATGTTTTTGATCATTCCGTGCACGTTCTTTAAAGTCCGTACACCTTCAAAATGGGAAGTTCAAAACAGTTTCCATCAGATTTTACATCGTGGTTGAGTATATAGATTTGGTCATGATACAGAACCAAATATCCATTACAACCAAATTTCTATAATATAGAACTTATTAGATTCGACTTATATATCCTTTGCTGGCTTTTTTTTTTTAATGGGTTACCACTAACTGTGGCTCATAAAAATCACCATTTCCCGTGTTCCACCTCCATTTTTCTCATTATTTTGTGAGGAGAAAGAAGAATGGATACTTTGAAGGTACAAGAATGATGGATATTTCTGTCTTCATCTCATTGCTGCTTACTGCCCACCACTCCTATTCCCAAAAGCCACGTGCTCACATTTACCTTCCCTTAGTCTTCCTCAGGAGTCCTAATTACGGCAAAGTAAACTCAAAAAAAGGTTTAATTGCAGGCATCTAATTCCACCTCAGAGCTCTAGTTCATACTGCTGGACTACATGGACCTTCTTAAAATAGGAATCTCAGTGGTCGCTCTAGCGATATGACAATGGAATCATTATTTAATGTCTACATTTTAAAAACATGTGTTTCTTTCTAATACATTTTGTTTCCTGAAAGGATATTTCTTCATTACAATCAAATGTTTAAATGTTAATAAAGTACTAACAGACCACAGGAAATCTTTCATGATGCGTCTGAAAAACTTACATTACCTAAAATGGGCTTAAAAAAAAAAACCAAAACAAAACAAACCTGAGGAATGATGAATAATAGTGTCACCTGCATTACTTAACTTGGAAGATTGCACTTTCCATGTGCACATTTTTATGGTTAAGTTAATTAGAAGATGAAGTGCTTTAAGGAAAATAAAATTCACATAATTGCAACCCATCTTCTCTGTTCTCCAAACAGTAAAACGTGTGGTTATGTTCATAATATTAAACGTGTACAGCTTGTCACTTCCTCGAGAAGAGAGGGTTTCGATAGCACCCCTGATTCCTGCCTGTCCCAACGTAAAGAGTGTCCCGCCTGAAACTCATAGGTCTTCCATTTTTCGCTATTGCTACGAGAACTAAGTTCAATTTCTGGAATGTGGCCTACAAGGTCTCCAGCGATTTGGAAAAGTGCTTCTCTCTTTAGCTCCACTTCTTTCCTTCCCTAGCTTCATACTATAGCTTAACAGGGTTCTAATCGCTTTGTGTATAAATTTACAGAAAGTAACAGTTATGCCCATCCTTGGGAAACCGAGGCTCACTGCAGGAAGTACCCATCCGTGGAGCTTCGGCCATGACAGGCCCTCAAGCGACCCCCAAGGCTGAGGAGGTTGAGCATCTAGTCTTGAAATGTAACCTACCCCTGAAGGAGTGTGACGCTCCTCTGACACTGCGGTGGAGACCTTGGGCAGCTCCATCCATCAGTCTTCTCGTACAACGCTCTGTAGTTCTTCGTGAACTTGTTCTTTTCCTCCATGCCCTTGCGCACACCGTTCGTTCTCATTGAAACACACTCTTGCAAGCTTTATTCTTACATATTTGCTAAATATCTTCTAGGACCCAGCCCAGGTATCACTTTCTCTAGGAAGTCGTTTTTGAACTTTGAAGATCCATGAGATGAACCTCCTCAGGAACAGCCAAGTACACTTTGTAAAAACCCTGCGAGTGTTCGTAAATACGCAATTTTCTGATTCTTCTGTTTTCTTGTTCCCCTGCCTATTGATATGCTCGAGTACTATTTGTCCAATTTACTTTTAGATTTCTAGCAGCTAATGCAGTTATCAAGGAGTGGATTTGAACTGGATGGGAAAAGAAAAAAAAAAAAACAAGACTGGAGATATTTTACATGTAATAAGTTGTCAGACTTGACATATTTTATAATTCATCTGGATTTTAAATATTGAATTCGTTAGATTTTCATTCTGGGAGAGGATAGAAAAGTAGAGATCAGGGTAACTGAGTAAGCATATAAATTTGGGCGTGTTCATTTCATAGAGCCGAACTTAAATCTATGTCAAAATGCAAGCAAATGAACACAATTCTAGGAAATGAACATCATTAACATTTTTAGGAAAATGATAAGAAATGGTAACCTTTATTTCTTACTTCATTATTAAACTGTTACACTTTTACATAAAGTGCTTTGGTCAGGTTTCCATTGTTTTTTTTTTTTTGTTTGTTTGTAGTGATTTATCAGGTGGCTTCATAGTCAAGTCTGTAAAAATTTAAGAAAAAAATACTACCAACACCGCATGATTTCTTTCATAAAAATAAAGGGGGGAGACACGCTTCTCAACTCATTTTAGGTTGCCAGCGTTTCCTTGGTCCCAACAAGGCAAAAGCAGTATGAGAAAACTATAGACCGATAGCTCTCCTGAACGTAGATAGAAGCATTATTACCAAATGATAGCAGTTGAATAAATCGACAGATAAAAAGGACATGTGGTGATGGAGAGATGACCAAGTGGGGTTTATCATAGGAATGTAAGATTGGTTAACAAATAAAAATCATTTAATTCATTTTACTAGAATAAGGGAGGAAAAACAGATTATCATCATAATGATTTAGAAAAAGGTTTGGACAAAGGTCGAGATTAATTTATGATAATGGCTCTAAACAGCTAAAGGGAAATTCCCCATCCAGAAAAAAAGACATTTACGAACAATCGACAATTAACATCAGACTTAGGGACAAAAGACTGATTTATTTTCCCCTACATTGGGGAATAAAATGAGAATGTCCACTCTTAACTACTTTTATTCACAATTGCACTACTTGGGAATATAAAAGATAAACAACAGGTACATGGAACAGGAGGCATAGATCTCAAAACATGCTGCTGACAAAAGCATTTAGACACAAAGGATAATCTAGAGTGACAGAAAACAGACCTGGAGCCTGGGGCCAGGAGGAGAAACCAAGGAACTTTTTTGGAATTATGAAATGTTCTGTATTTTGATCATGGTCACTATGCAGCAGGTGTACACATTTGTCAAAACTCATAGACACGTAGGCTTAAAACGAGTGTCTTACCATCTGTAAATTATACCTCAAAATGTTTATTTTAAAAAGGAAAATGCGTTGTTTTATGGTGGGATAGAAAATACACATATCCTCAAAGATGTCACCGGATTTACTAACATTATTTCTGAAAGAGCATACCCAGTTATTTCTTAAATGTTAAGAATTTGTAATTCTGGGACACACGGGTGGCTCAGTGGTTGAGCATCTGCCTTCAGCTCAGGGAATGATCCTGGGGTCCCAGGATCCAGTTCGCCATCAACTCCCTGCAGGGAGCCTGCTTCTCCCTCTGCCTGTGTCTCTGCCTCTCTCTCTCTCTGTGTCTCTCATGAATAAATAAATAAAATCTTAAAAAAAAAAGAATTCGTAATGCTGCCATGACTACTTCCAGCATCTATCTTATCTTAATATTTTTACATTATATTTTCTAGATTTTAACTGTGACCTGATGCAGTGAGTGAGGTTTTCCTTCATCAAAGAGATCAGCCCATTATGGTGGGTTTTCTGCCTTTGTTGATTGCCTGGAATGAGAAAGAAAGCACTCCATATTAATGTAAATTGGATCTTTAACCCCAACGAATTGGCAGCACATTGACAGGATGAATCAAAGTCACAATTCCGTCTGACTGATGTCATAATCCGAGATGTCCTCTCCTTTAATTCTTAATGTCTGCTTGTCTTCAACACACACACAAACACACAATATGCTTCCCTTTTACATGGCCAGGGACTCTCTTCCTATGCAGAAAGGCTTCCAACAACCTACAAATTGCAATGTTTGCTGGCATCGCTGTTTTTTCTTGATACGAATTTTAATTATATGATTCCATACATGTGTAGCGGTCTTTTTTTACTGATTTTTTTTAAATGATATTAAATTATTTTCATAGGTTTTCTACCTTTATTACTTACTAAGAGAAACAATATTTCCTTTGTTTGTTCTTAGTTTGTTCTTAATATTTCCTTAAGTGGCCCTCATTTAATATTCTTGGCCTTACACTCCAAGCCTTTCTCCTCCATTCCTTGTACTTCCCTTTTAATGGATATTTTCTTATTTATTGAATCTTAGACACACTAGGTGAGGGCTTATTAGTGTTCTTTATAATAAGAGGATGATGCTTCATATCTACTTCAAATTCCCTTTTTGAAGTTCAAGGTTTGCTTATTAGCTCTTTATATCAATGTTCTTAAAAATAAACTGTGATAGTTTTCAAACTGCATCACTTAAAATACAACAGGAAAAAAAAACTTGTGGAAATCAGATAATATATTTACTTCCTTCCCCCTCCTTTCTGTTTTCTTTTTTCCTTCTTTCTACATTATCTGCGTAGGCATATGGCAACCAGTTGCTCAGTGAGCCAAGTTTCATTAGTGACTCTGGCAATATCCCCAACTCATTCTTCCTACTACCCCACTCCTATACACACAACTAGGGCATAACAATTATAGAAGCTCTTCTGTGCCAAAGATGGAAGAAATCTAAAGCGCTCACACCTGAGGGTGTGCTCTCAGTTCTTGTTCCTGTGTTCTTACAGATCTAGGTTCTTTGCATGTTAAAAATCAAGATCTTTTACAATGATGGCCTTCAAATAGTCTTGATATGATCATGGATGATGGTGTGATACAGTTCAGAGAATCTACATCATCCCATATTAGTTGAATGTAAATATAAAAACAATTATGATCTATTCGATTGATTTCCTACCGCTTTAGTGAGTACCATAGTGATCTTGAATGGTGAAACTAGATCAAAAATTGTAGACACAGAACTCCACATTAGAAAAATATGTCTGCCTATTTTCTGACACAGTGTGGAGGTCGATATCCTGATTGAAAAATGTCACTTAAGGCCTAATTGTTGATTTTCCTTTAAGCATGAATATGTGCTTGCTTGCTTATTTATTTATTTATTTATTTATTTATTTATTTATTTATTTATTTATTTTTCTATGATGAGCAGCATGTTCATATGCAGGAATGGTGCAGTAGAAGGACTAAAAACCCAGATCTCAGTTCTGTTTGTCACTTATTAGTTGTATGATCCTCATCAAATCATCCAAATATTTTGAACTTTAGATTTCTCTTTTAAAAATGGAAATTAAAATACTTTCTAACAGCATTTTACTCACAGCAAACTTATGAAGAACATAAAAAAAGTATACTCTTGAAATACTGCTTTGAATAACTTAAAAGGATATATACACATTTTAGATACTATTACTTTTCAGAGTTTATCTTATTTTTACAATATATTCATGATACATACCTCAAATGAGTATACCTCATGATATATATACCTCATGATATACCATGATATATACCTCAGATGTAATGAACGTATTCTACTAAAACTTCAAATAAAAGTGTATTTATGGATTTTCTGGCTCTTCCCATAGTGGAGAACGTAGAATCAAGAAGAATCATTTTATTACGGACTCTTCTAAATTTAGTATTACATGTTAAGAAAGTTACTAATATTGTAAATAGTGAATATATATATATGTATTACATATAATAGTGAAGATAGATTATACATATAATATATAATGAATATATAGTGAATATATATAATATGTATTATATATATAACACAGAAGAGAAAATCTCTGGGAAACTGAGTACAATCCAGCTGACAGTATAGATCCCTTGGAGTCAAGAATATCCCACACAAAATAAATTCTATTATTAGCAGGCTCCTATAACTATTGTACCTTTAAATTCTTAGAACACTTTAGAGTACCTTTAAGGTGAATCATATTAATTCAGTCATTTGTCTATAGGGGCGAGAGTATAGAATAAGAAATCCCTCGTTCTACTTCTAGAAAATGAATGATGAAGTAAATATGTAGAAATTTAGCTGTCAGAGTTAAAGGTATTATGATAATCATTGGCAGAAAGGCAAGAACCCATGAAGAATATGAAGATTGCAATAGAACTCAAATATTTGTAACAAACATATGATTAACTGCATTTTGAAAAGGGAATTTTTTTTTTTTTTTTTGTGGGTTGAGGCAAGCTTTTAATGGAAGCTCTCTCGAGTGAGGTTCCATGGGCCCACAGAAAAGGGAATATTTGGATAGTATTTAAACATCCTTTCTAATCCATACTACTAATGCATAAATGAAAATATTTGTATATAATTTTACCTTCTAATATTTTTGCGTTTTGGCAAGTATTTTGCTAATCAGTCTTTATATTCTTAAAGGTAGATGTACTATTGCAAAGTAAAATATTAAAAGACATAAAGATTCATCATGATTTATTATAAAACCTACAAGCTATGTCTGACAAATAATATCAAATTCTGTTTTTCAGCAAACCTCGTTTTAGACATCTTATGCCTTATGGTAATATACTCATTTAGTCTTATAATAACATTCAGTATTTACATCTGATTTAGGAAAGGTGGTTTGTTCCTTTTTAATCTGTTAAGAGAGTAGAGGTAAAACATTCTCAGTATATGGAAGCATTCCAGTGCTGTGATAGGCAAGCAAGATGCAGATTTCTCAAAAAGCTGCAAAACTTTATTTCTCAGCTTGCTTTTCATTTCTTAACCTATTGAAAGGACATTGTTAAGGGAATAATGTTGGGCAGCTATCTTTCTTCTTATACTATTTTAAGTCTCTGATGTTTAATATTGCACCACAATGGGGCAGCAGTCAGCAGGATTAATTTTCTTAAATAAAAGTCTATCACAAGTACCTGGTGTTAGGCTTTTATTTAAAGAGTAACAAGAAGTTTATGTTTCCTTGCTTCGTACGTTTGGCATCAAAATTATTACCCGTGTGGTGGTTTAATTGTGAGAAGTTGATAGAGACTCTTCTGATTCATCAAGGGATCCTGGGTACCAGATTAGCCTCTAAAATCCAGTACATGATATAAACCACAATAATGTAAGGTACCTCTTGCTATTTATATTTATTTTCTATTTTATTATTTTTTTTGCATATTTATTTTTAAGTTTATGATGCAAGGCATCGTAGTGGTTGCAGTAGTTTCATATTCAGCACTGTCTGCATGGTTTCTGCATTTCCATTTCTGCTATAACAGTTCTTTTTCTGATATATAAGGTGTTCTCTTGCTTTTAAATAAAATGCTAGTTGTATGTTTTGTATGTGCACTATCAGCAATTTAAAAATTTAAAGAAAAGGTACTCTAAGGCCACGGTCATCATGTTCACATGATTATATTAATTGGAGTCTTTTCTTTCGGCCTCCTCTGTCAGTGTTTCATCCATGTGGAATACGTTAGCTTCAGATACACTTGTCTTCAACACCAAGGAGACTTATTGGCATACCTAGGCTGAAACTCTCTTTAGACATTTGTTTCAGAATTTGAAAAAAACTTAGACACTTACATTGGAGACATTTGGTTGTCCCCTCATTTATTGCTAAGGATACGATGACCCAAAAGAGCCAGCGCAAGATAATTCAAGTGACTTTTTACTTTTCATAGAAGATGGGAATAATTGTTTTCAAATATCCATTTCTTAGACATAGCTTCTTTAGAATTCTTTAAAAATAAAGTTCTAGTGGGAAGATGGGGAAAAAGTTACTATGCTACATCAAGGGGTGAACGTTACAGCCAAGGGGACGTTACAAACTATGACTACATTTAACACAATATTTTAAGCCTTTTAATTATTTCATTCATAGGAGTTTGAGGATATGGGGTTTTAGTGAAATTCTTGATTGGCGGTGTTTCCTAGGCAGTTAAGATAAGCAATTTGTGAAAGAGAGCCCTTTGCATTCCTTTGTGAAGTAGCAGCCTCTCCAATATCTTTCTAAGCACTTTTCTTCCTAGTTTTGTTTAGTGTAGACCTATCTTTTGACCTTCTTTCTAGCTCTTTCTACTTTGTTCTTTCATATTTCCTCATTATGTTGTGAATTAATACAATGGTGATTGAAATCATCTTGCTTGATTGCAGATTCAAACAACATGTAGATGTTCTTGTTTAATAGCTTATAAAATAAAGATTAAATATTTATATATACAAATTTCTTCAACATTTAAATGTATACAGGTTACTCCCATAATACAAAACTAATTTGGTTATAAACCAAGACTACCCAAAAAATAACAAGTAAGCATATTTCTTCAGCTTTTGCTGTAGCTATCAGTTCAAATACTGGTGTTTTGGTTGGTTGTTTTATTTGTTTGTTTGTTTGTTTGTTTGTTTTGTTTTATGACAGAGACTCAAAGGCAGGCAAGGGAGTGGGAAAATTTTATAGTGGGAAAAAAAAACAATAACAAGAAAAGAAACAGTTCAATTAAAAAGTGGGCCAACACCATATCGAAGAAGATAAACAGATGGCAAATAAGCATTTAAAAGTATACTCTACGTTGTATGTCACCAGAGAAATGGAATTAATGGTACTCCATTTTTGGAATTAAAATAAAAACTTAACTTATGGGATCCCTGGGTGGCTCAGTGGTTTAGCATCTGCCTTTGGCCCAGGGCGTGATCCTGGAGTCTTGGGGTCGAGTCCCACGTCGGGCTCCCTGCATGGAGCCTGCTTCTCCCTCTGCCTGTGTCTCTGCCTCTCTCTATGTCTCTCGTGAATAGATAAATAAAATCTTTAAAAAGAGAAAAAAACTTCGTTTAAGAATATGAAACAAATGTATCATGTGACTTCAGATTTTAAATTAAGCAGTCCACTAACTACACATGTCAGAGTTCTTTCTCTTTGAGAAATAAATATAGTGCCAGTATTTCTTAAAATCTGGCAAGGTTGGGACACCTGGGTGGCTCAGTGGTTGAGCGTCTGCCCTCAGCCCAGGGTGTGATCCCTAGAGTCCTGGAATCGAGTCCCACATCGGGCTCCCCACAGGGAGCCTGCTTCTCCCTCTGCCTGTGTCTCTGCCTCTCTCTGTGTCTCTCATGAATAAAATAAAATACAACCTTTTAAAAAAAAAATTGTCAACGTTTACAAAGGGCGGTTACACATGGGTACTTTGTTCTTCCACTTCTCCCACTCCAGTGCTGGACTGAAGTTTGGGCGCCTGTGTTTTTCTGGCTGTTACTTAAACATTTTCTGGCCTAGTTTGTGCATAAGAAGAGGCTTATACTAGCTCTGGTTAGCTTTTATTTCAAGGTTAACTAAAAATCCTGGGATAGGAGAGAAAGCATGAGTTAGGTACATATGGGGTGGACTTGCAATGCAGTAGGATTTAAAAATGGAGAGAAAGAAGGGATGGGAAGGAATAGATACACCAAACGAGAGGGAAGATCACAATTTGGTTGTGAAAGCCAGGAAGATCCTGAGAGTTCATGGCCGTGACTAGATACGGCTCATGCGTCTAATTACAGCCTGCGGTGCTGCGGCTCATCTGGCTTCGCAGGGCACTTGCATACCTCGGTTGCTTGGCAGACGGGTGTGCCCGTATCATTCAGACATCCTACTTCTTACAAGCCTATAGCAATTTTTTTAATCTCCTGTGGTGTCTTATTTTAAAATGCACTTTTTGTTCGAAAGTAATATTTAATCTGGAATATTTACAGAATCTAAATCCTGTTTTTTTTTTTTTTAAGTGTATTCATAGTATCACCCAAAAAAGCACTACTGTTAATAGGGTAAAAATACCACCTTTACTCTTGGCTGTGCAATGTACATGTTTTTTTAAGCTGAAATCATGTGGTATATGAAAATTGCATCTTCAAATTATACAACATTGTCCAACGATAGGCAGCAAATTTTAGAAACAGGTTGTTAGTGGTTATATAATGTCTGTAGTGTAAATATATCATGTTACTCATCCCTCCACACTTCTAGTTTTTCACACTCCTGGTTCCTTAGGTAATATTGTGACAATTTCTTTAATAATTTTCATCGACTTAGGGGAAGGTGGTAGTTATTATTGCTACTTTTGGATTATTGAAGTCTAGTTCATTAGTATTACTCCTTTAAAATTTCTAGTTTGGCCCATTTTGGGGGGCTGAAAAAGTATTTGATTAGTTTTATTCCACAGATACTTGAAAAGAAGGTACATTTTTTTTAATGAGAATTAGAATTGCTCACTCACAGACATATGCACACACTCTAATTGTTTCGTTGTTCAAATTCTACTCAGTTTCCTAATAACTTATCAAATGCTAAATGTAAATGTTTTCTGTAAACATTGGGTATAGTACTTTTATTACATAGGTGATGCTGGTAAGCAGTAAATTTCGCTTTATTACCATTATAGATCTCCATAAGGCTTTGTACATTTTATTTATTATATAATTTTAAAATTGCCAGTTGATCAACTAAATTCAGCTTATCAATCATTAGTTGCTAAAACTCTGATTTGACTAATAAACACAATAAACTACTTGTGCTTAATTTAACTTTCTTTTAAAAACCAAATCTGAAGACCTCTTTATTTTCAGTTAGGAGTTTTATATGTTTTTTATAAATTCTCAAAACTGTTATTTTTGCTATTATTTTGTTGGTCATAATATTATATTAGCATTTTGTTTTATATATGCTTATTTTTTATTCTTTCATTTCCCATATAATGATTTTTTATTTGGTTGTTTCATTATTCACTATTTTTGAAAATAAAAAACCTTTAAAGATTCCTGATAGTAATTGTTCTGCAACTTTACAAAAGGTATGATTAGGTCTATATTTCCCAATCATTTACATCACCAATAAAGATATCTTTAGTTGTCTTTTTTTTTTTTAAGATTTTATTTGTTTATTCATGAGAGACACACGGAGAGAGGCAGAGACACAGACAGAGGGAGAAGCAGGCTCAATGCAGGGAGCCCGACGTGGGACTCAATTCCAGGACCCCGGGGTCATGCCCTGAGCCAAAGGCAGAGGATGAACCCCTGAGCCACCAGGTGCCCTTAGTTGTCCCTGTGAGGTAGTAATTGTACTTTTATCCCACTGCCAGCATTTTCTCCTCTTCACCCAATAAGCAGTATAATCTAGGGCTGAGTAATCAAACCACTCTTTCTAAATTACCTAATATGTTTGATGTCAGAATTATTTTTGTCATTCTAAATTTAAAATATAGATTTTAAAATATAATTTTTAAATCTCTTTTTTTCCTATTCAAATGCTTGCTGGAAGTTTTGGGGGTTTTTTTAGACTATTTTGGTGGGAACATGGTACGCCTTTATCCTCTTCCATTTCAAGTCTTTTTTTAATCAGAAATTTCTCTTCGGTTATGATTTTGACCTTTATTTCTATTCTGATTGGTGTGGTTTCTATAATTGTCTCTCATCATTTAAAATTCTTCTTTTTCTTCTACATTTCTACAGTTCTTATTGAATCTAGCTCTCTTTTAATTCCAAATCTTAAATATCATCTGAGTCCCATTGCTTTTGCTTTTGACTCTTTTTCCCCCTCCCATCTGAGCCTGTTGTCTTCTGTGTCAATTAGACCGTATCTTTTCTTTTTTATCAAAGGATTCAAAAAGTCTTCTAAAATGATTTATTCCTATATTGGACATTTTCTCAATACATTTATTTTTTTTTTTTTGTCTTTTTCTCTCTCTCTCTCTTTTTTCCTTTAGAGAGGGTGAGAGAGATGGGAGAGGAGGGGCAGAGAAAGAGGCAGAGAGACTAATCTAAAGAGGCTCCACGCTGCGACCCAGTGTGGGGCTTAATCTCACAGCCTTGAGATCCTGACCTGAGCGAAATCAGAGTTGGATGCTTTTAACCAACGGAGCCACTCAGGCACCCCAAGACATTTATTTTCTAAGGAAAATTTGGGTTTCATCATTTGATACATATATTTTAGAGTCCTGTACTTACCCATTCTTCCGTGATCAAAAAGACTTAGCTGGTGTTTTTCAATAAAATAAATCTTAAGTGTTAACACCTTCTTATTTTAATTTGTTCAAATTCTTAAGTTTCATTTTATTTGATGATACATACAAATCATAGAGGAGCACAGAGGAAAAGTATTTTAAACATCATAGAAAGATCTTTAATTAACAATTTATATTCTCAAATCCAGGAAAGGCGTATTTGAAGGAGTTAAGTTTGCTTTTGTTTTAAAGGAACATCAGGAATTTTCAGAAGTAGTAAAATATTTCCTCATTGGAACATGTAAAAAGAACTGGAATGTGGAGCGTTTCTTATATCCACTGGGCACCTGGGTGGCTCAGGGGTTGAGCGTCTGCCTTTGGCCCAGGTTGTGACCCCCAGGTCCTGGGATGGAGTCCTGCATTGGGCACCCACAGGGGCCTGCTTCTCCCTCTGCCTGTGTCTCTGCCTCTCTCTCTCTGGGTCTCTCATGAATAAATAAATAAAATCTTTAAAAAACAAACAAAAACAAATATCCACTAATCACTCCTATCTTCTGTAGCTTCTAGTATCACAAATGGAGTGCCAACAAAAGTTATCGCAGGGTTTGCAGGTTAGGAGAACACATTTCCTACATGTAGTACAAACTTAAACTTACTTAGAAGATCCATGTTTTTGGTGATAAGACTCATTGTAGGTGATGATGCTAAAAGAAGCAGTAGTCCTTTCCAAGATAATGAGATGTTTCCATCCCAGTTGATAAAATACATTTCCAAATAAATCCTAGATTTCACAACTTAAACTTGTAAATGGCTAAATATTTTCTGGTGAGAAAACTGAGTTTGAATGATGATGCTAAAGGAAAAAATACTTTCCAAGGTAATAAGTATTTGCATACCAGTTATTATAATTATATAAAAATATATGTTAAATTTCATAGCATTTAACTTCACAGCACATGAAATGCAGTCGTATCTACAGTGTTACAGATTCCTTAATGTGATACCTTTATTTTCACCCAGATACAAAAATGTAGATGTCTTAGAGCACACACTTGTCTTTATGCAGCACTGTTCATTTTATTGTTTGGATTGAATTGAAAGCCAATTTAATCAGATGACATTGATTTTTTTTTATTAGATTTTTTTTTCTGGTTGTTTAACATCTTGAAATGCAATTAAAGACAAAAGTATTGTTTTCTGATTTTCATTTTCTTTTTAAGATTTATTCATTTATTTGGTGAGGGAGGGACAGAGGAGTAGAAGAGAGAGAGTCCTAAGCAGACTCCCGCTGAGTGTGAGGCTCAATCTCATGACCTCGGGATCACGACCTGAGTCAAATCAAGGGTGGCCAATTGACTGGCTGACTGAACCACCCAGGTGCCCCACTGATTTTTAAATTTTCAACTTAATATTCACCTTATTTATTATATGGGATATATGTCCATATTACTGCACACTTACCTAAAGAAGAAGTTCAGAAGTTTTCTTGCAGTATTTTATGTCAATAGTTTATTGAAATCTCAAACCATTCCCGTTGTCGAATGTGTAACTTCCTTAAGGTTCCTGTTTGGTTTTAATAATTCAATGCCGGCAGCCCGGGTGGCTCAGCGGTTTAGCGCCGCCTGCAGCCCAGGGCGTGATCCTGGAGACCCTGGATCGAGTCCCACGTCGGGCTCCCTGCATGGAGCCTGCTTCTCCCTCTGCCTGTGTCTCTGCCTCTCTCTCTCTCTCTCTGTATCTCTATGAATAAATAAATAAAATCTTTAAAAAAAAATTAAAAAAATAAAAAAAATAATTCAATGCCATTGTTAGATTTTCTTCTGTTGCTCTTTGAATATGAAGTATTTTAAATGACATGTTCATGTAGTTTTTAACTGATGCTTTCTCCTGAATTAATTTTCACACTGAAATCTTCAAGTGGGTAAGCAACACAAAACAAGGAGTCTTCTGAAAATTCCTTAGTATAGTTCTTATCCTATCAAGCAGAAATACTCTATATGATAAAAATGGAGTTTTTTTTTCCCTAAGACACATTTTTAGTGATATTATCATAGTGAATCACATCTAAAATAAACTGCATCTTAGATTATGATAATGTCCTTCATCTCCCAATTGTTTTCCCATATTATATTTTAATACGTTGCATTTCTACACAGCCTTTTTTTTTTTTTTTTTCTCCTGGTTAGGACATAAAATTCCAGGGAGTCTCTGGCTATACCAAATCAAAATGCCATAGAAATAATACTCTTGATAGTTCACTCTCGTAACTTCTAACTCATCTGTCATTTCCCTTCTCCCGAACACCAGGGTTACGTTGGCACCTGGACAAGTGGGAACACTTGGAACACCATGGGCAATGGTGGGAAATGTGGGTAACCGCGTCAGGATGTAGGATTTGGGCTTGTGTTAGGTGATTGGGGAGAAACTTTAAAGAAGCTGGGGTATTTTTTTTTTTTTTTATAATTGTCTTTCTTAAATGCTTTCAACAAAGAGGAAGAACTAGAGTGAGTTTGAATCTGTGACTACTAAAGAAGCAGCGGTGATTCATGTTGGCCTGGATGGAAGATGCTGAGCTTGTTGTTTTGGACGTTGTTCATGATTCTGTGTGTGTTCAGATATGATTACGGAGTATTTGTGTTTGTAATGACCTATCATGGTGCCAGAGTCGCCCTGTTTGATATTGATGACTTGTTAAATTGTTCATATTCAACAGGAGAACACAGTCAGCGGTGAGTGCCAGATTAGTTCCTAGATGTCAGGGGCTGCTTTTCTCTTCTCAGCTCAAACATGACAAGTTAGGAAAAGATTGTGTGTATGTGTGTTTGTGTGTGTGTGTGTGTGTGTGTGTGTGTGTACACATTAATGTTTCCCCACAATCAGTTACCTGATTCCAATTTGCAGTGAGAAACTTTAAGAATAAGTAAGAAAAATTGTATCAAGTCTTAAGGTTAATAAGGCACAGAAAAGTAAAATTAGTAAATGAAGCCTATATATGGCCTAAACTCAAGAAAATATGGAAATGAAAGGAAAAATCTAAATATTTCTATAAATCGACTTACAAAAATTTATATATGAAGAGAATTGAATATATCACCTGAGGGATCCCTGGGTGGCGCAGCGGTTTGGCACCTGCCTTTGGCCCAGGGCACGATCCTGGAGACCCGGGATCGAATCCTACATCGGGCTCCCGGTGCATGGAGCCTGCTTCTCCCTCTGCCTGTGTCTCTGCCTCTCTCTCACTCTCTCTCTGTGACTATCAGAAATAAATAAAAGTTAAAAAAAATATATATATATCACCTGAGAATTTGATATTAATTATTATTGAACAATTTAATTTGCCTAAAAGAAAATTATTTCAACAAAGCTTATTGATTTCATATATTATTTTGGTTATTTGAGAAATGCATCAACTAACCAGTATTGTGAAATGTTTACATGATATATGGATGAAAATTCATTATAATTAGGGCACTTAATGCTTCATTTAGTGTACTTTTAATTAAGTATAATATTCACTAGCACTTTCTGTCATTATTATCTGTGCTGAGACTTATTTCATCTTATCTGAAACTTATCCCAAAATAATTTTAGTAGTTATGTGAAAACACAAGGTAAGGAATGATAAATGTGACTGTGGAAAATCATTCTAAACCTACATCACAATTCAGAATTACAGCACCTACAATCTCAGGGAAAATTAAATAAGAGCTTGTGTAGTAGAAAGTGATGTTAGACATGTTATGCTGTGTGACCACAGGGCAGCCCTTAATTTAATCCGAAATTATTATATTATTTTGAGCATTTTGAGCAATGCATTACTTTTTTCTTTCAATTTATTATTCACCTTATAATATTTGAAAATCTCAGGAGAACTGTTTTGAATGCTATTTGTAGAAAATTTATTACACATTTTATTAATTTATTAATTTTCCCAACTTTTTTTTTGAAAAACTCTGAACTATGTAATACAGTGAATACCCACATAATTTATCTCAGACTATCCAATCAGCAATATTTTACACATTTGCTTTATTTCTCTTTGTGTATATTTCTGCATTTGCATATGGGCGGAGTCATTTGATAAACACTTGAGACATACTAATATTTCCCCCCTCAATTCTTACGCAGTTGTTTCAAAGATCAAAGACATTGGCCTAGGTCACCATATATTAACACACAAGATACTTACTATGAATATATTATTATTTTGCATATAATCCGCAGTCATGTTTTTCCAGTGATTCCAAATCGTGTTTTGGATGGCCATTTTTATGGGTTTTTTTGTTGTGCTTTTGCTTCACTGTGTTTTGGTCCAGATTCCAACTGCAGATTACACATGGCGTGTAGTTGTCACATAGCGTGCATTTCTAAGGCATTTTAAGGTTGTGTATAGCGCTGCATGTATTTTTAGATTTAATGTATTTCTTTCTTTTGATGCCAACACGTGGTAATATGTATATCATAAAAGTCTTAAACTTGACCCGAAGGCGGCTTCTTTTAAAATGATGATGGGATACTGAAATAGATTGAAATACGAATAAAATACTTCATTCGATATGGGTTTATTTATTAAACTAACTTAAACCATCTTGTTGCCACATGGAGTTACATGGACATTGAGTCCTCAGGGAGAGACCCTGTCTTCCTAAGCCTGTTTCTATTTGATGTCTAGTTATTTTCCCTTATTCACCTATATTTTCCCTTCTTATCTCTAAGCATAATCTCCCGACTGTTCCCTCATAAGGATTTTGAAATCCTCATTTTATTCCTGACAGACCACTTGCAACACCTTTTCAATTCAATATGAATTTATCCTTATTGTGCTCTAGTCACTGACTATATATCTTGGGGGAGAAGAAAAAGGACTAACTATCTAAAATCAATGCGCTTTGCAATACTACAATCTAGTTGAGGACCATATATGGGTCACTTCTAATATTAAGCAAAATCTGGGTTTCATGTCTGTTTCCTGTGCTTCTATATCTATTTATGACAACGTCTATCGTCTATCTAGCAGTAGTTAGAAAACGCACAGTAATGTCTACCCTTATTCATTTTGTATCATAATTAAACTAGTTGAAAGCAAAGCACCAAAACAGTGTTTTTGAAAATCAGTTATAAATGGAACTCAGTCACTACATAAAGGAAAATTACTATTTTCCTGCTTCCTTCTGTTTTTAAAGAATTTTTAAAAGCCCAAACTTTTCTACAAACCTTTTATAGAATCTGATAGGAAAAGAAAAGTATTTATATAAACTTAGTCTTAATATCACATATGCATTTGCCTATCCAAAATCTTATTTAGAAAATGGAAAGTCTGATACATTTTAATAAAGATAAGTAATTGGACAATAACTCTGAGGTTAAATTGAGGTATGTCTGGCTTAAGACAGGGATGACAAAGGTATTCATGTTGCCACTCCCTCATTCTCTGCTCTAGGCAGACATCGCAAGTAGATGTCTGAGATGGAAATTTTTTTTAATTTTTTTTTTCTGGGAGCCTATTATTAATCTCAGTGAACTTCAGAACACATAGCTTAATTCAACAGTTTTCAGAAAGGCAGAGAGAATGATAATGGAGTGAAAAGGAATAAGTATGTACAACACGGTGAGAAGGAAACTTTTTTAGAAGAATTAGAAGAATATGGAAGAGAATGGGATCCAGTTATAGAAGTCACAGAGTTGTAGTTTGAGTGACGAATTTGGCATGAAGATATATTTTGTCTCTTTTGCCTAGTGTTAACAAATTATTTAAACATCTTTGTACAGAGCATATGTTTCCCATATGTTTTATGGCTGTTACCTGCCTCATTTGTGAATACATTCATTTAGGTTTCAAAGAATGATAGCGAGACGAACCAGAGCTAAATGAGAATGTTTGTATCAATACCAGTCTTCTACTTTTAGAAGTGTTCATATTTCATAAAGTTTAAATAAATCAATGGAAATAAACAGGAAGGCAAACTGCATTTCAAAGAAGTCTTAATACAAATATAAATCATGTACTTAGATTTTTATTCATAAGTACAAATAGTATAAATTATGAATTATATATTAAAATAACAGTTTAAATTCCATTGAAATGAAATTGATAGAATGAGATAAAATTAAGATTAAACATTACCTGTATTTCTAAATCTTTTCTTGAGCATGAAGAATGATCGTTTCATATTAATAACTCTCATCCGAAATTATTTGAAGCAGATTGGTAAGCTAATTTTCAATTCTTTGTTCAAACCCTTCTTTAATACTTTCATATCTTAACTGATTAGTATGAAAAAAATTAAATACTATTTTCTTTTTATTGTTTTGGAACAGTAACATTGATTTCTCAGTTTATCTTCCTCTTCTTGTATCAGGTAGAGAAAAATAATTTGATGCCATCAAATGTTTCGATTTCAGTATATTATGCTTAAGTTCTTCTGGTTCAGAAAGTGTTTAAACCAGAGGAAGTATTGTTCTTGGCAATGGCTGTGTTGCAATACATTACTGTTCTTGCTGCAGTTCTTGAAGCCATGATCTTTATACTTTATAGACTATAATTACGTGCCCTTTTGTATTGATTAAATAATTGGATCATTGATATAAATGACTCTAAATATAAGTACTTTGTAACTTGAAATCAGTAGGCTATATCAGAATCCTGCAATATCTCTAAACCTTTATTATATTAATTTTTAAAGCATAGCCTAGTATTCAATTATTTTAACTTCTTTAAAATAACAGAATTTGACACTGCATCATATATAGTTCAGATAGCTATATAAATATCTACACACATACACACTCTTGTTGAAATATGATTTGAAATACTGAAAGCAAAACGTTTTGAAATATGGTTTAAATAAGTAGTTAATAAGTAATAGATTTTTATTTAAGCAATTGCAGCAATTAAAATTGACAATTAAGAATTAGCCTTAAAAACAACAACAACAACAAAAAGAATGGGATCCCTGGCTGGCTCAGCAGTTGGATGCCTCCCTTTGGCCCAGGGCGTGACCCCAGGGACCTGGGATCCAGAGTCCCACATTGGGTTCCCCACAGGGAGCCTGCTCCTCCCTCTGCCTGAGTCTCTGCCTCTCTCTCTCTGTGTCTCTCATGAATAAATAAATAAAATCTTAAAAAAAAGACTTAAAAAAAGATAAAACAACAACAACCACCAAAAAGAAAACAAAAAGAAAAGAACTAGGCCTTCAGTCACAGAGATCTAAAATCACTGCTTTTATATGATAATTTATGATCATGAAGCTGCCCATGGGGATGCTAGAATGCACAGGAAACCTGCCTTTAGTGACTATTCAGTTTCTAATAAATAGCCCTGTCTGAACGTTATTTTGAAAAAAAGAAAAAAGCATCTACTGTGTTTATCTAAGCAGCTCACCTATAGAAAGTACACGTAAGACGGGAATTTTAATTTGGAGATACTCTCTTGAGTTACTGTGTTAGTTTTCCCTTGCTGTGTAACAAATTAGGCCGCCTCTAGCTGCTAGGAACAGCCCACATTTATTATGTCAGGGCTCTGAAGCCGTGGGCCAGAAGCCTGGCACAGCACGGCTGGGTTCTCTGCTCAGGTTCTCACAAAGTCGAAGTGAGGATGTCAGAAGGGTTGGGCTCCTATTTGGAAGACCACAGTCAAGCTCCTACAGGTTGTGGGCTAAACTCAGTTCCCTGAGATCCTGGAACCCAGCGCCCGTCCCCTAGCTGACGCTCAGTCAGGGGCCATTCTGTTCCGGGAGCCCACCTGCATTTTTTCTCACGTGGCCAACCTCCAATTTCAATTCAGAAAAAGCACATCATGAGTCCTTCTCATGCTTTCAGTTTTAATGGTGATCCCCTCTGCCACATTCTCTGTGGCTTCCTTTTCTGTCTCCCTCTTTCACTGTTGAGAGGCACATAGAATTACCCACCCAGAATAAAAAAAAAATCTATCATCTATCTATCTATCTATCTATCTATCTATCTATCTATCTATCTATCTATCTATCTATCATCTATCTATCTCTCCAGGATAATTCCCTATTTTAAGGTCAACTGGTTAATATACTTAGTTTCATCTGCAAAGTCCCTTTGCCTTTTAACATAAGTTATAACCATGGAGATAACACTAAGAGGTGGGGATGAGGGACACCAAAATTCTGCGTACCACAGTTACTTTTCAAGATCTGTACAGTTAATACAAGATGGTCTTTTATTTTCAAATGCTTTTTTACTCAATAACAAGCATTGATAGAGTAACTTCAGGGCATGAGCAAATACAGTTGAATATGAATGTACATTTTACTTTTTGCAGATTTTATTTTTATTTTTTTATTTTTTTATTTTTTATTTTTTATTTTTTTATGATAGGCACACAGTGAGAGAGAGAGAGGCAGAGACACAGGCAGAGGGAGAAGCAGGCTCCATGCACCGGGAGCCCGATGTGGGATCCGATCCCGGGTCTCCAGGATCGCGCCCTGGGCCAAAGGCAGGCGCCAAACCGCTGCGCCACCCAGGGATCCCTTTTTTGCAGATTTTAATAATGCATACCATAAATGGACTTTTTTTAAAAAGAATCTTTTATTTTTTATACATTTTTAAAAACATTTATTTATTCATGAGAGACAGAGAGAGAAGCAGAGACACAGGCAGAGGGAGAGGGAGGCTCATGCAGGGAGCCCGATGCGAGACTCAATCTGGGACCCCGGGGTCACACCCTGGGCCGAAGGCAGATGCTCAACCACTGAGCCACCCAGGTCTCCGGAAAAAAAATCTTTTAAATTGGTATCACAATGTGTTCTCTGTTCAGAAGTTAGGAGGACACATTCATTTCAAAGCATACACAAATACTAGGAAGTATGTTGCATCTTTAAATACGATATTATAATCTACTATACTGGATTCAGGATTCATGTACCCTAAGTTTTTGACTAACTAAATTCAGCAGAGACAACCTGTACAAATAAAACAATATGGATAACTAGTTAATATCTAAGATAAAAAGTTATATCGATGTGCTTCCAGTTTGAATTTTATATTATAATACAATCAGATACTGTGGTACCAACATTTTTTGCGGTAATCTTTATTGCAGCAGTTGTATGAGTATGTTTTCTCATGATCAGCAGAAATTCTAAATTTCCAAATTGTATGCTACCGTCTCAGGCAGATTAGCATAAAATTTAATTTGTGCTAATTAGCCAGAGGTGAGGGAGGGAAATTAACTTGACACATTAATTTTGCATTTACAGTAGTCTTATCATAATGTGCATGTGCATGGGGAATTTATTAGTTATTCTCCTTGCATCAATATTAGAATTTACTTCTTAGGGTATCTTAACTGGAAGAAAATATTTGTTTACAAAATATTTTGCAGTGAAAATTGAATTGCAGAAAACTGGCTACCTAGAAAGTAGTTCCATAAGATAATTGCATAGAAAATAGTTATTATCAATCACATTCGATTTTGAATTTGATTGGATTAATGATGTATTTACTTTTCAAATGTTTATAATATTGAGAGTCTAAGAAAGCAAATAATCCAAAATACCAGATAATTGAATACTTATGAAGTGTGCATACCTTAAAAAAAGCAAAGTATGAGGTCAGAAATCTGCTATATACTATATCTTCAATAAATGTACTCTTTTAAAACTATCTTACTGATTTATATTATTCATGAATTAGTATATTATTTTCTGGTTGTTAAATATTCTAATTTTTTGACATTTCAAGATTCAGATCTTTAATGCTAACTTTCGTTAACTTTCAGTAAAAGTTATTTCCTTGATTCAGTGGACATTCAGCATTTGTGAAACACCAGTGACTAACTAATCCTTTTCTTTTTTAGATGTCTAGTCTTTCTTTGACTCAGTTAGCCAGTGTTAGACTTTGTTGGGTATACTTGATCATACACATATTGACATATAATGATCTATTCCATCTGAAATTATGATTGAAGATCTACTATGTCCAAGGTATTGTTCTGGGAGCAATGATAATGCAATAGTGCATGGCATAGAAATGCTGCCCTCTTGGAGGATTACATAATAGAAAGTGCCATCAAACATTTATATACAATTATATACACACTAGAGGAAGAGAAAAGCCAGTAAAGAGGTATAAATCAGTAATTTATTTGAGTTAATTGTTATTTCTCAGGCTCTTACCTGTAACATAATCCAGTTTACAAATCTATATAAATTTCAGGGGATTCATATGTTAGGTAACATATCCTAGAATTCTTACAAAAATTAATTGAAATGTCCTTCATATGAAAATTCTTTAAAATCTCTAAAAAGCATTGTATAATTTATCCAATCAATGTAAAAAACATGCTTTTCAAAATATCTTCAAATTATTAAAAAATTATCTTTAAAATGTCAAAAGATCAAGCATTCTTAAAGGTAGTCCTCTTTGTTTCTTTGAAGTAATGTGATCTCTTAGAACGTGAACTGATATTTGGTGTTATCTACTTCGAAGAAATTTAGAAAAGTGAAAGAATGAGTTTTAAGAAAAATACAGTCCAGTTATCTCAGATGGAAACTTAAATAAGATGATTTAGAACATCTGTGAGATCCCATGATTCAAAGACTTATTATTTTCTATATGTTTATAATTAGCTATAAATAAAATACAATGACTTTTTTATTTTTTCCTTACAATTACATTCAAACAGAACATCAGCTTTTCGTTAATTATATAATTGAAATAACATTATTACTTCCTCAGTGCACCAGTTTTCAAAAGAAATCTATGATTTTCACAGTAAAAGCTTGGCAGGAAATTTAGTTGCTAGAAGCAACAGGAGCCACTCTGAAGATTTGAAGAATCATGAAATATGCTATTTTGGATTCTTGAGGAAAGGAAAAATATTGGTTTCAAGAGCTATTTGGAAAGTTACACCACTCCACTTGCAATGATCAAGATTGTACAAAATCAAACAATGGTCAAATGACCTTCCTGATTGATGTCTATTATTTGAAACGGCTAGAGAGGACAGTGCATCTACAAACTCAAAGAGTCTATATTATGTCAAAAGAAATAATACATATTTTTAAAATTTAATCTATTAACAGCGTAATTGCTGTTGCCCTAGAATTGATAGGATTAGACTACAGAATTTGTCATTAATTTAGGCTTCTTTCCTGGTCAGTGGAACATCTAAGGGACACGATTCCCTCTTTGGTGCCAGTTTGCTGTAGAGCTACTGAGCACCATTATCTGCCCATACCCACTTTCCTGAGCCTCGTGAGGGAGATCTGCTAGTGGTAGCCGCCAACAAAATAACATCCTATATCCAGCCCCATCCCCGTCCTGTGTATGGAAAGGAGGTTATGAGACAAAAATAAACTACATAAAACAATTCACGTAGTAATCCTGCCATCTCAAAAGGATAAATAACCATTTTTATAATCATGCAGGTTCACTGGGCACAGTTTTTTTGGTTTTTTGTTTTTGTTTTTTCCAGAAATGTAGTCACATGAACTTTTGGGTCTATATTGATTAGATGATGTATAAATTGCATACAAATGAAGTTCTCATACATTGTGTAATTGTAGTTATGAGACCTTTTTTATTGTAGGTTCTAAAGGAGAAGACAATTTCAAATCATGCTCTACCTCTTATTTTTCTTAAAAAATATATTGAATTTTCTAAGTTTTAGTATTTTCTACTATGGAATGGAATTAATAATATGTGGGGTTTTGTTATTTGTTTGTTTGTTTGTTTGTTTTAGTTTCAGGAGTAGGATTTACTGATTCATCAGTTGCATATAACACCCAGTGCTCATCACATCAAGTACCCACCTTAATGCCCATCACCCTGTGACCCCATCACCCCACCCATCTCCTCTCCAGCAACCCTCCATTTGTTTCCTATAGTTAAGAGTCTCTTATGGTTTGGCTCCCTCCCTGTTTTCATATTATTTTATTTTTCCTTTTCTTCCCCTATGTTCATCGATTTTCTTTATTGAATTCCACATGAGTGAAATCATATGGTATTTGTCTTTCTCGGACTTATTTCACTTAGCATAATACCCTCTAGTTCCATCCTATAATACATATTTCTTGGGTTAAAACATGTAGGATATGACTACCAAAAATAATGGTAGTAATTACTGATTTCCTCTTTTCATCGGTCTATATAAATACCTACTATCAACAATGAAACATTGAAAATGTCACTTGAGGAGTCCAAAATAACTGAGTAGGTCAATAAACACATGAATAATGGAATTCTTTTCAAACTCTTTTATAATTAAATATTTTAATATAATAGCAACTGTCTTGAAATCATATATGAGGGATCCTTCTAGATGCTTCAGTTACCAAGTTTAATTTCGTGTGTCAGGGAATTTGTGCCTGGAACTGGACATGATTTTTAACAAGGAGAGAGAAAATACAATAAAGTAACTGAGTAAAGTGGACGGTGCATTCTCTCCCATGTTTCCAATGAAAATGGAATTTTCTTAAACAAGTAGAAAATATGTAGAATCATTTTAAGTTATCATCCAGTGCTTCTTTTGGTACTCGGAACTGTTTTAAATGCATAAGTTGCCTCATTCAACATTCACAAAAATTTTGTGAAGAATATTCTATTATTGATTGGAATCCTATTAGTAAATGACAGAGAAAGCACTCAGCATTGGCCTGCACATGCGCGTACACACACCCACAAACAAAATCAGAATTAAAAAAAAAAATTTTTTCTCTTAAGTTAGTTCCAACTTCGTTAGGAAATAATTTGTTATTTTTATATTTGAGTACATTACATTTCTGTGTGCAAATATGTATAAACTCTAAGCCCAGTCATTTTTCTCCTTTCTCTTGTCTTCTAAATTATATCCTTTGTTCCTTATCCCAGTGATTGTCTCTGGCTTTTAAACTATTCTGTTTTGTTCATATTAAAATGTTTTCATTTTCCACTAATTTCTGAATGGTAGTTGAGCAGGGTTAGAAATCTAGTTTAACATTGAGTTTTGTACAGCATGATGAGGCTTTTAGTGCATGATTTTCTGGCATTGTTATATCACATGTGACATCTGTTGTCAGCCTATTTGCTATTTCTTTTTAGATAAGTATGCCTTTTCTATCTGATAGTTTTACTTTTTTCTTTTTATTCTAAATGTTATATATTATCAATCCGGTACGTTCAGTTGTTGATTTGCTTCAGTTTACCTTCTCAGCGTACTTCTGTCATCATATTTCTGGAGAAGCTTATTTTTTTCCTCCTTAAGAGAGGCTTCCTTGTCATTTCCTTTATTTTCTTTTGGAACTTTATTAAGACATATGGTACAGCCTGTCACCATAACTCTCATGTCTTTTAATGGCTCTTTCATGGTTTTATTTCTTTTTAAAAAAAAATGTGTGTGTATTGCATTCTGGGTGATATTCTCTATCTTAGTTATCCAGTTCTCAATTTCACTGTGATGGTTAGATATTTTAATCTCTATTGAGTTTCTTAAGTGACTGCATATATTTTTATTTTCCACAATTTAACATTTCCCTTATTATTGAACAGAATTCAGAGTTTTCTTATGCTGTCCTTTACTTCTCTGGGGACTCTAAATTTACTTATTTTATAACATTGTATATAGCATTCAAATTTCCTCTAGAGTAAACCCATCTTCTACTGCTTGTTTGTTGTCTTTCTTTAAGTTTTTGATTTTAAAATGTTAGATGCCCTTGAATGCTTCTATGTGTGTGTACACATGTGCGTGTGTGTGTTTCCCTTCACCTCTCCTTCTCAGATCCCTTCTTCCTTACCTGGTAGATTTGTGGTTGCCTTCTTCTGACTTCCTGTTGTTGAACCAGGTTATACTATCTAGCTGGGAATTTTTTCTTGTGGTAATAGTAGATATATTATGGATTTGATATCTCATCAATAATCAGTTTGTTCCTGAATTATGGACTTATAACTGGTTCATCTTCCTCTCTAAAAAGTAATCATTTTTTTTTAATATAATATAATAAGCCAGGACCCCAGGAGGTGATCAGTATGGGCTTTTCAGCTATTTCCTTGGATTGGGAGTGTGTCACTTCAGATTTTGTTTTGAGTCAAAAGCCCAGACATTTTTATCCCCCATCTGTGTAGATATGCTGTTGGCCCCTCTCTGTCTACCTCATGGTGTCCATTATGGTCTTATTCAAGGAGACTATAACCCGGATAGAGAATATCAGTGCTCATCCTCATGGCCAGGGGAAGCCCCAGCCAGAGATGAATGGGAAGCAGAGTGGTATTCGAAGTGGGAAGCAGAGGTATTTATGGCTTAGAATACTTCCATGAGTTTTCAGAAGAGACTAGAGATGTTCCGCAGAAAAATTGGCTCTTTATCTCAACAGAACTGACCTAATTTTCATTGCATGACCCTTTCCTTTCTTGTTCTGGTAACTACTAATCTCTTCATTACTTGGGGTCTAGGGTGAGATAACAGCTCTCCCCTGGGGTAGAGAAACCTATTGTTTACGTTACATCTTGACATTATTTGGGAATCAGTCCCTTTATTAAACCTTCCTGAGTCATCTTAATATCAGTGTGTTGCCACCATCCTGCTGATTGATTAATAAGCCATCTCTCGGCAGGAGAATTCCAGTATCTCTTGCTCGATTCTGAAGTAATAGTCCTACTTATCTGCAGGTTCAGATCCACTTATCTCTTTGTTTTTCTCTTCCATATCTGTCTGATGAAATATTTAATTCAGTTTATGAGATTTATTAAGGTGTGCTATTCTTCTTCTAAAACGACTTCCCTATCACTGCTGTGTGCTTTGAGCAGGGGGTGGAGTGAGTCAGTTGTTCATAAAATGAAATGAAAATGTTACATTGACTAATCTCTTGACTTCCTCTATTTATGCAATATTAAAGTTTCCAAGGCAGAGAAAACTTGAGATATTGCAACGGTGATAGTTGCAGGGAAATACTTTCAAATTATCCAAGAAGCTATTTATAGGAATTAAAGTTAAATGGGTGTCTCCAAAGGCCAACTGGATGATAGTCCTAGAATTCCTGACATGGTATGGGAGTAGAGTCATAAAGATAAATGTAGGCTACCTGTGTAACATCCTAGCTTGTTGCATGATTTTGTGCCCTGTGGTCCTAACAGACTAAAAAAGACTTACATACTCACCATGTAAGTGTGTGCGGTAGTGGAAATAAATGGGACCTTGGGTCCAGAATCAGACAGAAAGAGACTACAGAGGTTCTATATAGAGAAAGCTCATCTGTGAGCAACTGTTCAGCTGTTTCTGTAATATTCTTGCTTGCTGTCATTACCCCATACTCTAAAGTCCCAATAGTTGATCATTTAAATTCAGGGTAATGGGGGCACCTGGGTGGCTCAGTGTTTGAGCGTCTGCCTTCTGCTCAGGGCGTGACCCTGAGGTCCCAGAATCGAGTCCCATATCAGGCTGCCTGCAGGGAACCTGCTTCTCCCTCTGCCTGTGTCTCTGCCTCTCTCTCTCTCTGTGTCTCTCATGAGTAAATAAATAAAATCTTTTTTAAAAAAATATCTCATCATAAGAAAAAGAATATAGGAGAAAGAAAGGGAAAAGAGGAAGGAGAAGAGAAGAAAGGAAGGAAGAAAGAAAAGGAGAGAGGGAGGACAGACAGAAGGAAGGAAATGAGAAAGGAAGAAAAAGGAGAAAAATCAGAGCCAACTTAATTCTCAGGTTTGTACATTCCTCCCAAATAAAAAGAAAGGCATTTTTTGTGTTCGGTGTTCAGATGCATTTGAGAACCCATGTTTATGCATATAATTAGCCTGTATTTGCCCCTTCCCAATGCTTAGAATCTCCATAGCTCCCTATGACTTTTGTCTGTAATGCGAGTGGGGACTTTTGTCACAAATCAAGTTACACCTTTACCAAAGCCTGATTATTCCATTGCCAAGAAAGCTCGGCTTTGCTTAAATCCCATTCAGCTGTGATGAAACTCATGCAGAAAACATCATTGCTTGTGAGGGCAACTAGTTTTCCAAGGCCTATGAGCTATGGCAGTATCCTGTTGGCTGATAAATTGCAGTGTAACAGGACCAGTGCTACAATAAGTATTGATTTCTTTTGTGCATCGAACTCATTTTGCTACAGCTTGTGAATCGCCTTCATAAGCTGACAATCCATTAACTTTAGTTTGTGTCTCTTCCTTCATTATTGCTTTCTTTTTTTTTTTTTTTTGGTTTGTTTGCGGTTTTATGCTTTACTACCTTTAAACTAGATTGCACAAGAAAAATGAGTAAAGGGAAAATTTAGCGGTAGCTTACAATTTGGAGATAAATAAATGGCTTTATTAGGTGAAACTGAATTTCTGTCGCTACCTCCAAGGATGGACTATAAAGCAAATGACGTAAAGGAATTAAAATATCTTATAGAAAAATAGGTACTAGAATGATTTGAATTTTATTGTAAAATATGTAGTTTTGAGATTTTATATAACTTACATCCAAAACAAAATGTTTTACCTTATTCATTTCTTCATGTCAGATCTGATATTTTGTGTAAATGCAAAGAAGATACATTTAGAGCATAACTCCCACTATCCTAAATTGCCAAGTAATAGTTTTTGTTATGAATTTGAAGACTTAAAACACTTTTTTATTATTGCTTTGTGTCTGTTCCCTTAAATTTCTTTGTATTGTTGCATCTCAGAACAACAGTTTAAAGTTAAAAATGTAGTAAAATATTGTTAAAATTTAAAAGATTTTTATGCCGTTATTACTCCTGATTATTTTAATATTGGCTGACTTCATCTTCAGCAGAAAGTGGTAAGAGTACAATAATTCTGAAGCATATAAGAAAAAGAAAAAGCGGGGGCAGCCCGAGTGGCTCAGCGGTTTAGCGCCGCCTTCAGCCCAGGGCGTGATCCTGGAGACCCGGGATCGAGTCCCATGTCGGGCTCCCTGCATGGAGCCTGCTTCTCCCTCTGCCTGTGTCTCTGCCTCTCTGTGTGTCTCATGAATAAATAAATAAATAATCTTAAAAGAAGAAGAAAAATAAAGAGCGTATCTTTCACATTAGCTTAAAGAACTAGGAAAAAATGCATCACCACAATGCATGAAGACATGAAAATGAAGAAACAGATGCATAAGACCATAGTAGAGAAAGAAAAGGAAGATTTTTTTTTAATAAAACAACATAACAAAAAAGGAAGCAAGAGACTAAAGTTGAAAGAGAAAAATAAAACTACATTGGAAATCATAATGAAAATTGAAATTGTGGAAAATAACTTTAGGATATGGAATAATGAGAGGATTTCACTATATACAATACAGGATGAAGACTGGGGGCAGACAAGGAAGAAGAAGAAGTGGAGATAAAAGCAAAAACTTAAGTGTGGAGGAGAGAGAATGCTGATTCAAGTTAAAATTTACGTGCCTTCCTGGTTTGGGAACCAAAAGGACTAGAATACAAATATTAATTTGAAGAAAATGAGTTAAATACAATTTATATAAAAAACTTGAGAAAAAATAAGTCATACAAAATGTCAAAAAAAATACAAATCCAGAAACATCTAAGTAAAAAGATAACAAGCGTTCACTATTTTAAAGTCATAATGAAATCCCACATATTAGCAACCATTTATATGGAACAAAGAAAAATCTGGTAACTTTTTATCTAATATTTACTGAGTTAATCATGAACTTAATAAAATAATGTCAATGGTCTATACCCACCAACCACCCAGCCAGTTGATTGCTAAAACCACACAGTTGTCTGTTAAATCATACATATACCTTAGCCATATATGTGAGTATGTCAGTCTGTAGGAGTATTTGTGCGTATATATGTATATTAGGGATAGAAAGATGGGTGATAGACAATAGGTAGATAGAAGATAGACACATGCATTTATGTGTGTGTGTGTGTGTGTGTGTGTATGGAGAGAGATTACAGGTATATGCTTATGTGCACAGATAAATTTGCATCTATATGCATATATAATAAAAATATAAATATTGCATTACTTAAAAATCTAGAATTATGTTATGATAAGTGATCACCTAACCATATTTAATAAGCTCCCCTTTACTTACAATTCAAAAAAATGCTGTTCTATATTTGTAGCTGAATGAAGAGTTGCCACTAAGTATAATAGATTAATTTCTGGAGATGTCATTAAATAACAGTTTAGGGCACCTGGGTGGCTCAGTGGTTGAGCATCCACCTTCAGCTCTGGTTGTGACCCCGGGGTCCTGGGATCTAGTCCTGCACCGGGCTCCCCTCAGGGAGCCCGCTTCTCCCTCTGCCTGTGTCTCTGCCTCTCCATGTGTCTCTCATGAATAAATGAATACAATCTTAAAAAATAATAATAAATAAATAAATAAGTTCAGGCTAGATGACTGAAATCACAATACCTGAATTGAAATCGTGGCTACCTCTGTTACTAGTTATGTGACTTTGGTGCATTATTCAGTGCCCATTGTCTCACTATCCTCATCTTTAATTAGGAATAATAATCTCACAATTTAATTATTGTGAGAACTAAATATAGTAAGATACTCAGCTTATAGAAACCACTGAAAATGTATTTGTTGACAGTGTTGTCATCACCAATCCTGTCACCACTGTTACTGCTGTCAGGTCTCTTGCCCTCGTGCCATAGTCTGGCATTCTCACTCAAGCACAAATCTAAGTCTTAAAAAGAAAAAAAAAAAACCAACACACATACGAAATACTGTTTTACTCAAAATTAAAGATGAGTCATTATTAGAAAATCAATTAAGTAAAAATTTGTGGAAAAACTTTACAAATTACTAAGATGTATTACAGAAATATAAACATAATTTTTACCAATTCCATAGTTATTTTACCTTTGCTTTGGCAATAATTTGACTTATATTTGCACATAAACACACAGAGAAATATACGGCTTCTTTAAAGAGGAAATCCCATATTTAAAAAACCAACATTATAAGATATTAAAATCATGCATTTTATTCTATCTTGTTGCATATATCTAAAAATCATTATTTAAAAAGGTGCTAAAACAGAGACACCTGGGTGGCTTGATGGTTTCATGTCTGCCTCTTGCTCAGGTCGTGATCCCGGGGTCCTGGGATCGAGTCCCACAATAGGCCCCCTGCAGGGAGCCTGCTTCTCCCTCTGCCTGTGTCTCTGCCTCCCTCTCTGTCTCTCATAAATAAATAAATAAATAATTTAAAAGTAAGTAAGTAAATAAATAAATAATGCTAAAACAAGCCACTTATTGTAGAGCGAAAATTGTGATGCCTACATTGTTTTTTTTTATCTACAAATTAAAAAATATTTTTGAAAAAGTTCTAACTTTATTATGTGTCAAATATAGAGGGTTTTTTTTTTTTACTTGTCCTAAGTCACTTAATTCTCACAGTAATCTTGTTTGATGCTTAATTATTTTTAAGTTTTATGAGTGAAGAAAGTGAGCCCAGAGAGATTCAGTAATATTGCAATGGATTTATAGCTAGTAAGTAAAAATGTTAATACTGCAGCCCTCTACTTTGTTTTCAACATCTGTATTTTCCCTCTGTTTTCCTATTATTTCTCTTGTCATTGCATGAGATTCTTTCCTCACTAAATATGGTTAACAAAAAATAGAAAAATAAGTTTCTAACTGGATAAGCAAATATACATATATTTTAATATATGTAGTATCACTAATTGTTCATGCTTTTAGGTTGCAGTCATTAAAATTTGAAGATCATTTATTAAATAAAAACAATTATACACTAACACTTTCAATAATGCAACAATACTGGAAAAAGTGACGATATGCATATTAATGGCTTTTACTGAGTACTCATACAATTACTTTCATAATAACATGAAAGCAATCGAATCCTGTGCTATAGTCATTATAAAGATTCCTCATAAATCATTTAGTTTGTTAAATTAAAGTTGATATAATTCCATCCCCTGAGAATGTTTAGAGGTTTAGTTTTAATGAAAATGTGCTGAGAAAAAGATATCAAGTTTGCTGTTGCATTGAATATTTTATGATACCTATTATATGAATTTTTTATTAGGAATATATTTTATTTCACTTTTTTCAAACCTTAAATATCAAACATTAGGAATATTTTTAAAAAGCATTTTAAAAACATGAATGATGTGCATATAATTAATTTTATGAACAAACATTGTTTACTTAAATTTACTCAGTTGGTTTGACAGTATTATTAAGGAAGAGATAAATCTATAACACTTGCTATTAAAGATGAGTTAATTTTTCATAATTTAAACATACTTATTAGATGCATAAATACAAGGTGACAAAAAAAATGAATGGCTTTTGCCTAAACACTGCATTCTGTTAATGCAGTAAAACTGAAAAGAAAAACAAAATTCTGTTATCACCAGATGTATCTTATTTGATGATTTTGGCTATAACCAATAGAAACACAAAATCAATCTGATTCAATTATGCATGATTTATTGTCTCACAAAACAGGGATCTTAAAGCTTAGAAGGACTCTAGGTTTAGTTAAGTAGATATCACTGATAACATAATTTTCTTCTAGCCCATCATTCTTGATGTCAACACATTTAAATACTAATGATCTAGACAATGAAGAGGAATCAGTCATCTCTTCCGTGAGTAGCAGATTCACCCTCTTATCTTCACATCTCATTGGCCTGATTTGGGTCAAAAAAATCAATGCTTGGCAAGAGAAATGGAATTATCATGAGCAATACAGATGGTGCACAATCATCTATGTGGAAAACATGTGGAGAACTAAGTACGAGGCTGATAACACTGAGCATACAAACAATTAAACACACAAATAGGAGAGAAATTCAAAATGGTAAAATTTGGTAAAAATGCATCTTTCAAAAAGGGCACACTTTATCCATGTTATTCTTTGTTTCTTTTCTTTTGTCTTTTTTTCTTTTTTATTTATTTATTTATTTTTTTATTCTGTGTTTCATTTCATGATTACTATTGAAAATAATTTAGTTGTCTGAGAAATGTTAAAAATTATTTTTTTTTCTGGGCTTCAATGTGCTAGACAAACTGTGTCCTATGCAACTTTTAGTTAAAGTTATTACCTAACATTTCACATCTGAAATTACTCTTTTCGGCCTAACCAGTGTATACTTGATGTTGGAGGTCAAATGAATGATAAACCCCAAGCAGGCATTTTGAACTTACTTACCTGGTAGTCCCTACCCACAATTTCCTGTACTAAAGTCCCTGAATCTTTGCCCTAAAGGCTGATTTTTCAAAGTATTGCACTACAGTATTCCCCATCCCACCCCCACCCCCGCTTTAGTTTCAATGGCTAAACCAGTTCCTAAGCAGACTTGCTAAATGGAAAAAATAAATACAAATAGAGGTAAGATAGGGGTGGGAGGGGGGAAAAACCCTTAAAAACTGTGAAATGCTAGATTTAGGAGCATGCTAGTATATCCAAGGGTATATGAATATAGATCTATATTTTAATAATGAAATTAGATAAAATTCCTATATTTTCTTTCTTAACAGAGCAGAGACTTTATTTGTGATATTGTCGGTACTCTTATTGCATGTGGCATTTCATGTCTTCAGGATGTCTAATTGGGGCCTCATCATTGTCCTTCCTCTAGATAACATCCTGTACTCAGCGGTTTCTTTTGTGGCATGTGTGATTATTTTTCCTCAGTAACCTTTTATTGACTGCCAGAAATGTCTATTAGCTTGATCTTCTCTTCCTTATTTAGTTAGCTATTCCTTTAAAGCATAAGTCTGGCCAGATGTAATGATAAGCAGGCAGATGGCTCTAGAGTGATTCTTCTTTGATAAGGAAGTAGCTTCCTCTGAAGATGTGGCTCTACAACTGGCCTGGCCCAAGGCATAATAAGTGAGTCTTGAGCTTGCACAGAGTGCTTTTTAGTTCCATGAAGATGGAAAAAGATGAACATAAACACCGATATTTAAGAATAAACAACCTTCATTTTCTTTGTGAATATTGTATTCCCTGACGAAAGGGTATATAAATAAAATATTTATAGCTGGAAAATTGAGTCTCTGTAAAAAAAATAGAACCTCATTGTTGACAACTATCCAATTAATACAACTATAAGAAAATTGAAATTATAGAAGTTAATGTATTTTGTTACAGAGTTAAACCAAATCTGATCTTATTGATGACTTCTACCCATTGGATATACAATCTACAGCCCACTGTTTGTATTTTCCTTTTTGAAAGAATGGTGTGCATTTGCATAATGAAGAATGTTAGTGTGATATTGCTAGAAGTTGTCAAAGGTCAGTACCTGAGTAGTATCTGCTTTATTCAGCATTTGTTACCATTTTTATGGATTTTTGAGTTACATCAGGACAACACGTAAGACAATCGTGGATGTTGAAAGATGTCCAACATGTGGTCTTTGAGGAAATGAAAATATAAATTGTGGTTCATACTTACTTAAAGGACTTAATACAAGAACTAGAATACATTACCTTGTGTGAAAATTAAAATTATAAAATTCAGTAGATTAGAGATAACTAGGGGCTCTGAAGAATAGTAAGTGGGCAATTATTGCTTAATGGTTGAGAGTTTCTGCTCAGGGGGATGAGAAAGTATTGGAAGTAGATAGTAACAATGATTGTGTAACCCTGTGAATGTAGTTAATGCCACCAAATTGTATACTTGAAAATAGTTAAAACAGTAAATTTTTGTGTCTCATATACCTTACCATAATAAAAAATATATTCAGATAAGCACACCAAGGGTAAAGACAATTTCACGACCATATATTCAATAAGCACTTTTAAGTCACAGCACAAATCCCCTATGGAGTAAACATTGTTTACTATAATAGTGACATGAATCATGTATATTTTTCCATTCTTCTCTGTTGAGGATGCTAGATAGGCAAAATTTATAAACCAGTGGAGTAATCCTCTGTCTCTCTCTGTCTCTGTCTCTGTTTCTATTTCTCTCTCCAGAGTAAATTCAACAATACGGTTTAATATGTGATGTACATAATTCATTGTGCTTTTAATAATCTCAAAGTTATTTTATTAAAATTATTCTTTAAGAGCATAATTTTCACATTGCTAAGTCCTTTTCTTGGCAAACTTTCTCCTAACACGTTAGCAAAACTCAAAATGAAAGAAGTTTGCCACTCTTGCTTATTTCAGTATTTTAACTGTTTTCAATAATTTGTATTTTAAATTTTCTTTAATACCAAATGCATTTTGAAAAACTGTTTTGAATGTTACTTGCCTAAGGGTATAAAATTATTTTTGTTCCCTGGAAAAAAACTCGTTTTAATGGATAAAACATCATGAACAATTAAATGAAATAATGATGCATTTCTGTGCTAAAGGGAACATTTTAAAGAGCTACAAAGTAAAATACACTTAATGATACCCTTAAACGTATTTTTAAAAACATCTCAATTTGAAATATGCTACTTATCTGCCAATTTTAAGAAAACTCAAGAGAAGAGAAATTAATTAGGACTTTAGTGTATATCAGATACTGTTGAAATACTTCTAATTTTTATGGAGAGAAGATCTAGATCTTTTGCCCTTAATAACTAACAAATCTATAAAATCATATAGATATGGATGTAAATCTATAGCCTTTGTAGTGTAACAAATAACTGCTAACCTTAAACACTTGTACCCACTGACATAAGGAATATGGCATCCATCGCGAAGTGCGCCATCCTCTCAAGCTTTGAACTGTTACTTTATAATGTTAATTCTTCTGAACGTCAAAGCTCTCACCTCAAAAAATTCATATATTGAACAATACTCCAAATCTGAGATTTCTTGTGCAATTTTTTTTCTAGATGGTTTCTTTTTAAATGACATTCACCTAAAATTTCTCACAATGAAATACAAATAATTTCGAACTTAGCAGTGTGGTGTTCAGGCTTTGGTCATACGCCCTAATGGTGATGTGGCCATTGGAAAAGAATCTGTACAGCTAACTTTGTCTTCTGAATGCATACGCTAATAACACAGCTAGAGCCCCAAAATAATTCCATAGGAAAATGCACTTAGACACTAGTGGTGAACAGTAACATATTTTGAGAAGGTACAGTAATTTGAAAAGTTTTGTCCTAATATTAGGACCATGGTTCAGGACAACATGATATCACTAAATTCTAGAGATAAGTATCTTTAAATCTTTGCTGTATTTGAATATGTGATAGAGTTGGATAGATTTGATGTGATTCTTTTATAAATATAAAATCTTTAGCTCTCATCCATCATGTTTAAACTTAAAGCTCCGCCTTTCTACTTGAGGTCCATAACAAAAACTGGATAGGTACAAATGGCTCCTTAGAATTTTCCTAGATTCTGTTTCTTCTCTCATATTCTGGGTAACCTTGTAATACACTCTGTGGTATAAAACCCATGGCTGTACGTAAAACAACATGTAATGTAAGAATGAAAGAATTGGGCAGTTAGCCATTAGATGGCATGATTTTTCTTTTTCTTGGAAATATATAGAGAAATAAAATATACCAGATTTTGACAGAACAATTTTGCCAAAAGAACAATTCCTATCATCCTACTTACAAGACATCTTTTAAAAATCACTAGACCTAAGGAAATATATAGATTTTTCTAATTAGTAACATGAATTCTAAAGTATAAAATTTAATAAGCAGTGGTCTGTAGGGCGGTCCTTGAAGAAATTTTAATTTTCCCAGCCAATGAGAATGTAGCATTAGGTTTTTCAGTAGAAAAACAACAAAAAATGAAGCCTACCATAAATTTGTGAACGACAAATGGTGATGAGCCCATCACGAATTTGGTGTATGTCTGTTCTCGGAATTTGACGATCATGGCAGTGTGTATTTTGTAAAGACATCAAGGAGACCTTGGTCATGTAATGTGATTGCAATTCCCTTTCTCATCATCCATCAAATAATATGCATGCCTTCTGTTTTTGTCATTCAGTTATAACCCTCATATACAGTGATACATGAATAATTTGATAAACTACTCTTTAATAAGTGCGGGTGGGTTGGCAATAACCTGTTAAGGCATAAGACTTACAACTTTTTAATAAAATATTTTAACAGAGGAGAGATTCTAATGATGGAAATTGCTTTTTAGTCACAATCCATTGTATGAAATATTACTCAAATACATGCCAGACAAAGAACTTTTAGCACCTCTTTGTAAGCTTACTGGATGTCACCTTTGTGAAGTAACCAAGGGAGTCCTCTCTCGCCTGATCTCTGATTAAGATTCGTCATCACCCAGAGTAGCCAGCGATCTACTGAAAACAGACGTGTCCTTGGAAACGTGTCCCATTTAATGGTGGATAGAGGAATACCACCCATATTTTCCTTTTTTTTTTTTTTTACTCCTTTTCTAACTAAGCATGTTAAACTACATCGTGTAAAAAGGCATATGAAAACAGATTCTACAAAATTTTTATTTGAAAATAATTCATGGAAAAGATAGGATACTTATTTCATATACTCAAAAACTCCATAGTAATTTGTTAAAGTATATTTAGTGGGAATAATTTGTTTAAGTGTTATATATTTAATGAGGCCTCCATCTGTATAGCGCCTTTGTGCAAGCTGCTTTTTCGTCAGCTCCATGGTCATGATTTTCCTCCTCAGTGTAATTTTAACAAGGTGATACTTAGGACATTCAACTTGCTGAGCATAAGACCCTCAAAAGCTTCGCCTATCTCTCCTTCTCTGAAGTACCACTGGTTATTCTAAACTAGGGGGAAAACAAAAACAAAAACAAAAAAAGAACTAACAAGACTAGAATAGGTTAATGCTCTACAGGATTCATTTTCCTTTTGTTCTGAGCTAATTGCTATGAGGTGTAAAATCACACGCAAAAGGAACATATTCTAAATGTTGATATTTAAGATGCAGAATTAGATTATATTTTTATATTTTCACTTATGAAATGTCTTCTCTGTTTAGACAAGTTTACAAAAGTGAACCTACTTATAAACACATGTGTAAATACATAATATCACAAACTTATACTTCTATATGAAATATCAAGATTTCTTTTTTTTTCTAAAGATTTTATTTATTTATTCATGAGAGACACAGAGAGAGGCAGAGACACAGGCAGAGGGAGAGGCAGGCTCCCTGCAGGGAGCCCGATGAGGGACTTGAACTCAGGACCTTGGGGTCATGGCCCAACGGCTGGCACCCAACCGTTGAGCCACTCAGGTATCCCAAAATATCAAGATTTCTTAAAAAAAAAAAAAAAAACCTCCAGTGGTCTGATTTGGATATAATATTGATATGAGCATTCATTTTTAAGTTGACTATACTATTTTGAAATACCATTGACTATCTCTTAATATAGGTGAGGGGGTACAGCATAATTATAGAAAAGTCTTCACAGACCCGTGGGTGGCTCAGGGGTTGAACATTTGCCTTTGGCCCAGGGCATGACCCCGGGGTCCTGGGATCGAGTCCTGCATTGGGCTCCCTGCAGGGAGCCTGCTTCTCCCTCTGCCTGGGTCTCTGCCTCTTTCTCTGTGTGTCTCTCATGAATAAATAAATAAAATATGTTTTAAAAAGAAGTCTTCATATTTCTATTTCATTTGCTATTTTATTTTGGTTGTATATTTATTTTTCTGTACATTTTAATCCTTAAATATCTCTCCAAGAACCGTGAGAGTACAGTCACCCCTGTGCTCTTGGAAATAACACTTGGAGGAAGTACAACAGACAAGAGCACACAGAGACGGTTTACACTTCCTCATGAGAGAAACAAGGAGAGATGTTTTATAATTTCCTCCTTAGATAAACTGTGGGTAAACTCATCTGTAAGTGAAAGATACTTTCTAAAGGTGTGTATTAGATTTTAGTTCCTCAAAAAAAAATAAATAAAGGCAGTTCAACTGTATAACCTTCTAAAAGCTTGATATCCGATTAAGTATGTCTTGGTCTAAACTAAAACTGGGCACAGAAATCTATTTTTAAGAGACAAAAGCAGACAAGTCACAGTCCAACAGTACGTGTGTCCGTACACGTTAACTGGTGTGTGTGTGTGTGTGTGTGTGTGTGTGCACGTGTGTTTAAATCCAGGGCACGGCAGTTAATAACAGCAACGCTTCACACACACTGATTCAGCACTTAATTTTTATTAGAAAACCCCAACTGTCTCCTCTCACGGTGTGAATGTGTCCGCCTCTAGGACTAGCACCATGTGTTGAATTCATTACAGTCTTTCATCGGATCCCAGGAGAGTTTATTCACAGATGTAGATTTACTGCCAACCACCCATAACTGTCTGTTTGGCCTTCACCGGGAGCCCAAAGACAAGAAATTATCTGGTGGAAATAATTCATTGCAACGTATTAAAATAATAAGCATTACTCCTAGTCAGTGATGCTGGAGGTTTATAGTTTCTGACACTTGACTCTGGTTTTGTGGCAGCCCTCAGGATTTATGTGTAATATCATATGTCCTTCCAATGTCGCACAGAAGAGCCTGAGTTTTTACAGCTTCAAAGAAAGCTCAAGGATGCTGGCACCATAGATCTGTCTATTTTATTGATTTTCCCATAAGTGTATTTAATTATTCAGTGAAGGATCCATTTAACAAACCCATCTATTTTTAACCAATTAAGTTCACATTAAAGATTTACCAATATCATTCTAATAATAGAATGTTTCATAGTATTTAGTCAGCAACTACCTGGTGCTGTGATTCTGTGTCCTGTTGTGAACAGAATCATCTAAAGTCAGTCTGCTTTCAACACATAATGAAGAAAAATATATGTAGCTATCGCCTTATAAAGAATGATGTTTAATTATTGACGGGTCACGGGACTATATACCTTTCTGGCATCCATAGAAATATTAAGAAAGGAAAATATGATTTCTACAGGATTAGAAAGCTTCAGATGTGGTATTACAAGTCTTAGAAAGAGGATGATCCTATAAAATTAAGGAAAGAAGTCTAATAATTCATTGTGGAGTCAAAACACATATATTATTTCTGCCTATCTGCCGAACATGTTTACTAAAATGCAGGGTTCTTATTTCTTCATATTATTATATTCCTTTTACTGCTAAAGGAAACTGAAGATTAAAAGAATTTCTTAAGGGGATCCCTGGGTGGCTCAGTGGTTTAGCGCCTGCCTTTGGCCCAGGGCGCGATCCTGGAGTCCTGGGATCGAGTCCCACGTCAGGCTCCCCGCATGGAGCCTGCTTCTTCCTCCTCCTGTTGTGTCTCTGCCTCTCTCTCTCTCTCTCTCTCTCTCTATCATGAATAAATAAATAGATAAATCTTTAAAAAAATAATTTCTTAGAATGAGGCATTTTTGACTATCTTTTTTGGTAGGCCTTTAAAAACCTTATATTGTATACACGGCATCTTCTAAATCAATGAGTGTCCATAATGCCTTGATAAAGATAAGCCAATGTTAATAACATGACTTTTTTTTTTTTTTTTGCCTCTTAGCTCAGGTTTATTTCTACTTATATTGTATTTACTTATATTGTAAATCACTTATATTACTTATATTGTACAATACTTACATTACATAACCCCAAACACATAATTTGTTCATTAATTTGCATTCACGTGCTATTTTCTCTGAAGCCTAATTTCATGACAAATATTCATATGTGCAGGATATATTACAGTGGGCTCCTATCCCCTATACTCCCAGGAGGAAAATTCAACTTTACTTGCCTGACACTCACTTCCGATACATTTATGCTTTAGCTCTGAACATATATTTAATTTTAAATCTACCTAAAAAAGGCAAAACAAAACAAAACACTTCCCAGCTAGGCCTATACATTGCTTTTCTTTCTTTCTTTCTTTCTTTCTTTTTTTTTTTCCAATGTGTACATAGGTGGTGTGTCTCTATATTTTTTCTACATATACCCTTCCATCTTCCATGGGTATCAACCTAAAAAATAACCAAAAAAAAAAAAAATAAGAAAAAGAAAAATCTCACTAGTGCTCACCTGCTATCAGGACAAAATCAGTGATGCAATTAACTTAATTGTTATGTACTAGAATCACCGAAGTAACATGCTGCTGTAAACTGCCAATGATATGCGGAGATCTGTGTAAAACGGAGACTGCCACAAACACTTGTTCCACACATCGGATTCTCTGGTCTGTGGGTAACTTCTTTTAGCAGCTTGGTGTTTATCGTTCCAAAACTAGCATTTTGTATAATACATGTATATTTTATATTCATTACTATTATGTAACATGCACATATGTATATATAATATACATTTACACAAATTGATGAGAATATACATATGCATATGTAGTTTTCAAATATATATTTAGTAGCCTAACAGGATATAACTGGGATTATCTAGGATTGGCTTTCCTAGAAGCAGAGCCTGAGACAACAATTCAGGTGCACGTAATTCACTGAAGAAATGCTCTCGGGAATAAGGTTAGCAAATTTAGCAAATAAAAGTATGGTGCGCCTACTGAAATTTGAATACTAACATAATATATATGTATTTTATTGTAATTCAAATTTATCTCAGTGTCTCTTATCTGAGACGCTACTGAGGGGAGAGGAAGTGAAGACAGAGGGCGAGCGAAGGAGCCAAGCCAAAGTGTAGGATCAGCAACAGTGTAGGGTCCGTGGGACCCTGGCCTGATTCTGTGGGGCGCTACGGTTCTATGGAAAGTGTGAATTACACTATGAAGTTGGTGGCACGTTGGGCTGGCCTCTTGTACCCGCAATTCTCAGGAATTGGCCGCAGGCTGTGAGGGTTGGATATGGGGAAGTAACCTCCTGGAAGGCCCACACTCATCCTGACAAGGGCAGTTCTCCAGGGAAGATGGTCGCTTTGAGCGGTTAGTGGGCGACAATCACATTAAATACAGACATGTTTATATGTTCATGCATGCAAGCCAACAAACACTCATCGTCTTCCTTGCGATGGAAATACCTCGATTTACCTGACCACACGGGTTATAGATTATCAACAAACATAGGGAATGCCTTCTCATAGCTGGCACGTAGGACATCCCTTAATCAAAAGGTGGGTTGAGGCTTCTTCTTGCTTTCTGTGGTATCAACTCTTTTTTTTATAAATTTTTACCGTTTTTGCTAATACCTGAGGTGGCCACATCCTCCACTTATTACTCTACAAAACCTAGATTGCATGATTTATTGAATAGAGTGAGATGGGTGTTTTATTATCTCTCCCCATCATTTATAGTCTTTATAAGTCAGTTGTAATTCGTACGAACACTGTGTAAGAGTTCTTTCTAACTGGAGTAACCAATTATAATATCTATTGGGTTTATATATTACTACCAATGGGGAACTTTCATTCCTGCACTTCCATAATAATGATTTCAAAGATATTATAGCTCTTTCCAGAATATGATACATATATGAGTCTCATGCCAAAGTGACACCTGCTGGTCAGAGGAAAAACAAATTGGTTTTTAAGGAGCTAAAAGCAGGTCAAAGAATACTTTCCAACAAAGTCGAGATTGGATTAAGAAAACCCAAAAGGAGGCCAAATGAATTGTGTGTTAGAAAAAATGTTGATTTCAAGTGTTGGGAAAAACCAGGTTAAATTCAAACTCGAATTGAAGCCTCTGGGATATAGGATGAAGTTTGGAATGTACAGAGATAAGAACAGGCTAGAAATAGATCATAAAGGTTCAGGTTGATTAGTGGGGAGCTTGGGTGTATCTGCAACTTGCCTGTTTTGGATTTCTAGGGTTTACTCTAGAGGACCAGAGGGTCAGGGAAACACACCTCACCATAAGTTGTTAATAAAATATTTATTATTCCAGAAAATGCAATACCATTTAGCATACTCTCATTGAATATCAGCAGCATACGCCATGATATTTCTATATCATACAAGTGAATCAGTTAACCAATCTTTTAAATAGTTCGACAATATAAGTTTATTATAAAATTAACATAAGTTTCTTCTTGGGAATTTGAAATATAAAAATGTACAGGAAAGAAGAATCCACCTTTAATCACTTCTAAACAACAATTGTTAATCTCCTCTTTATTCTTTCTTCCTGCCTTTTTTTACTAGCATATCACTTTAACATGATAGTAATTGAATTACTTATATAAAATTAAATATCCTGATTAAAATATTCATTCTCCCTGACCCTATATAAATATTCTCTTGTAATTTAAAAATGTAGAAACAAAATGAAATTAAGTATCACCCAGAACCCCAAGCCTAGAAAAACAACTAGTGCTATTTTGGTATTTTTAGGTTATTTATTATTCAGCATTAAAAAAAAAATAGTGATTCCATGGGGCACCTGGGTGACTGAGTCAGTTAAGTGTCCAACTCTTGATTTTAGGCCAGGTCATGATTTCAGGGTCGTGAGATCAAGCCCCATGTTGGGCTCTGCACTGGGTGTGGAGCCTGATTAAGACTCTCTCTCTCCGCATCCCTCTCTGTCCTTCTCTAAACAAATAAATAAGTAAATTGCTATTCCAAGAACCCAATATAAACATCAACAACATAAAATAATACTAACTTTTATAATGAAAAGTAAATTTATGGTGATCTCTTCCTCTGTGAGGGAGAGAACTATATTTTAAATGAATTCTGTTAACACATATCCCTATTTTAAAAATCTAGTTGTTATCATTACAAGATACCAAATTAAACAGGACATAATGTCGATTTAAGAGGTCATCAACAAGTCAAGACAACCTGTGATATTTGTGACGGGAATAATAAAGCTCAAGAAAGCCAATTTCTGTAACACGAAAGGTGATGAAGAAAAGAAGTAGTTGAGTCACCCACCATTTGCCTCATCTTTGTTTCTGGTTGTGGAAGCTGTATGAAACAATTTCGAAATCCAAGTGAATTCCCAAGTTTGATATTTCAGTTGATTAAATAACAACTACCACTTATAGTAGGAGTGTTAGAAAATCATACTATATTGCTAATTCCGTAATTTTATTTAATCTGCTAATGTATGAATCTAAGTACAGAGTTAGAGTCACAGAATAATATACTTAATTGTCCACAAGACATGCTGTCATGGAAAAAGCACCAATCAAGATAGAGTGATTCAGAGAACTAATCTTATCAAAACTGAGTGTTTAATTGTTTTTCTAAAATTAAATAATGTGAGAAGTTACTACCAGAAAAATGACACAAATGCACATAAAAGTCAGCAACATGCATTGCATTCTGTAATATTCTAAAAGTTAGCTTTCTGCTTGATTTGTAGAGCCTTCTAATTTAAGAACTACAAGAGGGTTTAGAGATCATGTGTCTACTTCTGTGGTTTTTAAACCATACACAGTAGAGCACAAAGATTTCACAAAGATGGGGATTCCCAGGTGGCTCGCTCTATCTATCTATCATCTATCTATCATCTATCTATCTATCTATCTATCTATCTATCTATCTATCTATCTATCTATCTATCTATCATCTATCTATCTCTCTCTCATGAATAACTACATAAATCTTTAATAAAAAAGATATCACAAGGACATCAGGATATGATGTTGATTTCATTGGTTGGCTCTAGGTCCTCTGCTCTCACTTGAATCAAAGCATGTCTACCTTATAATCCACATATATTAAACTTTTGGGTAATATTTTATTTAGAAGAAAATCAGCTGCTTTAAGAAAGAATGAAAACTCAGATTTAATTTGGGCCTATTTTATGTCAGATATGAGAAATTACCACTCATTCTAGTCAGGTTCACACACCGGTTAATTCAAAACCAAGGCTAAGTCCTCTAAAAGCGCTAAGTTCTGGGGCACCTGAGAGTCAGTTAAGCATCCGACCCTTGATCTCAGCTCAGGTCTTGATCTCAGGGTCGTGAGTTCAAGCCCCGTGCTGGGCTCCATGCTGGGTGTGGAGCCTACTTAAAAAAAAAAAAAAAAAAAAAAAAGTGCTAAGTTCTTTCAACTGTATACTTCTGCTGTTTGTGTGGATTTGAAGACCCAAGTCTTCTAAAAGTGCCCAGATAACATCCTTCCCACTAAACCATAATAATGTATACAGAATATGCAACCTAGTTTGTGGTGTGAAGCATGTGAACAGTTTAACCATTCTAAGAGGTTCAATATCCTTAAGGTTTGTAAGTTACGTTAAATTTTAATACCCGAAGTTTTTTCTCCAGGTAGGGAAATTATAACTTGGATAACTTCTCTTTTAAAGCTAAAAAAAAAAATAAAAATAAAAAAGAAAAAAAGAGAAAAAAATTTCAATCACATCGCCATAAAAAGAAATATACCACCACTATCATCATCATCCAGCAGCCTAAAAAAGACTATCTCATTGGCTGCGATAAGCTGTTCTACCTAAATCTTTGTACCTTCATCGCTTTTGGGAGAGAAAGATTAAATCATACGAAATAAGTGATCCTTTCCGGTGTCATTTAGGATGCTTTATCCTGCACGTGGCAGGAAATGCTCATTTAATTTGGCTTCATCAATGGAGAAATTTATTACTCCACATAATAGCAATTGCAGACATATGGTAGACTGTGAGGCTTGATGGCTCAGCAGCTCAAGTATTTCATGTGTAACCCAAGTTTTTCTCTCTCAGTCTGGCGTTCTCAGGGCTGGAGTTTCTCCTGGCGGGAAATAGACATCTGAAGAAGTTCTGTTCGCCATATCCAGACCTGATAATGTCCACAGGTAGAGGGAAAAATACGTTTTCTTAGGACTTTCTCATAGAAGATGATGTCTTTGCAACCCTGCTGATTTGCTGTCATGACTGATGGATCAGGGTTGGCTCAAGTGAATATTCTTGTACCAGTCACTGGGAAAGGAGATGAACTGAGTCAACCATGCCAACCCTTGGGACGAGGTATAGGTTCACATTACCATGAAACACATAATTATGTGCATGGAGCATGAAGGTGGACACCTGAATAAAACTGGGAATCTGTGACTGAAGAGGGGGCAGGAGGGGATGATGATTAGGCAAATATCTGTGTCCACCTGCACAATGCTCACAACATATGGCTGTATTTATAATCAGTAATTATCAATGGTAATGAGATTGGACAAAGTGAAACTAATCTGAATTTGAATAGAGTCCTCAAATATCATTCTAGGAATTCTTACCCAAGCCTTCTCTCTAACCATTTAAACCTTTGTTAGAACCAGTTTAAAAATAACAGAGCAGATTTGCACTGATGATACTAATCTGAATGATTTCAATGAGTTAAATATTTAGGCATCATGATGCTTAATGATGCATTGATTAGAGAGATAATTAAATGCTGAATCCGAGTCACCAAATGACCTCAGGAAATTGGCATTGAAAATGACCAGAGCCATCACCAAACTGCACACCTCATTGTTTGTTTGGACCTAAAGCCTTGAGCCAGCTTGTATAGCATGAAGGAGGTCCATTTGGGAACCCTGTGTAACACTACGTGGCATGTCAGGCTAACCAGAAATGTAGTCCTGGAGATCAGTCTACTGTTCCTATGGTCATCATACAAAAGAATTCCACGGAGCCTATCACATGGGGGTCACTAAGATATAAAATAGAAAATTATAAACAATGACAAACAACATTTATGAATTCTTATTTTGTGGTGTCAGCTCTAAACAATGACAAACAACATTTATGAATTCTTATTTTGTGGTGTCAGCTCTAAGTGAACTAAAAATCTGCAACAGAAGTACAAGTCAAGTGCTTCTATTAATGTTGTCATCCTAATTTCATAGATAAGAAAATGGATCATGGAAGGGGTAAGAAAGCCACATGTCCCATCCCCGAAACATGGCACCAGAGCCCACACGCTCCTAAAGACTATGCTATCCTGCCTCTAATGGAGGTGCAAGAAGAAATACATAATTTTAATATAAAGAACTGGCTTCACTTCTGAAAAGAGAAAGGGACTGATACACCTATTTAAGAAAGGATCTGGGATTTGAGATTATTTTCTTATCCTAGAAGATATATAAAATGAATGCATGTACAATATTTTAGTGTACTATTTAAATAGTGACTTTTTTTCTTTTTGCAGAAGTCTGTTTATTTATACTGCTCAGTGAAATCTTTTGAAACCATGTATGTTACTTTAGTTCATTTCCAGACTACATAGTTCATAGGGAATATAGAAATAAATTTGGTGTAATTTTATAAGAATAACACCAATATTCCAAAATCAAATTTATAAACTTAATTTAAACCTGGGTCAATTATTTTCCCCTATAAATAATGTCTTGCATTTTTTACTAGATGTATAGTTGGTCTAATGAATGCTCAAGTGTTCTTGTTAAATGCATGAATGATCGAGTAAGTAAATTGTAACTTAGATTGTCAGTTCTATAGTTTTCCATTTTATCTACTGAAAACTATCTTCTTTATAAAAACTGGTATTCAGGACATTTGGAGTTCATATAAATCCATAAGCATTCCAAGGCTCTGGGCAGCGTGTAATCAAAATCGAATCCTGAGAATCCTATGAAGTACATCTGAAAGTAATAAAAGTTAAATATAAATGATTGACGGTAGATAATAAAGAACATATATATCCAATATATGCAAATCAAGAAGAGGAGACTTAAGCAATGACATAAGGGCAGCCACAAGTTTCACTTGAAAGGCAGCCTTGAATAACAAAAACCAGCTGAAGACAGCGGTTTCTGAAAACACAATCAACAAAAAGTCTAAACAGGTGGAAACTGCCATTGGAAATACATGTGAGAGGAGGCAGTTTTCCCTTGACATGTGGCTTTGTCTAAACCAAGCCAGAACTGCATCTACAGAAAATCTGTAAAAATTCTAAATGGTAAGTGAATATGTGTATACAATTTGGAAAGTACCGTTGATCACATGTTAACCTATAAGAGAGAGAAAGAAGCGGATGTTTGTGCAGTGTTTGCCTTTTTCAAATGGCATATAAATTAATGTAAAACAGTGATTAAACCCTCCCAAAATCAATAGTCTCGTAGTAAATAGAATACGAAGAGGCACAGAAATGGGATCACAGTAGAATAAAGCCAGTGACATTCAACATTTCTAAGGTAAATTGTTGGGATTAACTAGAAAGATACATTATAAGACAATATAGAAAAAGCAAGAGTCCTTTCCATACCACCAAACTGTATGTTTTGTTTCTTTCAATCACAAAATTTTTCAAAATAATTTGTAAGCATTCCTTTTTTTCTTCGGGTTGTATCTTAGTTATTTTATCCTGTTGCCTGAAATCATTGGTAAGAGGGCAAATCACCATCAAGTTTTGATTTGGATGAGGTGAGCTGTTTTGCCTGCCCCTTACATTCATCTTATTATATACGTAGACATATTTTATCAAAAGGGGGAAAAAAAAACACGATGAAGTGCCACTGGATTTCTAGATGATCAAGTGGGCATTAACAAATTGATTTTTTTCAGAAATCAGGTTCTTTCTTTTCCTCCAACTTACTATCATAAAAATCTAAAGGCAAATGAAATGTAATAAATTCATAGGACAGTCTCCCTGGGAAAATGCTATTAGCGCAGAGTTGCTAACCACGAACAAATTACTGCAATTAGAATTACCTGAGTGGCATTGTAAGGCCTCTCTGCCTCACTGAAGATATATGATTTCAGAATTTGTGTTCCTTGCATTAATATTAAGACTCACTGAATGAATAAAGGGAGATATTTAATGATTATTCATTTGATGGTAGGACTTGGTGTCAAAAGGTGTTCCTCAGAGTTTAGATTCTTGTAAATCTGGTGTAATTATCCATCCTTTGGGAAATTAAACATCTCTATCTTAAAATAAGGTCTACAAGGAAAATCACTCTTTATAAGCTAGTTGGAGAATAAAAACTGCTTTTATTTAAAGAGTCTTGAGTTCTTCACTGCTAACACATCTGCCTAAATCCACACATACTAACATATTTTAATTATAGTCAAGAACTGTATGGACCCTTAATCTGTGATAATCTTCAGTAGTCTTTCTCAAGTTTTGATTTGATGAAATAATTGAAGTGAAACGGTTTTAAAACTATCATCTACCATAGAGATATGAATTTATAGGCAAGAAACTGAAAGGATCAAGAGAAAATCGGAAGAAACACAGAAATCAAAATACTACTAGGCTCCAATAAGAATAACAGGAGAATGAGAGCTGTCTAAAATTCATATAATTCTCTCTCTCTTTTTCTCATTATCATCTATCTACGTATCATCTATCTACAGATATATGCAGCATATAACTCATTTTAGCTAAACCTTCAACAATGAAACTTACACCAAACTCAGGTTAATAATGTAGAATTACAAAAATCTTAGAGAAAATGTTACATTTCTGTAAAAATGTAGATTATTAATTTAAAAATAACTTATAGTTTCTCAAATCATCATCTTTTGAATTATCTTCTCAAATCTGAATTATTCACTTAAAGACCTAGAATCAATTTTCATCAAACTTTTCAGGAAGGATTGTACCATAGATGATAGAATTAGAGTCAAAAATTTATCTCCAAAGACAAAAAAAAAAAGTTCTGAATAATTTGATGAATTTTAACAAAAATTTATATAGCGTCTAGTATTTTGCTTCGATAAATCAGTTTTAGGACTCTGGCTACTTTAGACTCCATTTAAAGAGCAGAATGTGTCAATAAAATAGTTGTTTTCCCATTAAGAAACATTGCCAAAATGTATAAAAATGTGTATTAACATGGTGCACTTCTGCCCTTAATTAGCTTGTGGGTACCAGGAGAAAATGATGACACAGCGGAATGTGGCCATGACTGAATGGATCAGGGTTATCTGTGGAAATTCCCTCACCCTGATGGGCAGGAAGAAGAAATGCCTCCCAGGAGTGATAACACTAAACTGTGTTTTAATAGTGCATCTTGGTGCACTTAGAGACAAACGAGCGTTAACGTGGAAAAGTGGAGAGGCTGTTGATTATCAGAGTCGCAGTATGGAATGCAAAAGATGTTGGCCTTTATCCTGTGAGTGATGACAACGTTGTTGTGATATTTAAGCTGTGCAAGTGTAAATCTCAAAAAGATCCGTTGATTCTGACTAAAACTAAATAAGCATCAGCACGAAACTCAGAAGTACATGCTTATTTCAAAAATCACAGTATTTTCCGTGTACACTGTTTTATTTCAAAGATGTGAAAAGTATGAACTATGATGATTCCTCACATTAAGGACCTTAAGGAAAGTTGCAGGGGTGACCTCGTCTCAAATTTTAATACAGTTAAGATAAGATGATAGCTGATAAGTGAATCAGAATAATTATGAGGATGTAAAGAAGGTAGAGAACACTACCAGACTGAGTTTCAGGAAGGCTTCATAAAAGAAATAGAAGTGAACCCTCGAAGGACCAGTAGGATGGCCAAAGGAGAAATAGAGCCGTTGGGAAAGTAGTTCAATATGCCTGCCCGTTGAGAAGATGCTCAAAATAGTTTAGGTTAAGTTCATGTGGAATAGTGGGAAAATAAGGCAGAGAGATAGAGAATGGTTGGTTTGTAAAATCCCTTTAATGAAAGAGTTGAAGGGTTTGGACTTTCATTCATAGAGTTTTTCTTTCTTTCTTTTTATTTTTTTTTCATTTTTTTTTCATAGAGTTTTTCGAAGAGAGAATGAAAAGCCCCAATCAAGTGTCTTAGCCTAGGTTCCTGAGAAAATATAGTCTGAGGCATACATTTATATATATATTTTTTTAGGGAGTGCATCTCCAAGAACCGAAGTGAAGGGCCGAGGGTTAAAGCTAAGGAGGAGAAAGAGCCAAAACTAACTCAGTCACTTCTTCATGGGACTGATGCTCAGTCCTTGGGAGGTAGGTACCCTGAGGAGCCATATAACGTGTGTCAGGGCTGCTCCAAATGGAGAGAAGAGAAGAAGTAAGAAATTTGTAATCACTTCTGGGACATCTGGGGGGCTCAGAGGTTGAGTGTCTGCCTTCGGCTCAGGGCGTGACCCTGGGGGTCCTGGGATCAAGTCCTGCATCGGCTCCCCATGGGGAGCCTGCTTCTCCCTTTGCCTGTGTCTCTGCCTCTCTCTGTATCTCTTATGAATAAATGCGTAAAATCTTAAAAAAAAAAAAAAAACAGCAACAATACTTCTCAAATTACATTGGTTAAACATTTACCTCATGGGTTGTTAATACCCCTGCTCTTCTGGATTGGACAAGCATCGAGGCCAGGTCAGATATGTCACCTGAGGGTGCTCAGAGAGCCTAAGCTAGAAGCCAGCGATGCATACATAGAGGGTAGGATGTATAAAGGAGATTTCTGATGTGATGATATTTTATAAGAATGGATGTGGCAACCTAATCAAGAAGAATATATTAAAGATGGAAAGATTAATTAGCAAAAGAATGAAAATAGCTTAGATGGACATAGTAAATACCTCTATTAGCATAGTAGTATTTGGAGTGAGAAACTGCAGGGAAAAATAATATCAGTGCCTAGCAGGTGACTGGACATGGAATGATCGAAGGCTGCAAACGAACAGGATGCCACATTTTTAAAGCCTGGTTTGAATGGTGACACCAATTCTCACGGGGAATGTTCTTCTGTCGTTGTCAACTTTGTTTTCTCAGCAGATATTAGTGTTAAATATACTGTAGACACGCAGAATTTAAAATCCGCTGTTTTCATTAGTAACAATTTTCTAACCATGCGTAATAGAGAGTTCGACTGCACTGATGATGCAGAATTTATTCTTATTTCCACTTTTAGTGAATATATTTTCTGCTTCCTATCTCAGAGTGCAATACAGCAACCTTAGTCATTTGTGCAGTAACCTAAGGGGTCAGGGGATGACTTTTCTCCAGAAGAGTAATGACATCTATTATTTCTGTTTTCCAGAAGTGTAGGATTATACGGCATGATCAAAAGTTCATTTCGGAGAGCTTCGATGATTTTTTTTAACACAAAATAACTCCCCCCTCCTCCACACAGACAATATTTATGCATTTTAACATATGAATATTTCATATTCATCCCAGAAACTGTGGTTCAGAGCTTAAACACAGAGAAGAATGGCTGTCACTGCACAATGTTACCTGAGCAACAGACTGATGACTGACATAACCTCTCCCCCGACTGCATGACCACTTTGTTCATGAGCCTACTGGGCAATGAGACGGGGTGGCCGGGGAAGGGGACAGACTGCTATCCACAGAACAGGTCATCCCGGCCACTTGATAATTAAAATCCTCCTCTGCTGAAATGATTCTTTGCTGGGCATTCACGTGGAACACAGACGTCCAAACGTGTTCTTGCCCGTTCAGAGACATCCATGCGCGTACCTCTTCCCCAGATTTCCTTGTCCCCAGTTTTCGAATCCCATCCCTTCCAAGTCCCTGACCGTCCTGCCAACCCACTGGCCACAGCCCACAAGGTGGTCTGTAATCGCACGTCTGGCCGTTTCTCTAGGCATGTGAAATGCACCACCAGGTGCGCTGCTCAAAGCTCTTCCCGTTGGGAAGGGTCCCCTCACCGTGTTCCTCAGCGACGCTCCAGAAAGGGGCTGTTGTTCTACCGGCCGCCCCCTCTCAGGTGCTCACATCATGACACACCATCTGCAAACCCGTCCCAAGTCTCTTCTCCTTCGGTCAGAAGAGAAGAAGAGAAGTTCCCTGGAGGCCACAGGTTCACAGAGAGGAGGAGACACTGGGAATGCAGGCCAAGGGCCTGTGGGCCACTTTTTCAGGTAACTTACCTGTGCCTACAGGGCCCTCGTGCTGCATTCCACGCTGTAGTGCTGCTGTGCAAGCCCGTCTTAGGGCTGGGTGAGTCGGAGACCTGGGCCTCTGGCTCTGATGACATGTGGGTACACTAAGAATGACATTCCAGCTCTTCATTTTGAGTCATTACAAGACCTGCCTACTGTTCCATCTCCCTGTCCCGCTTCACACCCTCAAAATTCTTGGCCTTAACTCCTGTTGAGCCTTCCACGGGGCTGGTCCTTTCTTGTCGGTCAGTTTTCAGCTCACGCATCATCTTCTCAGTTAGAACTTCCCTGAACACTGAATCCGATCCCCTTGGATATCCTGTCTGTTACCTGGACAACTGTCCAATTAACACTTTTCTCGAGAGATGTGTCGCCCCATGAAATGACCCTGGTAGTTGCCTGCTGTGACGTGGGAAGGGTTGGTGAGGCTTTGTGCTGCCGCGGGGGGTGTTGCCCAATTTCCCTTGGTCTGATGTCTGTCCTCAAACCGTCAAAGTCTGTTGTGACTCTGAAAGTAGATTTTTACCTGAAGAAGCAAGTTTTCTGCAGGTTTTCTTTTACCTTCACCAATGAATCCAAGTAATAACAGATATGAAGCTATATTCGTGTGATGGTTAGTTTCCTGTGTCGACTTGACTAGGCCAGGAGAGGCCCAAATATCTGGGCAAACGTTATTCCTGGGTGTGTCTGTGTGGGTGTCTCTGGAAAACATGAGCGTCTGAATTGGTCCAGAGTAAAGCAGATGGCTCTCGGGGGGTGGGAGGGCACCATCCATCCCTCCCTGGGCCTGGATGAATAGAACAAAAGCACAGAGGCAGGTTGATCTCCTCCTCTCCGCCTCATTGCTTGAGCTGGCCATCAGCCTTCCGCCTTCAGCTCTCCTGGTCCTCTGTCCTTAAGGCTGGGTTCTATACCCTTGGCTCTGGGGTACTCAATCCTCCAAACTACACAACTGACTTTCCTGGGTCAAGCCTACAGGTGGCAGATCAAGGGACTTCTCAGCCTTCATAATCATGTGAGCCAATGTCTTATCAAAAATCTTATTTATGAGGGGATCCCTGGGTGGCTCAGTGGTTTAGCGTCTGCCTTTGGCTCAGGTTGTGACCCTGGGGTGCCGGTGGGGTGCCCACAAGGGAGCCTGCTTCTCCCTCTACCTGTGTCTCTGCCTCTGTGTGTGTGTGTGTCTCTCATTTATAAATAAATAAAATCTTAAAAAAATCTTATTTATGAGAAAAATATATATATCTCCTCTATAATCCTATTGATTGTCTTTTTCTGCAAAACCCAACCAACACAATTGGAAATGTATTTAGATTGCATTCATATATTTTATTCATATTGAAAATTAAGTCATTTGAATATATATACGAATATATATATGAACATATATATTGAATATATATGAATATATATTGAATATATGTGTGTGTGTGTGTATATATATATATATGTCTTCTCTGTCTGCCTGTCGCCGAAACACAACGTGTCAGCAATATCTGTCTTCTCTGATTTTTTTTTTTTTTTTTTTTTTTGCTGTGTTTCCACCATTATTCTGAGGGCAGTCCTGTGAACGAGTGGAGATTTGATAAGGCTAACATCAGTTGAATGTAAGAAGTACTGTTGTGTAGTTGACATAATTGTAAATAGTACATGTTGCATATGAGTGTACAGTTCAATATAATAAATGATTTAAAAAAGACAACTGATGGTCTCTTTTGGAGACCAAAGAGAACTATGAAAAAAGAATTATTTTAATAAATGAGACATTGTAGAAGATGATCCCTAAAGGTGATTTCCAGATAAGTAAAAGTTTACTTGTGGACATGAACTGTGTTTTTGGATTTCCTGCTGTAAGCACAAGCTTTATTTATTTATTTTTTAAAGCTTTTATTTATTTATTCATGAGAGACACAGAGAGAGGCAGAGACACAGGCAGAGGGAGAAGCAGGCTCCATGCAGGGAGCCCGACGTGGGACTCGATCCCAGGACCCTGGGGTCATGCCCTGAGCCCAAAGCAGACACTCAACCACTGAGCCATGAGGCGTCCCTAAACACAAGCTTTTTGGCTTTTCTTTCTTTTAATTTTTCCCTTTTTTTGTAGTATTATATTCGTTATTGCCAGCCAGATACATTTTTGCCCCAAAGGCCTATATAACATTATATATAGAAGCATAAATTATAGGAATTATTATTTTTTATTTCTTTTATATATACAGCTTATTGCATATAAATATACAATGTTTATGTTGCTTTGGGGGCTTCATACTAGAAGTTCAAATAGCATTTATGAGAGGAAATGAGACATCTGTGTCTACTTTATCTTTGCCATCCCTTTTTCCTGACCCATTGGAAGAATCCGCATGTTTTTACCCTCCGAGTGGTCTTCTCAAGCTCGGAGGTGATGTGATCCTATGCCAGCAGTTGAGATACTGCCTCTTGATTTCTAGCCTTTTGATCGTGACAAAGATTGCTATTTTCTTCACAAGCCAGCCAGCTCTGTGTGCTATTCTGGGAGCCATTCCTGGCCCAGCCTACCCTCCATACTCTCCACTGACTTGGTATGCCTCTACTGCCCTCTATTATAAGCCCCGTTTACGCAATATAGCTAAATTTGATTTTGTTTTCTGCAACTTCAGCTTCATCAATGAAAGGATCCAACTCCTGCTTCAAGTCCCGTAACCATGTAGGACTCTCTCTTGATGAAACCTCTCATTTCAGTGTTGATAAAAATAACGAGCTTTCTTCTAGGAGTGATAAGTTGTGTATGACACCCTAAGGAACCCTATCTTGGTAGTTCTAGTTGTGTTTCATGCTTTTCCCCTCATAGCATAAGCCCCTCAAATGGTAGCTGTGTGCCATGTTCCGTTATATACCTTACAGGACCTCCTTCTTCTATTTGAGAGGAAAGAAAATTATAAATTAGATTACATTTCAGGAGTATTACTAACAATCCTAGACAACGAAAATGTTAATGATGCATTCATTTCTTAGATAGTTCATTATAAAAGGAACATATCCAATAATCTAATTAAATGCTGCCTCTTGTACTATTATTGTTCCTTTTCCGTATATATAAAAATGCATATTCAGTGCGAGGCAACGAAAAATGGTCCCTAATGCCAAAATGGAAATGATGTGCCTTTTGAGATGGAAATGAAATTTTTATTTGGGTTATTTCATATTCAAGTTAATACGCATGAGGAATGAAATAAGGTCATTTTGAGACATTTTAGTGATGTGCAGATGCTCACTAAAGAAGAGGCTGAGAGTAAGATTTTGTTTAAAAAATACTAGCGTAGAGATTTCACTGGTTACACCTTTAGCAGTTATAAGAAGTCGTTCCACTGTATTTTAATTTTTTAACCTCTCATTACCTCTGATTAATGAGAATTACTTCTACACTATATATAAGGTGACGTGTCATTAAATTGTGTCGGAAATGGGTGACAGTTTCTGAATGCTTGCCTTGTCTGACTAAAAACATAAAAACCATCCAGAAAGATCCAGACGTCTTGTTCCTGCATCACCTACTGTCCATCTCACTCTGACAGTCTCAAATGAGCAAAACCAAAAATCACGTGCACATGCATGCACTGTTCCCTTGCTGCCGGCACTTAAACTTCTCCATTTTACTGTGACACTTGCAAATTACTAAGTGTGCGTCATTTATACATCTAGAAACTGCATTTCCAAGTTCTACACTGGTTACCACATTTTGTTTTATTTTGTATGCTAAAACACGTTTACATTAGGTCAGATAGATTTCTAAAGATGACCTCTGCAATTTGGCTACCATTCCCAAGAGCTAATAAGAGGGTGAGAAGAAGCCCACCCCGCACCCCACCCCGCACCCCAAATCAATAGCAGTGCCATTCATAGAAAAGTAAATCTCCTCACGTGTCATCAATGTCACATATTTAATCAAACACCAACAAACCACAACTTCTTCATGGTGTGTGGTAGACTCCTCAGAAGAAGCTGGCATAACCCTTAAGCTCTGCCTTTTGAGGGCACTGAATGGTTCATATTTTGGTCGATTCGAATTTGAATCTTTTTCTTTAATGTGGATTTTCCCCTGCCATTCTTGCAAAAGGGTAGCTTACTCTAAAATACAGTGACGAAGGTGTTACAGTTCTGTATCGTCTCAATATTTTCATCTTTAAGTAGGTCTTCACGGTCACTGGTTTCAAAAAGTTTATGTTATAGATGATGACACCGCAGCCTACAATATTTGTAACTCTGAAAAAAAAAAAAAAAAGTGAATGTGAAGAGTGGGTTTGGGCTGCGGTGTTGAAGACGAGCACTGAAAGAAGTGGTAAGGCCTGTTTCACCTGTAGAGGAAGGGAACAACCCGGGCAATTAATTACTCGTTTGTCAAGAGGGTAAACCATGGCTGCGTAAACGTCATAGAGGATACTACAGAGAAAGGAGACGTGGCATTGCTTGCTCCCTTCCCTCTGTGCCCTCTTGGTACTAAGATCAAGGGAATGTTGAAGGATAAGTATTGGAAGAGGTCAGGTCACTAAATGTTTCCCTTTGCTCTGGCTCTGGCTTCAGTCCATGCTTCCATCTGATAGCAGACCAAGAAACTGCTCACTAAGCGGTGCCCTGAGGGAGTAGGCGTAGGAGAACCTTGGAAAGTTTTTAGCAGAAATTGATGAAGTCTTCAGAGTCAAAGGTTGGTTTTTGGTCCCCAAGAGTCAACGTAGTTTCAGGCCTCAACTCCTGTTGCTTCTGTAAGACTGAGTGTTCTGTACGATGACGGGAAACTATAGGACATACTCCTGTGGGATGATGGGGCCCAGGTGACACAGACCCCAGCTGGTGAGTAGCCAAGCTATTTAAAGTGCACTGAAGGAGGTCACTTCTCTGCAGATAGGTCCAGTTTTGGACCTGAGCTTTGTGGTTCTTTAGAGGAAAAAATGATGTAAAAGCAATGGTTTTTTAAAACGTAATTGTTATATAATTATCTGAAGTATTTCACTACGTTTATCAATATTTTAGTTGTTTTGATAAATACCTAACTGTGTCAGAGAAAAAATTGGGCAGAGATTGGATTCAGACCGATAAACAATCACAAGATTTTTACATTGGTAGTTCTTCACTGAACGTGCTTTGCCTCCCAGGAACGCCAAGGATGCATGTTTCAGGGGGACACTCAAAGGCTGTTTTACGCCAACAGGACCAACACATATGAGGGTGATATTTTTGCGAACAAGCCGATCAAAATTCTATGATTCCTATAAGCTTTGTGGCTTGCAAGTATGGATTATGTTTGCTTGTTTGTTTATTTATTTATTTTAAAGATGAAGGGATTTTTTTTTAAGATTTTATTTATTTTTCATGAGAGACAGAGAGTCAGTGACAGAGGTGGAGGGAGAAGCAGGCTCCGTGCAGGGAGCCCGATGCAGGACTCAAACCCAGGACCCTGGGATCACGACCTGAGTCAAAGGCAGGTGCTCAACCACTGAGCCACCCAGGCGTCCCAGATTATGTTTAATCTAAATCACTTTACTCTGGTATAAATATCAGAAAGTATTTTTAACTTATAACTTTAGTAAACAGGGACGGAATTATTTAGAAAGCCAAAGAAAAAGGTTGTGGCTCTGGAATCACTAAATGAGAAATACAACCATAACTTTGTGTACCTCACCACTGCTCATGATTACTAATATCTGGGAGTACTCCTTTCATGCATTTCTTCCAGGCAGCACTTGTACATTGTTGTGATAATTTTTTTGCAAATATTATTTTAGAAATCTGTTTTGTCCAGATAATATTTTAATATAAGCATTTTAATCATCTTAACATATCCTTTTAATAATGCTCTTACGTCTGAATGATCAGTGTAATAGTTGCATAAGACCTCATGATGTATGGATCAGAAAAAAAAATCATTAAAAATTACAATCTGCATGAGTAACAGCTCATGACATAAAAAGGAAAATTGGCAGAAAGATCTCAGTTGTGGCGTAAAAATACATACTTTGAAAGCATATTAGTTATTGGATACATGGTGTGAAGGTGGGATTCACTCACTTTCAGTTGTCTATACTCTATTACTAGACTTGATAAAATTCACCCCGTGGAAGTGGATTTAGGAGAAGTTGTGGTTGGCGTGTGGATGTGTGTGGACGTGTGTGTGCGTGTGCATACAGAAATGTCGAGGCCTATCTAGCATGCATGGTGACAGGGAAATAATTGTTAAGCGGCTGTTAAATGGCAGGTGTGGTCTTATGTGTTTTATGTACATTAATAAATATTTTACTGCCCCGACTGTCCTCTTCTGACCACAGTATGGGACACCCTGGAAAAGCCTGTATGGAAACCCCATCTTAATTTCTAAAATGTGACACATAAGCCCGAAACACTGCAGCTATGTCATCCTGGCAGGGTGTCAGATATAGAGACAAACCAATTAGACAACATGAAATAATTAGTACAACGGTTTACTGTAATTTGTTGAAAAATGCCCAGGAAAAAAAAAAAAAAAGAAAAAAAAATGACAAAAGAGAATCCGATTCATATAAAGCTACAAAGCTTTTCAAAATGAATTTTTCTGCGTATCTCTCTCAAGATCTTCCTTGTCCTTCAACTGCTCTGAAATCTTATTTCCAAATTTCTAAATTCCTTCCAGTTATTTATTTTTTTTCCTCCTGCCCTGTTTATTTTAGCATATTTTTGTGTGTGTGATATGAAGACTTAACATAAGATATGCCCTCTGAGCAGATGTGTAAGTACACGGTCTAGTCCTGTTGGGGTGAGAAGCGAGGTTCTGGTCTCACGGAGTCGAAGAATGGGTGTCGTGGCCAAAGGAGAGTGAGGAAAGCCATAGTTTTATCAAGGAAGGATTTAGAAAAAGCTCACAATGGTGAGGGGGTCCCGACTAACCGGGTTGCCAACGTGCGCCTCCACCCACAGGCTTCGATTTAGAACTGAGCAGGGAGCCTGTGGCCTTCACATTCTTGTGGTTTGAGTAGATCCTGACGATGCCATCTCTACTCGCTTGCTTCTCCTTTGGGGCCTGCTAATTCTTTGTCGGTCACAAGGTGACTGCCATGCAAGGCCCCGCCTCTGACGCCCTGGGCCGCGTGGTCTGGTTTGTTCCCTTATCTCTGGTTTGTGACACCTCCTCACTTCTGGGTTTCTGTGACCCTGCAGTTCCCTACAGCCTCCCCTCCCTAGCGCTGCGTGTCCCTTACCCACTGTTAGCTACGGCCACTGAGGTGTAGAGTAGACCTCCGAGGTTCTCAGGGTGCTGACCTTTCTCCATATTTTCTGCCTTTGAGATCTCCTTATTGGTGGTGTTTTCACCAGTAACCCCTTCCTGCCTTTTCAAAATAAGATAGTCAAGGTCTTTTTGAGGCATCTCCGTGTTCCACCTCATGCATTTTCCAAATTCTTCACAGAAAATGTCCAGGACCCAATCTGGCAAAAATACAATTCTTGGGATCCCTGGGTGGCGCAGTGGTTTGGCGCCTGCCTTTGGCCCAGGGCGCGATCCTGGAGACCCGGGATCGAATCCCACGTCGGGCTCTCGGTGCGTGGAGCCTGCTTCTCCCTCTGCCTATGTCTCTGCCCCTCTCTCTCTCTCTCTCTGTGACTATCATAAATAAATAAAAATGTTTAAAAAAAATACAGTTCTTCCTAGAGAATCATGTAGGAGAGAAGGGAGAAGTAGTGAATTCATACAAGTAAGAGTCTCTTTTGCTGCCCTCCATGACGGGAACTGGTGAAAAGAAGCTATCAGAGTCCATATAAGGTGTCAAAAAAACCCTATCCCTTTTCTTAGTGCACCCATAATTCCATATTTTTTAATTTAATTTAATTTAATTTAATTTAATTTAATATTTAATTTAATTTTTATTTTATTTTATTTTAATTATTTTTATTTTATTTTATTTTTAGTAATTGGAGAAACTGGTTGGGGCAGTGACAACAAAAGTGATGATTTTTCTGGTAGTAAAAAGTGGCTGCTTAGGTCTATGGCGCTTAACTTTATGTTTGTGAGAAGAGTCAGCTGACCAAAAATAAATCTGTAGTATGAAAGTAAATCCAGTGTTACCGCTGCGGTCCTCGTCATCCCAGGCTTAAGGACTCTGTTGGTGTGTCTGTCTCTGCAGTAAGTAATTTAAACACTGCATTGTATTTAATACTTAGTGATGAGGGAACAGGGCTAGATGCACAAAGTACAACCAATATCCCAGGAATGACTCCCACCCAAGATGGGATCTGTGTGACATTCTTCAGGAAGTTTCCGATGTTAAGCCCAATGTCTTAATGTTAATGCCTTGCTAAAGGGAAAAGCAATCTAACTTGACAATGGCAAGGCCTCCAGTATCTTGTAGGTCCTCATTAGTGTATGAAAATCCTTTTGAAATCTCCCTTTTTTGCTTAACCTCTCCCAATTCCCAGGTATATAATCACACGCCCCCCCCACCCCAATAGGCCCAGGGCAGCCGCTCTTCCTTCCCATGGGTCCTGTTCCCGGGCTTTCATAAAACCACCATTTTGCACCAAAGATGGCTCAAGAATTCTCTCTTGGTCGTCCGCCCGGGACCTCACCTATATTCCAAAACTTCATCACTTAGGACGGTGTAAATGAACCATCAAAGAAATGAAAATATCCTTCTGTATCTGTGCTTTGTGTAAGGTAACTGGATAATAAATGGTGCTCACAGAAAATTTTCCATCTGAAAACTTTATGTTTTAGGGATTTTGCATTAAATTTGCTTATTTGGAAAATGCCAATGTATAATTAAAAGCTGTTATGAGTGTTTCTGAAAACTGGCTTGATTTTGAAGTTTCACATCTATAACTAAACACAGTGTATTTAGTTTACCAATTATATCTATAATTATCTCAGGATTGCTCAGAATTCCTTTCAGAGGAATTAGAGAAAAGATGCTTTACTCAATATTGACATGTGAAACGGCTAAATATAGGTTCTGAAAGTCAAATAATGTCACTGGAATACTTCAACAATGGAAATAATCACTTTTGGTTTCTGTACCAAACACGTCAGCGTCACAAATAGTTGAATACAAATAATTAAGGTGAAATTCTCTTTTATCTTTCTTAAATGGGATCATCAATTTAACACTGAAATGATGTCCTACAAAAATAGCCATCTCCCAAAAAAAGTTTCATCAGAGTACAAAACTTTGGCATTGAAAGGGATTATAAAATATCTTGAAAACTGCTTCATGTTAATAGTATTTACCCTACAGGAAAGTTTAGGCTTCATTTACAGTGTGCAACCATTCAAAACAGCAAAGCTTTGCTAGGCTATTAAAGTAATCATCCAATATAAGAACATATCACTGTGAAGACACCATCTGGCATGATACAGAATCTGGGGGACAGGATTGGTTTTACTGTGGATTTTTAGAGAAAGTAAAAAATAACGTGGGTAATCTGTTAAATAGCCCTGTACAATATTAAAAATTATCACCAGCCCAGGAGGTAAAGTAGGTACATAAGCACATTAAAGAATATTTCTTGATTTTATTATAGGAATTTATCCGAAACTCCTGTTTGAAGAAATCATACATTTAAGTGGGAAAAAGTCTACAGGATAGGAATTTTTAAAAATTGCATTCTTGACACATATCACCTGCTCAGCAGCTGTGGTTGGCCCATGAGGATATTCTCCAAATGCAACTGAGGGGGAGCGGACTATACCTCTCCAAAATATTCCTCTTTGACATAAAGATTAACTTGAGCTGGTTATTTTTTTAAGAAGAAAGGAGACAAAAGAGAAGCCCTGTCGGTAGAGTCACCTTTTTGTGCGAGACGTTTACACGTACGGAGGAAGTCTCCATTTTACCAGGCAGTGGAGGATGATTACATCTCTAGAAGCTCAGTAGAGAAAACCAGACTTAAATCTGCATCCCAACCATGTCCTTGTTTACTGTGCTTTTCCTGATAACCTCCCATAACTGGCCCCATCCCTCTCCCCCAAATGTCCTCTGCTGCCTTCAGCTGGAAACAGTATTTAAGGTGATGGTTTGTGCCATTTTGTTGAGTTACACAGTTTTCCTGTGCATTTCCCATGCGTACAGAAAGTATACTTATTCCTAAACTTCCATTTGTTTTTCTCCTGTTAATCTGTCTTTTACTACAGGAGGGTCTCAGCCAAGAACCTAGAAGGGCGAAGGGAAAAAGAAATTTACCTGCTCTACAGAAGAAATAGTCACTTGATAGTTCAGTATTATCATAAATGATTTACAAAAATGTTAAGAGAGAAAACCTGTCAATAGAGAAGAAATTAAAGCAGGTGCACTTTGATTAAAAGCTCATCTTATTTTACATAGATCATAAGAGTTGCTTTAGCTATAACTACAAATATTGAGACTAATTGTCATGCAAGGGTATCAGTGTCATTATTTTAGACCCATGATATACCTTTCAACATGGTGCATTAGTATTTTGATTTGAAATTACAAAAGCTGATACACTTTAATGAGGATTATTTCCTTAAGTAAGCTGTTTATTTCAAATACATCTTTTTTATTGCTTTCAGCACACATATTACTCCGTTAAAATGCACATTTTAATCACTATGAAAACAACAACTGCTTTCCATATGGTTAAGTGGCAGTATTATACAATGCATATCAAACTGCAGTGACTGGCATTAATACATGTAATGTTTCCAGGAATATTTCGGTCACTAGGTTGGCTTGTAATAGTCCAGACATTTGAGGACTTTTATATTCAAGAAATAATTTGTTTTGCTTTTTTTTTTTCAAATACTTGTAAATGATAGATGGGATAGATGGATGGATGGGTAGATGGGTTGATTTTCAAAGTCTGTCTTATGCTGTAAAAACTTTAATTGACACACTCTTGAAAATGAGCATCACTCCCTGAGTAATATTAGATCTTGACAAAATCCTTAGTAATGTCGAACTTAATGAGGTTCAGAATACTCTTGGCAAGTTATTTTTTTATATCCTTCCTAAATTTCTGTTTATTCTTCTCATTTTAACTTTATTTTTCCTCCTTCTCAAAATCTCTCAACACTTATATATAAATTTAATTTTTGCTAAACTATGTACCAGGAAAAGGCTCTTATAATCTTGCCTCAGGCTGTTTGCAGTAAAAGAAACACACTAATAAAATGAGGCACATAAATTCTTGAAAGATGGAACAAGAAATGACTTTAGAATTACATTTATTACCTTATGTAAGTAAATGAAGTATATAGAATATATGCATGTAATGCTCTATGTGCATTTATTTGAGTTTTAAGTGGAGAAGAAACTGCAGTTGCTGCAGTTTAAAAGAATATTTCTGAGTCTGAAATCATGGTATTTCCCCTAGAAAGCAGAAGGAGGGCATTATGGTTGTGATGGGATTACATAATAATGGAAATCAGGCAAATAATCAGAGTCTCTTAATACACTACTACGTAGAAGCAAGGGAAAACTTCGGAAGATGTGTATTAAATAAAATTGCCCGGGAAACAACTCAAGTTAAAAAAGATACTAATACTGATGATATTGGTCAATCGAGCGAGGAACAGTCATGGTGTTATTTGCCAAAGTCTTGCTAAATACATACCTGGTGCAGATTCTAAAAATATGAATAGGAAGTGATTCTACTCCTACGGGAGCTCACCATCTACTCATAGAGAAAGACATGCAAATAGATGAATTACAATACGATCTGAGCAATATTGGAAATGCATACGTAGTACAGGGACAGCGCAGATAAGGAAGGGGTGGTAGAATGGACAGGAGTTTGTCAAGCAGATAGGAAAGTAATTTAGCAAGAATAGCAATATCTGAAAAATATACAGGTGGTGGGTTGAGGGCTCTAGACTGAAGCCTAAATTATGAAATAAGAGTAATGTGAAAGAGTCACATTTCTCTTTATGCAGAGAAGTTTAAACATTTTATTAAATGCATGGAATTATTACTAGAATAAGTAGAATATTTTATATTTTTTAAAGATTTTATATATTTATTTGACAGAGAGAGAGAGAGAGAGAGCACAAGCAGGGGGATCAGCAAGGGGAGAGGGAGAAACAGACTCTCTGTTGAGCGAGGTGCCTGATGCGGAGCTCGATCCCAGGACCCGGAGATCATGACCTGAGCTGAAGGCAGATGCTCAACCAACTGAGCCACCCAGGTGCCCCCAAAATTTTTTAAATAATTGAAATTTTATCACCAAACATGGGAGTAACAAACAGTGGGTAGCTGCTAGGACTTTGAAATCAGAAAATTTTGCATTTCAATCTTAGTTTTGCTTGTTAGAAATAAAATGAACTTTGAATATTTCTTAGCTTTTCTTTCTTTTTTTTTTTTTTTTTAGATTTTATTTATTTATTCTTGAGAGACACACACACAGAGAGAGAGGCAGACACAGGCAGAGGGAGAAGCAGGCTCCATGCAGGGAGCCCGATGTGGGACTCGATCCTGGGTCTCCAGGATCACGCCCCAGACCAAAGGCGGTGCTAAACCCCCAAGCCACCTGGGCTGCCCTTTCTTAGCTTTTCTAAATTCACTTCATATTGTATAAAATGGGAATAATACTTACCAGTAAAGTTTCTAATGAGTACACATAAAATGTGCCATTGGAACATGTAAGAATTGATTTATGTTAAGATGTAACTATTACCTTATTATTATTGTTGTGAAGAAGATATTGAAAACAGTATTCTGTGTCTGTAAGAATCAATATTCTTTCTTCTGCTATGTAACTTAAATACACTGTGTTTATCATTATGTATAGTAGGATTTTTATTACACTGGGGAGTAAAGCGAATGTAAATCTAATATGACTTTGACATCAATTTAAGTAGACTCTCACCTCTAGTCATAATCTTCCACTGCCCAACATTTTTTAATCTGGATTTGGAAACTTGTTATTTTTAAGTATTTATGATTCACAAGAAGTTGCAAAACTGCTGCAGAAAGTTCCTGTGCACCTACCCTCCAGCCTTTTCCCTTATTGGTTGTGTCTATACCTTAGCACAGTATTAAAACCAGAATACAACAAATATAAAAGTATACTTCTTTCCTTTTTTTTTTTTTTTTTTTTACTTTTTGCATAAAAGTATAGTTCTATGTCGTTTTACCACCCAGGGACATGTGTGTAACCACCACTGCAGTCAATTTATAGTATTATTCTATCACCTAAAGATATTCCTTATGCTACTCCTTTGTAGTCATACCATCCCAAGATCCCTAATCCCCACCCAAGATTCCTAATCCCTGACAACACATAATATGTTTTCCATCTCTGCAATTTCTTCTTTCTTTTTTTTTTTAAGATTTTATTTATTTATTCATGAGAAACACACAGAAAGAGGTGGAAACACAGGCTTCCTGCAGGGGGCCCAATGTGGGACTCGATCCCAGAGCTCGGGATCACGACCTGAGCCCAAGGCAGACGGTCAACCACTGAGCCACCACCCAGGTGTCCCTCTGCAATTTATTTCAAGAATGCTTTATAAATGAAATGCTTTTTTATTCGGCATAATGTCTCTGAGGCTTACTGAAGTCATTGGTGTTTTTCCATAGTTGACAGCTTTCTTTGCTGAATAGTTGTCCATGCTATGGATGTAACTGCAGTTTGCTTAGCCATTCATTCATCATAGGACATTTTAATTATTTCCAGATTGGGGCTATCACAAGCAAAACTGCCCCAAACAACAATTTATGTGTTTCTGTGTAGAGATTAGTTTTCATTTCTTTTTGAATAAATGCCCAGAAGTGCATTTTTCTAGGTTGTATGAAATGCATATTTTTAGAGTTTAAGAATATATCAACTATTTTCCAGTTTGTACCATTTGACCTTCTCCCCCAGCAATATATGATACTTTTTGCCATATCCTCACTAATATTTAATATTTTCACCATTGCTTTATTTTAGCTGTTCTTTTTCTTTTTTTTGAGATTGTATTTATTTATTCATGAGAAACACAGAGAAAGAAAAGCAGAGACACAGGCAGAGGGAGAAGCAGGCTCCATGCAAGGAGCTCAATGTGAGACTTCATCCCAAGACCCCAGGGTCATGGCCTGGGCCGAAGGCAGGTGCTCAACCGCTGAGCCACCCCAGGTGTCCCTACTTTGCTAATAGATGTTTACTGATACTTTATTGTGGTCTTAATATATTTAATAAGAAAACAAAATATTTTTTTCATGAAAAAATATTTCTAAATAGGCAAGAAACTCTGTCTTTTTTAAGTATTAACTGACATTTGGGGGAAAAAGATAATTTTGCTATAAATTATTAGAAAATTGAAGAAATAGGAATAAAAATATCTATTTCAAAAAAATTAAAAAATAAAAAAAATAAATAAAATAAAATAAAATCAAAATATCTATTTCAGGTTAGTTGAGACTGAAACCGGACTTTCTGGACTAAAGTTTAAAAACATTCCACATTCCATGAGGAATTATATAATTTTATCTGTAAGCTTCAGGAATAACAATGACAAAGAAAAAACATATCTCAATTATATGTGGAATCCAAAAAAGGAGAATATATAGAAGCAGGGAGTAAAAGGGTGGTTGTTGGGAGGAGGGAGGTGGGAGAAATAGGGAGATGCTGGTTGAGGTATAGAGTTGTAGTTACTTAGGATGAGTAAGTCTAGACAGCCTAGGCATGACATGATGGTTATAGTTAATAATGATGTGGTGGGGACTGGAAACTTGCTAAGAGAATAGATTTCAGGTGCTCTCACCAACACACACAAAGGAGACTATGTGAAGATAGGAATATGTTAATTAGTTTGAGTGTACTAATTATTTTACTCTGTATAGGGCTATCAAACCAGCATGTTATACATCTTAAATATACAATTGTTATTAAAATATAATAATAGAAAACACATTTCTGTTATCCATCTTCCTGTTGCACAATCCCCAGGACTCACACTCATTATCTCAATATAACTGAAAAAAACATACTTTTGGAAAAATACAGTTATATCCCTTGGGTATGACTGTCTTAGGTCTTAGGAAAGTATAACCCCTAGTTACAAGTGTGAATTCTCAGAGTTGCAGCTCCATATTCCCTAAGTTTAAATAAATAAATAAATTAAAGGTCTATGTGTAAGATATGTTAAGATAACAAATGATTTGGGACACCTGGGTGTCTCAGCGATTGAGCGTCTGCCTTCAGCTCAGGGCGTGATCCTGGGGTCCCGGGATCGAGTCCTGCATCGGGCTTCCTGCATGGAGCCTGCTTCTCCCTCTGCCTGTGTCTCTGCCTCTCTGTGTGTGTCTCTCATGAACAAATAAATAAAATATTAAGAAAATAAAAATAAATGATTTTAGTATAAAATGTGCTACTATAATATTAGAAATAGAGTAAAACTCAGAATTTAGGTTTCTAACATTGAGAAATTACATGGAACTAGAAAGTAGTTTCCTTGGTAATTTAACCAAAGTAAATCTTCTCTCTAACTGAAATAGCGTGCACACACACATACTCACACACACACCATAACATTTCCTTTGCATTTTCTTAAAAGGGACTTTTTTTTTTTTTCTTTCAGAACATATGTTAGCATTTCATTTAGGGTCTTATTAAAAATGCCCTGGCATTTCTGCTTGTCTGAATAGAATTTCACTACCTCACACATCTTGAGCATTATAAAATACTGCATTAACCTTTCTAACAGAGCTTGATATGACACAGAAGATATATTTTTTCCGGGAGAATGTATTATTCATTAAGTAAATAGTAGAAGCAATATGAAAGAATTGTCTGAGTACTAAAATTTAATCAAAGCAATTAAAGTCAAAGGTGTTAATATATTGCTAGACATATTAGAGTCATTAAATATTGTTGGACTTTTCCTTCAGGAATGAAATAGACTCCTACTTCAAGTACTCATCTGAACTTTTATTATGCCTCATCATTTTTGTACTAACTCATGATGCTGAATTTATTCCAAGTACTTGTGCGTAAGATACTGTGAATTTTACATTATTTTTCTGTTGTGTCTATAGTTGATAAATCATTTGTAACTCACTATTTATTATATTACTGCTTTAGAGACCTAGTATAATAATGTGCCAGAGAAATGTTTCAATAGATAGAAATAATTTCATATAACCATGACACCAATAATTTCCAGGAAAAATAATTTTTCCACACAATGCTTTATGATTTGACAGCGAATACTTGAATGCCATATGTCATTTATATAAGCACACTAAAGACTTTTACTTACAGTCAAATAGGACAGGAATTACCAGGATGAGTACCTACACTGTGTCATCCTCACACTAGACACTTTATATTCAGACTCTCACTTCTTATTATTATTGGCATTTTCAAATGAAACTCAGAATAGCTTGCCCAAGAATCTAATAGGTAAAAGGCAAACACAATCTGTAAACCGAGAATATATTAAAACAATCTTGGGTAGCTCTTGACTGCAGACAATAAATGCAATGACAGGAAATAACTAGTATATGGCAGTCAGACTACCCACACCTGGTTAAATAAAGATTTTGAGTAGAATCCTCAAAGTCGTTAAACAGAGAGAAAATTAGGAAAGTATGCAAATACACTGGTCTTATGGGAAAGAAACCCAAGATACATTAAACCACCAGAAATACAAATAGCTAACTCAATAAACTTTTCAGAATTCCTAATATAAACTGGCATCTATGATTCAAATATTAATGAAATGTTAAGTGGGAACACACAAAATTTAAAGCTGATCTCTCATTTTAAGCTATGCCATAGTTGGATGATTTAATGACAAAGAGCGGGAAAACGTGAATTACTAAAGGATAGAGATCGGTCAGTGCATATTATTGCTTCTATGCCTATAAATTCGTTCCCAATAACAGGAAATACCCATTATGTTTCCAGCTTTGTGATTTCTGAGTGGGGAATAAAGAAAGTGTGGGAGTCTAAGGGCGGCCGTGCCCTGGAGCTGTGGTTGCTCAGATTTTCAGATCAGGCTTCCTGGTCAGGGGTTCCTGTGTTATATTGTACACCTTACACTTATGCAATGTTGCATGTAATTATATCTCAATAAAACTGGGAGGGAAAAAGGGAAAGATTTTGCACCTGGACATTCTTCCCAGCCCAACAAACAGCTTTCCAGAGATGGGTGGTGTTCTGATCCTTCAATGCAGATGTCCGAGCCATGTAGAGAGCTATCAATAGCTCCTGTTTCATTTGTGACACTAACTTTCTTCTATTCTGCAACAGAAACATGAAAAATAAAGAAGTATAATTTCCAAAAAAAAAAAAAAAATCAAGGAAGAGATTAGGTGGTTGATGCTTCCTTCGTTCATCTCAATTCTTGGAAAGACACATAGAGACCTTGGTTAGTTTGCTTCAGAAAAATAGAAAAATAGAAAATAATCACACTGTTTTTTTTTTCTCTTTCTCTTTTCTCTTTTCACTGTGTTTTTCTGTCTTCTTTAGTGGAATATTATGTATCAAGTAAAAAGATCTCAGCCTGAGAAGGAATGTCTTATGATTTTTTTTAAGATTTTATTTATTCATGAGAGACACACAGAGAGAGGTAGAGACATAGGCAGAGGGAGACGCAGGCTCCATGCAGGAACCCCAGTGCAGGACTCGATCCCAGGACCCCCGGGTCACGCCCTGAGCTGAAGGCAGGCACTCAACTGCTGAGCCACCCGTGTCCCTGGAATGTCTGATGATCTACCATGAAAGTCCTAGGAGTATGCGTCAACAATGAAACAAACCTAAAGAAAAATCCATTTGAAACAGAACCTATGATTTAAAATCACCCCATTGGTTCAGTTCATCGCTCAGTTTGTTTTCAAAATCATTTTTAAAGTATCTTAATTGCCCCATGTTATTCCTTGTAAGCCAGTTTACAAAGCCCAAGTGATATAAAAATCATGTCACTGTGCAAAATATTTACTCATCGGGTGCTTAATGGAATCCTGGACGTTGAGTGTAGAAATCATTTTGTTACTGATACATTCTTTTCCCTCAACCCTACATATTTATATAGCACTTACTACTATAGAGTCTAGACATCTTGACACACGTGTCACGCCTGTATAAAGCACCATGTTCTCTGGACAAACCTATGGAAAACCAAATGGCATAATGAGTTAATCAAAAGTAAACACAAAACAAGTCACCCTGTGTGATCAGACATTGGATATTGTTATTGGATAATGAGGATGTGATGTTCTCCTCACACGTTCATCTTAAATACTAATGTAACTAAGATATGTCATGGAAATTACTTGTCTCTGGCTCATGCATTATAAAAAAAAATAGCTGTAACTAGGACTGTTAGCATAACTATCAATATTGGTCAAACTTCTGAAAATCTCATATTGAGATTCAGCTAAACTTCAGGATTTCCTTACTCTGAATTTAAGAAGTTTGTAGGGATCCCTGGGTGGCGCAGCGGTTTGGCGCCTGCCTTTGGCCCAGGGCGCGATCCTGGAGACCCGGGATCGAGTCCCACGTCGGGCTCCTGGTGCATGGGGCCTGCTTCTCCATCTGCCTATGTCTCTGCCTCTCTCTCTCTCTGTGACTATCATAAATAAATAAATTTAAAAAAAAAATAAGAAGTTTGTAATTTCAGAAGATTAAACTATTTTCTCAGTAACTTCTAGAAAAGACAATTTTCCTTGACCCGGTTGCTTTTCTCAATGCATATTTAAAAATCATTCTTTCTTTTCCTTTCCCTAATAGATCCAAAATCAGGCCATCAATACAATTAAAGTCCTGGACAGTAAAAGGAGTATTTATCGAACCCACAATAATAAATGTTATGACTTTTGCACATATTCCTAAATACATTTTGTAGTTCTCAGAATTAAGGTAAAAAACAAAAGACATTTGGAGATTATTGCTGGAGAAAGTGCTCTTAAGGCAGTCTTCGATGAGCAGTGACTCCTATTTCTTTTTCTAAGAATATAAATCAAAATGAGGAAAGTAATGGGGATATGCATACATTTTACGAAGGGCATAGCCTGGAATGTGGAAGGAGTTTTGTAGGAAATGCTGAAGCAAAAGGACTTATCTTCTTTTTATGCTTTTAGTCTCCACCATTCCCTAGGCACAGAGACGGAGTGGTATGGATAAATACTTTTATTCTTTCCCGTATTATTGTAGTTCAGGGCAATCTTACATGAAGATAAAAATATCCTAGAAGTTGGGGAATGTACCAGAACCTTTGTGGGAGTTTGGCTGACTAATTACATAATACTTTCCATATTTTTTTTTCCGGTTCTGATGCTCAGTCTTCCCTCAGATTGATTCCAGCACATGCATGTGCCCCTTGATTGATTGCTTAAGGAATGAAGAACACAGCCTACAGCAAGAGGCGATCCACATGTGATCCTGGCCTTAGGAATCCCTTATTGGAGTGACATGGGGCACCAGCTGGCCTCTCTTGAAAATATTTTGCTTGATATTAAATACCTTCAAGCTTAAAAAATGACCATCCTTGTATGTAACTATGGAGGTAATAGATTCAGTATACTGAATCTATTATAGTATAATAGATAATATAATATAATATAATATAATATAATATAATATAATATAATATTATATAATACAGTATAATAGTATACTGAAGTGTAAGTACACTTACAGCAGGGTAATTCAGCTGTCATCTCCATTACCTCTATTACCTAGAAAAGGCTCAGTATCATGCATACGTAAGATAGGTAACATACTAGGTATACTGAAGCTATTTTTTTTTTTTGTAGTAGAAGTAATTCTATTTAGCGTTCTAGTATTTCTTTGAATTTTTACTCAATATTGATTAGTTTTCTAGTAAGATGCTTTTTTATTTATAAATCATGAGTTCTCTTTCTTCCCTTCTGATAGTTGGATCCCTTACTTCTTTTCTTTTTTTTTTTGTTTTTATTTATTTATTCATGAGAGACAGTGAGAGAGAGGCAGAGGGAGAAGCAGGCTCCATGCAGGGAACCCAATGCGGGACTCGATCCCAGGACCCCAGGATCACGACCTGAGCTGAAGGCAGATGCTCGACTGCTGAGCCACCCAAGCGTCCCATTTTTTTTTTTTTAAGATTGGGTCCCTTATTTCTTTGTGTTTGTCCATACAGTGATGACCAGGAACCCCCCCTGTATTATATAAACAGTTGTGGTATTAAGGAACATCTCTGTCTTTTGTTCAGTTTTTTTTTTTTTAGAAGGATTAATTTTTTTTTTTTAAGATTTTAATTATTTGAGAGAGAGAGAGCACAAGCCTGGAGGAAATGGCAGAGAGAGAAACAAACTCCTGCTGAGCAAGGAGCTCAGGCAATCCATCCCAGGACCCTGAGATCATGACGTTGAACGGAAGGCAGGTGCTTAACACACTGAACCACCCAGGTGTACTATCTTTTGTTCAGTGTTAAAGAGGATGTGTTAAGGATTTGATCATTAAGCCTAAGGTTTGTTACAGGTTTTGGTATTCCTTATGTCAAATTAGGAAATCCCATTTACCACTAATTAGCAACTATTTTTCAATCTTGAAGTAGAATTAAATTTTATCATATGAAGTTTCTGTAAACTTTGGTAAGTTGTGCATGTTTTTCTCCTTTAATCTGTTAACGTAGTGAATTATAATTAGGTGTTTCTTTTTTTAAGATTTTATGTATTTATTCATGAGAGAGAGAGAGAGAGGCAGAGGGAGAAGCAGGCTCCATTCAGGGAGCCTGACGTGGGACTCCATCTCGGGTCTCCAGTTTCAGGCCCTGGGCTGAAGGCTGCACTAAACCGCTGAGTCACCCGGGCTGCCCTAATAGGTATTTCTGATGTAGAACCATATTCTGTGATTTTCAACCACATTTTTATATGATCATTATTAATGACTCTCCAAACTGCAATGAATGTATTCTTTGATTACCTACAGACTTGACTTTAGTTAATGAAGATGTCCATCATTCTTTCTAATATCTATTTCAAATTTTATTGGTTTCTGCCATAGATGAGACTACGGTGTACTAAGTATCCACTCCAAAGGCTTGGGCTTTCACACTGATAAAGCCTTGATGAATGAACTCTTGATCTGAATAAGTATTATCTGCTTGAGAGACTAGAATTGTTTTTGAGGAGAGCAAGTATAGTTTCTCAAAAACAAGAAAATTCAATCCAACGAGAAATAGAAGTGGGAGTTATAACGGGAAAATAAGCAGTAGAGATTGGGTAGCAAGGCAAGTTGGAAGAAGGATAAAATATGCTTTCAAAGATCTATGGGTGGAGAATTCTCAGGACAAAGACTCTAAAGGGAGAGGCTTGGATTTATCTTCCTAGGTGGCTCAGGTTCAGGAGTAGTTGTAGCAAATTTTAGGAACTTTGAGGAACTAAAGCTTCATGGACTGTGTTGATAATCAAATTATCTCTGATGTCCTTCAGTGGATAAATTAGATCATCTAAGGATAATGAAACGGCCGTTGTGCAAAGGCGCTGTGGCACAGTAGTAGTACATCCAAACGTGCTGAATTTTGTATTCCTTGGCCAGCGTAGCGTTTAGCTATTATTTTTAGTCCTTGCGGTGTTTGCTGCAATTTCTTTCCCCTGTGCGTCTAAAGGACCCTGCCTTTGGCAAGTAGCCCAAAGAATGATCAAAATAGAAGTGGGGTCTAGAAAGTGATTCCATCTGAGATTTTAATGTAACTGTAAAATGATTTGGCCATGCAAAATCTGGCAAACACAACGTGGGGAACTGTGTGATCAAAGAGAAAAAAAAAATGAAGCAACACTTTTTTAAAAAAAGCACTATGGTGAAAGAAGGAGCTGGGTCTTGTAGTTTAATGTACTTTTGGCAGATATGACATAAAGGGACACATTTACGCACTGTAAATAATTGTTAATTGAATTTCAATGAACACATATTATCAAAGCATCCCGTTTATTTATGACCTTTGGTTTGGAGGACCAGTAATAAAAATTCAGCAATAAATATGTCTGAAATTTCTCGCATGATCCTGCAACTTGATAGTAGATAGTATAAACGAAGAATTTTGATGCCATAAACTTTTTATTGTGTTGACTGAATTCTGGGCTTGAGATCATACATTAGCCGACATGACTAACATGGAAAATAGTTATATGAACAGAAAACTAAGGTTTTCTATCAACTTGATTAGGTTAATTTGGTCCTTGATTGTATACACTACTTCTATAATTAATTATACATTCATAAATAGCCATTTATTCATTCCCCAAATAAGAATAACAGCCTGCTGTATACTGTAGTTGCCTATGGGTTTGAAGGTCTTGACCTCTAAGAATATTCAGTATTAATTAATTGCTTTATATTGAACAATTAACAAGATATACTGTTTCATAACTCTTCTTTCTACTGGTTTTGCCAAATGTGGAAATACAATAGCCGCTCCCCCAACTCAGTGTCTCAATACTTCGCTTCCCCTACTTCACAAACTTGGTATGTTTTAGCCTTTTGCCTCTTCCGGTATACCTCAGTCCTAAGTCAAACGATGAAATAATCAAAACCGAAGTATCATTAGAGTCAATGAAGACATTCTCCTGTATCCATTGCCATTTTAAAATAAAATTTTCTTTAAAAAAAAAAAATTAACTCAGTTGTCGAATTAGTTGAACTAGAAGATGAAAGACAGTTCTAAGATACTCACTTCTTACTTTTCTGTATTTTGGCCAAGAATCTGTATTAACTGTTCTTGTCTTGGACAATCAGTCCTGACATTCATCCAACACTTTTTCAATGTCAATTTTTCAAGGGACTCATAGTCTCAAAATGCGCTCTATTAGGGCCATGATTAGTAATCCTCAGTCAAATCATAAGTGAAATTTCAGAAGTAGTGTGTATTCTTAAGACTCTCCCGGTTATCTTCTTCCAGAATGGGGCTCGTGTGCATTCTGCTAGAGATCCGAAATGTGATGACTACCAAGTGAATGTTTTCTAGAAATACCCAGTGGATTCACGAGATCACTCTATGCAAGGGAGATAAGGGCATTGAGAGTATGTTAAGAGGCATCATTGCCGCGTCTTCATGTCGCTTACGTAATGTTCATGGAACCCCGTCCAAACACTGCACTCTGACTTTCTGACGATTCTGGAAAACAGATCTCAACATACGGAATATTTAAAGCCAAGTCTTTGGTTTCCCAAGCCTAAACCAAGGTTCTATTTTTTTCCTAAAATTCTGTTTCTTTATAGTTAAGTGAAACCTCAGGAAATCAAAGATACTCTCTCAGAAGTGGAGTTGAGTTACATGTTCATTTGTTTAGTGAGGGCAAAGGAGAGGGGTTTCTCTATTAAAGTGTGCGTGTTTTCGTTTGTGAATTTAAAAACTTAGTAATACTCTATGTTTTATATTCTACTTGTTCCTAACTCAAGAGGTTTTTTGTTTTTAGTTCTTGTTTCTTGTTTCGTTTTGTTTTTGTATGCAAGATTAAATAACATCATTAAGTTGGTTTGGGGAATTTCAGCCACAAAGATGGAGTATAAATTACTTGACTATTCCAGTTTGGTATTTTTAAGATTTTATTTATTTATCCATGAGAAACACAGAGAGAGGCAGAGACACAGGCAGAGGGAGAAGCAGGATCCCTGCAGGGAGCCTGATGTGGGCCTCGATCCCAGGCCCTGGGGTCATGCCCTGGGCCAAAGGCGGTGCTAAACCACTGAGCCACCCAGGTTGCCCTATTCCAGTTTCTTCATCTATGAGATGGGCTTAGTAATAAAACTAAATCCAGCAGTATAAGGATTAAATGACCAGCGGATATATTTAGTAAATATGAGTTATGAGATTACAAATTTGAAGATAAAAGTACTCTTAATATTTGTAGAATTAGGAAACAATCTACAATAACCACCCTCACTCCTGACACTAACCGTAAATTCAGGAGTCCTCGAGATCAGCACTCTGACACAAGATGCAATCTTAGGGGTTCCTAAGAGGACCCTCAAGTTTGATCATTTGCCAGAAGGACTCACTGAACTCACTGAGAGTCATTGTACTCACGGTTACGGTGTATTTCAGTGAAAGGATACGGGTTAAAATAGGCCCGGAGAAGAGATGTCTGCGGCAGAGGCCAGGACAATGATGTGCACGTGGAGCTTCCAGGTGTCCTTTCCCGGCAGCCCCGGGCCACGCTGACCTCCCTGGCCATGATGTTTCACAGCTTCACAGAATATTGCCAACCAGGGCAGCTCCCCCGAGTCTTGCCGCTCCGACCCTTTACTGGATCCTTGTCCCCTAAACCTGGCTGACTCCCCATGTGGCTGACTTTGGTGTCCAGCGCCTCTGGAGGTAGACAATTTTAATTTTGCGAGACCCCCAGCCTCCATCCTAGATCACAGCGTTAGATTATCTGGCAAGGCTCTGGGCCCCCGGCTAAACAAAGACACTTTTATCAAGCAAAACATTCCAGGGATTTAGAGACTTCCAGGAGCTGAAGGCAGAGACCAGACCTCTCCTGGGGTGAGAATAGTGCTTCACACTATTGAAAGTCTAAATGTTAATGTCAATATTTCAAAAGGCAGTTCAAATGTATAGACAAAATACGACTGCCCGTCAGTAAAATAGCTAATAGTATATTGTGTTTCATAGGTTTGGCATTGAGGTAAACACATTTTTATTTTATTTTATTTTATTTTATTTTATTTTATTTTATTTTATTTATTTTATTTTATTTATTTTATTTTATTTTATTTTATTTTATTATTTTATTTTATTTTATTTTATTTTTTTATTTTATTTATTTTATTTTATTTTATTTATTTATTTTATTTTTATTTTTATTTTTTTAGGAGCAAACTCTTAATTGTTCATTAAAACAGCTTCTGTTTTGGTGTGCAACTAGCTCATTTTATTTGCCCTCTGGATAGCAAGTGACATTTTTCAATTATAGATGAGTGATATAATCGCCATTTTGCTTTTATTTATAATAAGCGTTTCAGCATTATAATTTACGTGTTGGCTAATCTTTTTTTTTTTTTTAGTTTGTCTATGTTGAGTTGTAGATATTGATTTTTATCAATAAGATGCACAGTGTGCTTTTTAAAAAGTAGCACTGTTGGCATAAATGCGAAGTACTAATTTACATATCATTTTGAAAGAAGCAACCTCTCTTTTTAATCATTTAGTCTCAGATATGGTGTGTGACTATACAAGTATTTTTGTGCATTCATTTCAATCATTATGATAATAAGCTTAAAGAGATAAAAGCTGTTCTATTTCTTATTCTGCATTGTTAAACCTGTGCAAGTGTTTCAATTACCATAATTCTGAAAAATTTTATGGCTTAAAATTCTAAGGTAATATATTCCTTTTCTTGTATTCAATTTCTTTCTTTCTTTCTTTTTGTATTCAGTCTAAAATACCTGACAGCTGCCTTTGAATATGTTTTGTAGGTATTTGAAAAGAGTATAGTGTGGGGTAGGTCTGAAGAAAGACTAGAACAAAGTTGATTCTGACAACTTATCTTGTGATGAGAAAGAATAAGTATTTTTGCTTATTACATGATACTTTGATAAAAATAGCTCGCATCTGCAGTAGAACTATTTTGTTTGTTTTTTAAGGTTTTGGGGGGTTTTTTTTGTTTATTTTTTTAATTTCACCTTGAATTTAACTGCCTCTGAACTGTTTGGTAACTACTTGGTCAATAAACATTTGTAAAAATTTGTTGATTAGAATCTACTAGGTCCTAGGTATCTAGTTGTAAAGACTATAAATATAGTTCCCAACTTCTAGGACCTATGAATCTAGTAAGGAGCAGATTCAAGCAACCTGGTGAGAGTGAGCCACATATGCAAATAAAAAATATTCTAAAAAAATATATATATATTCTATAGCTCCCAGTTTCAGATTCTAGGAATTTCACTATGTTAGTCTTTCTAACATTAAGTTTTTATGTTTGAAAGTTTTTCCTTCTCAAGCACTAACAGTTTTTATCACCTATCTCTGCCTTCTAGTTAGGAGCTATGAGCTATGGTTAGCGGATACTCTCTATCTCATTCATTAATAATCACGCAGCCTTAACATGACCTATGTAGAACTTTCTATCTGTCTCTCTTTCCCCTCTTCAAATCATTAGATTTGAATGTTTTCTCATTTTCCCTAGTTCAGTAACCAGTGCCGTTATCCACCCAATTGTTCAAGTCTAAAATCTCTAAATTATCTTTAGTTCTTCTTCACCCATTGCTCAATAGATCCAGAGACTCAAAAGCTTTCCTGAATGTATCTCTTTGCCTATTTGTGTCTACCAGAAGTGGTGTTCCTGACTCACTTCTCTATATTTTTCATAGCCAGTGTCTCATTGACTGTGATTGCTTAGGCATTAATCTTTATCTCTGCAAACAGTGACAACCTAAATTCTTTCTTGGGGCTTTCCAAGTGACAGGCCTAGTCAGGTATATCTACCATCATCTTAATTTTTTTTTTTTCTGGAAGTGCAATAATAGTTGAAGTAAATGGAAGATGGAGAAAGTTAAAAGCAAAGAAACAAACTTCAGAATTTGATATGAAATTGTACCACCGGAATCCAATTTATGGAACCATATTTTATAGGCTTAATAAGTATAAAATATTAAAAAAATATTTGACATTGTGTACCTAATTCTAAATTCTAAATATTTATATATATAAAATCACATATATTTTATATAACATAATGTATTATATTAAATAAAATATTAAAATGGGAGAAATGAAAGAGACCTTCACCCATAAAATATTAATATCTAGTGATGGCATGTTATATGTATATCTCTTCTTAGCTTATTCTTAATGAGATTTCTTCCAATTCATGATAGAATAAAATTGGAAATGCTGCAAATTGGTTAAAAACATTCAAGGAACAATAGTAGAACTTTAAAAATAGGCACTAATTATAAGAGTATAAGGTGAAAGGAATTTAGTAGCATAAGAACTAATTAGCTGCCTGGGGAATCCTGTAAGTAATACGTGGCCATCATTGTATTGACATCTATATACTACTTCTAGACTGTGCCAAGAACATAAATGGCCATGATGAAATAGTCCCTATGGAACTCAGCTGCCAACGCCAGTATCAAAATCACATAGTAATGTACGACTATAAATAAATGTTATAGTGACTCCATCTAATGCTACTTGAAATATCCACTTGTTAACGGGCAAAAATAACATACAAAGTGGGCACCTTTTCTATTTTGGCTTTACCGCCTCCTCTTCATGTGAACCTAAACAAATGCCTTTGTTACCTAAAGCTCTCAGGTCTGTGTTTTCCTTATCTACTAATCAGAGCTAGGCATTCCTGTCCTTTGTAGTTCAGAGATTATTATAAAAACCCAAACCAACATATTAAAATCGCTTTAATAAGTATAGTGCAATTGCAAATGTGAAATATTATTATAGAATGTTTTTCAAATGCAGTAATTGTGTTTTCCTCACAGCTCAAGTATTAGTTTACAAGTATTTGTAAAATTGAATTAGGTAACTGCAAATACAAACTAACACCTTATTCCCAATATTACCTATCCACCAAACATATGCCTGTATTAATATGCACAGTTATGTTTTGATAAGCAGCCCCCATTGTTTTTACTTCTACTGTAGATTTGCCCAAACCCAAATAATCATCTGGAGGAAGAAAGTTTAAATTGTTAATAATTTAGTCAATGCAGTCAGAATGATTTGTTATTATAATCTTGTGTCTATATTTAATTGGTTTTTGACTATAGACAAATAATTTGCACATATATTCAGTGGAGATGAAAAGTATCTTTTTTGAGTGTTGCTGTTTTTAAGGGTTAAATGATTTTTTTCTCTAACATTTTATAATACATTATATCTGCTGCGTAAAATGCTAAGTACATCAGTATAATTACAGCTTTTTTTATATGATTGTCTCATAAAATAGAGATAAGTAAAATGCTTAGTATTCACTTAAAAACAATAGCTGTTGGTATTATATTACTGTAGAATATAAAATTGTAGAATATAAAACTATGCAATCTGAGATTATATCCTAGATTAAAAGAAAAAGTAATCTTGATCCAAATGATGAGACTGGGGCAATCATATGGATCTATACTCTATAAATACATTCATTTACCATATGCACTACCTAAAGTTCTTAATATAAAGAATAATTTAAAGATTTTGTAATTTTTTTTCAAAAACAAGTATTTACTTGTTTGAATACTCTTATTTGAGTCAATGTTTTACTGACATATCCCCTCTGCCCCCAGGAATGTAATTATCACTACTCCTCAGGGATCATATTTAAACAAACTTATTTGTGTTGAGATATCAAGAACAAAAACCTAAAGTCTTATTTATATGGGGAAAAAAAAAACCCTCTCCTCCAACCGAATGTACAAACAGAACATAAACTCATGCATATTTAATGTGCCTTCTCTTTTCTAGGCATTAGCAAATATCCCATCTTTAGAATATTTTACTCACTTAGCACAGATGTGGAGCCAGTGCCAGAAACAAAAAGATTACTGGGTTATAACTTTTCATGGGCAAGATAATGTGTTAACCTTGGTTTTCCCTTTTCTCCTAGCATGATGCTTGGGACAGAGTAGGTAATGGACTACATTTAGTGGATAAACAAATTTTGACAAGGAATAAAGTTAATTTATATCATAAAATACCAAATGGCATATGATTCATTCAAAGCATATATGTTTGTGTATTTTTGTCACAATACAGGAAACTGTATCATTATTAAGGTTTTGTTCTCATGCATTTGTGAATCTTTCTTTTTATTCCCAGTAAAGATCATGAATCAAAAGGGGTGTGTTTTTGATAAATCAACCTGAAAATAGGTTTCCATTTCATTTCAGACAAGCCTATGAAACTTACATGTTTACCGAAAGCTTATCTGAATAAAATCCCTCCTTTAGAATCACACAGGAATTTATTTATTTTTTTGTAGGTTTCAAGATATTTTCCTCTGTTTGTTAGCAGTTTTTTAAAGCTAGTTCAGTAATAGTATTAGTAAAATTTAGGTAGACTTTTCAAAGAGCGGAAAAGTTGCACTATCCAACCTTTTCTGCTTGAGTCTATGAAAAATTAAATACATAAGAAACTAAATAGCAATACATATATGAAATGTTTGAATAGAGAAACAACTTTTAAATATGTAAATGTTTTCAAAATAGAATATTTTCTCTCATATTTTGAAACAAATTAAACAAGCACATTGTTAATATGTATTAGAATTTATGTTTAGAATAACTTTTTGTTTTTAGAATAACTTTTTACATATAAAATAAGCTGATCATACCTTTACATATTTAGTGAATAACTTAATGTTTTTTAAAATAAATAGAAATAGAAAGAATTTACTTTTAAATAGGTTTAAATTTAATGTAGTAAGTTTTCATTTATTTTAATACAGACTATTTTCTTATCAGGTATTGAGTGCCACTGATTTACTTGGGAACTTACTTAGAACTGGATTCTGATCTTGTTATTAGTACCTACATAAAAAAAATTATCTTTGTTGTATTTTAATAGGATAATACATAAGTATAGCACACAGTTTTAATTATTTATTAATAACTTTTGGAATAGACCAACCACTTTTTAGATGGAAAAAAATCAATTCTTTAACTATTAATTTAAGACATTTCTTGTGATTTCATTGGTTTCGTAGGTTCCACTGAGTTAAGTGACATTGAATAAAATTTACCGATTTTCCATGTATTTAGCTTTCTTGTGAGATTCTTACTCATTGATTACCTTAATACTAAGTAACTCTTGCAAAAGATTTCAAGATCTCACAAATATATTAAAAAGATATTATCGGGGGATCCTTGGGTGGCTCAGCTTTGGCACCTGCCTTTGGCCCAGGGCGTGATCCTGGAGTCCCGGGATCGAGTCCCACATTGGGCTCCCTGCATGGAGCCTGCTTCTCCCTCTGCCTGTGTCTGCCCCCCCCCCCCCTCTCTCTCTCTATCATTCATAAATAAATAAATAAATAAATAATAAATAAATAAATCTTTTTAAAAAAGATATTATCACAGTTGTCAAGAGAGATTTATTAGTATTTTTAAAGATAATGAAATTTTATATAACTATTTAATTCTGAAATTATTTAATATATGACCACCTCTTAAAAGTCCAAGTTTGAGGATTACTAAAAGTTAGAAACTGGTAGGGGTTGTGTTATTCTTTCGGGTCATTGAATTTTTGTGTCTTTTGCTTGTTTGTATTACTGAGTTTTGTTTTAAATTTCACAATGACTGATAACAGCCTTATTAGTTTCTTTAAATGATTTTGTAAACCAATGTGACTACATGATAATGACAATGAAAATGACCTTATTTACCACTTAGCATGACATAGCTGTGTGGCCTGGACTCATCTTATGTGTCATCAAGTGATGGAAATAATTCAAGTCTTAGAGTAGAAAAAAAAAAAAAAAATATATATATATATATATGTATATATATATCCAGTGATACATTCTGCTTTGAGTTAATCACTACAATCTGTCTCATTTTGAAACTTAATTAAGTTTTATTTGTGATGGATTGCCATTGGGGAATCAATAAGAGTCCATTCCCAGTGGCAGTACTATAAACTATGGTATAAGGTATTGATAGTCTAACCTGGGGTAAAAAAAAAAAAAAAAAAAAAAAAAAAAAAAGTTAGATGGAGAGGATCACAAAAGGAAGTTTCTAGGTCATGTTGATTGTAAAAGTGATGATTCCTTGATTACAAAGTCTGGGACTGAAGATTGGTTGACAACACAGTGATTTGACTGGGGCTCCGATATCCCCCTTCATCATTTCATACTTGTTTGATGTCACATTTTCTTATTTCAAGAAAAATATTGCAAAAACCGATGCTAATTTAAGGAATTTGAGGAGTGAGGCTGGTTGAGTTTGCTTCTCAAGGCAATAGAGGGATCCTCCTTCCATGGCCTCCTAGAATGACAGGGGAATTTACACATAGCCATGCATGTATAAACTGGAGAACAATGCTGAACTGCGTATCATGAGTACACATATCACACAACTTTCTTAGTTGTCTTCAAGACCAGTCCTAGAAATAAAGCTCTGTCATTTTTATTTAAGAAAAGTAGCAAAAGCAACTAAATATGATCTAAGATTGCCTTTCTTGGACTCTACCACTGCCCCTCCGGGCTTCTGCTTGAAATCCAATCTACAGCAGATAGCTGTTCTGACATTCTAGTTTTACCTGTGGCAATGAAAAAGCCTATTGCGTGTTATGTGCTAACTCAGCAATGTTTGCAACTTCTCTTTTTTGAATGTTTTCCTAATCTCAAACTTTTTTCATAGAAATTAAAAAAAAAAGGGGGGGGGGGAAGATGTTTACAGGTGATACTAAAGTCTTCATGAAGGAAGCGGGCCTTAAATAAAATTAAATGAAAATGAAATTTGGGATCCCTGGGTGGCGCAGCGGTTTAGCGCCTGCCTTTGGCCCAGGGCGCGATCCTGGAGACCCGGGATCGAATCCCACGTCGGGCTCCCGGTGCATGGAGCCTGCTTCTCCCTCTGCCTGTGTCTCTGCCTCTCTCTGTGACTATCATAAATAAAAAAATAAAAATAAAAAAAAATAAAAAAAAGAAAGAAAATGAAATTTAATTTAGTATCCTATATTATCCCCGGGGTGTGTCCATGGCTTATCTAAGCAAAGTTATATTTTTCTTTCTCTGCTAAACATTGGAAAAATAACTCAGTTGTAAAGTTCCAAATTAGCATATTTATGCTTCGCAATAAATTTTACTCATTTATAGGACAATACCAATGTGGGATTAGAAAATACCAATCTATAAAAATGTTTAAGATTGCAAAAAAATTTCTCTTATGTCTGAACTCACTTATAGAACCTTCTCATCATTTTTTTCCCCTTCAAGAAGGTGTCTGTGACTTCCTCATGACCATTGTCCCCGTTCACATATCTGTCATGGTCACTCATTCATGGCTCTTTGGAAGAAATGAATTTCAAGGCGTTCCCTATTTCTACTTACCTGTAACATAGAAATAGTGCTGTATTCGTGGAAATGCCAAAGGCAGCAATTCGGAGAATCATCTTATGATTAAAGAGGACCCTCGATTTACATTAGGACAAATTTGAAAGATGAGCCAAATAGCTTTTGAGACTGCCTTCCTCACACATGCAGTATGACTTCCTTGTCTGGGGCCTATGGACTATGATCTGTGATACATGATCATGTTCGATGGACGTCTAATACTGGAAAATACTGTTGACCTGCTGGCAAATGTTAAAGACTTCTTGGATTCAGAGTCAGTTTGGGCCAATTTTCTATAATGTGAATTCCTCCTGTGAACTGAATGCTTTTCTTTGTCTATTTCTCTTGATAGCTCACGGGCCTCACTGAACTCCAACAAGGCACCTAAGTCGGCCTCTAAATCCGTTGTGCTCGTATTTTATATTTCTTAGCACATTTGTTATTTTTGTACTGTGGTCCCCACATGTTTATGAGGCTACGGGATGAACACTTATGCTTCCTATATTAAGCATTTTTTTTTCTTTTTGAATTTAAATGGTGGATTTTTAGGAGGCAATAAAAATGGGTTCATTACTTTTCTAGTGTTCTTAAAACTATACTGAGAGATATAGTCCTGTAATTTACAGATTTATTGATTGAATTATGGGTAAAGTGAATATTCACTCACCTGATTCTTAGCAATGAATATTTTAAAAGTACATGTTAATGTATAACAGCCAATTCTTGATGCATTTGAAAAGGATTTGTGTACTGACTCTGACTTTATTATCTTCAGATGCATTCCTGATTAATTTCTTTGTTCTAGAAGGGCCTGTCATGCTTTAACAACTAGAATTTTTCCTGAATTCTAGAATCCCCTTAGAAAAGGAGAAATTATATTTGAAAGAGCATGCCATACATTCAGATTTTGTCCTCATATGAATAAAAATATTTACATCCCCTTCATAGTATACAAATAATGTATTTAATGCTTAATAAAAGATTAGCTTGTTTTATTGTATTTAACCCTTATAAATACAAACTGTAGACATAAGTCCATTTTGACTATAGGCCCAGGAAAATAGTTGTCAGTATATATGAGTATTCATTTCTTACTCTTGCCTTCTAATTCAACAGGTTTTCTTTCATACTATAACTTTTTGGTTAAAGCTGTGTGTTCGTTATATTATGAAATATTTTAGTAAATTTGCTTAAATTTTATAATGACTATTGTTCTATGATTATATTTTAAGTCTTTACTATGTCATATCAATATACTTAGAGAATACTTTAACTTATGCTCCTATCCATTAAGATCTTATTTTTTCCTGAAATTTTATGTATAAATTTCCCAGATTTATAGAGCAGTATCATTCATAATCAACTTTTTTTGGAAAGACAATATGATTTTTCATAGCTTATATGTATAAAAGAGTGCTTAAAGTAGAAAACAAGACAAAAATGGCTGTAGATGAGCCACTGGCTCAGGGTGTGTTCCCAGGGTCCTGGGATCGAGTCCCATATCGGGCTCCCCGCTTCTCCCTCTGCCTGTGTCTCTCTCTATCTCATGAATAAATAGATAAAATTAAAAAATAAAAATAAAATGGTTATGGATTATTTCAGGCATTTTGAAAGTAACATTCCAGAAAATGATTAAATTACTTTACTGCATGTATGTGTGTGTGTGTGTGTGTGTGTGTGTTTGTAAAGGGTCTCTCCATAGATTCCTAACTTTGTATTTTTGCTGGGCACAATTCTCATTTTTTTCCTCTGCATTTATAATTGGTAGGTTCATCACACTAGAGAAAACTAGAAAACTAGGCAGCTCAGTGCCATATAATTCATGAATTTAAACTTCATCTTGGTCTTCAGCATGTGTTTTTTTCAAGTTTTTATTTAAATTGCAGTTAGCTAACAAAACAATATTATGAGCTTCAGCTTCAGCAACATAGTGATTCAGCACCTCCATACAACACCCAGTGCTCATCACAAGTGCCCTCCTCAATCCCCAGCACCCATTTAGCTCATCCCCTGCCCACCTCCCCTCTGGTAACCATCAGTTTCTTCTTTATAGTTAAGACTGTGTTTCTTGGTCTCTCTCTCTCTCTCTCTCTCTCTCTCTCTCTTCTCCTTTGCTCATTTGTCTTGTTTCTTAAATTCCTCATATGTGTGAAATCATACTCAGTCTTTCTTAACATTCTTTTTTCTGTAGGTTTAACCAACAACCTCTCTAGTTTCCTTCAGAGTCTAAATGTTCAACAACCCTGAACGCCCCTTCTAGCTTCTTATACCTTTGTCCTGAGCACACATGTTGCTTCGTCTTTCATTATGCACTCTTTCAGTTTCAAGAAATATACAGTCTTGTATTCAAATATACACATGCCCACATTCTCAAATATTGTAAACATAGCTTTTTTCTCTCATAATTCAGTGGAAAATCAGGAGAGTGATGTTCAAAAGATCATTGAAATTCATGACAGTTATCAATTATAGGTTTTTTCCCTGGATCGAAGTTGAAACCAGATATGAATCTTTACAGTCTGTATTTTCCTTTTTTCTACACTTTCAGAAAATCAAGTCACCAAGTCACACCTCTTAAACACATCAAACTTCCTTCATCACTTTTTGCCTGAATTATTGCAACAACGTCCACATTGGTCTTTTTGGTTCCTTGAAAGATCAATTTCATATTACCAGTGATTTTTTACTGTGACCTTTTATTTAAAGACCAGGTAGTCTTTGCATTTTAGGTTTAATATGTTTTTCTCTCTCAATCTTTCTTAATGTATTATGTATCCCTGAGAAGTGGCAATCAAATGATTTGAAAGTTGTTATCCCTAAAGATGTTTCTCCTTGTTTGAAGAGTGCAGCATTAAAGTTAAAAAAAAAAAAAATAGCCTGTTCTGAAATTATCTTGAATTTGTGTAACAAAATGTTCTCCAGAGGATGTCCTACTTATTCCTGAATCTTTGTGATGAGTTTCAGAGTAATTATTTGTAAAAGTGGGAAAAGAACAAAAATAGGCTAACAAAAAAAATCTAACATAAATGATGGATTTGCTGACCTTTCTAGAGCACAAGTACACACATATGTAAGTCTCTTTATGCTCTCATATGTGTGGGGTTTCCATGATTCTCTAGAAGTCAGTTATACAAACTTAGAAACATTTTGAAGATCCTCCCTACTGTGTAGCTTTTCAAAATTTTATTGATTGACTCTATTTCAAACACTGCAAAGCCTGAAGCATTATACAGGAAAGGCTATTATAATTGTGAGTCCTTTAAAAAGCCATTGAGTCCTTTAAATGAAGCACTACTATGTAGAAATTTGTAATCTTGTTTTGCATATTGCATATTTCTGAGTATTATTAAAGAATTGTGTGGAGATAAATAATAAGTTTCAGTTAAATAGATCAATTTAATTTGCCATTAGCATTGTAATACAGGAAGGAAAAATAGTAAAAATAAATAAAATAAATAGTAAATAAGATAATGTGAAAGTATGTTGTGGTACAAAACACTAATCACTAATAGGACACACATATATATAACATTGATAACAATAACAGTACTTATTATTTACACATCACTATTTTAAATGTTTTATATGAATTTACCATTTTAATCCTTCCAATAATCCTGTAAAGTAGATATTATAATTAACTCAATTGTACAGGTAAGGAGATGAAGGATTAAAGAGATTACCTAAATTTTTCCAGGGTTACTTGGAAATGATAAAGCTGAGATTCCCAGAAGATTGTCTGCCCTCATATCCATGAACTTAACCGCAAAGTTACAAGTAATTATTTTTTAATCTAAACTAATATTTTATGGTGAGCATCTTCAAATAATGCTTTCATTCACATAAACTGATTTTGAGAATTAAAAAGTGAATATACACTCATTTACATGCCTTTATATTACAATGTAAACAATGACGTGTTATTAAAAAATAATATTGTCCCCATTGTATTTTATGGACCACAGACTACCTAAGTGTTTTTATTTATAACTTAAAAGCTAGAATTCAAGTAGGAGGAATTATGAAATTCATGGAGTTAAAAATATTTATTTACTATTTGACTTCTTAGTTTTTATATTTATGCTTATTAATATTGCATCTCTCCACAAAAAAAGTACTATATGTATGAAATTTTTTTGAATTTATTTGGCAGGGGATACAAACTCAGGCACATTCATATGAATTATTATGTCTGTATATAAAAATACATATACACAATATTTTATATATATGGTGGTGCTATAGTTTACAGCATGTAAGATATATATGTGTGTATATATAGTGTGTAACCTACATATTATATATAATAGATTATATGTTACTATGTAGGCTCTTCCTATATATATATATGTATTAAGATACATACAAAGATATTATTATTTTTATAACCCTTGGGAAATAATGATTAAGGATAGTATTTGTTATTGAAAATAAAATATGAAAAAAATAAAAAAAAAAGAAAATATGAATGATAAACTTAGAAAGTATTACATTATAAATCTATAAAACAAATAAAAAGCAGGGATGCCTGAGGTGGCTCAGCAGTTGAGCATCTGCCTTCAGCTCAGGGCCTGATCCCAGGATCCAGGATCAAGTCCCACATTGGACTCCCTGTGAGGAGCCTGCTTCTCCCTCTGCCTGTGTCTCTGCCTCTCTCTCATGATTAAATAAATAAATCTTAAAAAAAAAGAAAAGAAAAGAAATAAAAAGCATAGCATGCTAAATACAGTGTATCATAGGTTGAATAAATCTTGACACACAAAAAAGGGCATTAGTGGAAAAACTGATGAAATCCAGGAAAAGCCTATAGTTTAGTTCCTAGTAATGTGCCAATTTAATTCCTTAGTTTTTTCAGATATAACTATGGAAATCATTAATACTAAGGAAAACTTGTGAAGAGTACTTGAATACTCTCCATACTGCCTTTGCCTCTTTTGTATAAATATTCATTTATTACAAAACAACAAAATGTAAAGGAAACATAACATGAGTACTAAATAGTGTCCCCTTCTATGGTTGAGGAATAAAACACAGAAATAACTTGATGCAATAGAGATATTAAGCATTTATTTTTTATTCATTTCTATGAATAAATCCACGTATTGGGCAGCCCGAGTGGCTCAGTGGTTTAGCTCCACCTTCAGCCCAGGGCCTGATCCTGGAGACCTGGGATTGAGTCCCACGTCGGGCTCCCTGCGTGAAGCCTGCTTCTCCCTCTGCCTGTGTCTCTGTCTCTCTCTCTCTCTCTGCGTGTGTGTGTCTCTCATGAATAAATAAATAAAATCTTAAAAAAAAAAATCCCATGTATCATAAAAATTGAAAATAATTTTAAAAATCAATGATATGAACCACATACTGCTAACAATAAGTCTTATATATGTTCAAAACTATATATATGTATATATATGTGTGTATATATATATGCTTTTATTGACAAATATGGAATTTTTTGAGATAATATAGCTTAACTAAATTAAATTTCAGTTACTCCACTTTGGAAAACAGTTTACTTCTTTGTGTCTTTATTGGAGTCTTAGGAAGGTATAATTTGTGTTTATGTCAGAGTTTAGGGGAGTGTGATGTATGAATTTTAAGGTGCTATATCTTATACCAGCCAAACATTATAACATTTCTTTAATATTGAGTCATACAAAGGTAACCCCGAGCGCCCCCCCCCGCCCCAGTATAGAGATGCTGTCACCTTGACCTCTGCCTGCATACACCTGGTGCTCAGGAGGTGACCGGGCTAAGTGAACACTGTGCCCCTATAAAGGTTCGTTGACTGCTGTTTAGTTTTCTTAAGTAAAGTCCTTCTCTAAATTGTTTTTTGGTTTTTGATTTCTATCCCCAGTATCCGGTATTGATTGCACAACTTCAAACTCCATGGCCTCATCAAATGTGTAGACCTTTCCACTCTTCAGACTAATTCAGGGTCCTCCCCCGTGAAGGGATTATTCAACTCACTGCCTGGCACGTGGCAAATTTGACAAATCTTGGCTATTACCGTAAAACTAACTTGCATTTAATTCACTTCGTGGTCGTATAAGTAAAATGCTGTTTTTATTTGTGTTAATATCAGAGCAGTTAGTAAGCTTCAGAGAACCAAAGCATGTTTTGCTTTTGGAGTTCTTACTGGAAATACTTTTCACAGAAGTTAAATTAGGTTTACTACTTCAGCACATTTTACGCGAGGTATGTTTGAAAGTCAAGAGATAAAGCTGGTTTGTGATTTCTATAGAAATTTTGCCAAACATAAAAGTAGCATAAAACCATTATGCACACAGACAAGCACAGTTGGGATATTTGCAGTCTGTCAAGTTTGCATTTTTAAAAAATGTAGTAAAGCTTTATGAAAAAAAAATTGCTTTTCCCCAGTTGTGTTATCTCTTTCTTTGAATGTCAGGATACATTTGTAAATCAAATTGTGCTCAGCCAGATAATGCTCAAACCAGAGGCTTGGAGCTTTGAGGACAGTTTTTAGGCATTTGCATAGGTTAGTTTGATGTACAGAAAGTGATTAAAATAGCATCGCGAGTTTTCAAGGCAACACTGGAAATACAATTTACGACTAATAACAGTCCATTCAGGTATGTATTTTTTTAAACGTAATGGGAAAATCAATCCAACAGTTGTTGATTGAGTCCTTCATGTGCTAGTCACTGTGCAAGAGGCTTGGAGGCAAGTAGGAAGGAACAGCATATGATTAAGCAAAATGAATGCAAGTTCTGAACTCTTTATCACAGAGATGTGCAAATAAATTTGAGGCGATATTTCTAAATGCCAAAATGGAAGTGTGTTTATGGACAGAATGTATACAATGGAAGTATCCAAGATGGCTCACAGCCGTCAAGGTCATGTCTATTAACCAGAACACAAGCTGGACTTGGGGGATTTTATATGGCTCTGACAGTGTTCCTAGCTGCTACTTATCTCAGGCCCCGGTGAAATCTGAGATTGGGATTATGAGATTGATCTTCCGACATACATTTCTCAGGACCAATATATGCTCAGTCCTTGCAACCCAACGAAAGCATGTTGTAGCCATTATTTTCCCCCAAAACCACTCTGATGCTAAATAAAATAAATAAAATAAAATAAAATAAAATAATAAAATAATAAAATAAAATAATAAATAAAATAAAATAAAATAATAAAATAAAATAAAATAAAATAAATAAAATAAAATAATAAATAAATAAAATAAAATAAAATAAAATAAAATAAAATAAAATAAAATAATGAGGGTAATTGGATCACATTCCATGATGTCTTCTTTCTTTATTATATATAGTGTATAGCATGTAAAATCTGAGATTGGGATTATGAGATTGCTCTTCCTATGAGATTGATCTTAGAGTCGTTTTCTCACAACTTATTTCCTTCTCTGTTCTCGCTCTGTGTTCTTACTGTGCCCCAGTCCCACGCTGCTTTAGTGCTGATTTCTCTGCCTTGGATAAAAATGCTATAATGGTATTCTTGCCCATGGCCGTCTTCATTCAGTCAACACATTTTCATTGAGCATCTACTCTTCGCTGGACATTGTTCTCAGTGCTAGGAATGCAGCACTGTTTGTATAGAACATGCAAAAAAACAATCTTTGCACTTTTAGGTCTAAATGAATACATCTTACAAGTTACTACCTGTTACAAAGAGAAAAAGTCAAGGAACAAGATCTGACTTTTTTGTTTTCTTTTCCTCTGATTGATACTCTTTCACACTGTACCATCTACTCACTTCTAAGAAGTCTAAAGAGTCTTATTTCCAAGAGCAATAATATATTCAGTCATTTTTCTCATATTTATTCACTTTTCAACTAGACATGACTACTTGAAGGCATAACATTTAAACATAGGAGTAGGCTTTTGTGTTGGATGATACAGCTCCTTTTTATGAACTGTTTTGTGGGCCCCATAGAAACCGTCTAAAAATATTAATACTTTGCATGGATGACAATAGTTCTTTGAAAGAGACATATCTTTAAAACTATATTAGCCAAGACACAATTATACCCAAGGGAAATGAGAGGGAAGAAAGACTTAGAAAAAACTGGAAGATAGATCCCTTTGTTCCATGTCCCTGGGTGATCCCCTCAAAGTGACGAATTCCAGAAGGTGTGTACAGATCTGTCAAAGCCAAAGTGTCTACTTATGTGAAAGATCCTAATCATAGCTGAAATGTATTTGACTGATACATTGCCTTGTAGCATAGGATCTAAAATCAATTAAACTCCACTGTGAATAATAATTCATTCACATCTCAAACAGTGTGTTTATTAAAGATCTTCCGGAGGTTATCCCTCCATAAAACGCTGAGTGACAGATGAAAAGTGAGATACAATTTTTTATCAACGATTTTATCATCTATTGGAAGAGAGAAATCTGTGAAATGAATATTCATACAATATAACTAAATTAAATGTGAATTAAAAACGTCCATATAAAGGGAAGCTACTCTGGTGTTCTTAGAAAAAACAAGAACTTTTGGAGGAATACATTGGTGCTTAGATCTAGGCTTAATGAGTAGGATTTCTATTAGAAAAGAATGACAACTTGAAAACCACATTCTAAAATCCCTTCTAAAAAGAATTCTAAAAAAAAAAAAAAACAAAAAAACAAAAAACAAAAACCACCACCACCAAAAAAACCCCACACTGAATTCTCACATTGTGAGGTAGTAAAAGGAATGGTTGAAGGTGTCTAAATGATTGAGGTTCCATGAGAAGAGAAAACTAAAGGGAGACTAAATCATCATGTCAAGTATTTAAAAGATTCCTATTAGAAGAAGAAAGAGGTTGGTCTTTTAGAGAGAAGGAACTGAATGGATATTTAAGGGAAATATTAAGACTCAGGTATTGACATTATATCTGCACCCATCAGGATCCTTGCTTATAAGCAATAAAAGCTGACTGTACCGTAAATAGGAAAAGGAAATCAGTGGGAATATAGGAGGTGGTTAATAGAATTGCAGCGGAGAGTCAGAAAACAGCAGAAATGAAGGAGGAATGAGCCGCACAAAGCAGCCCAAGTCAGGTGCCCAATCATCGAGCCCTAAGGCTGCACGTGGCAGTGCTGCCCGAAGCTTTGGGACCGCACAGCGGCAGGACGCTTGACGCTGCTTCTGCTCAGGTTCCCAAAGCCACACGGCCACTGGGGGCAAAAATGTCCAAAACCTTCCCACTCTGTGACACCTCCCTAACCAGAGTCAGTGACCTGTGGGTGGAGGTATTTAACTGCCCGAGTTGAGAGCAAATGTGTATTTGTCTTTGAAAAAGAATCCTGTAATGTTTGAGTCCCTCAAAATGACAATCTGTGGGATTTTTTTTATTTAGAAAAATTATTTTGCCCTTTTGAATGGTCTTTATCCCTTGGAGACCAAAGTAGTTTCCATGCATTGATGCAAACTGATGACCTCATAAACGCATGCACGCGATTAGTGAATGATCTGTAAGACGTCCACCCTCAGTCGTATATTAAATTTGGGCAATATGTGTATGTGTTGCATATTTTACCAAATGCCAAAGGAGGGTAGTGATACACCAAGAATAAGTATTTGTCTATTTTTTTATTCTATTTTATTTTATTTTTTATGATAGTCACAGAGAGAGAGAGAGAGAGAGGCAGAGACACAGGCAGAGGGAGAAGCAGGCTCCATGCACTGGGAGCCCGATGTGGGACTCGATCCCGGGTCTCCAGGATCGCGCCCTGGGCCAAAGGCAGGCGCCAAACCGCTGCGCCACCCAGGGATCCCCAGTATTTGTCTATTTTAATTTCTAGTCCATCAGTCAGGATGTTTCAATTCTACCCAGTTTAAAATTCCAGTTTTTCTAACCAAGAAGGAAATGAAATTTCAAAAAAAAAAAAAAAAAAGAAATGAAATTTCAATAAATATTCACAACACAATAATATAACAAATCAATCAAAAGCTCACGTTTGAAAGGGCCATGACGGGTGTATCTTTTCAGTTATTAAGTTGCCATGAAGGGAGTCCAGACGTTGTTGGCTTCTTTTAAGCCAGAAAGGTTGTTTTCAGTCCTTTAGTCATTAGTGTTAAAATCGTATTATATAATTCAAAACATTGCTTCCCCCCCATGTGTATGAAATGCCTAGATATTTCTCAAACCTTTCCATTCATCTCAATCCTTGTGGCTGCTATCTAGGTTGCAGTTATTAGGGATTGAATCGTATTCTCCAAAACAGGTAGGTTGAAATCCTAATGCACGGTACCTCAGATCGTGACCTTATTTGGACCTAGAGTTTTTACAGAGATACTCAAGTTAAAATGAAGCCATTAGAGTGGGTCCTGTTTCACTATGACTGATGTCCCTAGCAAGTGGAGACAGACAACATAGAGCACGAAGACAATGAGAAGATCACCGTGGGACGGTAGAGGCGGAGACCTGGCAGGTGCGGCTACAAGCAAAGACACAGCCAGGATTGCTGCCCTTCAGCAGAAACTGGGAAGGAATCTACCCAGAGTCTCAAGGCAAGCATCAGTCTGTGACATCTGGCTTTATCTTCTAGACTCCAGAACTGTGAGACAAGACTTTTCTATCGTTTCCACGGGTTATCGTGCTTTGTTACAAGAGCTCTGGAAAACTAGTAAAGAAACCATCAGGGCCATCGCTCCATCTAGCTTGGGTTAATGCAATACATGACTGCCAGGTACTGCTGTGAAGGTCATGCCGTGCACGAGCGGAGGGGCACCAGTCACGAAGGCTGCCGTGGCGGTGCTGCCCGGGAGGACTGCCCTGTGCAGCAGCCACCTTGTGTGCAAACTCCTTGCCCTCCTGGCCTCAATTAGGCAACCTTCTCCTGAATTCCAGCAAGAATCTACGCTTCCTGCATTGATCAGATGATATCGCACCTTTTATTTTATTGCAACGTCCACACCACCTTTTTCGTGGAAAAAATCATGACTTGTCTTTTGAGGGTTAAGCTGGACCTAAGAAACTGGCGGGCAGCTGATCTTTGCACCTTCCATGACACGTGGTTCAGTGCTTCGTTGGCTGTTTGCTGTGCAATTCCCAGTCATGATGTCCCGACTTCCCTTTAGGAAACGTCCACAACCATAATTTTTACAGGTATACCTCAGTTATCACTCAGAAATGGAAAAGCTGTAAGTAGACTCTTCACAATATAAGAGCATGAGATGATAGAAGTTTTCATAGTACCAAATAATGCCCTTGACATTTGCAAATTTCAGTTACGACAGTTGAAATTAAAATCAGTGTAATAATTTATGAAAAAAAAAATGATGTGGTTGATACTGGTTCCAACATCTGAATTTTACAATTTATATAGCATAAGATTTTTTTTTTGGATAATTTATAAGGCATTTAAAAATATAACTGTTCCAGGGAAATTTTAAAGCTGCTAGAGTAAATCAGTAACATTCTTATTTAGGAAAAACTATCAAAAATATTTTCTTGCCTTAAGAACACGTCTATGAATAAAGTTGGTGCTTAAAATTCTTACAGATGCACCAGTCGCGTCGAACCAGGCTTAGAACTGTCTTTGTTACCACATATTTGTAACAATATAGTTTTGTTGATGTCATTGCTTTCTGAAAATTTTTGTAGAGAATCATGAAACAATTGTAAATAAGCCAATTTTATCTCTTACCTCGGTAGCATATGAATAGCTGAGTTGGTTGAACAAGCAGACAGGAGTAAATTGGAGCATGCTGCTGAGACACACAGCTATGGTTAGAGGCTGAAGCAGAAAGAAAAGTCCATTCTTCCATTTCTATTACTTTTTTCATACCATTGACGAGACTCTAAAATATTTTCCATACTAAATAGTACCAGTAGGTCTTCAGGAATTTACCAATTTCAAGCAGAGTTACATATCCATTGTATTTTCTACTGAAACATTACTTAGAAAAATCAATATAACACTTGCCTCTCTGTTATTTGTCTGGAGCAGCAAAACAAAATTCTTGGAGGAATGAGACACCAGCATATTTCTAATGTAAAGAAAACTGGACCTTTATTTTTCCTTGAAAAATACATATCAGTATGGAATATGTCACTTAACAAGGATTTGGGTGTTTTAATTTGCTTATTAGTAGCTTATTGTTAGGTTGGCTTTACTGGAATTCCTGTTAGCAAACCAAAATAATCATTATTTTTTTCTGGTTAAATATCAAGTCACCTTTTGATGATAAGGATTGCTATTTAGAGGTTTTGGATCTTAGTGGTTTTAGCATCTTGAAGTCTATATAGAATCATTACATCACTTAGATGATAACACGTACGATCCAGGACTAAACACAGATAAGCAACCATAAATATATTCAAAAGATTCTTAATATTTCTATGATACAAGTTCTGATTAGGAAACATATAAATATTGATGAATGGGCTAATGGAGGCTTCAATTTTGAAGTGAGTACTTAACCTTGTCTTTGAGCACATGAGAACTAATAAGTTTATCCAACTCAATGCATCAGATAGTGACTATAAAATACCTGAGCAACCTTGACTTAATTGCTGTGGAAATTGAATTTTATTCAGTGAAAACATACTCTGTCTTAATGCCAGCCTTGCAGATATTTCTATGATTTATAGTTAGAGCACTTTTGAATAACTGGTGAAAAAGAAAAAAAAAAAAATACACCTGTGACAAGCCATGACAGCTACTTAGAAATCAGAGAATTTATAAGAGAACCTAAGGGTTTTGAAGAACAGTACTTACGCTCAAGAACTCATGTAACACAATTTAATTAGGCACAGGGTCCAAAACAAAGACTAAAAATGGGCTTTTAAAATTTATTTATTTATTTTTAAAGATTTTATTTATTTAGTCATAAGAGACACAAAGAGAGAGAGAGAGGCAGAGACACAGGTAGAGGGAGAAGCAGCAGGCTCCATGCAGGGAGCCCGACGTGGGACTCGATCCCGGGACTCCAGGATCACACCCTGGGCTGAAGGAGGCACTAACCCGCTGAGCCACCCGGGCTGCCCCTGAAAATGGGTTTTAACTCTCACTGCTATACATATCCTGTAATTATAAGACTTGCTAGTTTTTAGTTAAGTGAAATAATGTCAATTGTAGTTTCAGCCTACACACACATGCACACGCACAGACACACACTCACATGCACACATATGCACACATACAAAAATCACATGATCAGATATTATGACAACTTAAAGTGAGAAAAATATATGAAATTCCTTATTCTTTTATGAACCACTCCCTTTATTTCCCTTATAATATTAATTATCTCTGTTGACTAAATGAAAATAAATTATATAAAAAAATAAATTATATTACTGACTTCTTCCTATAGGTCAATCCACAATCTCTTTTGTCAAATGAATATTATTAAGACTACATATCACTTTGGGGGAAAGATAATTCAGACATATATTAGATACTTTATATCATGGTTAACTAGCATAAACAGAATAATTAGATATACATATTTTAGATTATACTTCAGTTAAAATTTCTATGTAAACAAATCACCAAAAGAAGATATTTTGACAGATTATATAATACATAGTCTATGGACTTTTAATTATTGATTTAGAAATTAATCTTAAAAAAAAGAAATTGATTTTTAATCATTAATTTGCACACATGGCCTAAAAGTGAGACATGGTCTGTTATGTTAACACAGTCATTCTGTTTAGTTGCAACTCCGAATTCTGAAGTTGTACGGAAATTAGTGTCTATTTAAGATGAGAAGGAGAATATAGTTAAGGTCCATTTTGAAGTAATTTAACAGTTTTGCTTTCATCTCACGGCAGAGGAAAAAGTCCAGGGGCTGATAAAATGTATTCATAATCTTACTGAAAGAAATAAGATATTAATGGCATGGAATCAGGAGGTTAGAAGTTTGTTGAAGATGCTTTTTTAGATACGTGAGATAGTCACAGCGAAGTTTATGCTGAATTCACCACTTTCAATGACTGATGGAATCAATCCATAGTGAATTACATAAAATACTCCATTTTAATTCAGGACAATTATCTGTGTTCTTAAAACAGTGACATCAATAATTCTATTTTCAGGACGCCTGGGTGGCTCAGTGGTTGAGCACCTGCCTTCAGCTCAGGTCGTGATCCCAGGCTCTGGGATCAAGTCCCACATCAGGCTCCCCACAAGGAGCCTGCTTCTCCCTCTGCCTGTGTCTCTGCCTCTCTGTGTGTCTCATGAAAAAATACATAAAATCTTTAAAAAATAATTATAGTAATTCTTTTTGCATTTAATGTTAAGTAGATTATTTTTAAAATACTTCTTTAGGTAAATGTAAATCAAAACCATAATGAAATATCATGTCATACCAGTTAGGATAGCAAATATCAAAAAAACTAAAATAACTGTTTTGAGGATGTGGAATATTGGAACCCTGGTGTGCTATTGGTGGGAATGTCAAATAGTGAAACCTCTATGGATAATAGTATGACAGTCTCTCAAAAAATTAAGAATAGAATTACCAGGTCGCACCTGGGTGGCTCGGTCAGTTAAGCATCCGACTCTTGATGTCCGCTCAGATCATGATCTTGAAGTGGTGGATTGAGCCCCACATGAGGGCTCCATCTTCAGCATGGAGTCTGCTTGAGAGGCTCCCTCTCTCCCTCTCCCTTTGCTCCTCCCTCCTCTCTCTCTCTCTCTTTCTCTCTCAAATAAATAAAGTAAAATCTTAAAAAAAAAAATAGAATTGCCATATGATCCAGCAATTTCACTTCTGAGTATATACCCAAAAGAAATAAAAAAAAATGGTTGAAAAATGATTTTTAAAACTCTAAAAGATATTTGCATACTCATATTCACAGCAGTATTATTCAATAACCAGAAGGTGGAAGTATCTGGTGATGAACTGTGTTCTCCCAAAATTCACAGGCTTTAGCCCTCACCCCAGTGTGACTGTATTTGGAGACAGGACATATAAGAAGATAAATAAGGATAAAAGCAGTTATAAAAGATGAGACTCGAATCCAAAAGGGCTTGCGTCCTTATAAAAAGAGGAAAAGACACCAGGAGTGTATGCATATAGGAAGGAGGTGATGTGAGGACACAGAAAGAAGGTATTGATCTGTTAGTTCAGGAGAAACCAATCCTGACAGCACCTTATTCTTTAACTTGCAGCCTCCAGAGCTGAGAAATAAATTTCTGTTCTTTAGGCTACCCAGTGTGGCATTTTGTTACAGCAGGCCTAGCTGACTGATACAAAACTGAAATGTCCACAGACAGATGAATGGATAAACAAAATGAGATGTATACGCCCAACGGAATACAATTCAGCCTTAAAAAGGATGGAGATTCTGATAGGTTCTACAACGTGATGACACTTGAGGACGTTATGTTAAGTGAAATAAGCCAGTCACAGTAGGACAAATGTGGTATGATTTTACTTATATGCCGTATCTAGAACGGTCAAATTATAGAAACGTAAAGTAGAATTTCATTTCCTAGGAGTTGGGGAAAGGGAAAGTTGGGAGTTGTTCAATGGATATAGTTTTAGTTTTGCAAGATAAGAAAGTGCTAAAGATTGATTACACAACCGTGTGAATATACTTAACACTACTGAATTGTAAAATGGTTGAAATGGTAAATGTTATACTACGTGTATTTGCCACAACTTCAAAAAAAAAAAATCACAGGAAAAAACCCACTCAGTTTCTGGCAGTGATTATGCTGCCGTGAGATAAAGATAAGTCATTAAAATGCTTTTCACCTTGGCTTCTGAAGTATAAAAGTGAATGATAATCTAAGTGTTAGGTGAAAACGAAAGGAACCATAAGGAGGCCACCTTGTCCATAAGTTCAAACCTTAATGCAAATCAAAGGGAGAAAATTAGAATAGTAGTTATGAATAATCCAGTTATAGCAAATAAATAAGGCGCGTGTCAGAGGTTTCAAATTCGGTCACTACTAAAACACCCTTTCAACTTATTTTGCTTTATAAGCTATAGTGTCTCAAAACCAGAAATTTTTAAAAAGTTATTTTCTCCTAATCGTAGCCATATAAATATTGAGCCAAATATAGAATTGGCACAACATAGTGTTACTACACAGTGCCTTTTAATCATAGCTAACAGAAAACCAGTGAATTCTATGAAGCACTGAAAATATATCCTTTGAAGATCTATAGTTGAGGATTTGGGGCACGTGTAAGGGAAGGTGAAGTTCAATTTCAAACATTAGTAGTTCTTAAACATTAGGATGCACTAGAATCACCTTCAAGAGCTTGTAAAAGCACAGAACACTGGGCCAACCCCCTTAATATCTGTTCCAGTAGATCTGGAGTGGGAAGTGAAAAACTATGTCTAAGAAGGTCTCAAGTGATGCCAATGCTGCTGGTCTAGGCACCGCATTTTGAGAGCCCGTGTCAGAAAATGGAGGGATTTTTAAGAGGTAAGTTTCCAGTTGTGGAAAATAGAGCATATTTTATGGAATTAAAATACTGTAATTTGGGGGCCATTGTTCTCTTTATACATACACATGAAATTAGTCATTATTAGTGACATTTTATAGCCATTAAATGACTCCCAAGTGATGATAATGTGTCTACGTGCAGACTTGTTAACACTATCTAATAAATGTACCCTGTAGTCTACATCATCTTAATTAATGACCCTTTTTTAATTGTATGCATATAAACACACAGATCAAATCATCACCATGATTTACAGACTGAGGAATATGCTTAATGAGGTTTCATGTGTTTGATTTCAGCTGTCACACTCTTGTTTTGATCATGCTTTTATACAGATATCTATAGTACCTCCCTGTCTTGAGTGGAGGATAGGGAGGTTGTACCTGCTCACAGTACCTCTGCTTCACAGCCACCGAATGTTCCTTCAGATCGGTAAGTGACTACTAGGGAATAGTCTAAACTATGTGCACACTTCCTCTTTGCAAGACTCTCGTCTTCTTCCTTTAAGGAATGAACACATTGCTACCCTCTGGTTTGAGGACTGTCTACTTTTATGATTGAGAAATGTGCGGCCCAAATGATTGAGGATCTACGGAAGCTCCAATAACAAAGTGTGTGGGGATTTTAGACTTTCTTTTCCTTCATATGTAGAATACAACTACTTCTCAAACACAGACTACCCAGAGTGCTATGGAACACATATTTTGGTATGATCTGATAAACTATTGTTCGAACTTTTAAATTTTATGAGATAGAACGGGTTAAAAGATTGCTACAACGTGGTCAGAAATAATGTCAGCAAGCTTTTGCAATAGCCATTCACGGTGGTTCATCTCCCTGTAGAGGTACTTTTTAAAAAAGTACATGAGGAGGAGAATGACTAACCGTGTGAGTAGTTTACTCATTTAACGAATGTTTACGTTGTGTATGAAGCCACCATACGAGATGCTGGTAATATAGGTGTAAATGGAAAGCAAAATTACTATCTCAAGCATATACTGTTTTTAGCAGAAAAAGATAAAAACAAGTTAACATGATTAATGTCAAAGAACTGAAGTAGCATAATGTGATACCAAGTTATTTGGTAGGAATGATAGATAACCGTTGCCAAATGTCTAACATGAAGACAATCTAGAAAAATAATGAGAAACGAGGCAACTTGAAACTTTAGACCCTTCAGGTTAGAATAGAACTACTGGAGAAAACTGTTTGGCAGTGTCTAAAATTCCAAATATGTGAATGTTCTATATTCTGTTGACCCCCAAACCAGCCAACAGAAATGTGTGAGAGTGTGCACTAGTACATATTACATGGAAATACATGCACATGAATAAAAATGTTTAGAGCTTCATAACTCAAACTCTGGTAGTAGGTCTCATTTAAATCAAGAAGGAAACAAATAAATGGTGGTATTTTCGCACAGTGGAAACGTATATAGTAATGAAGATGCACAAACTCATGCCACCTACAAGAAAATGAATCTCACAACCATGATGTTGGGCACTGGAAACCAGGCACAAATGTATTTATCTTCTATGATTCCAATTATATAAATTTAAAATAGGCAATACTATTATAATAGGTTAGAAACGAAGGTATTGATTACCTTTGGGAATGAAGCTGTCGTGCCTGGGAGGGAAACAAGACTCTTCTCGGGTACTGGTATTATCGGTGCTGTGCTCTATATCAAAAATCACAAACTTAATGGCTTAAAAACACACATGCACACTAAACTTCTCATAGTTTCTGGTTTCTGTGGGTCAGGAGTTCAAGCAGAGTTTAGTCGGGTTCTTGGCTTCAGAATGTCCTTAGGCTGCAACCAAGGTGTCAGCCAGACTGAGTTCTCATATGTAGGATCAACTGGGGAACAGTCTGCTCCCAAGATCACTCATATTGGCAGTATTTCAGTATTTGACTATTGTAAGACTGAGCCCCTTAGCTCCTGTAGGCCACCTGTAGCTCCTTCGCATGGAAGACTCCTCATGGACAGCTCACAAGACAGTGGCGCGCTTCCTCAGGGCAAACACAGTGAGAAACATGTTGGAAACATGGGGTCTTGGGTAACAGAATCACAAGAGTGACACCTCATCAGTTTTTCCGGAAAAAGTAACCATATAGGAGACCTACCTCATCACCTTTGTCACATTCCATGAGTTGTAAGCAAGCCAGATGTCTTATTCAGTTCCAGAAGAGGGGGCTACCCAAAAAGTGTGATTATAAGGAGTCAGAGATCTTTGGGAGACCCCCTGGAGTCTGCGTGCCTCAACGGAATGTACTTATTTCGTGATTTTTGTTGTCATTTTATATTATTGTATATAAATGGAAAGTATCATGATTACTTCAAAACACATAACATTTTTTTTAGTAACAGCTCTATTGGGATGTAACTCACATAATCTTCACAGAGATGTGCAGCCATAACCATAATCAGTTTTAGAACATTTTCATCAGTCGTTCAAAAAAAATTCCATAAACCCACTAGAAGTCACTCCCCTTCCCCAGCTCTAGGCTAATAGACGGCCTATTTTCTGTCTCTATAGATTTGCCTCTTCTGGACTTTTCGTATGAATAGAATTGTATAATATGTTCTCTTTTGTGATTTTCTTCTTTCACTTGGCTGAGCGTTTCCAGGGTCCACCCGTGCTGTAGTATGTGTCGGTACACGGTTCCTTTTCTTGATAGCCAATAGTATTACCTTAAATGGATATAAAACATTTGTGTATCTGTTCATCAGTTGATGGACATTTGGGCTGTTCCCCCCCCTTTTGGCTACTGTGAATAATGCTGCTGTGACATTTATGGACAACTTTTAGTGTGGACATATGTTGTCGTATCTCTTGGGTGTATCCCTCGAAGTGGAATTTCTGAGTCATATGGTAAATCTATGTTTAAACTTCTGAGGAACTGTCAGACTGCTTCCAAAGGGGCTGTATCATTTCGCCTTCCCACCCGCAATGTGCGAGTGCTGTAATTTCTCCATATCCTTGACAACATTTGTTCTTTTCTGTCTTTTTGACTATAAGCATCCTAGTGGGTGTGAAGTAGTATCTATCTCATTGAGGGTTTAATTTGCATTACCCTCATGGCTGATTTTTTTTTTTTTTTTTTTTTTTTTTACTATGGATGTGTTTACTCGTGAAAAATTCATTGAGTTGTAACCTGTGGTTTAGCTGCTTTTCTGCATAATTCATTATGCTATTTTAAAGATAGTGTCAGTGACACTGCACCAGGATATGCAGAGAAATAGCAAACGAGTCCTCAGACCCAGTCTACACGGATGTTCAACAGTTATTTCAGTTTTTCTTGGCTGTGTTGTCAGTTCTCCTCCTTCCAACCACCACCAGCATTATCTCACCTCTCCTATGTGAATGCAGTAATACGAATGGAGGTTTTGGTGAATCATTGCCCTGATACCCATTCAGTTGCTGCTCCACACAGGGAGAGACAGAGATAGAGCCTGAGATGGGGGGGGGGAGCATATGAATACCTACACCATCGATGACCCACCATCTCGTTATAACCTCGAAGGGAAGCCAAGACACCCATCAAGACTGATCACTATAACAAAACGACGTGAATCAGAAGGAGTAAGCAGAAAAGACCGTGTGTTAGAGTTTAGTACTAAATGTTAGCGGAAAGTCAGGAGAAAAGGGGCAGAGTTTAGGGAAATACTGACTGTTCAGTTCATATGCACACATTGAACCTGGATAGAGAGCTGTATCCTAAGAGTGAAGGAAATACTCACATAGTCTACTGTACTCTGCAGACACTTCCTCGAAGCCGTCCTATCAACTTCTCTAAAATCCCACCTCTAGAGGTAATTTGGGAATTAGCAGATGTTAAGAACGTAATCCTACTTTTTTTATTTTTTTGCTAAAGTAAATGCTACGAAAAATACACAAAGTGTAATTCTGTGTGTTAACTGCTGATAAATCTTAAAAATAATAAAGGTACCCATAACACCTACCGCACGGTAACTGGTAAGCTATGTAATGCAGTGGCAGCTAATGTCAAGGTGCGCGAGTGAAAACCGCGTGTACAACCTACGTCTTGCCCCTGTGGACATAGAGCGAGAACACACAATGCGACACTACAGTTCTTTATTCCAGGAGAATATAGAGATGTGTTTGGAAAACACATTTTTTTTTTCTTTGTGGCTGGTTCTCAGGGGTCAGAGAAAAAACATTCTTGGGAGTCAAGGAGTGGAGAAAGAGCTTTCGAGTTTTCGTTTGTTCAGTTGGTTTGGTCAGAGTTTGTGAAAGGAGAATCTGTCCCCCTTCACGCTGCGTGGACTTCAGGACGTCTGTTCTTTTCTCCACCTGTGGCTGAATGTAGTTTCCTATATTAATACCTCTCTCGAAGGCCATTTCCGTGGTTCATGAAGGTAGTTTGCATGTTAAGTGAAAAACAGCGTATTTTATTTCATGACTTATAAAGTTTTTTGAAGAAGGCCAAGTTCTATTTTTGATTCCTTGATCGAAATTACTTGCTCTGTCTAAGGGCAAGTGATCTCAGCAATGCATGTTTGCCTCACATGAAATGGTCTTAATGAAAAAGGAAAGGGTCAGTGAGTATAAAAATGTGTGGAGAAAATCAAAATGTGAGTAAATTAAAGCATTGTGGCAGGTGCCTTCTGGATGTCAATTATATTATTAGTGATCCTTAAACATGACTTACAATCAAAAAGAAAGTGACTACACACTGTGAGGGAAGAGACTGATTATACTCTTTTTCTCCCTAATGCCAAATTTTGTTTTTTTTTGCATTCCACGGGGAAATGAAATAAAGACAAACTAAAAATCTCCATATTTGTTTTATAACAGAATAACCTTAATATCTCAGAAAGAATGATTTTGAGATCATCATTTTATTTATTTACTTAAAGATTTTACTTATTTATTCATGATATAATTATCTTAATCTGTATTTCCGAACATTCTCTTCTGATCTATCGTAAAACTCCATGCAAAAATGTAATTATGAGCATATGCAATATGTATCATTTCTGAACAGTGTCTGAAATCATTTCTGGGCTCGTGTGAACTTCATGTATTTGGACACTTCTAAAATGTCATTCAGATTTATAGACAGCTCACTGAGGACTCGTAGGATCTTGCGAAAAACAAGTTGTTTACGATTGTCTTTAAAAAGACAGGTTATTTATCCAGTTGGGAAAGCCATAAAGTGAAACTTCAATAACCATAAAGAGAGCAGACTCCTCATTTTCATAAAAATGGGGCCACGTGTAGTGACAGTCACTTTGAAGTCAAAGCTTCCTGTTCACATCAATCCTAACTGTGCCCAGCTATGCAGTGGAGGCTGACAGGTCTGGGTCCTAAAGGCCTTCTTTCGAGAAAACTGCTCTTTTCATGAATGCCCTATGATCAGGAACTCTGGAGTTGATTTTAGTAAATGCCTATGCAGGAAAGTGTCCTTCCCTGGGAGTTAGGAATGTTACTAAAAAAAACAAATTGTTCTTTTCATTTTCTCAGACAGCTTCCCTCAGGCTAGTCTCTGTGGCTTAATTGTCCACAGAAGCTTGGATATTTAGTACGTATAATGACATGGTGAAAGATTAATACTGCTAAAGCATTCCCTAGCCATGAAGCAAGATCACATTGCACTAATTCTCATTACCCAAAATGAAGATGGGTAAATGGGGTGGAGCAGTAGATGTCTGGATATGACAGCCAATCTTTGCTCAGCTAGATATTAGTATTCCATGGATGAGTCACCAGATGCAAAAATTGTAAAAATCTAATGACCCTCTGGAAAAAATTTTTCTTAGATATGTTATTACATTTCATCATAATTATTGATGGTGTTTACAAAACGGATAGGATTAGGATCGTTCACTTTCTGCAAATATTTATTAAGCATCTTCTCTGTGCCAGGTACAACACTGAAAATACAGTGGACAAACAAGAGAGGAAATACACTCCAAAGGGATTCACTTTTTCCTGGATCAGAAAAACAGCTAAATAATAAGTAAATAAGCGAATGTACATGCAAATGAGGAAACATCGGGTAATAGGCGCAATAAACAAAATAAAAGAGGATTTTGTGATATGAAGTGCTTAGTATATATGTAAGTTCAGTAAATGGTGTTTTTTGTTTTTGTTTTTGTTTTCGTTTTTGAGAAGAACCAGAAACTAGGCTGTAAGTAAAAAATGAAAATGGCAAGAAGATTCAATATGGAATGACTGAATAGGAGCTTGCAGTAGGAACAGTGGAGCTGGAAACAGTCTAAAATTTTTGTTCTTAATTTCATTCTATTAAAAAGCTTTTGTCATTCTGAGTTAATAGATGACACTTTTGAGGTCCAGGTTTTGTTGGCTATTTTATATAAACCTCATTATCTTTCTTGTAAACTTGTGTGTCAAAGCTGGCCTTCAGAATGGGTAATTATTCCCTTTATTTGTCAGAAAGATTATTCATACCTTTTGAAATACGGCAAATTTGGGAGACACACCTCACAATGTCATAAAAGGAGCAAAAGTCTCCTGAGGATTATCTAGGGAAATCTAATTAGTTCAGTCATTATTGCCATTGATTAAAGTCCCAGACTTAGTGGATTTGCATACTAATTTGTATATTGCTCCAAATGGAACTGATAACACCGGATATTAGAATTTGTGGTTCTATTGGACATTACTTAGTTGTCCTCACGTTGCCTCGCTTTGTAAATGCTGTTTGGACTGATTTTGACATCTGTTTCCCTCATTAATTAATGACTAGAAAAATCCTTTGACACATGTTTGTTTTATATTGGAGTCGGAGTCATGATCCTAACTTTTTAGAAATTCTATTTTAATACGTGAGACCCTTGTGCAAAGCTTGGTTGCAGTGGTGAACGGTCTCATCCGCAGCTCGCTTCTTTCTCGCTTATTTGCATGTAAGAGAGAACAAAGAATTTCTCTCATCAAAGGGTGAGTCCAGGGGATCCCTGGGTGGTGCAGCGGTTTAGCGCCTGCCTTTGGCCCAGGGTGCGGTCCTGGAGACCCGGGATCGAATCCCACGTCGGGCTCCCGGTGCATGGAGCCTGCTTCTCCCTCTGCCTATGTCTCTGCCTCTCTCTCTCTCTGTGGGACTATCATAAATAAAAATTAAAAAAAAAAAAGAAAGAAAAGAAAAAAAAAAAAAGGGTGAGTCCAGCAGATCTGTAGAAAATGTTGATACTTGCCTCTGTATCTGTTTTCATTCCATTTGGCCCATTTCATGGGTCTTACCCAAAAGATACTTCAGAGTTCCTTCGTCCCCTCCAGTGTGATCCTCTCTACTTCCACATTCTTCTGTTCCTCCATTCACACAGCAACCAGCTGGACCCGCAGATGCTCCAACTCAGAAAGCTCAAAGTCCCGTGTCCTAATTTCTGATAACAAGTTCCTACCCAAGTGTCTTGGTTTATAGTGGCCACTATGCCTATTTCTGAACCTCAGAAAGACCTCCAGGCCTTAGATTTTTTTTTTTTTTGTTTTTTGTTTTTTTTTTTTCCTTCTAGATTGTTGACTCTCTTTCACTGTGTTGTCTTTGCGTGGTTTAAACCACTTGATGAAATGCCTGAACTGCTTTCTCACATCCACTCTAGCCCTCTAGCACTATAATCTCTACCCCATTGCACCCAAACAAGACCCTAACCCAGAAGAGTGACGGTCTTCACTTTCTCTTCTGCCATGTAAAGGAGGCTAAGCCCGATTTTAGAAACAAAACATAAAATTAAAAAAGAAGAAAAAGCTCATGTAATTGTTGATGACTTGTCTCATGATGTAAGAATCCAACTAATGGCCATATACATCTGTTGATGTGTTCTTAAGTCTTTTTTTATTTTTTTTTCTTAAGTCTTTTTAACCTATAGTTTCCACCTCCATTATTCCCTTTTCAGTGCAGTTTATTGGCTGAAATATCTCATTAAATGCATTTTATATTTGAGTTATTTGTCCCGTATTATTTCCTGGAGTGTTTTCTTTTTTACCCCTCTTCTTTCTTTATACAGTCCTGTATTTCTGCGGTGGTGGTGAACACGGTCCTCTGTGCGTTGTTTTGAGAGTTTGATCCGAAATTTAATCCTGTGTTTCAAGATTACCTTGATGTGCCTTCTTCCATCAGGGGCCCCCTGTGTGCTGTCTCCCTTTGTGTGGTGTTTCTAGCGGTCCATGATGACTGCCTAAATGTATTAATTAATTAGGGGTATTAAAATGGTAACATTCTATTTCTACCATTACTTATTCATTTATTATTTGGAATACTTTAAAAATTAAAAAAAAAAATTTCTTTGTCAGCTGTTTTGCTACCTAGAGTCAGTTCATATTGAAAAGTCAGAATATATGCAACGTTCTTCTTCTTTATTTACCATTTTCCAAAGCAATGATTTGGTTCCATGGCATCTTAAGGAAGGAATAATGGGGCTCTGTGTGTGTGTGTGTGTGTGCACGTGCACACACATCATTACAAACTGACGAATATACACACATTTGATGTGTTTAAATTCATTGAGGTTTTTATGATCATTCAAAAAAAAAAAAAATCTTCGGCCAGTGGGAAATCCTTTAAGACAGCTGCTGAGTCTTTTGGCATAACCCATATATTTGATAGTCTTCCTGCTTTCTGCTCTTTCTGCAGACTCTTTCCCAGGTTATTACTTGTGAAAGTGTTTAGAGACCACAATCTGGGACTCTGTGGTGCTGATTGCTACTGGATATTTAAAAATTATTCCTAAACTTTTATTTATTTTTTTTAATTTTTATTTATTTGTTATAGTCACAGAGAGAGAGAGAGAGAATGAGGCAGAGACACAGGCAGAGGGAGAAGCAGGCCCCATGCACCGGGAGCCCGACGTGGGATTCAATCCCGGGTCTCCAGGATCGTGCCCTGGGCCAAAGGCAGGCGCCAAACCTGCTGTGCCACCCAGGGATCCCTATTCCTAAACTTTTAAATGGACAGGTTCAGCAAATATATTTTATTTGATTTGTTCTTAAAACTTAATACAGTAAAAGTTCATGCTAATAGTCCTAATTTAACTTCAGATCTACAGAATTTTTTTATGTAACTGCACCAACTTAAAGTTGAGCCTCAAAACTAAAGCTTCACAAATAAAAAGAAAAAAAGTAAACTTATGATAAAAATTAGTCTGTTCTGATCTGGGGGAGGAGGGTATTTAGTTCTAGAAAAAATCTGATACCTATTTCTATCTAAAACTTCCCTTTGAAAACTAAATAGTCCCCAAACCTTAGTCAATTTCCTTAAAAATGATGTTGATGGGGATCCTTGGGTGGCACAGCGGTTTGGCGCCTGCCTTTGGCCCAGGGCGCGATCCTGGAGACCCGGGATCGAATCCCACGTCGGGCTCCCGGTGCATGGAGCCTGCTTCTCCCTCTGCCTATGTCTCTGCCTCTCTCTCTCTCTCTCTCTCTCTCTCTCTCTCTGTGACTATCATAAAAAAAAATGATGTTGATGAGTTGATTAAAATATTAGCTAAATTCTTTAAGTATATTCAGTATTAAAATATAATAGACTGAACAGCATATTATAGGTTATGTGATGAATAATTCATTTAGAAAATTGTAATTGAAGTAGTTTGTTTTAAAGGATTATAGTAGCTTTTCTGGTGTGACTTTACCCCTGCAGTTTGGATAAATCTGTATTCAAATAAAAAACATGCACTTTTTGTTCCAGACAGATTCTAGCATTATGCTGCCAAGCAACTATGTTAAAACTCCCATGACTCTTAGGAATTTTCTTGCTTTGTCTTCATATAAAAAGCTCTTGACACGCACAAATTAGTGGCAAGATTCATTTTGTTATAATGATTTGTTACTTGCACATTATCTAATTTCAATTGATAAATATTATTGAACACATAATTTCCAGGAGGCACCCTTCTAGACACTAGGAAAATTGTAGTAAAGAAGCCTAATATGTCCCATCTCTTGTTGAGCTTATGTTATAGAGAGGAGAGAAAGCCCATCAACAAACTAACCTATACGTGTCAAGAAGTCATAACATAAAATAGAGCAGGATAAAGGGGTGAAAGGGCCTAGTTATGAGAGTTCCTGCAGATGGGACTGTCAAGGAACACTTGCTCTTTGTACCACCTTCTTAATTCTGACGCCATTTAAGAAAAATCTTGGTTAATAATGTACTTCTAAATACAGTTATTCAACAAGTGTTCTTCAAATACCTGTAATGCGATGGGCACTGTGATCGACGCTGGACGTACAGAGGAGAACGGTATAAACGTTAAACTTGAGAAGCTCAAGGAATAAATAGTGGGACAGAGCTTTACAAACTTAACATTGTACATCTCAGCATCCCAGGCCTATGGGATCAGAATCTTTGGGAAAGAGGTTCAATTCTTCTATCCTTTCAAAGTCCATGCAGCTGTTCTGGTGTGGACTCCGAATTCAGAACGAATGACCAGCAGAAGAACACAACAGTAGACTTCTTTTTCAGCATCTACCGACCACATTCCAGCAGTTTTTCTTATTTGTGGTCTCTCAGGCTACCATAAAACACCATCGTCCTTCTCTTGCTCTTCCAAATACATCCTGGTGATTTTTCAGGTCACCTGAATGTCGTATTTTGAAGGTTGGGGGTGGGCAGGTCTCCCAGGTGTGGAGGTGACCACCTGTGTGGCTCTGAAATCAGGTTGGCTCTTCACCTGTGATTACTGGCCACAGACCACTTCTGCCGCAATTAAGGTAGCAGATGGAATTAGGTTGCTAATTAGCTGACATTAAGATAGGAGGGTAAGTCTGTATTATCCAGCTGAGTTTAATGCAATCGCAAGCGTACTTAAATGTGAAGAGGGAGACGAGCCAGCATCAGAGTGAAGTGAGGTGAGAAATACTCGAGTGACTTGCTCGATTTGAAGGAAGGCAGCCCTAACCAGGGAATGTGGGCAGCCGTGGAAACAGCAAGACTGAGCACATCTGCTAGAGCCTCCAGAAAGGAGCATGGCCCTGGAGACGCCTTGATCTGAGCCTGGTGAGACCCATTTTGGACTTCTGACCTAGAGGGCTGTGAGATAATAAATGTGTTTTGTCTTAAGCCACTAAATCTGTGAATGTGGGTTTCAGCCAAAAATAGGAAACCACTGCAGTCCCTAAGGTTTCAAGGATCTTAGTTCTGGGAAGCAGTCTTCAGCGTAAAGAAATTTGGGAATCCTTTTTCCCATTGAATACAGTGGTTCCCCAAGCAAATAAGCCCGTGCAGGCTCATGCTTTACCATTCTAGACATTTCCGGATGTGGATTTGTGCTCAGTATGTGTATAGCTTAGGCTACGACATCGCCATTCTAAGATCTAGTTTAATATTGATTGAGAACATGCCCAATAAATAAAGGGTTCCCCCACAGTGTGTCAAGGTTTAGAAGAACTGGTCGTAGCGTGTGGTACCTGAGCAAACAATTTCATGCTGAACATGTTAATTCCATCAAATAGATGAACTAAACAAAGTTTCCGACAAGGCTAAGGCTAAATCACCACTGGAGATATTTAGTAATTTAACAATTTTTGCTACATTCTGACTTCTTCAGGATGCTACACCAATATCATATAATGCCTTGCTTGAGCAACAACAAACAACTAGCTATGCTTTTTCTCAGAAAAAAAAAAAGAAGATAATAATAATGTTTAACACAGACTTAATTTGTTTATATTTTCCTATGAAAACCACCTCTTAAGATAAGCTGCCATTTCAATAAATTTCAGCTATTAATGATGTCTTGATAATACCACTCTGGTTTAAATACACATTTGGCTTTATCTAAATTCTCTAAATTCCTGTGGGTACCACACTACACCTTGACTGCTTGGAGTTCAGAGGCTTTCTGTTTCTGACTCTACTTGCCCTTCCCAGTTAAGCTCGTGAGTGCCTAAATTGTGATAATTATAAAAAAAGATCCTTATCTCTCTCTAACCTCAGCTTCATTGAATCCTCTTTGTGCAAGAGAAGACATTTTTCTGAAATTTTTCTTTGCATAATCAGAGCAGAGAGATGGGAAACATGAAAGAGTTTGTGTTCGTTTCTCAGGGCGACCGTCACAAACAGTTCTAGGCTGAGCGAGTTACACAACAGAACTATACTTTGCCATAGTTCTGGAGGCTGGAGGTCCGGGATCAAAGGGTCAGCAGGGTGGTTTTTTCCTGAGGACTCTGTCTTGATGTGTAGATGCTCATCATCTCCCTCCCTGCGTCTTCACAGCAGCTTCCCTTCATGCATGTCTGCATTCTAAATCTCCTTTTCTTGTAAGGACACCCATCATGTGGGATTGGGGTCCACCACAGCAAATTATTTCACTGTAATGACCTCCTCAAAGGCCCCATCTCCAAATAGAGGAGCACTCTGAGATACAGGACTGGAACATCACCACGTGAATTTGACGGAGGAGGGATCACTGTTTAGTTCAGAACCGAGCTCTTCTACCATAAGCTGTGCTGACATTTAGTTTTCCAGTGGTTTTTGCTTGCTTGTTCTTTTCCTCTCTACTCTTGGTCTCTGAAGTTTAGCATGAGCATAAGAGTTTGACTTGTGCTGCTTACCCTGTAGACGACCTAGCATTCTCCGTAGCTACCCCAGTCTCTTTTTCATTTATATTTACTGTTTATAGCTCTACGGTCCTTTCTTCTTCACAGCATGATTTCAAATTGGTGTTCAGATTCTTCAATATATATATATATATGTATGTGTGTGTGTACATATATTCCATGTTTAGACAAATGTGTTCTGTAAGAAGAGTGGGTTTCTTTTTTTGTTTTGTTTTCATTGTTGTTGCTTTGTTTTTAAGTTTTGTTTTTTTTGTTTGTTTGTTTGTTTGTTTGTTTGTTTTTAGGTAACACATATTAAAGGGTAGAAATCTGGGGCACCTGGGTAGCTCAGTGGTTGAGCATCTGCGTTTGGCTCAGGTCAAGTCCTGCATTGGGCTCCCGTATGGAGCCTGCTTCTCCCTCTGCCTGTGTCTCTGCATCTCTCTCTGTGTGTCTCATGGGTAAATAAATAAAAATCTTTAAAACATAATAAAGATAGAAATCCTATAAGTTGGCATAGGTAAACTACCACAGCGAATGATATCGTAGGGGTGAGACAGAAGAATACGATGCCCTAAAGTTAGAGAAATCTATATAAAAATATGAGGGTAGTGATTACCACAACCTCCCAAGTTTTTGATATAGAACAGGCTTGTTTTTGTTCTACGTGTTAAATCTTAGGTTATCCTGTAAGATACAATAACCATGATGGCTAAAAGAGAACACAGTTTTAGGAAATATTTTTGAAAGAGCGACAGAAATCTCATGATTCACCGAGTAAGCATTGTAAAATAAGTTGTAAATATTGTTATTTTTATTTCCCGTCCCTTGTAGACCAGGAAGTAGGTCTAACAGCTACAGGTTCGTGTTACACAGCAAACACTCTTCACTTTGGTCACCAGTCCCTTTCCCTCTCCGTCTCCTTTCTCTTTTCCATCTTTTGCTATTTCTCGCCTGTGATTTTCTGATTACGTACGTCTCTGAATAGGGGACCTCATGACTCAGCTTCTCTGGGTTGTTGTTTTTTTGTTTTGTTTTGTTTTGTTTTTGTAAGTTGATAAGATCCTGCCTTATAATTTTAGCATCTCTTTAACTCTGGAAGAGCCCACGTTTCCCACAGTGTGTTCACCATCGTACGTCTAGGGAGTCCTAATGTCTCATTTCTTTCTCCATGTGTAAATCCTCAGGAGATGACGTCGCTATTACACTGCCACTCTGGAGGCGGAAAGCTGTCCTTGTTGGAATGGCAGAAAGTAGTTTCTAGGTTTCTAATACAACAGGTCTCCCCTCCAGCAGTACCATATTGCCATAAGAAATAATTTTAAGACCATTGCCTCATTTAGATGGAGTGAAGTATTAAATGTTTTTTTTTTTCACGTTATTGTCAGAACTAGGGTATCATTTTTCTAGTTTTCCTCCAAAACAGTGTTTATTTTTGAAATTCTCATCACGTGAAGGACCAGTTTGGTTATCAGAAAGTTATGATTACACAAAGTTACAAAGAAACACAAACGAAAAAACTTCTCATTATAAATCACGATGCTTCCTGTCTTCCATGTGGCTCAATACAGTTCTGATAAGGTGAGCTGCATTGTCTTTTCGGCATTGAAGATAGTTCTTGCCTGAGTGCCCTAAAATAGCGATTCCAGGAGAGTATTGGGCTTCCAACTTCTTTATAGCAGCGAGCTGTTTTTGCTATATGAAATGTTAGATATTTAGATAATATGCACGTATTAATATCTATCTTTGTATCCTACATTTATATGAATACATATTGTATATTTTATATTAGATATTATTATATTAATAGCATAAATGTAGGCTATTTTTGGTGAAAATCTGCTTGGCGCACACTGTTCTCTTCATTCTTCTTTATAATCTCTGAAAAGCCATATATATATGAATATGGCTGCGGGGAATAGGTTTCACTCTCAGCAACTCAAAGTGCTGGATGGCTTGTAAGAGAATCAATGCTCCCAGTGGATTCTGAGTGGCGTGCACTTGTGATTCTAAGTTTAGAAGTAGGCAAAACTGTAGAGTGGGAGAGTTTCTCAGTACTCCAGCTTTCCCTTTCCTCTAAACCTGTTGTATTTTGCTCTAAATTTTGCCCTCCTGAGACACATGTTGTCAGTCTTTTTCCCACCCCTGAAATGACTGCGTTTCAGTTTCTTAATCCACCACCTGTAACAAATTTCTTAAATCTTTTGCATATTTGAAATATTTGCATTTCTTAGACCAACAATGCCATCAGTTCTAAGAAAATAGAATCCAAGACCTCCATCAATGGTGGGTAAACTTGGACTTCGGTGTTAGATGGGTTTCCCAGTGCTTCCAAAGTCGGGTCACTGGGGATGTGGGCTTCACTACTTGTTCATTATCCTGACCCTGCTTGTCTCTCTGTGTTTGCCAGCTTTGTTATCCATGTTACATATGTAAAATTTCATTCCTACACAAATATTCTTATTCCTCATAAAAATCCATGTGTCATTGGGCTGGTATCCCTCCTGAGTTATCTTCTTAGAGTTTCTGTCCCTGAAAACAAAACTTCCTGTCTTGATCAGCTCTGGTTACCATCAGAAAACACCATGCATGGACTCTGTGCCTTAAACAACAGAAATTTGTTTTTCACAGTTCTGGAGGCTGGAAATCTAAGATCAGGGTATCAATATAGTCAGGTTTTTTGTGAGGAACGTCTTCCTGGCTTGCAGACAACTGCTGTCTTGTGTCTGCAAAAGGTGAAAAGAGAGATCTGGTGTCTCCTCTTTTTATAGAAGCACTGATCCCATCAGAAGGGCCCTACTTTTATGACTCAATCTAACCATAATTACCTCCCAAAGGTCCTGCCTCCAAATACCATCACCTTGGAGCTAGGTCTTCGGCATATGAAGTTGAGGTGGAACACAATCACTTGGTCCATATCACTCTTAAATATCTGTAGGTGACCCTCCAGCCTCCCTAACCCCTCTTTACCCATTTACGTATCTAAGTTTATCAGGAATATACTTCCCGGACAAGTAATATGCCATAAAATTTATGATGCATCAACTAATAGTAATTTCTGCATAAACTAATAGTAATTAGTTTAAAAATAAAAAAAGCTTTTCAAGTCTGAATATTCTGTTAAGTGCTCTTAAATGCAATTAATGTAACCAAGTACTAACGAAATTCAGCCACCACATTTGGATAGTGTAATAGGCCCATAATAATTCTAACTTTTCATCTTTTTCTTTTTGACTTTTCATCTTCTTTTTTTTTAAAATTTTATTTATTTTATGATAGTCACAGAGAGAGAGAGAGAGAGAGAGAGAGAGGCAGAGACACAGGCAGAGGGAGAAGCAGGCTCCATGCACCGGGAGCCCGACGTGGGTTTCGATCCCGGGTCTCCAGGATCGCGCCCTGGGCCAAAGGCAGGCGCTAAACCGCTGCGCCACCCAGGGATCCCAGACTTTTCATCTTCTAAAACCACGTTTGTCATTCACATTATTAGATTCTCATGATATTATTGTGGAAGAGCCAAAATTGTCAAAATTTTATTAAAACTTCAAATGAAGACGGCCAATTCTTTTAGGTTGTGTATTAATTTTTGAAAAGCAGACTGCATAGAAGCTGTTCATTATGAATATGAAAATTTAACTTAAGCCTGGTTTAACTTGATTAAAAAAAAAGTTTGCAAAAGACATATATAAGTATATAGATGGGCATATCTTAATACACTTGCATATGCATACATAACCATATGCATGCACTCATGTATGAAAGCTGTACACCATATATAAATACATGCATATACACACAAGCATCCATATATCCTTATATGCATATATTCGACTGGGATTTTGAAAACAGAAGTCAGGAAAAAGAGCTGAGATGAATTGACTCGTCTCAGATTAGCATCACTTTCTTGGTCATCTGAATGAAATAGGACTTCTGCTGGCTCTGTCTCTATCTGGTGTGTTATATTAAGATCTAGCTGGGGTCAGAGGTAACGTGCCAATGAATATCACCAAAAATGGGAGATTATAAATTAAGAAAAAAATCTTGTAATTCCAAAGAATATCCGAACTCTAAAATTAAAAAGGGTCTCCTTAAAATGTTCACAGGAGGTAGTACTTTAACCTTCAGTATTTTTTCTAGCCTTACTGAGGTATGATTGACAAATAAAAAATCGTATATTTTAGGTTTTACAACATGATTTTTAAAAGGTGTACAAGGTAATGATTTAATATATATATATGCATTATGAAATGATCACCACAATCAAAGTAATCAACATCTTCATCACCTCACATAGTTGCCTTTGTGTGTGTGTATATGGTGAAAGCACCTAAGATCTACTCTCTTAGCAAATTTCTAGTATATGATACAGTATTATTAAATGGTCACATTGCTGTACTGTAGATCCCCAGAATTTATTCATCTTATAATTGAAAGCTTATATCCTATGACCAACATCTATTCATTCCCCTCACAACCCATCCCTTGGCAATCCTCATTTTACTCCCTATGAGTTCAGCTTTTTTACATTTCATATATGAGTGAGGTCCACATATAAGTGAGTATATACGGTTTATTTCACTTAAAGACCGCCAGGTTCACCCATGTTGTCACAAAAGGCAAAATTGTCTTTTTATGGCCAAATAACATTCCATTACAGATATATAATGTTTTCTTTTTCCATGCATCGTCCTGTTGAATCCTGTCATCTAGGCTGTTTTCATATCTTGGCTATTGAAGAGATAATATGCAATGAACATGGGAACGCAGATATCTCCTCTAGATAGTGATTATATTTTCGTTGGAGGTATACCCAGAAGTGGGATGGCTAGATCATCTGGTAGTTCTATTTTTAATTTTTGGAGGAAGCTTCATACTGTTCTCCAAAACAGTATGTCACTGGCCTTAAAACAGACACAGACCAATATAGAACGGAATAGAAAGCCCGGCCCTGGCTAGGACTTGCAGTACAGTGTTCAATAGAAGTGCTGAGAGTGGGCACCCTCGTTCCTGATATTAGAAGGAAATCTTTCAACTTTTCAATGTTGGGTGTGATGCTAGTTGTGGACTTCTCATATGTGGCCTTTGCTATACTGAGGCACGTTCTTTCTGTACTTAACTAGTTAAGAGTTTACCATTAAAAAATGATGAATTTTATCCAATGCTTTTTATGCATCTATTGGAAACAAAATGATACTATAATTTTTTATCCCTCATTTTGTTGATGCAGAGAAACACATATATTGATTTTTGTGTGTTAAACCATCTTTGCATCCCAAGTACCTCCACATCTGTCATATTTTTCTTTATTTTAATTATTTTTAAGAATAGTTTTAGATTTACACAATAATTTCAGTGATGGTACAGAGTGTTCTGTACATGCCACAGCCAGTTTCACCTGTTACTTAACATTAGTAAGACCCATCTGAGCACAATTAACAGACCAATATTGATACAAAATTATTGACTAAACTCCACAATTTCTTCAAAAAATTTCCTTAGGCTTAATGTGCTTCTTTTATTCCATGATCTCACTCAGGATAATGCATCCTGTATCCCAGTACTGCTCTTGGCTCTGGCTGTTTCTCACACTTGAAAAATTATTATTATCTTCACAGTGGTGAGGAATCCTGGTAAAATATTTTGTAGAATTCCCCCTCCATTGGGATTCATCTGATGTCTTCCTCATAATTAGACTAGAGTCATGGGTTTGGGGGAGGAATGCCACTGAGGTAAAGTGTCATTTTTATCCTATCAGCACAAGGCTACATCCACTAGCATGACTTGCTTCGGTTGATTTGGTCTTTGGTCAGTTGGCTGAGGTAATGATTGTCAGGTCTCTGGACCAATAGTTCTTTACCTCCTATCATTAGACGTGTCCCGTTTGGAAAAAAGTTACTGTGCAAGGTCCACACACTGTCCATAAAGAGTGGGGATTTATGATCTACCTCCCGGAGGGTAGACTATCTCTATAAAGCATTTGGAATTGTTCTGCATAGAAGCTTGGTCTCTTCTCCCACGTTTATTTATTTGATCGTTTATTTGTATCAGCATATACACTTAGTAATTTTATTTTATAATTTTATAATTTGGCTTATAATCAGTACTTTCTAATTTATTTTATTGCTTGAATCCTTGTACCCTTACCATCGGGAGCTGTTTCATTTGACTCCTGAATGTCTCTGGCATACCTCCATCATTGTGGGGTTTCTTTTGCTGGTTTTTTAAATACCTCCTTACTTTCTGTCACTACACTATGGTCCAAGCTTACCTATTTCCTGAATCATTCTAGAATGAACAGTTTTTTGTTTTTTAAGATTTTGTTTATTTATTCATGAGAGACAGAGAGAGAGGCAGAGACATAGGCAGAGGGAGAAGCAGGCCCCCTGCGGGGAGCCCAATGTGGGACTCGATCCCAGGACCCCGGGGTCACGCCCTGGGCCCAACGCCCAGGCTCAGTGACTGAGCCACCCAGGTGCCCCTCAACAATTTTTTAAAAGGACTTAGTTCCTTTTATTAAAGAATGATGTGGAAAGCTAAGATCTGGGCCCCGTGTGTACGTTGCTATTATGTTGTCATTGCTTCTTGGTCTGTTCAGCTGACAGAGAAAGAAAATATATGTGTTTACATTAACTTGCATGTATACATATATCTCTCAATATTTATATAGGTAGCCATCTATATCTATATGAAGCTAAACAGGAGTTCATATGGTGTCTCCAACTCTAATCCATTACAATATGGTCATTCAAGCACCCCCCCTCCACCAGTGAAAAACTTGACTCCCACTATCTGTGATCCACTTGCTCAATTGTTCAATTCCAGTATACACGTATAGCAGGATCAGAATCCTTAACCATACCAGGAGGAAACAATTTCATTAAATAGAGTACAATGCATATGAACAGTTTCTTTTACCTTTAGTATTGAAGACTGCACTCAATTAACAAATTACATGCCACCATCTTCCCCTATTCCTTTCAGTTATCTTGTTTCATCCATTCATATGACAGATTGTTTTTCTTTTTTTCTTTTTGACATTTGACATTTCACAGTGTGATTATCCCAAACTCCAAGTTAAAAATTTTAATTGTACACATTTAAGTTCACTCTGTGCTGTACAGTTGTATGGGTAGGCATATATGGGATATATGCATATTGCCATATATCCACAATTACACTATTATACAGAATAATTATATTGTTCTAATAATCTCCCTACATTTCATCTATTCAGCATTTACCTCTTACCTTAAACTACTGAAAATCACTGATCTTTCTATTGCTCCTATAGTCATGCTCTTTCCAGAATGTCATATCATTGCAATCAAATGGTAAAAGCTTTTATGAGACTCACTTTTTTCACTTAGCAACGTGTGCTTAAGGTTTCCCCATGACTTTTTATGGCTTGTAGCTCATTTACTTTTATTGTTGAATACCATTCTATTGTGTAGATGCATCATGATTTATTTATACATTCACCTATTCAAAGATGACTCGGTTGCTTCAGCTGGAACTGTTATGAATTAAGATTCTATATACATTCATGTGCAGGGTTTTAGTGGATCTAAGTTTTTAAATCAGTTGGGTAAGTTTTGTAATAGTCTGATTTCCATGTTACATTTTAAGATTATGTGTAGCTTCACAGGAGATCACTGTCTGCCAAACTGATTCTAAAGGTTTTTTTTTGTTTTGTTTTGTTTTGTTTTGTTTTACCATTATATATTTCTACCAATTACAGTCAGGGTTCCTCTTTCTCTGCATCCTTCCCAGCAATTGGTATTGTCTGTAATTAGGATTTTAACCATTCTCATGGAGGTGTAGAAGTATCTCACTGTTGTTTTACTTTATAACTTCCTAATGACACTAATGTTGAATATCTCTTTCATATGCCTATTCCCCATCTGTGTACCTTCTTTGATGATCAATCTGTACAGAACTTTTGCACATTTTAAATTCTTTTTTATTCAGTTTTAAGAGTTCTTTGTATATTCTGGATACAAGCTTTTTATAAGATATGTGTTTTGTGAGTATCTCTCACAATCTGTGGCTTGCCCTTTGAGTCTGTAACTTTGTTTCACAGAGCAGAAGCTTTAATCTTAATAAAGTCCAACTCCCCTTTTGGCATGGTGTCTAAAAACACATTGCCATACACAAAGGCACCTCAATTTTCTCTTATATTTTCTTCTAGACTTTTGATAGTTTTACATGTTACTTTTCGGTGATTGATTCATTTTGGGTAAATTTTTGTGAAAGATATAAGGTCTGTGTCTAGGTTCATTTATTGCATATACTCATCCAATTGTTCCAGTACCATTTGTTGAAAATTCTATTCTCCATTTATTTCAGCTTTATTGAGGTACAATTGACAAATAAAATTGTGACAGATTTGTTTTTAAAGATTTATGCATTTATTTAGAGAGAGAGGTTGGGGTAGAGAGAGGGAGAGATAGGGTCCCAAGCAGACTCCCACTGAGCACAGAGCCCAACATGGGGCTCAATCTCAGAACCCTGAGATTATGACATAAGCCAAAACCAAACACAATACTCAACTGATTGTGCCACCCAGGCACCCCAAAATTGTAATATAACCTACCAAACATTAAAAGAAGAGTTAATACCTATTTTTCTCAAACTGTTCCAAAAAATAGGAAAGGAAGGAAAACTTCCAAATCTATTCTAGGAGGCCAGCATTACCCTGCTACCAAAACCAGATAAAGTCTCAAGTCAACAAAAGAATAACAGGCCAAAACCCCTGATGAACATGGAGGCAAAAATTCTCAGTAAAATACTAGCAAACTGAATCCAGCAATACATTAAAAAAAAAAAAATCCTTCATCACAATCAAGTGGGATGTCTTGAGTTCAAAAATGGTCCGATATTTGCAAAACAGTCAAAGTAATATACCACATTAATAAAAGAAAGGATTATAACCATATTAGATGCAGGAAGAGCATTTCACAAAGTACAACACACATTCATGATAAAACCTCGACAAAGTAGATTTAGAAGGAACACACCTTAACACAATAAAGGCCATCTGTGAAAAACCCATAGCTAATGCCATTCTTATTGGGAAATAACTGATAGCTTTTCCTCTGTGGTCAGGAACAAGACAGGGAAGTCCATTCTCACCACTTTATTTAACATAGTACTGGAAGTCTCAGCCACAGGAATCAGACAACAAAAAGAAATAAAAGTCATATAAATTGGCAAGGAAAAATAAAACTTTCACTATTCACAGATGACATATTTTATATAGAATCCAAAAGATTCCACCAATATATTGCTGCAACTGATAAACAAATTTAGTAAAGTCCCAGGATACAAAATCAATGAAGAGAAATCTGTTGCATTTCTATTCACCAATAATGAAACAGCAGAAAGAGAAATCAAGGAATCAATCCTATTTACAATTGCATCAAGAACAGTAAGATACCTAGGAATTAGCTTAACCAAAGAGGTGAAAGATGTGTCCTTTGAAAACTATAAAACATTGATGAAAGCTTAAGAATGACACAAAGAAGTGGAAAGACATTCCATAGTCATGGATCAGAAGAGCAAATATTGTTAAAATCTCTATACCACACAAAGCAATTTACACATTTAATGCAATCCCTATCAAAATACCAACAGCGTTTTTCACAGAGTTTGAACAAACTTAAAATTTCAGTGGAAGCACAAAATACCCAGAATAGCCAAAACAGTTTTGAAAAAGAAAAGTAAAGCTGGAAGCATCACAATTCCAGACTTCATGCCATATTACAAAGCTGTAGTTATGAAAACAGTATGGTACCAGCACTAAAATAGACATTTAGACCAATGTAACAGAACAGAAAAATCCAGAAGTGAATCCACAAATACATGGTAATTTAATTTCAACAAAGCAGGAAAGAATATAAAATGGGAAAAAGTCTCTTCAACAGTGGTATTGGGATAACTGGAGAGCAACATGCAGAAGAATGAAACTGGACCATTCTCTTACACTATACACAAAAATAAATTCAAAATGGATGAAAGACCTAAATGTGAGACTTGAAAGACCTAAATGTGAGACATAAAAATCCTAGAGGAGACCACAGGAGTAAACTCTTTGACAGTGGCTATAGCCACTATTTACTCAATATATCTCCTGAGGCAAGGGAAACAAGCAAAATAATAATAATAAATAAATAAATAAATAAATAAATACATATACACACACATATGTGTGTGTATATATATATATATATACATATATATATATATAGACATCATCAAAAGAAAAAGCTTCTGCACAGCAAAGGAAACAGTCAACAAAATTGAAAGACAGTCTTCAGAATGGGAGAAGATATTTGCAAATGACATATCTGATAAAGGGTTAGTGTCCAAAATATATGAAGAACTTATAAAACTCAACACCCTCAAAAATAAATAATCCAGTTAAGAAATGGGCAGAACAGGGACACCTGGGTGGCTCATTCAGTTGAGCACCTGACTCTTGATGACTCAGATCATGATCTTGGAGCCATGAGATCGATCCTCGTGTTGGGCTCCATACTTAGCCGGGAGTTTGCTTGGGATTGTCTTTCTATCTTTCCCTCTGCCCCTCCTCCATTAAAAATGGTCAGAAGGGGATCCCTGGGTGGCGCAGCGGTTTGGCGCCTGCCTTTGGCCCAGGGCGCGATCCTGGAGACCCGGGATCGAATCCCACATCGGGCTCCCTGCATGTAGCCTGCTTCTCCCTCTGCCTGTGTCTCTGCCTCTCTCTCCCTCTCTCTCTGACTATCATAAATATTTTTTTTAAATGGGCAGAAGACCTAAATAGACATTTTTCCAAGGAAGTATACAGATGGCTAACAAATGCATGAAAAGATGCTCCACATCACTCATCATCAGGGAAATACAAATCAAACTATAGTGAACTATCAATCATCTCATACTTGTCACAATAGCTAAAATCAACAACACAAGAAACCAGGTGTTGACGAGGACGTGGAGAAAGGGCAGCCCTCTTATATAGTTGGAGGGAATGCAAACTGAGGCAGCCACACTGGAAAACAGTATGGAAATTCCTTAAAATACTAAAAATAGAACTACCCTACAATCCGACAGTTGTACCTTACTAGGTATTTACCCAAAGAATACAAAAATGCTAATTTAAAAGGTTACATGCATCCCCATGTTTATAGGAGTATTATCTACGATAGCCGAATTATGGAAACAGCCCAAGTGTCCATCAACTGATGAATGGATAAAAAAAAGAAGTTTTATATATTATATATAAAATATACATAACTTATATAATATAAAATATTATGTATAAATATATATAACTTACATAATATAAAGTATAATATATAAATTCTATAACATATAAAATATATTTTATATATATAAAATGAAACAGTCATAAAAAAGAATGAAATCTTGCCATTTGCAATGACATGGATGGAGCTGGAGTATAGTATGCAAAGTGAAATAAGTTAGAGAAAGAAATACTATATGATTTCACTTATATGTGGAATTTAAAAAACAAAACAAATTGAATGAAAGGGAAAAAAGAGAGGCAAACCAAGAAATAGACGCTTAACTAGAGAGAACAAACTGATGGTTACCAGAGGGGAAGTGTGTGTGTGGGGGGGTGTCGGGGATGGGTTAAACAGGTGATGGGGATTAAAGAGGGCACTTGTGAGGAGCACTGCGTACCCTATGGAAGTGCTGCGTCACTATATCATACACCTGAAACTACTATTACACTGTATGTTCACTAACCAGAATTTAAATATAAACGTAAAAAAAAAAGTATACATCATGATGATTTGTTGTAGAAATATATGGTTAAAGGATTACTCCCATCTGGTCGATTAACATATCCCTCATTGCCCTAATTCCCTGAGTTGCCTTTGCTTCTTGAAAAACATGAAATGACTGTATTTCGTTTGCCCTATTTCTGTGTTCTCTATAGAGTGTTCAATCACGCTATATATGACATATATAAGATATAGGTGATATTTATGATTTATATATGGTATCGTTCATATATATATATAATATCTTTCATCATATCTTCCATTTATCTGATACATATATATGAATATATGAGATATATATATGGAAATATATATATTGAGTATATATTTATGAAAACTAGGAGGGGCTACAGTTGGAGAAATGATTTTAGAGTCTTTCCTTGTCTTTCCCCTTGGAAAGTAGGCCTTCATGGTATAAAATGTTCTAAATTCCTTAAAAACACTTACGTTATCTTCCCTGGCTATGCACAGTGAAAATACTTGAGTTTGTTAAGGTAAGAGCCACAGCAGTGGGAGGACTAAGACTGTGGGCTCCAGGAATTCCTCACTTTCATCTTTGTCCACACTCAGCCTGTAGCAGTTCATCAAAATTACCATTTAGGTGTTCATACCGGCCTATGACTCCAGCGCTAGTGGCTCTGAGTAACCAGATCTTTGCTTCATCTCTCCAGATTTTGGGGTGGTGGTTTGATGTGCAACTTCAGTTCCCTGTTGGGTCCTCAGAAAGTAGTTAACATGGATTCCTTCAGCTTTTTTTTTTCTTCTTGTAAGTTTAGGAATAATATCTCCCCAGCTCTTTATGCGTCAGAATTAATGCATAAATTCCCTGGTTATACAATTGTAATGACTATCCCTAATTATTTATCATTCATCTTCCAAATAAATTACATTTCTTAACTTCACCCCTTTCCCCTCCTGATAAAGAGGACGGGCGCTATATCCAGACCTTAGATTTAAATCCTGACTCCCACACCTTCTAGGTATTTAGCTTTAACAAAGCAATTTTACCTCTTAAGCTCTAACTTTCATCTACAAGGTGAGTATAAATCTCTGCCTCATAGAGTTATGGAAAGATTTTATGAAATAATCCTTGTAAACTATCTGGTACATAATAAACTAATTTTTAAATAAATATTAGCTCCTAATATTTGCTATTATCATTAGTTTCATTATCACTCTTACTCTCTTACAAACATTGTCTCCTTATTGTTTGTGGAGCACATCAGATACTTTCCCCTTGGTTTTTGCACTGGTTTTCCATTCTATCTGAGATGCTCTTGACACAGGTAACTGCACAAATAATTTCATTATCTCCTTTATGTCATATTTAATCATCTTCAAATATAATATTCTTTTGAAGCACATCCTTATTGCCAAATTCAAGATAGCAACCAACACCTACCACCCTCCATTACACTCCAGTACCTCTTCCCTTGCTTTATTTTCCCAGAGCATTATTTTCCTCTAATATTCTGCATTATTATTTATTTTTTCCATCTTTTAAAAAAAGAGTTATTTATTTTAAAGAGAGCGGGAGAGAATCTCAAACAGATTCTGCGCTGAGTATGGAGGCCTGCCTGGGGCTCAGTCTCAGGAACCTGAGATCATGACCTGAGCCAAAACCAAGAGTCAGATGCTTAATAGACTGAGCCACTCAGGGACCCCCATCTCTTTTCTTTTAATTTTAGCTCCATGAGTACAAGGTTCTCCGTATTGTCTAAAATTTCTCTATTGTCTAGAACAATATCTTATATATTTTTGCGCTCAGTAACCTCTTGTTGGAAGTTTGATTACTGCTGTCTAGTGATTGCATAAAAAAAAAAAGCATTCCTTTACACAATATGGGCATGTGACGGGATGTTAGTTTCCTATGAATGCCATAATGAGTTACTATAAATGTGGGGGGGCTAAAACCACAGCAATTGTAGAGGCCAGAAGTCCAAAATCAAGGTGTTGGCAGGACCATGTGATTCCAAAAATTTTAGAGGAAAAGCCTTTCTTGCTTCTTCAAGCTTCTAGTGGCTTTAGGTTTGGAACTGCGTAACTCCAAGCTCTGCCTCCGTCTTCTCATAGCTTTATCCTTTGTGTCTAAGTCTTCTGTGTCTTATAAGGGCATTTGTCACTGGATTAGAGCCCACCTAGGTAATCCCAGATGATCTCAATTTATGATCTTTAATTTAGCTACATCTAGAAAGATCCTTTATCTGAAAGTTGCCTTCACAGATTGCTGATGGACATGCCTTTTGGGTGACTATCCTTCAGTCCACAACAGAGAGTCTCATTTGGTGTCATTGTTTAAACACTTGCTAAGTTGTGTCTAGATGTATCAGAAATAGTTACTTCATGAACAAAGCCTAGCCTTTGTTAGTAAAGTAAATTATTCAAGGACATTTAGAAATGCAGTATCTCAGGTCCCACACTCATGTCATTGAATCAAATCTGCATGTCAGCAAGATCCTGTTTCTTATGCACATGAAGGTTCGAGAAATCATGATGCAGGAAAAGAGTGGAACAGAATCTAAATAAACAGGGAAATTAGGGAGCTATATAAATAAAAGCCAAAAGAAGACAAGTGTCACAGGTTTTATGAAAATAGATGGCAGGCAATTTACCTGAATTGAAAAGCAAAAGAAGGCCAGTAGTTGACTAGATCCCGAGAACAGAACTCAGACCATCTGTAAAGAAAGGAAAGCTAGAGTTGTGTGGCAACAGGAACAAGAGAAACACCCTAGAAATAAAGCAGTACACTTGGCTGTAATTAGTGACACATTCTTTAGCTCCAAGCAAATCTGGAGTGCATCAGAATCACCGGGGAGGCCTTGGTGAAACACGAACTTTCAAGTTTCTGGTTTATTATGTGTGGAGCAGGCCCCAGATGGTTCAGTTCTAACGCGCACCCAGGTAAGGGGCCTGCTGCGGGGCCATGTACCACTCTCAAAAAAATTTGTCCTACAGTTCTTTGGAACAGATAGATGTGCTAATAAGGGGGAAAAGGCCGACGTTTCCTGAGTTCCAACTTTTCTCAAAAATCTCCTTCTCGGATTTCTTTTAAACGAAATTTGACATATTGCTATTGTTTCCTCCTTATAAGAGAAACTGGTGGTAGAAATGAAAGTTTAGATGTGAAAGATCTGGGCCTAGAAGTTACAGTTTTCTTGAGCAATCCTAAAATTGTCAATATCCCGACATGGCTTCCTGTATTTCATTTTTAAAAAATGGTCATAATGCCTTGGTATAAGCTTACATGGTATTTCGGAGGACATCTAGCAGGAGACTGAGCCTTGGCATGTGGCTGTCAAGTGAATGTTACTGAGTATGATCCATCATACTCCCTCAAAAATGTCACTAATCTTAAATTAAAGAGATCTCAGGGAAAAATGTAGGCACGTCCTTATTTTGGTCAAAATGTTTGAATTGTTTTGAAATCAGTAAGTAAGTGTTTTTCAGAAAGGTTTTAGCCTTTATTTCAGTAATGATCAGTTCAGCCCTAAAGGTAAGAAGCCATAAGCAATTGACCTAAGGAGAGGTATGCAAATTATTTGATGAGTTTAAACATTTGACATTTATTCACATTTGGGGCAGAGATTAAAAAAAATATATATACTGAGACAGTGAATTTTCCACCCAAGGATTTTTTTTTTCTCCAAAGCATCTAGGATGTAAATAAGTCTCTAATTATGTTTCTGACCAATATATAAAAGTATGTTGATCGTTAGGATTTTTAGTATTTGCACATATCATCTACAATCCTACAGAGAATCAAGCTAAGACTTTGAAAATGTTTAATTATCTCTGAACTAAACAAATGTAGAAGATAAATTCCTATCAAAGGGATTTGGAAAATGTCTACTTGTTTCCCTGGGATATTTAGAATAAGTCTAGTAATTATTTTGTGTATCTATCACTATTGTCTGTAGAGGACACTTAATAAACGACACTGAGTAAGTAGGCAATTCCTGAGCAACTCAGAATCGAGCAAAATAAATTCTCCAATACAAGACAGGAGAGAAAACCCTTGTGAAGCCGTGGGTGCTGGCAAAGTAGTCCCACTCTTATTTATTCATAATACCATTTTTGCCGAGTTCATCACTCTCTAATGGGGGGGATTTTTAATGGAATATTGAAATCTAATGTCTTCATCCCTTAGAATGCACCCAATTTTAGTGGAATAAATAACCATGTAGGTGTATAGTTAATTTGGATGGAAACATTTCACCAACATTTTTTTGAAGGAACAGATTTTTAAAAAATTATATTCCTCAAAGGAATAATTTTAATGATGTTTTGATAAGTGTTAGTAGCTAATCATCACAATAAGGATGATGAGCATAAAATTTTTAAACAAGATTAAAAAATAGAACAAATTGCCATGATGTACATATAATAGTAGATATATTCTTTAATGTATATTAAAATGTAACCTAGTTTATGAACATATAGGCTAAAGTAGTGTTATTTTATTTTTTTTTAATTATTAAGAAATGAACTTGTATTAAGTCTGAGTTATAAAATGCTTAAAGTTTTTTTTTTTTTTTTCCCTCAGTGGTTGAGCATCTGCCTTTGGCTCAGGGTGTGATCCCGGGGTCCTGGATCGAGTCCCACGTTGGGCTCCCTGCAGGGAGCCTGCTTCTCCCTCTGTTTGTGCCTCTGCCTCTCTCTGTGTGTGTCTCATGAATAAATAAATAAGATCTTTTTTTTTTTTAAAGTAAAATAACAATAAAAAACTTAAATTTGACCATAAGTTTATAAGTGACTAAAAAGGAAAGTAAATGTCAAATATGTTAAGGCTTTATTTAAATAGAATAAAAATTTTATTTATTTATTTTTTTTGGTGTTTTGTTGTTGTTTGCTTTTTCCACCAGAGAGAGCTTAAGAGTGCAATTGGGGGCAGAAGAGCAGAGGGAGGAGAGAAAATCTTCAGAGTCTCCATGTGCAGTGTGGAGCCCAACTGGGGCTTGATCGCACGACCCTGCGATCATGACTCGAACCAAAATCAAGTCAGACGCTTAACTGGCTGAGCCACCCAGGCTCCCCAAACTTGTTATGTTCAAATGAAAGTCTAATACATTGTCAAAAGTCATGAAGGAAATCAAATGCTTATGTTTTCAGATTTTTTTTTTTAATTTTTATTTATTTGTGATAGTCATAGAGAGAGAGGGAGAATGAGGCAGAGACACAGGCAGAGGGAGAAGCAGGCTCCATGCACCGGGAGCCCGACGTGGGATTCGATCCCGGGTCTCCAGGATCGCGCCCTGGGCCAAAGGCAGGCGCCAAACCGCTGCGCCACCCAGGGATCCCAAATGCTTATGTTTTCAATGATGAGGAAACAGTAGTGCAAATAGTCTTATCACAAAATATTACCTGTGTCCTTTCCAGATAGTCTAATTTAATGCATGCTTCATCTTGAAAAATCTTACAAAAATATATACTAAATACATATATCAGATCTAAATCAGAAGCAAACAAGACTTTGCAACACTCACTCTAATCATATCACTATTCCCACAGTGTAACAATAGAATGGGAAAAAATAAAATTGCAGGACATAAGCCTCAGGTGTCAACTTGTCACCATGTTATACTTAAAGTAGTTATTAAAATCATTATGCTATCAACTTGTGAAGTTTGGATGCACCAAATATAGCAACCTGGTTTAATTGCTCACCATTTTATTTTGAGTGAAAGAAAGAAAAGGAGGGGGGGTGGAAAGGAAGGTGGATAAAGCTGCATGTTTGGAAGATACTTGTAACAGCCTTCTTCTATCAAAATGCAATGAAATAATAATTCTCAGCATGAATATTGGATGAATGAAGACTTGTTTGTTGAACTTAGATTTCTTATTGTCTTCACAATCAGGAAAAAAAAAAGTACCTAATTACCTGCACAGCTTGACGTAAAGCTCAGAAAATGCTAAATAAAAAGTGTAAGACAGCCAACTTGATATTAACATTCCTATTTTTAAAAATCTGTGATTTTTTTTTTCAATCTGTTTCAATGATTGATTGATGGGAGGATTGCCACTGCAGAGTGTAACTTGTGTTGTTTGTAATTAAGTGTCCAATATAGCAATATAGCCTAGGAAAAACACTTATTAAATCATTCAATTTCCCAGCTGCTCCTTTTGGCCTTGCATATTTGTGTGGAGATCAATATTACTTAATGAGAAGGAGAAAGGGATAGACTTGAATTCAATATTAGATTTAGAATCTGAGTATAAATCTGGGGTTGTTATTGTTTTTTTTTTTTCATTTTTCATTTTATGTTTTCATTTAAAATTGAAATTTTATATCTTATAATTATACACAATTATATTTATTTGTGAAAAATGAATGTTCTTTAAGTTGCAGAATTATCAATTAAAAGATAGCATGCCTTATCTTTATTGGAAAAGTCTAAATCAATATTAATACTTACAGAGAATATGAGGCTATTAGTAGTTCAGACAGATGTTTTTACTTTTAATTTATTTAAATATTATAGGATTGTTTATGTGAGTGAATATATATAATATGCAACATCATGTTTTATTTTTTCTATCAGATTTTATTTCATAATTTAGATTATATTTTTATTTTATACTGTGCCTTAGAATCTTGTCAATACATATTTTTCCTCTGCTTATTGAAAGCTAAAACCATTCCTTTTAAAAAATTGAAATTATTTTTTTGTTTAATTTGTATTGGTTAGGTGAGTGAAATGATTTGTGCATAAATTCTCACATTTTGGCATAAGTAATGCTCAATAATTACAATTTGAAGAGCTAAATTATTTTCAGAGAGAAATTTGAAGCCCATAACGAGTTATAAACTTAAGTTTAATATTCAGGTTCAGATTAATAAAGGTATGAAATTGTGGATTATATCTTAATGTTAAAGCATGTATTTGTTTTTCAATTTTTTTTTAATGATTTTATTTATTTATTCATAAAAGACACAGAGAGAGGCAGAGACACAGGCAGAGGGAAAAGCAGGCTCCCTGTGGGGAGCCCTATGTGGGACTTGATCCCAAGGACCCTGGGGATCACAACGTGAGCTGAAGGCAGATGCTCAACCAATGAGCTACACCCCTGTTTTTTAAATTTAAGGAGATTATGTTTTGAAAGACCTTTGCTTTGTGCATTAATATACTTTTATGGATGAAGAAGCATACTTAACATCTGAAGAGTTAAATAATAATAATCACATCAAAATGTGAAGCCTTCATATTTAGTAAACACCTGTTTCAGAATCTAGAGATAAACATTAAAATGTAATAAAATGCTTTACAAAATACAATACAAACCTACGATACAATGGCTCTTAGTATTTAAAACATTATCTATTTATAATTAATTTTTATTTCCCACTTTCGGCACATATGTTCATAAGCATATTTCTCAGCACAGTTCATTTTAGACATGCATCTTTCTCTGACCAAAACGAAACAAAACAACAAAACTCTAAATTCTAATGTTTGACTTTAAAAGATTATAGCATATTGTCCTAGCTACTGTCTCTGCATTCAATTTCAGTGCATTCAGAGCTGAAACAAAAACATTTCCTATATTCCAATTAGGGATTGAAAGACTTCATTATTGAAGGAGCATCTGTTAGACCGTGTCTGAATACTCTGGTTGGTGACGAGGAATCCCATGCCATGTTTAATGGACATGATTTTATATAGATTAAATATAGGCGTTAATTTTGCTATACAATCTTTTAACAAGTGGTTAAAGAAGTAATTTTTTTTCTCTTAAAATTTACTTGTAAGAAAAGGTATCCTTAACTGAGATGGTTCCAAAATTTACTCCTAAGTCTTAGAGACCCAGCCAAAGGAAGAGGGAGTGGAAGAAACACAAAGCAGGAAGGAAAACAAATACTTAATATTGTTCCTGAATATTAAATCAATGTAAGCTCAAAAGTAAATTATTACGAACTTCCTGATAAATACACAGTCTAGAGATATGTAAAATAAAAATGGCATATGTGTTTAGAAGATTCATTTATCCTGATTACATTCTACAAACTCTGAAAAGGTAATCACCTAGTTCTCTTTGATAGGTCAATATTTTACTTGTAAATGTTATGCTAGGACCTTTTAAATATATATTTATGTGTGTGTATGTATTTAATACATATACTATATGTATTTGCAGTAATAGTATGAGAATTTAGTTTTTGAGGTGGGGGGTAAAAACATTTTAATGAAATTAACCCTGGATATGTATATATGTGTGTATGAATATGTATTTATGTGTATATAATACATACACTGTATAAACTATTTGAACATTTAGTACTTTGATTCTTCAGATAATCTTTAGTAACGTTCGCTTTATAAGTGTCAGGAGTACTATTTAAGCCCTTAATATTTCGAATCCCCTTGCAAAATATAAATATAAACATTTAAAGTTGTTTAAAGATTTATTTATTTTGTTTTTTTTAAATTTTTTATTTATTTATGAAAGTCACAGAGAGAGAGAGAGAGAGAGAGAGAGAGAGGCAGAGACATAGGCAGAGGGAGAAGCAGGCTCCATGCACCGGGAGCCCGACGTGGGATTCGATCCCAGGTCTCCAGGATCGCGCCCTGGGCCAAAGGCAGGTGCCAAACCGCAGCGCCACCCAGGGATCCCTAAAGATTTATTTTGAGAGAGAGAGAGAAAAAGAGAGGGGGAAAGAGCACGCAGGCACACAGCAGGGAAGGGGCAGAGGGAGACGGAGAGAGAATCTCAAGCAGACTCCACGCAGCAAGGAGCTCGAAGAGCCCGACGGGGCTTAATCCCACAACCCTGAGATTATGACCTGAGCCAAAGCCAAGATTTGGCTGCTTAGACAACTAAACTATCCATACACCCAAAACTTTTTGATTTTTGGTAACACTCCCGTTAAATTCCCCAGTGAATTAAAAAGGTAAATGGATTAAGGCCATCAGTTCTCATAGATAGGCAACTTGAGTCCTTTGTTAAGTTGAACACATATTAATGTTTTGTGCATAGATAAAGAATGGGCAAACTATGGCTCATGAGCCAAATCCAACCTGCCTACTGTTTTGGTAACTAAAGCCTTATTAAACACAGCCATACCCGTTTGTCTCTGTATTGCCTATGACTGCTTTTCCCCCGACAATAACAGAGTTGAGGAGTTGTGACAAATACCATATGGTCCATAAAGTCTAAATGCTTACTATTTTTACTGAGTTTGCCAGCCTCTGCTATAGATGATTATCATACCCAGTTTTAAGATTCTTCTGGGTTTTAGGTTATTAACAAGTCAATTATATATGTTCACAGCTGTTTCTTGCACTCAGCGCACAGATTCTCACGTGTAGTCACAGTCACATCAACACAAACAAGCACACATACTCTATTTTTTTTTTAATTTTATACCCAATCTGGGCAGTCAGATAACTATTTCATTATAATAGTCGTTACCACTATTTCTCCCTAAAATTGGAAATAGTCTTATTCCCATGAAAGTGATCAAATATGCTAAAAACCATCCAGTTACTGTGAATCTCCACCAGAATTTCTATGCAGAAAGTCTCCAAAAGTGTGTCTTCATATGCAAAAGAAACCTCTATGGAGTGTCAAATGTTATCAGTACTTTCTTTGCAATGCAATTCTTTCCTCACACAGTGTTATTTTTTTTTTTTTTTTACAAGACGCTTTCAAATTAGAGACGAATAATAAGACACTGGATCTGTAGATGAATTTTTCAATGATAGGCACTGAGGTGTTACCAATTTGCAGTAAAAAATCTGCTTTCACATGTGTCAGATGTTCCACTTCAGGGATGGCACTCTATGGAGGTGGCAAATTATGCTTACAATTAAATACCAGGATTCATCCAAGCCCATCAGGTAGGTAGCATCAAAATTGTTGACAAGGAAATGACATTAGCATGAACTGCGCTGCATACCAATGGCATGAGTCACTCCTTTAGATGTCGGTAGCCTCACATAATGATTTTACTTCCTCAGTCGCTCACCAACAAAATCAGCTATTTAATTCAATTCATAAGTAAATTGAATTAAAAAGTAACCATCTCTTTTCCGGTTTATCCTGAACTGGCCAAATATATATGTAATATATATTTAATACATATAAATATCCTATATTAAAATTTATTATTTATTAAATTAAAATTTTACCTATTAAGTATGTACATAAATATAGGTCCTATGTATTTCTTTATTACCATGCATATGAGTATCATGATTTTCTAGATACCTAATCTATAACCAACTTCCTTCACCTTTTATCTTATTGCAATTTACAGAGCATTAATAATAAAATGTATTGTAGTATCATAATTAGAAATTTAGTATCTAGGGACGCCTGTGTGGCTCCGTGGTTGAGCGTCTGCCTTCAACCCAGGTCATGACCCCGGGGAACTGGGATCAAGTCCCACGTTGGGCTCCCTGCAGGGAGCCTGCTTCTCCTTCTCCCTGGGTCTCTGCCTCCCTCCCTCTCTCTCTCTCTCTCTCTGTGTCTCTCGTGAATAAATAAATGAAATCTTTAAAAAGAAAAAAAATAGTATCTAAATTTAAAATAACTGAATCTATATAGAATTTCAGGCTTTACTTAATATTTTAATAGTATAACATTGCAACATAGCAGGCAAAAATTATCTTAGGAATTTGTTTCCTACCTTTGCCAATTAATTCAACCGAAAGTCACAGAAAGCATTATAAATGGGGTGTATTCTTTCAGAACAGAGGAGAGCACTATTGCCCACCACCCGGAATCACTCAAATTTGGGCCAAGCTATCAATTATTTATTGCCGCTTGAGTTACCCATAGCATATTCTGATATCTAAATAACATGCAGATCAAGACCCCGGGATTCTAACAGTGCTAGTGGCAAACTGTATGGATATTCAGTTTCCTTGAGCACGAGGATAGGAAGCTTGTTCTGTTTGTACCTTCATTTGACTATCGGCCACCTGGCCCCACAAGGTGCATAATATTTTTTTTTAATCTTTTTTTTTTTAATTTTTATTTATTTATGATAGTTACAGAGAGAGAGAGAGGCAGAGACACAGGCAGAGGGAGAAGCAGGCTCCATGCCCCGGGAGCCCGATGTGGGATTCGATCCCGGGTCTCCAGGATCGTGCCCTGGGCCAAAGGCAGGCGCCAAACCGCTGCGCCACCCAGGGATCCCAAGGTGCATAATATTTTTGAGAAAAACTGCCTGACTTGAAGGAACAATGGCCATGGGAGTGAACGGTGACACTATTCTGATTCTGATGACCCTCGCTCCCCAGCTGCACACTGTCTGGAGCTGAGTGTCGATGGGCTCTGGTTAGAATCTGCGAGAAAACCTAGGAGGGACCTCCGGGGTCCT